>NC_063044.1:55268195-55952361 GCF_018812025.1 Megalobrama amblycephala | reverse complement strand
CAGTATAAATATTGTGAGTAGTGTCTTCACACTGAAAATTCCAAAAATAAAAAGTGCACTTTAAATACCTGGATGATGTGCTTAAAAAAACGAAGTGTGGAGTGTTGAATACATTATGCCTTCAACTGTTGCAGCTTTACTTATTCAGCAGAGGGGAGGGGCTATCAGATACTGAATGACATAATAACCTTAAATTACTTCACTACACAGTTGAGTACATAGTAGTGCATAGAATAAGTGCATTTTGGAGTTTTTCCTTCTCGTTCTCTTTAGATGACCACACTGCTTGTTCCAGCGTACATCAAGTCTAGCAAGCATTTTACACCCCTGCTGTTAGCACTGACTGTTTCTCTCCCCATTTATTAACAGCTCTCCCACTGTACATCATACACACAAACACACAAGCAAAGCAGGGGTTCACAAACATGGCCGGTCACCTCATCAACCCACAACATTCTCTCATACCAACATTCAATTACCCCCGCGACAGGATTCACTTTGACCTGCACGTACACTAGCAGCTGCAAGACTTAATGAGATATTATGAGACTGTTGATTTAGCATTATCTATATTACAGCATGTTTGTCCGAACACTTATTGCCAGGTAGCTAAATCCAAAATCTGCCAATAGACGATTTCTCCCACCGAGCACCTTGATGATGAATAAATTACCCCTTGATCCTACATCGATTCTCTTTAAAATGACAAACTGGCCACTGATGTCCTACAAATTGAGTTGGGGACTGCGTTTGGTCTTACCGTAGGAGATCAGGAGATGAAAGGGTTTTGCCGCATTAACAGTAATTAGGTGGTATTATAAAACGGTGGATGGAACATTTTTGGTGCAGTGAGCACAGCCTGCTCTTCTTCTTGCTCCATTTTAAGGAAGTCAGAGGTGACGTATGCAGCCTCAGGGACTTTGCGAGGTACGTTTCACACTCTCACCTTCAAGAACGTGTGACATTGTTCTCAATATTGGCCTAAAAGCTTGTGTTGTCACCTAACACCACTATTTATCTGCTAACAACATATGACGCATAAAACACTGAATACATCTACACATATGGATCTAGCTTTTACACACCTTATAGTGACTCAACAGAAAAAAAAATGAAAGAAATGGGGTAAAAAATCATTTAATTGCCCTCGTTTTTCCAGTCTTTTCCTCACACGAATCTATCATGTGGATTCGGCGTATGAGTCATTTAGCCCACTTTTATGAAACTATTATGGTGCCTTTTGTCATCATGATGCCTTAATATCATCAGTTCTCATTTACTTTTATAATACTGAAAATAGTGGCCAGGATATGAGTTCCAAAAACTCACCTTGTCCCATTAAAGTAAGAAATCATACAGGTTTGGAACAAGATGAATGTGAATAAATAATGATTAAAGATTTTTGTGTGTGTGTGTGTGAACGTACCCCTTTTCATCAAGAGAAGGCTACAAATTTTCATTTCTAAAATAATTAACTTTATTAAAAAAGTGTGAGTAATGCAATATTCATTCTTAGAGTTCCCACCTAAGGCCTTGGGTGTAATTGCAAAAATATGCCAAATGTTAGGAGGAGCTTCTAAATTATAGATCTATCAGAGAGCCCAAATTATGTTTTTAAAAATTGATGGTTTTTGCAAGTAGGATGGTGAAGTTTGTATGGCAAATTGCAGGTAAATTAATAATAAACATCAGCGATGTGTTCAGCTGAGTGCATATATAGCATCCAGGATCTGAGCAATAGGACCCCTGTCAACTCTACCCTCGGGCGTAGATCAGTATATAGAGTTTAACGCGATAGATCAGCAATAATAATACGTCATTTTGTGAAGATTACAGCTGATCTTGATTACACCCTTGGGCAGCCCTGTTGGCGAAGCCTGAATCTGATTGTGCTGAAAGAATGTAATGAAAAGTCAAATTTGAGCATATGGTGATTTGGATACAGGAGAAGGAAGGCTGGCAGGGTTTCTGTTTGTCCTGCACCTCAAATTGGCTGGAAAGATACAAAAGGAACAAGACATTTAGACAGTACCAATGAGCTCTTGGGGACTATGACATTTCTCTTCACAAAGTCTATCTGGCAAACACACATACAAGAGAAACTGCACAATGGGCTACAGTAAGAGAAATGTCACAAGGATTATTGAGTACCGGGAGAAAACTGAAAAAGTTAATGTATCAAGAAATGATTTTGGATTAAAATGTTCAACTTTAGATACGCTATGTTTGGGTTTAATCTTCTGCTAAAATGTATGTTACCTCTATATACTGATTAAAAAAATGTAAAGAAAAAATATGCTCAATATTTGTAATAAATTTTGACAAATCTTTGCTGCTAGCTAGAAAAACTAAATGAAATAATATTTCATCTAGATTAAACATTGTGCGACCTTATGGACATTTTTTTTTTAATCATGTTGCCTGTGTTAATGCCAACTACATAAGTTTTGGCACAGGTGTGTATTTTTATTGGAATTTTACTATTTCACCCCCATTTCCTTTAAAAAAATCTATTTTGCACAAGATACACAAAAGAGTTCCTCTCAGAACCTTTTGGACAAAAATGTCTTTATTGAAACCAATTAAAACAGCAATTTTTAATCCCAGGGCCATTTAACTATAAAATGATGCAATCTTTGTTAACAGGCTTTCATTCTGTTGGCAAGGCTTCCAAATGGAAATTTTCACTATTTTTTTTACCAGATGGTGCCATTTTCTCAGGTTTGGCCTATAAAGCAAATACTCGCTTTATTCTTGTTTTCTGCTTATACATATTGCCAATTGGATAAATTATGCAGCTATAATTGTGTGGGTGTGTTGGTATGGATGTCAGAGTGGGGTTTTTATTTGTGTAATAAAAAAAATGTGTGTGCACAAGTGTGTGCTTGTAATATTTGAGAGAGAAAAACTCTACTGCAAATCACAAATCCAACGACTGTGTGCACCAATGGAGCTTTGCTGGCATCTTAATGGGGAAAATTTGGTACTGCACCCAAACAAAATCTTACTGAAAGCTAATTTTTTGAGATATCAACCTCAAATTTGGAACACAACTTGTTTAGATTTATGGCTTTGATGATCTAGCAGTTTTAGAGTTCAACATGTTTCATAAAATATATATTTTAAATAAAATAATGTTCATAAATCATTTTCATAAACTTAAACCTCTATAACTTTTGGCTTCACTTTTTAAACTTTTTTTTTTTTTTTACCTCAACAAGATTCTGCCAAGTGTCTTCTTTAAAATGAGAAACCTAAGTCAGTGCTCCCAAGTTTTTTGTCATGGACATTTTTGTCCACTATGGGCCTAAGTGTAACTTTTTTAATTGACGCACAAGGGTTAGGTAATAATAAGAAAAAACGCTGTTGAAAGTGGATCAGACTGAGCACCACAACACACTTGTAGCCAATCAGCAGTAGGGGGCGTGTCCACTCATGATGGGGGAGGAGAGTGAGCGAGCAAGAGGGAGAGTTAAAGAAACACTGTAGAAAGAGAGATGGCATTACAAAAGAGAAAAATGAGGTCAGAGGAATATCACTGGGAAAAGAAGGGTTATGATCAGACAAGAGCTTTAGGATCCGCATTAATATTAGAAAAGCTTTCTAGCCCTGGAGAGATCTAAGTGGGAAGGCCTGAAAATGGATGCAGAGGTTGTAATGTTAGCTATAGTAACAGGACAGTTTTAAGTGTCATTGTTTGTCTGGATCAATGAACTCTTGCTTGTATATACTCTTGTGCATTTTTTTGTTCTTTCTTGTCATTCGCTCATCATCTTTGCTTTATTTTTCACGAAGCACTATTTTGCTCCACTTCAGCTATGATAAAGATACAACCACTCTTGCTTTTCGTGTTTGTGCAATTTGGGGGTGGAGCGGTGAAGGGAGGGGTGTGCTTGTTTGGGTTGATTTCAAATATCAACATTGTTTCTCAGAAATCACTTACTGAACCTTTAATTCATGTAAAATATTTAAATGAATATATGTCACCTAAACACACACACACACACACACACACACACACACACACACATCTTTTAAAGCTTTTCAAGTCAAGTCATCTTCATTTATATAGCACTTTTCACAATACAAATTGTTTCAAAGCAGCTTCACAGTGATAATAGGAAAATTAATTGACAGAGACTGTTTTGGCTTTACAGCAGCTCTAAGAAAATATTATTATTGAGCTAAAGTAGGTTTTTGATTGAATCACTTCAGTAGTGATAACTTAGGGGCCGCTTAAATGACACCTTTCCTACTGGAACTTTAATGCATTCTTGCCGTTCATTTACGTGTTTAGTCTATAGGTTTGTGCGTTTGAATGTGTATGCCAAAGATATTGCCAAATTACTTGTCTGGTCCGTATGATACAGAAAAATTAGTCGTGTCCACGGATCTATGCAAACTGGAATAATTTTGGTAACGTTTTATCTGTACATAGGGAAAGGAAAGGAGGCCTTCGCAGGGGATAGTTTAGTTGACATTTCAGGGCTGTGTTTTCGTCGTGTCTAGGCGCAGGTCCTTCATCTCAACTGGATACGGCCTGTATCTGGCAGACTACAGCAACACAGACTACTTTTCAACACAGATACAGATACAGCAACGGCAGGACACACTGTGGTAGTCTAAGCCTGTCACAGCCCAAATAGTCCTACAATCATAGCTAAAAACAGCTTTGAATGAACATATAAGCTACATCTTTCCTCATTATTAGTCAGGGCCACGACCGCACATTTCTCCCTCTCTCGGTCACACGCACAAAACAGAAAGAGATTATGGATTCCACTGCCACATCAGCTTCTTTTTCTCCTTCATAAATTCACATACTTGTATTCCTTCATTGTGTCTAGAGAGAGAGCCAGTCAGCTAAAGTCAACCATAAGCAGCGCAAAAAAGGGGTCACGGGTGCAGCAGGAATTCATACAAACAGCTCTTCCTAAAGGACCGTGTCTATGCGTCGTACTTCTCAGAGATATAAATCTTCCTCTAGCACAACCCTCTTTTCCCCCCTTAATCTTGTCATCTTGGATAGGACCACAGGAAAGGATAAGATCATTTTTATAATTTAAAAGTGCAAGGCTTATAATTACTTTTGAAGGAAAGGAATATGTGACCCAGTTCATCTTAAGATTAAAGTGCACAGGACAGTTTATGATGCTGTATTAATCAGGCAAAGTGCAGCAGTGAGGCATGTCAGTCTCCAAGTCCCGCATTTCCTTGTCTGGAGGCGTTCCAGAGGCTTCAGAAAAAATACGGGGTTCTGTTTATTTATTTACAGCCCCGCATATATGAGAGCAATTTAGCTGCTCTTGTGCCGCGGATGTGAGTGTAATGTTAAAAGTCGATATGAGGGACGGTATGATTTATATTCCCAGCGCCCATTACCTGAGTCCCTTGGCAGCGTTTTACAGCGAAAGTGACGTCCTTTAAACACCATTTACACTGGCCCCCAAAAAACGTGTGCAAAGCAGTCCCTACGGTACACAGATGCTTCCTACCCATCGGGCATGTCGTCAAAGGGTTTGCTGGAAGACAAGTAGATTAATTATAAAAGGGATCCTGTGCAAAAAAATGGCATCAGCATTCCGAACAAGCAACCTTTTGTACCTCTTCTGCGGCATGGCCTTGTTTTAATCAATGCTGCTGTCACAAGACTGGGAGGCTGGGAAATATACCAATGGCCATCTCTTCATTACAATCAAGAAAAAGCAGTATCAATCAAGTATGTAATAATGTTTTTGGACTGATCAAAGGTGACCGAAAAAGGTACGGGGGTTATCTGAATGTAGTCCATCACTCTAATAATTCACAGTCTGTCTCACAGTAGAAAGTCTGATCTGATTGGAGCTCTTCCAGAAACAAGTTATGTTAAAGGTTGAGAGCCTACAAAATATTGTTTTTTCAATTTATTTGAGCAACTGTGATATGAAACCTTAAAATCCCAAGATGGATTTTTTAATTTGTGCCTATTTTCAGTGGCTGCGTGAACATTTCTTACAGATGTCACTGCATTCTGCTGAGCAACATTGCTTGGATCCTGTTGTTAATTCACATTATATATGAAACCTTTTACATTTGGATAATTTTAAATTAAAAGAGAAATAATGGTGAGAAATGTCAAAACAAACTTACAACACAAAACAAACAAACCAGTGTGGTCCGATTTAAAAACAACTTGTTATTTCTTTGTGGTGTATCAAAAACATGCTGTGCATGCAATGTAGCCCGATCCACAAACAAATGATTCTATTAAACAAATCAAAACATACAGAATGATCAGTGTCACCCCATTAAGGAACTTCTGTGAGGCGGCTCTTTTAAGTAGAAAAAAAAAAAAAAAAAAAACATAAAACGTGATCTGCTGATTCACAAAACCAGGGGCGGAGCTAGGGGTGGGCTAATGGGGCTGGAGCCCTGAATGTTTTTCCAAACGTCCCAAATCTTTCAGGTTTGAGGTTTCTTAACAGTGCTGTCAAAATATATTCTATTAAAATATGTTAAACAGTTCAATATCGCTTTTCTGCAGTATACACCGATACCTGCAGCGCTTTCTCTCTCTTCTCTCCGACAGCGAGTTCACGCACACCGCAGTTGAACACAGCCACGCCTCCTGTCACTCACTCAGAGCAGCGGCAGGCCTCGAGACTCTCGTTCGGTCCGGTTGAAGGGTTTTTGTTTTGATATAACTGATATGACAACTTTAGCACATTTGTCAACTAAACATTCATTCAGTGTTTCCCATTAATGACCCTGTGCCACCATTGTTTCATAATGAACCGAAAATTTAAAACGTACTGAATGTATAGCCTAAATGGTCTCTAACGTTGTATTTTGCCAACGAACTAAAATAGAAACCGTGATATGGCTTTGTGCCTTTATAAAGCAGCAAAAGACAGCGATTAAGTATATATACAGTCTGTTTGTGCTGCGTGTTTTAAAGAGAAGTGCGCACACTTGCTCAAGCGATCAGCTGGTGATCAAAATAAAAGTGCAAGGGTTTATCTCTTGCAAGTGAAGAAATGAGTACAAAAGTATTGTAATTTCCCTATACTGTTGGGTAAAGTAACTACTTATAAAATTTATTTTACAGTGCATTTGTTACAATATATTGATATTACTGTCATATGAATAATTATAAAGGCCTAAATCATATTATAATATCATTGTAGGTCTAATAATTGTTTGGCATCCTAAAACACCAGTGTCATGTAGACTGAGACGCTATATCACAACTAAAAAATGTTTGTCATTAATTGGTCATTGGACAAAATAGATTTGGGCTTAACCCCCGAATGTTTACAATGTCTGGCTCCGCCCCCGCATAAGACAAATGACTCTTACGAGCCATTTCTTTTTAGTGATTCAAAAACCTAGTCCAATTCTCAAACAAATAACTCTTGAGATGATTCTTTTAAGCAAATCAAAAGCATACTTGACCAGTGTCACCTGATTTACGAACGAATGACTTCTGTGAGGCAGTTCTTGTAAGTGAATCAAAAACATACAGTGCGACCATATTCACAAACAAACTCTTATTCTTATTAATCAGTTCAGTTTAGTTTAGATGAGTGATCAATCGAAAACACTTTCCTGTATAATTTACAGCATTATATTTATGCAAAATAGACATTATACTGAAATATATACAAATGAATCAGAATCTAATCAATTTGGAATTGGAATCAGAAACAAACCAAACACTTTTGAATCAGAATCAAATTGAATCAGGAAATCTATATCGATACCAAGTCCTAACAGCATGTGTAGGTGAGTCATACCTGGTGGATTTAGGAGGGTCTGATGCAGGTAGTACTGTATCTGGGTGGGCTTGCTGTTTCTGCTGCAATTCTGAAGATTGAAGCCTGGACTAACAGGTTCTGTCAGAGATGTCAGAGTAGGAGTAATGGACATGCTGTTTTCACAAGGTCGGCCCCAACATGAGGCCAGACAACCTTGAAGATAAGAACAAATCCTTTAGCAACGAACGCCACCCACCCCATCAGGCAGGGGCTATATGGTACAATACAGAAAGAATCGATAACAGGCAAGGGATGGAGTAATGATACTCCAGGGCATGGACCAAATCTGCACCAAACCTCTGAACAGCAAAAAGACGTAGAGAAAAAGTGATATTGCAGAGTTCTTCTAAATGCCTCATTTAGCAGCGTTGGCTGGACGCTTCCACAACAGTCTATGAAACACCGGGCAAGAGTCCACCACCCTGTTCTTGTCTCTCCAGTCATTCATAGCCATCCTTCAATTCCCACAATCCCTCCCCTCATTTCTCTCATCTGTTCCCCATATGCACCACAGCCTTTATCTTGACTACGCCACCATCTCAATGAAGCAGGAGAGCTGCCTGCAGAATCAGCTTGGCACCCTTGAATGACTCTTCTGGCGTATCATTGATTTTGTAATTCTCATGGTTTCCCTGGCAAAGCTCCAGTTTAAAGCAATCATCACTGGCTTTTAGTGAGGGAACCTAGGAGGAGGTATAGAGCCATGCGGCTTAGCATGCTTTACTGCAGTGACTAATGATTCAGGAATAACATGGGCCTCTGACTGTCCTGAGCCCACAGAGGACATCAGACAGCCACTTCTGAAGAGCCTGTAGGCGGGTGATGCAAGTCTATGTATGGCTTCAATGTCTTCTAGAGAGAGAGGGTGGCATGTGTGCTGACATTTCAATGAATGGAAATGTGTGAGGGAGTTGCGGTGTGTATGTGCGGGGTGTTTCTGCCACTTAGAAAAGAATAATTCATCCAAAATAAAAACTGTGCCATCATTTATTCGCTACCATGTTGTTCTAAACCAGTTTTACCTTTCCAAAATGTTTGTTTGGAAAAAGTTGTCATTACTCAATGTTAATCCAGCCATCCAGTGAGCAGTAAACCACTGTGATCAGATTCATTAAGTTAGTAAGGGTGTTTACATGCACTTTTTAATTGGACTTAATCATTTGTCATGTAAATGCTTTAGTTATGAAAAGTACCATTTTTTTTTTTGCAAAGTTCTAACAGACCTACATAATGTAATTGTAGCTTTGTCTAGTATGTAGTATATACACAACTACAGTTAGCCTTGTTGTTGTATGTTTGCTCTGAAAGAAATGTAATGTGATGTTTATTTCATCCTTCAGATTTTCAAGACTGTAGTTCGACTACACAAAAATAACCCTGTAAATATAACTTTGCTTGTAAACTTATTGTAAATCAGTTGAATTCGAGACCCAGATTAGTTTGAATTATGAATGAATCAATTAGCCGTTTTTTTGTTTTTTTACCAGAATCAACTGATTCAGTTAAAGCAGAACTAAGTAACTTTTTTTACCTTCATAAATAGTTTTCTAAGTCCTTACGATGGTTAATTGACTTGTAGTGGTGTGTTTGAGGCGAGCACATTTACGCCAGAAAACAGCACTTGCAAGTTGAGCTGCATCGACCCGACACAATCTCGCCTCATGTTCACGTTCACGCGAGAGTGACAAAATGCTTTACGGTAATTCAAAAACAATGTATATATTATGACTTTATAAGACAATTTCAAAAATTACCCACCTCCATCGAGTGTACTGTATTTGCAAATTACCCACCTCCTCATAAATTGTCATATAATAAGTTGTCGTATGACTTCAGTAGTCATTCAAAAGTTTGGGATTGGTATGATTTTTTAATGTTTAAAGGCTCTTATGCTCACCAAGGCTGCATTCGCTTAATCAAAAATACAGTAAAAACTTAAATAACACATTATTATTAATATTACAAATTAAAACAACCATTTTCTGTTTTAATTTATTGAAAGGGGTTAAAAAGTTATTCATTACTGTGTTTGTCAAAGCTGAATTTTCAACATCATTACTCCAGTCTTCAGTGTCACATGATCCTTCAGAAATTACTAAAATATGCTAATTTCTGGCTCAAGAAAGCTTTCTTATTATTAATGCTGAAAACAGTTGTGCTGCTTACTATTTTTGTTGAAACCATGAAACTTTTTTCAGGATTCTTTGAGTAATAAAACGTACAAAAGAACAATCTTTATTTTATATGTATTTTAGTAATAATGTAATAGTCTTAACTGTGACTTTTTATCAATTTAACTTATCCTTCCTGAATAAAATGATCAATCAAAACATTTTTGACCCCAAATTTTGATCAGTAGTGAAAAATATAGTGTATGATTCATAGAAATATTTATGATGCTATTAAGGTGCGTTTGAGTCATTCTTAAAGCCTGACAGCTCCAGTTCCCTTCCCTAATGCAGATTTAAAACGACATGAAGGTAAGTAAATGATGACAGAATTTTCATTTTTAGGTGTACTACACCTTTAATGAATAACATCAAGGTGTGTAATCGGATCAAGTCGACAGATGCTGAGGAGACAGCCGGTTGACGGACCGGAGGAGGACTATGAACTCCCTCAGGGGTGAGAACATGAGCCGCTCTGTACCTCAGTGGGTGTGTCAGTGAAATGTCACAGCCCAACAATCCAGCCCGTTCACTTTATGAGACGAGAGAAAGCTTTATGTCGCCCTGATGGAGCCATTAACCAGCCTCCTTTAAACCCCGCGGAAAAACACGCAGAAAGACTACACAACACACACACACACACAGTAAGACTCACTGTCATGCCAATGACCCACTCTACCTGCCAGACGGCCCTAGTACCAGTCACTCTAGTTTAAGAGCCCTGAGTCCGACCATATATTCAGAGCCAGAGAGGAGAGGGGAGCTGGCACTGTCCAAGAACCATTAATAATTACGCAGTATAAGAGGGAGAAGGAGCCCACAGGGCACACACACACTCTCCAAAACACACACAGATAACCACGGCACTCGCTTTATACACACCCCATCACAAACTCACAAAACACACATGCAGTCTCACAGCCTGCGAGCGACAGATAGAGTCTTCCCCATTCATCACTGAGCCAGGCAGAGGCCGCACACTTTACCGAATGGGTGAGGTGATTTTTTTCTTGGGCCAGAGGAGAGAAAACATCATTCTCGTCATTTGCGCCACAAACAAAACAACTGGAAGACTGTCGCCACAGATAATGCCCTGTACTGACATTCACCTGAAGATAAAAGTGCAAGAAACACGATAAAAAGCAAAAACAAGATTGAAAGAGCTGTTGCTTCACTTGAAACACCCCCATGATCTTTCCTGAATGCTAAGGTCCTGCACTGTACAGAACATGCAAAAAAACTGCGCAGGATCCGTCCTTGAAGTTTTTGATGGCTGTGTGGCTGCAGAACAACAATACAGTACTTACTGTGCGAGCCTTAATGAATAGCTATTCAGCTATTTCTTAAGTGACGATTATGGCATAATGTGAAAGTGTTGAACAGGTCAAGGCTTGGTGGTTGCCAAGTCTGCGGTTTTAATGAGGTTGACTTACAGTTTAAGTCTATTAAATGTCACATTTTATTAAATGATTAAATGGAAAAAAATATTATTTAATATTATTAAATAATTAAATTACATTTTTAAATATTTTTTTAATGTACACACTACCGTTCAAAAATTTGGGATCAGTAAGATTAATTTTGTGAAGAATTAATACTTTTATTCAGCAAGGAAGCATCAAATGGGAAAGTAGAGACATTTATAATGGAAAAAAAAAACAAAAAAACATTTCTATTCAAATAAACTTTTTATGCATCAAAGAATGCTGAAAAAAATCTATCATAGTTATAAAATATTAGGCAGCAAAACTGCTTTAAAGGTGCCCAAGAATGCTTTTTCACAAGATGTAATATAAGTCTAAGGCATCTCCTGAATGTGTCTGTGAAGTTTCAGCTCAAAATACCCCATAGATTTTTTTTAATTAATTTTTTTAACTGCCTATTTTGGGGCATCATTAAAAATGCACTGATTTACACTCGGCGCCGCCCCCTTAATTCACGTGCTCCCTGCCACACGAGCTGTCGACTATATTACAGCGCATTTACAAAGTTCACACAGCTAATATAACCCTCAAATGGATCTTTACAAGATGTTCGTCATGCATGCTGTATGCATGCTTCGAATTATGTGAGTAAAGTATTTATTTGGATGTTAACGTTTTATTCTGAGTGAATTTAAGGCTGTCCTCCGTGGCTAACGGCTAATGCTACACTGTTGGAGAGATTTATAAAGAATGAAGTTGTGTTTATGAATTATACAGACTGCAAGTGTTTAAAAAATGAAAATAGCGACGGCTCTTGTCTCTGTGAATACAGTAAGAAACGATGGTAACTTTAACCTCATTTAACAGTACATTAGCAACATGCTAATGAAACATTTAGAAAGACAATTTACAAATATCACTAAAAATATCATGTTATCATGGATCATGTCAGTTATTATTGTTCCATCTGCCATTTTTCGCTGTTATTCTTGCTTGCTTACCTAGTCTGATGATTCGGCTGTGTGCCGCTCCAGACGTTAACTGGCTGCCCTTGTGTAATGCCTCGATCATGGGCTGGCATATGCAAATATTGGGGGCGTACACCCCGACTGTTACGTAACAGTCTGTGTTATGTTGAGATTCGCCTGTTCTTCGGAGGTCGTTTAAACAAATGAGATTTATATAAGAAGGAGGAAACAATGGAGTTTGAGACTCACTGTATGTCTTTTCCATGTACTGAACTCTTGTTATTTAACTATGCCGAGGTAAATTCAATTTTTGAATCTAGGGCAACTTTAAACACTGATTATATTGATTTTTGAAGGATCATGTGACCCTGAAGACTGAAGTAATGGCTGCTGAAAATTTTGCCATCACAGGAATAAATTACATTTTCAAATACAATAAAATAGAAGTTATTTTATATTGTATTAATATTTTCAAAATATTACTGTTTTTACTGTATTTTTGATCAAATAAAGGCATTTTTTGCTCATTAGCATGCATATTACTAGAATATTGGCTATTTATTAGTACTTATTAAGCACATATTAATGCCTTATTCTGCATGACCTTATTCTACATTCTTATACCCAATACCTAAACTGAACTACTTACTTACTAATTATTAATAAGCAGTAAATTAGGAGTTTATTGAAAAAAAAGTCGTAGTTAATAGTGAATACATGTTCCCTACTAAAGTGTTACCGAGACTTCTTTCTGACCTCAAACTTTTTAATTAATGTATGTATGTGCACTCACTGTATATGTAGGTACACACATTTTCCAGTGCTAATTTGTTGCATTTACAGCTCAAGTGATTAGCTCAAAAACAACTATGATCAGAACTAAGGACCCATGAGCAAATATGATCGCATATTACTAAGGATTCTGCATCAGCCAAGCAACTGCCATTGAAATAAATTGGAATGCTAACTGAAAACATTCTCCAGGTATTACAGTCCTCTGGTGGTTTTAGCTCTCCTCACATGACTTCTGGCAGAATCAAGGCAGTAGGTACAAAAGAGCTCTTCTTTCATCAAAAGACAAAGCTTGTCTTTTACAGAAAGCTTCACCCAAAACAGAGCCTGACTTGTGACTCAGATGTGAGCATTCGTCAGTGGCAGACACCTCCAGCACACGGAGAACAATCTATTCCTAGCCGTCAGATGCATCTGGATTTGTGTTGACCTCACTCATAATTAATCTGCCAGGAACGGCAGGTTTAGGTTGGCTGACGTTGGGGCTGACGTTGAGGGAGACGCACACACACAAACACACAATCAGTGGTGGCCGTCTCATTGTCTCATTGAACAAGTAGTGAAGCACACCCACAATGAGCCAATCAGGTCGCCTGAAACAAACAAAACACAGATGAGTAATGACTTGTAGCCGATGAAACAGAGCTCAGGTGACTGGAATCATCCAGTTGGAAAGATCTCCTGCGGGATGACAGTCATAACAGGCCTACTTTTGGAACATTGCTTATAGGGTGTAGACCTGTGCTAGGATAGAGGGGCGAAGACAAGCAAAAATCACAGGTAGGACATGACAGGACAAAAAGCATAATGACTGATTTAGTAAAAACTGTTTTGCAGTACAGACGGCGCTGTCTTCTTTTTCTTTTTAATCACGATCAAATTAAATTGTGGACTATGGATTTCCCAGTGGCACTGGATCAATGTACGGCCTGGTCACCATGACAAAACCATTCAAATGCCAAATGTTCAATGGTGGCACATACGCTAGCAGACCCACAGCAAAACTAATGAGTAGAAAGCCTGCATCTGCCTTAAAGGGTTAGTTCACCCAAAAATGAAAATTCTGTAATTAATTACTCACCCTCATGTTGTTCCACACCGTAAGACTTTTGTTCATCTTCGGAACACAAAAAAAGATGAAATCCGAGAGGTATACGACTCGTCCATAGACAGCAATTTAACTGACATTTTCAAGGTCCAGAAAGGTAGTAAAGACATTGTTAAAAAAGACAACGTGACTGCAGTGGTTCAACCGAAAACTTTATAAAGGGATGATAATACTTTTTGTGTGCAAAAACAAAACAAAAATAACGATATCTTCTCTTCTGTGTCATTCTCATGTTGTTTACGTCCACCGCTTCCACTTCTACGTCAGAAAGCCGACTCATTATTGGCCGGCTCCTGCGTCAGCATCACACAAATGCGTCGTGCTGCTCACATGAACAGCCTCTGCCAATACTGAGTCCATTTTCTGACGTAGAATCTGGACGTGCTGAACGTAAACAGCATCCGAGAATGACACAGAACAGAAGATATTGTTGAATAAAGTTGTTATTTTTGTTTTGTTTTTGCGCACAAAAAGTATTCTCGTCGCTTAAGGTTGAACCACTGCAGTCACGTCGACTGTTTTAACGATGTCTTTACCACTTTTCTGGGAGGTCGAAGGTCTTACAGGTGTGGAACGACATGAGGGGGAGTAATAAATGACATTATTTTCATTTTTGGGTGAACTAACCCTTTAATGTGTTTGCTTGTTCACATCTGTGGTCCAGTGAATGTACAGTATCAGTCCAATGTTAAAACATCTACTTAAACACTTTTTCATCATTTCTTTTTTCTAATGTATGAAATAACAAATGGAAGAATGGAAATTATTAAAAAATATTATACAAATCAGCACCTTATATTTTATATTCAGCTCAGACAATTTGGATATTCTCTCAACCAACTTAGTAACTAATTTAATCTTAAATAATCAATTAAAAATAGAAAATGTAGTTTTTGTTAAGAAAGAGAACCACTGTAGAAGTACAATTAAATGAAGAATCATCTAAAAACAAAAATCTTTCGGGAGAAAAAAACGTATAAACATTGTAATTGATGGTTAAATGTACAAATGTACATATACATATTAGTAGATACTTTTATCCAAAGTGACTTACAAAAGAGGAACAAAAGCAACTAGAAGAGTAGCTCTAAAGAGCCAACACTAATCGTAATATACAATGCCAGCTTTATTGGATGGATGGATGGATGGATGGATGGATGGATGGATGGATGGATGGATGGATGGATGGATGGATGAACATTAGCCTTAGAAAGTTTTTAAGAAAGCAGAAGCAAATTTAGTCAGATGTGTCAAAACATTTTTCTGCTATTGTAAATTAATGTGCATATGTATATATTAGTACAATGGGAAATCTTTCAACTTTAGTTGAGATATATAACTAGACTTTTAATGCTATGTTGAGCAGGTGTTAGACCGCTCAGCTCTGTCACATGTGTGTGAGGTACAGACTCAGGCAGCAACGGTCATCAATCAAAACCTTAAATTCTCCAGGCCTGTCCACACAAACGGTAGTTCACATCACAAAAAAACGATGAGACGTTGTTCAATGAAAGGCAGCAAATGTTAGTGCTCTTATATCAATATGTTCAGCCAGCCTGCAAAGCTGAGTCATTTCTGTATGCATTATGCAGCAAAGTTTCAAAGGGACCGTAAGTCGATTCTTCGCACCAGGCTTTCTGATTACAGCCTGTAACGGGAGCAAATGAAATCCTCTGAGAGCTACAATAACCGCATTTCATTTTGTTTACAATGAGGCGCTCGTTCCAGATAAATCCACACAACTGTTGTCAATGAACAAACGCAGAATGCTTACGAGCACGCGGCACTGCGAGCTTGACAAAAGAGAGGGTCGGAACAGCCTCCTACGTACATCTTTAGACTAAATCTATCAAGCCGTTTGTCCACAATGACTTAGCAATTCACTTTGTATTGCTCTTTAACCGAACTGCATACAGTACAATCATCCGTTTTATTTTAAGCAGGTCCCTACGCTGTGATGTCACATCAGCACTGCTTTCACGTCTTACCGTCTCTGTGGTTCATTTATCTCTTAACCCAGAAGTCGAAATGTCCTCTATTTCTCAAAAGCCGCAATGAAACATTGGGAACAGTGTGGATCAGAGCTGGCACCGAGACATTTCGACTGGATCCACTAACGAGGGACCTCATCAAAGCTAAATTGGGGTCATGTGATGAAGTACGAACGAGGCCGCTTCTTTTACACCATAATTCATTTCTAAGCAGATCTGTTACACCTTGACTTTCGTGGAACATTTATGGCAAAGTTCAGCATGCAATCTGAATGCAAAACTGAGAATTAGATCTTTTTCTCTTCAAACCGCTTTCATTCGGTAATGTCTGCAGGTTATCGGTGATGACACAAGTCAGCCTGCTAGAGATAACCTCTTCTTCTCCACTTCCTCCTGGCTTTCTCTACTTTTTCCGTCATTGTTGATGGATGCTCTGGTCTGATCATCAGTGCTGCGTGCCAAAGAGTGATTGACATGCTAGAGGCAGCAAGGAGCTAAGGAATCCAAACAGGTCCGTGTGTTGGACAAAGAGATAAGAGAGAGTGTGTTGAAAGGCACAGGGGGGTCCCCTGGGGGGAAACTCGATGAGCTGCCACAGGGGAGGAGAACATCTGACAAAGTCAGAGAGAGAGAGAGAGAGAGAGCGAAGATACCGGGGGAGCTGAGAATTCAGTTACTGTTTTTTTTAACCAAGGAGGGACTGGGACTGAAATCAGTCTGGGATCAATGCCAGCCTTATACAAACTACTACCTTCTGTATTGTGTACCTCAAATATATCAGTTTTCAATGTACAGTATTTTGATATGTTTAAAATTGATCATTTGCATTGCAGAAGCAGTGTAATTAAATTGTACAATAAGCAATGAATTACTATTAAGGGAATAGTTATATCATTTACTCACACTCTTGTCATTTCCAAACTATCTTTCTTCTGTTCAACTGAAAATATGCCAGGTCACATTATGTTTACCTCAGGAAAGCCATTCAGTGTCCATAGATTATCAGTCAGCTAGAAAAGAAACTCTAGAGAGGAGCATTTTATTAAATATATGCACTATATTACATATTCATTACATTCTTATTTAACCTGTTGTTAAGAAATCATTATTTATCACTGTTCAATTTGTAAATGGGTGTATGTTGCTGAGAATCTATTACAATTCTCATTGTACTGGATTGTACAATTTCTTATTGTACACGTTTGGGACCACAATGCTGGGATAAACCTGGGTAAAAAAAAAAAAAAATAGAGTGTCTATTTACACCAAGTGCTATTTACACTAACTCCGCCCAACAATTCCCTGATTTATCCAGACAAAATTACAAAAGAAATCCTGCTGATAACAGGAGCAAGGGCGTGGAGAGTATGGTGGGTGGCATTAGCTTTTGACGCGACCGATCAGAGTTTGAATCCGCCTTTTTCCGAACTCATTCTTCTCCCTTTTCCCATTGCACGCTATGAATAAAGCCACACCATGACCACTTTTGAAGCATATGTGCAACTATTCCAATCCTGATTGGCGCAACGTCACCCTGTGACGCGTGATGGCATACCATGGAAGATATAAATATATATTGGAAATAAACTATTATTAAAAAGGTTATGTATAACACCATTAGGGTCCTATATAGCCTACCAGTGGTTCCCAAACTGGGGTACGCGTACCCCTGGGGATACGTGAGGTGACAAGAGGGAGTACGCGAACAAAATGCTGAGTAGTTAATTTAATTCTACCTTAAAGTAATATAAAAAAGAGCATGTATTTCTAACTGCCAAAATGCCGTAAATCCAGTATATTTAATCAAATTACCTCATCATTTGCAGTCAAAAAATGACTGTATCCACACAAGCAGCGTGCATAGATTGCGTGCAGAGTCTGCTAACTTACATCGCACTAAATTACTGTCGTTCTCGACAATGCACCTTCGTAAATTTAGGGATTTAGCACTTACTCGCATGAAGAATAAATATAGACACAGATAGTGGATTCATTTCAATTTAAGACTCAAACTTTCTCCGATACAAAAACATACCTTGTGTGAGATCTTGTATTTAGTGATGATAACGAGCAAGAATGCAATTGTTCCCAAATATCCACACGACTGCAAACGTGGTATTATTATACAACAGGTCAAAAAACAAAAAGGTATATTTTAAACACAGTACTGTCAGTATTTACTCTATTTTGCAATGAAATAATAGTTCTGACGAAAACCACAGCAGAACTACAACAC
Organism: Megalobrama amblycephala; assembly: GCF_018812025.1. Taxonomy (NCBI): domain Eukaryota; kingdom Metazoa; phylum Chordata; class Actinopteri; order Cypriniformes; family Xenocyprididae; genus Megalobrama; species Megalobrama amblycephala. The sequence goes on along the minus strand of NC_063044.1, from coordinate 55,933,878 downwards.
ACGTCTGTGTTTCGCAAACAATTCTGTGGCTTTGAACGAATCGTGAATGATTCATTGATTCATTCACAGCCACTTGCTTCGTTAATGAATGAATGACTCGATGACTCACTCATAAAAACAGTGACTTGCTGCCACCTACTGGCAGTTTTAGTTTAATATTTAAAAGTTTTTCTTGGTTTTACCATCATTGCATATTTCTCTATTGAACATTTTTACTTAAAACATTATTTATTTTATAAAGTTAATCATAAAAGTAAAAATATGCACTGGAAAATCAATTTAGGGGGCAAATATTGTCCCTTAATGGAAAAGGTGTGACTGCAGTCTAAGTGGAAGAGAGGGGGTACGCAGAAGGATGGTAATCCCTTCAGGGGGTACTCCAAGCTAAAAAGTTTGGGAACCACTGCTATATACAGTCCTGGGCAGAATTATTGGCTCCCTTGGTAAATATGAACAAGGAAGCCTGTGAAAATAAATCTGCATTGTTAATCCTTTTGATGTTTTATTCACAAAAATTCACAAAAATCTAACCTTTCATTGAAGTAAAACATTTGTAAATCTCAAATACATTCTCAAATACACATTTGCCACAATTAATGGCACGCTTTCATTCAATTCTTTTTGCAACCTCCTTTTACCAAGATAACAGCTCTTAGTCTTCTCCTAATGCCTGATGAGTTTGGAGAACACCTGACAAGAGATTAGATACCAATCCTCCATACAGAATCCCTCCAGATTCTTCAGATTCCCAGCTCCATGTTGATACATTCTCCTCCTCAGTTTTCTATAGGATTCAGGTCAGGCCAGGGGACTGGGATGGCCATAGCAGAACCTTAATTTTGTGTTCAGTGACCCATTTTTGTGTTGATTTTGATGTTTGTTTTTGGATTACGGTCCTGTTGGAACATCCAGCAGAAAAACAGGGCCACAACAAAGCGTCTGACAAACTCCAGCAGAGGACTGTTCTTGAAACCCTCCAAAACAACTTGTGGTGATAGGTGCTGATTTTTTTCTTTGGTCGTTTTTCCCTGAACCTAAGACTCAACAGTTGCTTTTCTCCAGCTGTGATCCTTGGAGAGTCTTTGGCCACTCAACGCCATGCATTAAGACAATAAGACACAAGTCCTCTTCCATCAGATTCATAACATCTTTAGTTGTTAGATTTTTGTGGGGGATTTTTTTTAAATGAAATATCTAAAAGATAATCAATGCAGATTTATTTTCACAACCTTCTTTGGTTATAGTTACCAAGGGTGTCATTATTCTGAGCTCGACTGTTGCACTTTCAAAGCAAGGTTCTTTATGGAGCCTTATAAAAAGGGGTTCAAAAAGAGTTCTGCTCTAGTTACAAGCATAAAAACCCTAATTTGGTAATGTTTAGAACCATTTTGAAGGATGTGTATTTAATGGACGGAGTAAGAACCTAAGGGCCCTATTTTAACGATCTAAACGCAAAGTGTAAAGCGCACGGCGCAGGTGCACTCAGGGCGTGTCCAAATCCACTTTTGCTATTTTAACGACAGAAAAACGGTCCGTGCGCCGGGGCGCATTTTTGAAATGGGTTGTCCCTATTCTCTTAATGAGTAATGGGCGTAACGTTCAATAAACCAATCAGAGTGTCATCTCCCGTTCCCTTTAAGAGCGAGATGCGCTCGCGCCATGGCGGATTGCTATTTACATGGCAGAATTTGTTGGCGGAAAAGCTGAGCGCTTTTATATTTATGTAGCCTACACAATAATATTCTTTTACACTGTAATCCTTTTGTTTTTAATATTTCGGCATGTTTGTGTGATGCGCATCCCTGTGTGTAATAAGCAAAGTCAACGCGCACTGTGGACGCGCCCAGAGGCGCAGTTTCTACCAACACGCTCTAACAAAAAAAAAAACGCGCCACTGACTTTAGACTTTAGACCAGGTTTGAGTTGGTCTATGGCGCAGTCTATTTTCAGCTCCTTAAAATAGCAATGCGCCAGCAATGCGCCTGAACACACCTCTTTTTTTAGACCAGCACGCCCATGGGCGCACTAACTGGCGCAAATGCATTTACTAATTTAAGGACGTGACGCTGAACGGGAAAACGCGAACGGCGCCGGACGCAAACTAGCAAACACACTTGCGCTGCGCCTTGCGTCGCATTGCGCCGGGTGTATTATAGGGCCCTTAGTGTTTAAAATATATGTGCACAGTTCAGCTGAATGATAAAGTTTACCCCCTTTAACTTAGTGTTAATAAACTGAAAGTACGAAGCAAACTGTAAAAAAAAAAAATTTAAACTGACACTGAAATAAGCGTGTGCTGTTTATACATCAATCAGATGTGTGTTAAAAGTGTTTTCTTTCAGAATCATCATTTATTCTATTCATTTTTAATATTAAAATAAAACAATGTGTAAGTGTAATTCGCACCCTGTCTGTAACATTATGTATATGTACTCTGATGCTGATGTATGTGAGATATTGACGATTGCACCATGGACAGAGTAAGTTAAAGTTAAGTCTCTGTAAACACTCTCCTTGTCAAACTTACCTTTAACTTATAACATTACAATCCCTGAATAATGTTTTTTTATGAATGTATGCTTGTTTAAATATTCTATCATGAAGTACACAAAGCTAAATTGTAATGTTGTTAGCTTACATAATCAAAATTATTTAATGCGTTATGAGTGGATTGGCTAGCATACAGTATAAATAAAGGCTTTAGATGACATGAAATTGTGGGCAGAGGTCTTTCATAAATGCAAAAATGGGGAAAGGGGTGCTTATGTCACCTCCAATGTCAAAATTAAACATGCGCCCTTGATGACTTCCACATGAACCTGTGACACTGGCTATGAGGAAGCAGCGAGGTTCACTGTGATGGCATTATGACATGTTATTAGCCTGTGAACACATTTGCTGTTACCTTAAGGGCTTCATCGGCAGCTTGTGAGTCATATGTGTGTCAGACATGCATAGACAGAGGAAGATGTACAGTACGTGATAACATTCGATCACGAGAAGGGCATGGTGGAGCACTGCTGAATTGGAATATTAAGAATGTTTTTTGTCTAAATAAATTGTTTTAAAAGCTACACATGAATTTAGGCATAAAAACTATTATTTTTGAGATTACATTTAACAGTAGATTACTTTTAAAAGTTGATAGACCCCATTGCCTTCCACAGTATGGAATACTAAAATACTATAAAAGTCAATGAGGCCCATCAATTGTTTGTTTACCGACATTCTTCAATATATCTTCCTTGTGTTCAGCAGAAGAAAGAAATTCATACAGGTTTGGAACAACTTGAGGGTGAGTAAATGATGACAGAATTTTCATTTTTGGGTGAACTATCCCTTTAATACCGAACAATGTGTATATTATTATATTCCATTCCAGCAGAGCCCCACCATGTCCTTTTCAAGATGGCATGTCTTCACATACATCTTGCTCTGTCTAAGCATGTCTGACACACATGACTCACAGGCCGCCTATGCAGTGCTTAAAGGGTGGTATCACACACAGTTTCTGCCAATCTCATGTTAATCTTATAGAGTAACAATGCATCCTTCATATCTCCGAAAAGTCTTTAGTTTGGTCATATTCATAAAAGATTGATACGCTAAACCGAGTCTTTCCGGAAAAAGTCGAGCTCCTGGAGGCGTGTCTGCCATCAGTGCTGTGGGCGGAGCTAAAGAGTCACGAGCAGCTTCTACGTAGAGATCGCATGCTAGCTGCGACATCATTATAAATACAAAGGGAACAAAAACGTTCATGTTGTTTACATTATATGCACTTGCACTCCGATTGCCAACAAAACACAGACATCTGATGCAGCTTTACTCACCACCTGCAAATCCAGAATTGTTTACAAAGTATTCATCACCGAAATCCCGGGAACAAACAAACATACGTGCACAACTCTGTTGCTGTCCCGGAAAAACAAACTTCATCCACGGTTCCCTTAACGCTGGGTTCAATTGGGAAGCTGAAAAAGGTAATCTTTCCCTCACAACCAAAAACACACTCCTTTTGTTGACAGGAGCTGCGTGTCATTTCGGAGGCTGCGTTCTCCGGAGGTCAGATTTGAAGGCTGAATACTTCATCAAGGATGTCATATTTAAGAAAATTGACTGATATTCATTGTGAGGTGTAAAATACTGTAATTTCTTTCTTACTTTGCAATCTATTGGTTATTTTTCTTAAAGGATTAGTCCACTTTTAAATAAACTTTTCCTGATAATTTACTCACCCCCATGTCATCCAAGATGTCCATGTCTTTCTTTCTTCGGTCGAAAAGAAATGAAGGTTTTTGATGAAAACATTCCAGGATTTTTCTCCTTATAGTGGACTTCAATGGACTCCAAACGGTTGAAGGTCAAAATTAGTTTCACTGCAGCTTTAAATCATTCTACACGATCCCAGACGAGAAATAAGGGTCTTATCTAGAGAAACAATCACTCATTTTCTAAAAAAAAAATTAAAATGTTATATATTTTAACCAGAAATGCTCATCTTGAACTTGCTCTCTTCTTCTTCGCTATTTGAATTCCAGCAGTGTAGACACTGCTAAGTGTATTACTGCCCTCTACAGGTCAAAGTTTGAACTGATTTTTATATGCAATATGCTAGTTCAATAGTATATAACAATTAGTTCAAACTTTGACCTGGTGGTGCCCATTGAAGTCTACTATATGGAAAAAAATCCTGGAATGTTTTAATCAAAAACTTTAATTTCTTTTCGACTGAAGAAAGACATGGACATCTTGGATGACATGGGGGTGAGTAAATTATCAGGAAAAGTTTTTTTAAAAGTGGACTAATGCTTTAAATGAGACTGCCTTGATGATGTATGCAGCCTTCAAAGGATGCAGGCCCTGAAATGGGACACAGCCATTGTTGAAAAATCTCTTGGCTTCCACATCCCGAAACGAAGCGCGTTGATGGACGTGCTCTTGCTCTTGTTCTGGGTGATGTGTGTGTGCACGCTTATCAGGGAGAAGTGCCTATACAAGGAATTCCGCCCTTTATTACATGATGAAGAGCCATACTAGAAAAAATCTCTCCGAAACCTGTACCGAAACCGTAAGTAGTCATTTGGCACAGAAATACTCCGTCATACGTCCAACTGAAACTTGTGTTTTGAAACTTTGGCCATGTTTAGCATGAGAATCCAACTCTTCAACAGTGTAAAGTCAGAATGCATGAAATAGCATTGCACCACCCCCCCCCCCCCCCCCCCACCCCACCCCCTTTAAGGTTTCAGCAAACGTGTTCACAGGCTAATGACATGTCATAATGCCATCACGCTAAGCATTGTGACTACACATGCATGTGTGTGTATATATATAAAGAGAGAGAGAGAGAGAGAGAGAGAGATTTCTCTTATGCTCACCAAGAAGGAATTAATTAGATCAAAAATACAGTAAAAACAGTAATATTATAAAACATATACAATTTTTCCATTTCACTGTATTTGAAAATATAATTTATTCAGGTGATGTCAAAGCTGAATTTTCAGCATAATTACTCCAGTCTTCAGTATTTAGTGATCCTTCAGAAATCATTCTAATATGATGATTTGATGCTCAAGAAACAGTTGTGCTGCTTAATATTTTTGTGGACACTGTGATACGTTTTTATAACAAATGTAAATGTCTTTACTTTGAACCAGTTTAATGAATCCTTGCTGAATAAAAGTATTAATATCTTTAAAAGAAAAATGTACTGACTCCAAACTTTAGACAGGCAGTGTATATATCTACTATTGGTCGATAATCGATAACGGTCGATAGTCTGTGAATATGTTACATTTCTTCTGGCTTAGCAGCACTGAACTTGTGAACAGGTCTTTACACAGAGATGCCACATGACTAGCCATGACGAGCAGCTATTGACTGGCTAAAGGCAATGTCACAAGAACTTTAATTAAAGAGCTTAAGTCACATGACCATAGGCAGTGAATCGGTGACGCTATTGACTTTACAGACACATACCTCTGACCCTGCTCTACTCTCTACACATACACAAAATACAGATCAAAGCTGGTCCGACCAAGCTATGACAGCTGCCTGTGCAGGGTGGAACTCAGCTGGCATAGGAGATTTTACAGCTCTGCCCTTGGGCCCGCTTTCTACGCACCAAACTCCAGTAAAGACTTCAGCTCTTTGGGGCAAAACACATGTTTCAAATTGACTTCTGAGGAGTTCAATATGCACCATCCTGGCAATAATCACAGACACTTCCGAAAGAAACTGTGTCACAGAGAGATCTTTGCAGCACATCTGCTATTTCCAATCTCAATTTAGACATAAAATGGAGCATATGAGTGCCTCTTTCACCCATAATGAAATAAATCTCCTCTGAAAATCTGATATTTTACAGTTAAGCTTTCCTTTATCATTCACCTCCTGTGAAGGTAATTGGTTTTGAACTAGTGTTTGTTAAGTCCTCTGGTGCACTTGGACTGCCTCCAGCCTGATGCTGAAAATATGCCACCTGGTTAAAGTAACCTTGGCTTTTAAAAGATCAACAACACCCACCATTTGATTTGGTTTATTGACTATTTCTGAACAGATTGAAGACTCATAAGACATCCAAGCAATCCTCTTATTATTCTTTACAATGACTTCTGAAGCTAAATAGAGGTCTACTTGACTACTCAAGCTTATTTTATTTTATTATTATTATTATCTAGTTTTCCCTAGGGTAACTTAAAGGTGCCATCGAATTGAAAATTGAATTTTCCTCGGCATAGTTGAATAACAAGAGTTCAGTACATGGAAATGACATACAGTGAGTCTCAAACTCAAACTCCATAATGTTCATGGATGAGATTATTATTGTCACTGTAGTATGAAGCAGAGCACAGCCTAGTACTGTACGAGCAGAAACAAGGCAGTTGGAGTGATTGCTAATGAGAGACGAGTGTGACACACGTCTCGAGAGCAGCAGAGCTTTTATTATGCTTCAGTCGCTGCTTCCGGTCAAGCGTATGTGGGGTAAAGCAGCGCTGTTTTATCAGATTAGATACATTTGTGTGCTGAAAGTTGTTATAGTGCTACTCTCTGCGTTAGCTCGAGGGATACTATGAGACACTTGTTGCACACTGCAGTAAGCTAGATCGATATTAGTCATGGTAAAACATATTTGCAGTAAATCAAGAAAACGAGATTTAAATAGTAAGACTTGCTGTGTTGAACTATATAACATGATTAGTTTTCTGTCGATGAATGTATCCATTCATCGGACACGGACACATCTCCAGTCCTGGTTAAAATTGCTTATTTATCTGGATTTACACATTCTTGGAAACATATGGGATAATATAAGTACATAAGTCAACAAAATATATAACACTGTTCTAGTGGTTTTTGGATATTTTAATCCAAAAATCTTACATATTGTGCCTTTAAGGTAGAACCTTTTATTTATGTATTTATTTATTTTTTATGGGTGGTCTGAATAAACCTTTCCATAACATGTGAACAGACATACATAGCCCAGCTTGTATGTACGCTCAATTTTTCATTCATTTGACCTACATTGAGGCAAGTCTCAAGTGTGAAGCTCATCTTTCCACCTCAGACGCTGAGTAATGTGGGAAGCCGTTATTTATCAGCCACATAATCACTCTTTTCAGCTATGGTGAATAAGCTGCTTCTTTCCCATTCATTGTTCAAAAAGCATACTATAGCACCTTACAATATTTCTTATGACTGTCAAACATTTTCACCTTTCCAATGAAATAAACTCTTTGGCATTTTCCCCCCAATGTTCTGTACATTTTCAAGGCCACTTTATAAACCAGAACGCCTCTACACTTTCCTTTATAACGGCGGCCGTCACGACTCGCGCATACTCCCGTGCTGAAAATCTATGGTTTTTGTCATGCACAAAAAGCAGTCAAGGTTTCAGGAACAAGACTTTCATTTAATCTAAACCTTAGTCTGATGTTTATCCCCCACATCCCTGACAACTATGAACAGCTATATACAGTGGGTACGGAAAGTATTCAGACGCCCTTAAATTTTTCACTCTTTGTTATATTGCAGCCATTTGCTAAAATCATTTAAGTTCATTTTTTGTCCTCATTAATGTACACACAGCACCCCATATTAACAGAAAAACACAGAATTGTTGACATTTCATTTTTGCAGATTTATTAAAAAAGAAAAACTGAAATATGACATGGTCCTAAGTATTCAGACCCTTTGCTCAGTATTCAGTAGAAGCACCCTTTTGATCTAATACAGCCATGAGTGTTTTTGGGAAAGATACAACAAGTTTTTCACACCTGGATTTGGGGATCCTCTGCCATTCCTCCTTGCAGATCCTCTCCAGTTCGGTAAGGTTGGATGGTATACGTTGGTGGACAGCCATTTTTAGGTCTCTCCAGAGATGCTCAATTGGGTTTAAGTCAGGGCTCTGGCTGGGCCATTCAAGAACAGTCACGGAGTTGTTGTGAAGCCACTCCTTCGTTATTTTAGCTGTGTGCTTAGGACCACCATGCTTCACTGTTGGGACTGTATTGGTCAGGTGATGAGCAGTGCCTGGTTTTCTCCACACATACCGCTTAGAATTAAGGCCAAAAAGTTCTATCTTGACCTCATCACAACAGAGAATCTTATTTCTCATCATCTTGGCAAACTCCACTGAGGAGAGGCTTCCGTCGGGCCACTCTGCCATAAAGCCCCGACTGGTGGAGGGCTGCAGTGATGGTTGACTTTCTACAACTTTCTCCCATCTCCCGACTGCATCTCTGGAGCTCAGCCACAGTGATCTTTGGGTTCTTCTTTACCTCTCTCACCAAGGCTCTTCTCCCCCGATAGTTCAGTTTGGCCGGACGGCCAGCTCTAGGAAGGGTTCTGGTCGTCCCAAACGTCTTCCATTTAAGGATATTGGAGGCCACTGTGCTCTTAGGAACCTTAAGTGCAACAGATTTTTTTTTGTAACCTTGGCCAGATCTGTGCCTTGCCACAATTCTGTCTCTGAGCTCTTCAGGCAGTTCCTTTGACCTCATGATTCTCATTTGCTCTGACATGCACTGTGAGCTGTAAGGTCTTATATAGACAGGTGTGTGGCTTTCCTAATCAAGTCCAATCAAACACAGCTGGACTCAAATGAAGGTGTAGAACCATCTCAAGGATGATCAGAAGAAATTGACAGCACCTGAGTTAAATATATGAGTGTCACAGCAAAGGGTCTGAATACTTTTAGGACCATGTGATATTTCAGTTTTTCTTTTTTAATAAATCTGGAAAAATGTCAACAATTCTGTGTTTTTCTGTCAATATGGGGTGCTGTGTGTACATTAATGAGGGAAAAAAATGAACTTAAATTACAAAGAGTGAAAAATGTAAGGGGGTCTGAATACTTTCCGTACCCACTGTACATTTACATCAGTAAATAGCACTATTCCAAGACCTCGACTGCTGCCTCCAGCATAACAAAAATGCATTTCCCTCCACCTCCTGAGATTAGCGACCTAACTGTGGAAGTCTCTGGAGCTCCGAAAGTCCGCTGCCTCATTTGTCAAAGCTGACCCTGAAAAACTCAGCTGTTTTGTCATTTATCTTTGCTACCATTGGACCTATTTTTAAAGGCATGTCCATGTATCGAGAACGAAGGAACATGGGAAGAAGTAGAACAAAAACTAGTTTACTCTCAAGGTGTGAGATGATTTTAGAAAGGATCATGGGTTCAGGAGAAGAAAAAAAACGAAGACACAGCGTGCGTCTTTGTCCCAAACTGACCGTGGTGCGAGTCTATTCAGTATGTTCTATGAATATTACATGGTGACATTACTAAAAGAAAGCAGCAAAATAAATAAATAAATAAATAACTGAAAGCATTTCAGGCCATTCAAAAATAAGAACAGCAGCCCTCTTGTTGAGCACAAAACAAGTCAATATCTTGCCATCGATTAAGATGTTAAGGCTCTGTTAATCAATTATCCAATCAAAATCCTCAAGCAGACACTTTTGTAATACATTTTGCAATAATGCTGTTTGGATAACCTCCATTAAATTCAGCCTCTAGAGCCTGGAGCAAATGCAGCTCGATGTGAAAAAGGTTTGCTCACAATGCTTAACAGCATCATGAATTAGATGATTTCTGTCCACAATTATTTTTTGCCATCTTATTTAGCTTGAAAAGTCACCTTGAATGGTTTGCAATTTAGTGAAGCCACCATAAGCTTATTCCAGAAAATTATGTACATTTGAGTGCTCTTTTGAAGCAGAGGATCTATTTCAGAGCAGGTTAACTGTCATTAACAGCCTGAACTCTGCAGAAAGAGAACAATGCCACTCAATGCCGTTCCTTCAACCCAGGGATTTGCCTTAAAGTCCCGCTGTATCCTTTAAAACTCATCTTTGATCACCAAAATTACATATTTAAACATTTTTTTCCTGTGAAAAAAATTCTTAATGCCTTAAAATAGCTTGAATATAACTCTACACCCTTGCCTCATTTAATATACACGGATCTATGAATATGATAATTAGCCCAGCCTCCACTCACTCACACAAGCTTAGACGAGATCCACTCCGTCAACTCACTGAGACTTACCGGAATAACCTTCTTTTGAGACTCCCTTGCACGGTCAGTTAATGTTATGCTTGATTTGTTACAAGGTAGTTTGTGACGTCAGAAACACCAGCGAGACTGTCTTTGGTTTACTGCAGTTTTAAAGAGAAAATACTCAGCAATGGTACTGACTTATGAATTTGCACATGGTTTGTCTAAAAGCATGTTAAAAAAAACCACACAGATATATGAACAACATTAAAAACTTGATTTTCACCACAGGGGGACTTTAAATTTTCCTCACGGCTATGCTTCACTTTTGAGAGCAATTAACAGTCTTGTAACTTCCGCTGGGCCATCATACATAAAAAAGTGTTCTAATGAATGCATGGAGCACAAAGCAAAATATATTTAATTCATGCCATCCACTTCCATTTTCTGTCTTTGAACACACTTCACTGCTTCTGACAAGGAATTGTACCAATACGGAGGAGTGTATTCTGATGTAATTGTGTTCGCTGCATGAGCACTGCAGTGCATCTCTCATCTCGCCTCGGCCGAGGACAAGCAAGTCTAGAGGAAAGCTTTATTCATTTTGCAGTCGCATGAAAGCAAAACAGCGTTCAGTGAAGATGCAGTTCTCCTCTGCCCAAAATACAGTATGAGCCGAGGTACTAAAAAGTTAGATGCAAAACGTATGTAATTCTCTAGCACTCTGTAATGGTGAAGTCCAAATCCATGTCGCACTCTGTTTGGAAGCGTTTCAGTCTCTGCTTCAAGACTTGGATAAGCTTTTCTACCATCTTCATAAACCAAAAATTACAATTCTGTCATCATTTACTCAACCTCATTCTGAACACAAAAGGTGACTTCTTTTTAATGTGAATGAGAACTGGGATTGTCAAGTACCAAAATTGCTAAAATTAAAAAAAAAAAAAATGCTACACAGCTGATGCACTATTTTCCAAGTCTTCTGAAGTCATACAATAGTTTTGTGCAAAAGACAATTTAATGAAATTTAAGATGTTATTCACTGAACATCCTGATATCTGATATCATTGTGAATGAATAATTCTTTACAGTCTGATCTTTTTGATGAATTGGTTGATCATCTGAATGATTCATTCACAAATCTGACTGATCTTTCATAGCAAATAACAGCTTAATGGTAGTGACAACTGTCAGTGAATCAGTGATTATACATATAGCTTCAGACAACTTATAAAAATAAAAACTTAACCATAAAAATATAAACACAAATAATATGCACCAATTTTAAAATACTTGTATAGAACATTTGTGTCTTTTTTTAACTTTTTTTTTTTTTTTTGGGAGTTTACTTTCATTGTAATTGCATGGAAACAAGCAATTTCTCTTTAACATTTCTCCTTCTGTGTTCCATCAAAGGAAGAAAGTCACATTCAGAATGGCATGGTAAGTAAATAATGACAAAATTTTCATTTCTGCATGAAATATTCCAAATCAAAAAAGACAATCATACTATGAAATGCATTTACTGTACAGTATAAACACAGTGTTTATACTGTATAGCACTGTAATACTGGTACAGTGAAAGAGTAAAGCAATCAAATTAACATTGCGTGCCCTTAACCGGGCCAAACAAGACCACTGCAGCAGCCAGAAAAACATCTGCCTCATGCCTCACCCTTCACAGCTGCACTGACCTGTCTTTAATTAATGAGCCAGGCTACATAACGCAATGAAATCATTGTCATTTTCAAGCTCGCCCTGTTTCAGCCTGCCTTACATAAGATTACAGTTTAGCTGTTAAGGTCCGCTGTTACCACCGCAAGTGGTTCATTGTGTGATTACACCCTCCAATGGATTTGTCCTTACATAAGAGAGCATATAGCTGTGGGGTCAATCTCACAGCTAGACCTTTGTTGTCTAATAAATGTCCGAGGCTTCATTTACCTCATAATTGATGGTAAATCATTTGCAGCATTTAACGAATGAAAAAACAGACAGCTTGCCTGTGACCCTAGGTTGCTTCGGTGCAAACTACCTCGTCTTCATAATATCCTTCATTAATAGTGACATCAGCAAGTCTGAACTGCAGCGTTTCCAGGGGTCAATGGCACATTTCCAGCAAAGAGTGCTGCTTGCAGCTGGCTTGGGAATCCAGGACTGCAGCAAACTTGTTTGCTCCTATTTGCATTATATCAATAAATAGACTTTCTTGAAACAAAAACCACAATAAGTGCTCTAGCATAATCAAACACATCTGCCAAAATAATTATTAGTTTTTAATAATAATTTAGTTTTTAAGCAGCTTTTAAACCATTCTAAATAACAACTGTTTACGGAAAAAAATGAAAATGTGGCATCCTTGTTTTTTCTGAATACAACTTGACAACTTATTTGCTCATCAGCCACTGTGGCTAGTGATTTTCCAAGGTTACTAGACACTCAGCATTTTCATTGGCCACAATTTTGACTTTGATACCATGGGTAAAACTGCCATACAGATATTTTTGATGTAATATCATAATTTGGCAGCAGGTATATTAGGCTGCTGTCACTTTAAGGCCTGACGCACAGATCCATTATACTGTTACACATGCGTTTTCTTTCTCAACTGTTTACGTTCACTTAAAGTGCATATTGCAGGTTAAACATTTTTTTCGAGATGAATATATAACCTTGTACAAAAATACCATATAAAAAGGTACTGCAGGGTTTAAAAATGTTTTGCAGGACATAAGGGCATGAATTTAGTAGATAAAGCTTTTTTTTCAGCGTCGCTAAAGGGAGTCGCTCTGTGTTGACTCAGTGGTCGTGAATCAGTGTGTTTTCGGTAGTTTTTGTATTCTATTTATCATAGTCATGGTAAATTATTGTGTTTGTGGAGGTTGCAGAAACTCCAGCCTGTCAGGACATCGAGTCCAGAGGTTTACTAACACGAAAAAGGAGGCTGCTATCTTCCGTGCCGGGGTGTGTTTTGTGCAGGTGAAGAGAAGGGACTTCACTTCTGCATCTGCTTCGATAAATGTGTTCATTATAGACCGGAGGATTATCATCCTGGCGATATGATGGAGTTCAACATTGTAATATTACTGTAAATGATTATATTAAATGAATAAACTTACACACGCGATGCTTCTTCACCGTTTTTACTTGAATCAATTTCAACACTGATTAATACAAATTATGTACACAAATGCATACAGTCTCACACATTTTGACATTATTTTGTGTGTATTTGACTGTTTAAGTGCAATAATCAGCAAAAACAAACATAGTACTGAGAGGCGTTTTTATGTGCGTGCACTTTAGGTGCGAGCACAAAATCTGTTTTGTGCACAATTAAGCACAATTCCACGCCAAAATTCAAGACCTGTAACAACAACAATATTTCCGCCTACATCACGCGTGACCTTTCCAACATGATTACGTCATGTGGATCGCAGAGCTAGTGCAAGACGAGCATTTGTGGTTAAAAAGTTTTTTTTTTTTTTAAGAATTTTTTTTTTTACTTTTCGCTGGATAAGACCCTTATTCCTTGGCTGGGATCATGTAGAGCCCTTTGAAGCTGCAATGAAACTGCAATTTGGACCTTCAACCCATTGGTAACTGCTGAAGTCCACTATATGGAGAAAAATCCTGGAATGTTTTCATCAAAAACCTTAATTACTTTTCAACCGAAGAAAGAAAGACATAAATATCTTGGATGACATGGGGGTGAGTAAATTATCAGGAAATAATTCTGAAGTGAACTAATCCTTTAATGTCAAGCCCGGCATACAACATAAAAAGACCGTAAATTGACTAGAATCACAAGCTCTGTATAGAAGTCAGTATTCTGTTGAGATACTGTAAGAATGAAGAGCTATAACTATAAGTGATCTCTTTAATTCAATTTTACTCAAATTAATACTTTTATTTAGCAAGTATGCATTAAATTGATCAAAAGTGAAAGTAAAGACATTTATAATGTTACAAAAAATTTATATTTCAAATAAATGCTGTTCATTTGAACTTTCTATTCATCAAAGAATTGTTGTTTTTTTTTACATTGATAATAATAAGAAATGTTTCTTTAATGTGTGGTTATTTATGTGACACAAAACTTCTAATATAATTAACTTTTGAAATTATTAGTAAACGAGACCCAATGTGAGACATCTTTTAAATCTCTTGTGACACTCTAGAGTGCGTCCTTAAGTGATCGGGCATAGCTAAATTCTCCATTCACTCTTCATATAATCTCACTGCAGTCTAGGAGAAACAATTGAGATTTTAAAGTGATCTCATTTGTGTTTTTCCTGTGGGAAAGTGCTTCCTTTCATCATTACTCTCCAGCACCGCTGCGCAAAGCCTTATTGCCTTGGAAATAGCAGTTATAGCTAATTAAATTATTTTTCTTGCTGTCCTGTCCACGGGAGTCAGGCATACAAGAAAGCGCAACTATAATCAAGAGAGTGTTGTAACACTTGTCCAGCAGACATGTGCTGTGACCTGATGAGTTCTGCACCCCGTGTGCAAGCCACCATCTCTGGGATGCTGCTGAAGAATGATAATGTTTAACCCCTCTGAGACAATGTGTTGGACAACGAACATCTGTGTGAGGTTCAGAGCACATAAGAGGTGTCACATCTACAACTGTGCCATTTCAGAAGGGAGCAGATACGAATGTCCCTCAAGGCTAGTCAAGCGGTAATATGGCTGCAAATAATATTTGATGATGCTCAGGGGATCTGGACATTAGCATTTGAGAAGATATTTGCAATATATTTGAAGGTATATGAGAACATTTATGAACACAATGAGGATACACAAAGGGATCTCTTTGGAGGGACTACCACTTTCGCTCCCACTAGCAGAAGTGGAAAAGCAATACGGCTGTTTAGAGAAAACGCTGTGACATCACATTGACCTCACTGAAGTTAATTAATAATTTCATTTAAAACCTCCACCCTGTGGTTGTTCCCTCATCTACAGCAACAGCCGGTTATTAGTTGTAAGATGGCAGTGAGTTAATTACATTTCATCATTCGCATGTTCATAAATGCTCTCTTATTAGAGAATAGTAAACATAAGTGCTCCGCTTGTTCACAGCATGTCTTTGTTAATGAATTTTCATATAAATAACATAAAGCGCTCAATGGATATGACTCACGGGACCCAATTCAGAACTCAAAAGTGTTATAAGGGATTGCAGCTTAATGTTACATTTAGGTTTGTTTAAAGGTTTCTGGGTTAACAATAAAGGGTGAAGGTTTGATGCCATAACTGGTCCATAAAAACCATTTTTCTCCATTGATTGTCATTTAAACACAGTCAAATACTCTGAAAGAATACAATTTTTGCAAACACCATAGATGTATATCAGTAATATTCATGTTTACACTACAGTTCAAAAGTTTGGGGTCAGTAAGATTTTTTTTTTTTTAAAGAAATTGATACTTTTATTCAACAAGGATCCATTAAAATGATCACAAATAAAAGTAAAGGAATACATTTATAATGTTACAAAAGATTTCTGTTTTAAATAAATGCTTTTTGCTATGCTAAATGTTTTTTTTAAATTGAAAAATGTATTACAATTTCCAGTAAAATATTAAGCAGCACAACTGTTTTCAGTATTGATATTAATAAGCAATGTTTTTTTGAGCACCAAATCAGCATATTATTTCTAAAGGATCATGTGGCACTGAATTGCTGCTAAAAATTCAGCTTTGCCATCACAAGAATAAATAACATTTTAAAACATATTAAAATAGAAATCAGTCATTTTAAATTGTAATAACATTTCACAGTGTTACTGGTTTTTTATTGTATTTTTGATCAAATAAATGCAGCCTTGGTGAGTATAGGAGACTTCTTTCAAAAACATTAAAAATCTTACTGACATTTGAACAGAAAATACAGGGCCAGAAAGAAACCAAGCATATGCAAACATTCACCACAAAACCAGAGGCCTCTGCTATTAAAAAGTTTACCAACTCTGTACTTTGTGTCAACTTGCAAATAGTAGGATGTCTAGAGAATTATACCCGTGAGTCGGGCAAGATAAACCTGTTTTCTCTAGGCAATGAGAAATGGGACGGAAGTAAAACTAACTACAATTATACATCAGGATGACTCCTACATCAGCTGAACTTCAAAGATAGGTCCTGGGCTAATTTTTCAGTTCATGCCTACACTATGATGTGCTCTCACTTGCATTACACACCTCTCAGGGGTGACAAGTCCCCCCTCCAAACTGAAGTCCTTAAATTAACAGCACTTGAAGGCTACTGATGGGTCGTATCTCATCCAAAAGAGAACATCATGATCAGCTGACTCAAGTCCATGAACACCTCTCTACATGTCTTGAATGAGGTCACGATAAGATTAATGGTGTTTGCTCTGCACAGAAAGACTCACCAACACATCTGTGTCAAATTCGACTACCTCTGAATGTGTCGAATTACCGGAAAGAAACTTTATAACAGGCTCAAAGATAGCAAAGGCTTTAGTTTGAGCCACAGTGTGCATATTCCGAATCTATTGGGGATATATTAGCAGTATATAAAAAGATAAGAACTTCAGGATTTATATATCCACAATAGCAAGACAGATCATTGCATTTCCCTGTCAGTGATGGAGGAGAGAAAGAACTAAATTGCCTAAATGGCTATCTCCATTGTATGTTGCCTCTCTTGGCACCTGCGTATATTAAATGACAATCATGTGTCTTAAATCAATTGATTCAGGCTGAAGATATATGGGAAAGCAACCTAAGAATGTCAATAAGACAGACAGTCGATCTTTGCCCGTAACTAGCCGTGAACGTGCCTGTGCATTGGCCGCATTCAGTGGGAAGAAGCACTTTAGATATAAAACAAAGGATCCCCTGACACATGCCAATGATCCCTCTGTTTATTTGGTTCAAATCCTGCTGCATGGGCACTAAATGAAGTAAGACCTGCCCGGCGGCCCAACATTAATTACCACATGTATGCTTTCTTGTCTCCTGAAGAATGAAAAAAAAAGCCATGAGCTACCATTAATTTCGCCTCGTCTCTCCTAACCAATAACGATTCTCAGAATCTAATCAAATGACTCTCCTTTTGACAGATGCAACATTTAGGCCATTTAAAACACGCACACACAGCTGTAGCATATAGTCATTTCATAACTCTAGCATGACGCATATGTACAGTATGTAAACCACGCAAAGTTCACATTTACATGTCACTTGTAGTATATACGCACATCCTTGTGACATACAGTTTAAAATGTATGCATGTGATGTATTATTCAACATAAGAAGACACAAAGGTCCCAGTGAGTTAAAACAGCCACGACATTTATCTCCTTAAGGATCAACACGGACTGCTTTAGAATGACTTAATGTACCGCTGAAGAAAGTCTCCCGAGAATAAGCTTTCAAAACGTTGCTTCATTTGATACAGCGACATCCCGAGATGAAAAGAGAGTAAACACATTTAAATGCAGCAGCGAGTGCTCATGAGAAACAGGATTATTATATAAACTCAACGCAGGTCTGCAATGGGATTTTCTGCAAATGTGGAAATTCGGATGTGCAGTTAGCGGTCGGTCGGTAATGAAAATGGAACAAAGTCAGCAGAGTGGCAAATTATCACTTCTCTAGGTTTACCATCTTAAATTGTACCAGAAACTGATCTCAAATCCCATTTTTCTCCCTTTTTGCTCTTCAAATCAAGTGAGTGTTGCATGATGACAGCTGTGATTGAAATTATGATGGTTCAGTATAAAGAGATATTTGTCATCGGATTCAGTAAAGTGATTACTCTAGTGGAATGCGGATGGAACATATGTTGTGAAATAACTCCATATTGTAATTTGTCAGAGAAACCGTTAAGGCACGACTGCATGTTGCACTAATGATGTTATTTTACATCACTGTCATTACCAAACCACATTAAGAGTGCACATTTTTACTAATTTCGTGATCTCAATAATATTTCGAGCTCATCTTCCGCTCTGGATATTGAGTAAACAACTTTTGTAAAGTAGAGCACTTTAGTATTCAATAATGTACCCTGCTTCAGGTGAGCTGATGCTTGACATACTACAGACTGACCTTATCCGCCATGATCATGGATGAGCCCCCGTGGATCCCCAGGATGGGTATCAAAGTCTGAGAGGAAATAAAATCCAAAATCTGGGCGATGGCTTCCTGGTCAGTGCCGTCCCCAAACACCACCCCATGGATTTTAGTCCCAGACATGAGATCGCACACATGGGTAATGATGCTTTTGGGGTCTGTTTCATTCACCAGCAGGGTCACCACGTTGACGTCAATGGGATCATCTTTGCTCCACAGAGCCCGTATATCTCGATCGGAGATGTAGCGTGTTTGACCGAGGATCACGGCAATGTTCAGTATGGGCACTTTCTCTGCCGCATGTGAGACGCTGATGAGGGTAAGGAGAGCTGGAAGAGTCAGAAGAACCAACCTGGAAAACCCCATAGTGCTCGACTTCATTCCCTGCAGAACAAACACACACACACACACACACACAACAGAGGCTGTTTTTGATATAATGCATTCAGAGATTTACAAACTACACCATGCTCGGAGTTTCTTCTTAAAGAATGAAACTCCAAAAGCTATCTAAATCGCATGCAACATTGCTTAAAACTTATTGTAGTTCAGAACTGCATTACCAACAATACCTATTTGAGAACTATACACATAATACACACAATTGCATCCAGTTGAGTTACACAACAACGGCGAGGAGCGCAGGATGTTATAATCTCATTTTGGAATTTAGGCAATGAATAACTAGCAATGAGCGAATGATGAATATTACATGTGACACTGGATCTGAGCAGCAAGCAGGGCAGAAGAGAGTGGAGCTGACATCATCACATGAAGAGTCTTGGACTGACTGAGCGGAGGAAGCTCACAGGCCCTCCGCTACTGTGGCCAGCACGTATACGCAAACAGATGCATAGTAAAGCAAGGCATAAAACTGCAGAGAAACAACATATGGCGCAGGGGCTGTTGAAGCTTGCGATTCTCGTGAGGAACAATGCATCATATTACCATTATTAAAGACAAATGAATGAGCAAGCAAGATTTATCAGTTTCAGCTGATGAGAATTAAGTAGAGCAAACAAACATCAATGGTTGATTTGTTTGATGCAGCTGAGCAGAGATTGGTGAAAATATCATGCTTTGTGTGACTTGATCTAGGCTTGTCTCAAAAGACTAAGAATCAAAAAGCATTTTTTGCACATATGCATTTAGACCAGATGCTTATATTTAGTCATTTAATAATTATTAAATGTATACAGATGTGTAAATATAGCAGAATATCCTTGTTTAAGTTGTCTTTAATCTCTGTTTTAAATCAATACATGACATTTTGTCCAACACAGTTACTGTCATCATGTTTATATATATATATATATATATATATATATATATATATATATATATATATATGTACACACACATATATTTATATATATAAACATATATATAAGCAAAAATGTGCCATGTTCATGCTCAAATCATCAGAAGAATATAATTATGAACAATGTGACAAACATTAATGAATGTGGCTGTAAACCAGGTCTTTTGACAATTACATGTAACATTTAAGTGATCTTTCATTTTAATGTAATTAATTAGAGAGCGTAGGAGAGAGAGAAAGCATAATTTATGAAGATTTTGCTGTTCGCGTGAATAAAAACTGACCTGATTTGTTATTTTAGGCAAATGCGATATCAGTGTTCTTACAACGTGACAGAGATCTTAACATGGGGAATATATCTAGATGAATATTTCTTTTGATACCTCATTAATTTCCTCAAAACGATCATTATGCAAGTGCGCCCCCTATTGACGCGTCTCGTTTTGCGTTCTCAGCTGGAGCCTCAGTACGCTACAAGGACAGCATAATATTCAATGGGAAAGTATAGTATACGCGTCAGAACTTTACAACAGAAGCAACGAAGAAGGCTGATAATAGCCATTATTTGACAAAAAACGAAGACGAGATGACCTATCTCTATGCTCAATTACAAATAAAAACAGCGTTGTTTTAAAAGAAAAATAGGCTAGCTGTTATTCGAAGTTTAATCAAGAACTCGACCAAAATCCGCATTCATCTGTTACATATCAAAGGAAGCACAGACAAGTCCTCTATCACGCAAAACCTTTTCAAATGACACATTTATCTTTTCTGTTCTTTTTCTTTTTCTCGTTCAGTAGTAAACGAGTTCCCTCGTTTTGTCCAGCAAAAGCGAAGCGCACTCCTGAGGGAAAATCCTCAGATTTGGTGCTCACATGATCATGACACGAGTTTTCATACAGGTAAAACAAGAGCGTGTTGTTGAACATAACTCAATAAAATCCAACTTGCTGTTACAATCAAACATTATAAATTAACTAACCCACGTTTCTTCATTTTATGCCATTTTTTTTTTTTTTAGCATCGCGCATCCCTAATGATGCAGGAAAAGCCGCGCGTCTTCCTGCATCAAATTAATTTCAGTGTAACTGAATGGTGAGACTGAATTTTAAACGTTTATGTTCATTCTCCATTGCCTATTAGAGACTACGTCGTAATGAACCACGCACATTTTACCAAAGAGAGAGGAAAAAACAACGATACTCACAGCATCCCTCTTCCACAAAGCTCCAAAGATGTTGAATGGGATGACATTGCAACAGTCCTCCTCTCACCAGCCAGGTTGGAAATATGGATAATTATTCCCACCGACGAATCCTTTAAGTTCAACCATATGAATGAAAATAATCCAGCGGTTTGCACGTTTATGAATTATCCATGACTCTTCCTCGATGAATAGAACCGCGAGACTCACACGCTGGTAACTGAACTGAAATCCGCAAGAAATGGGGATTGAATCTGCAAGCAGGACCACAGGACAGTCTCACAGTCCTCTTTCCCCACAGCCTCTCTGGAACTGAGGGATGCCGTCAGTAGCTAACACATCCTTAAGGTGAAAATGAGAATTACACCCAGATTCAGAGCAAGGCACCCCCTAACAAGAAAACAGTTTTCAGTGCAACGGTCTTCAAATCTTGTGAGTTGCTCGTCGCTCTTAAACATCCGAGCGCATGAATGCAGTTAGGCTGCTTGTCCTAACTTAGAGGCTACATAATCCTACATGTGCATAATCATAATCATTCATAAACTTGCTAGCCTAATACTTTGATATGAATTACCTTGGTTCGGTTTGTGGAGCTTTAACCTGATTCTTCTGCTTTTTCAGTGATCTTCTGAATCATTTCGGTGAGGGATTGCCTCTCGGTGACGTACAGTGCGTGCGTTTGAAATTCCAGAGCCAAACTTGACTGCGGAAACCACTGAGCTCATCATTCCCATGTACAGTGAGCGCGCGGCTCGGACATCAGGGGCTCGTCAGCGCAGATGTTGCTCTCACACACATTATTCTCATCTGAGCGTTCATTTCATGCTCGAGTCAGTGCGTTTATGCATCATTCGTTCACCGATACTTTTCAAATGAGATGAGGGAACATCGAGCTTTTTATGTCAGCTCGTTATATACGCTCAGCACGCACTTATGCGTTTATCCTCTCATGTGTTCTGGTCTAGTTGCAAAAACCACACAAATCGTGTTAAATGTAGCTATTGGGTATATTCAGGGATGTAGAATATGGTCATGCAGAAAAAGGCATTAATGTGTGCTTTATCAGTAGTAATAAACAGACAATATTCTAGTAATATGCATGCTAATAAGTTAATAGTGAAAACTGGACCCTAAACTAAAGTGTTACCATACATACAGGGGTGCACACAAGTGGTGCGCAGTTGTGCATGCGTGGTAAAAATAAACAATGTGCACCAGAAAACATGGAGGGAAGCGCTTTTGAGTAACATTTTTGGGGATCGGCTTACAGGGACGCGTTTACTTACTGGAGTAGGACTTTTCTCCATCTCTGATAAGATAGCAATCATGATGATAAGTGTGTTCTTTAATTAGGCTATTAGGGGTGCAACGGATCGCGGTTAATCCGTGATCCATACGGATATGGTCCAACGGTTCGGCACGCATTTGATTCGCACATTAACTGTTAAGTTTAACCATCATAAAGGTGAAAGTTTATCATTTGGAAGTGTTTTGTCTCTCTAATTAACATATTCAAACAGTTTTAAAAGCGGAAGAGGCGAAAATCAGGACCCGTGAGTTGTTATCTGCGCCACACCCGAAGCGCATGTGCACGCAGAAAGAGAGAGGCGCATTTCAGACAGCACTTGAACACCGAATTAGGGGCCGTTCACATATCGCGTTTTTTTCCGTGCGCAAGTCAGTTATTTCAAATGTAGCCGCGCGTCTGGCGCGCTCATAATGGAAGTGATGCGTCACGTTTTCCAGGCGCATCGAGATGAAAAGTTCTCAACTTTTCAGAATGCCGCAAGCTTTCACTGCAGGTCATGTGACAAGAACCAACCGATCAGCTTCGTCATTTCTGTAACAAAACTGAAAGCTCAGCCAAACAGCTGATCATAGCTGTACAGGACGGGTTTTTATTTCTCATCTCCATCAATATATCTAGTAGTAAAGCTAATGCAAGGGCTAGAAATCATTAATCGTTTGCTAATACTTCCTCGTCATTGTGGAGAGCGCAGTTCATGGTTGCATAGCAACGACAGAGGCAATGGGAGAACAAGAGCTTTTGAAAAGGAGGAGAAAGCGGCGCGGCCACGCTTTCCACGCGTTTTTAGGCGCAATATTTTAACGGCCCCTTAATTCCTCTTTCGCGTTTACTTTTGCTTGAACGGACACCTACACACAAAATTATGTCAAATTACCCGTCGTGGCAAGTATTCTCTCGGGTAAGTCATTAGCAAACAGTTGAGAAAGAAACCGGACGTGTGTCAGTATATTCAGTCCGTGCATGCATTCTGTCTTAAAGTGACAGCCGCCTAATATTCTTGCTGTTGTATGTGTCATTAATGTTAATTAAATAAAATTAAAACATCATTATCATCATCTACCATGTTCGAGAGAAAAGAAGTACCAAAAATGAAGTACCAAGGAACATCTACAGGTGCTCCCTTGAGAACCAGTGTGTGTGTGTGTGTGTGTGTGTGTGTGTGTGTATATATATATATATATATATATATATATATATATATATATATATATATATATATATGGTCATAACCTTAATTAACTATTACTATTATAATGATTATATAATAGTATGAATATAAATTACTAAAAATATGATGTGGACAGAGGAAAAAAATGATCCTTGACTAATTATCGGCTACAATATTGCTTTTTCCTAACCTCGGATGCTCCCTTCAAGAAAAACACCCAAACAGCACCATATTATGATGATATGTTCTCTATTTTAGCATCATACCCCCCTGTGGATCATTTCAGTAAACGTGACTTGCACTATATATATATTCAAACTACGCATTCAAAACACAGGCATGACTCATAGGAAAGCTCTTTGCAAGATGTCACCAGATTCCGTGGGAAGGACTCAAGCTCATGGAAGATTATCAGAGTCAGAACACACAGTCAGCCCCCAACTCCCATTATCCTCTTGGACAGGATCAAATGGCCATTTTCTTCTACAAAATAAACTTGCCTTGCCTTCTCGTTTTCTGCAATCACAGTAAATGTGATTTACTCACATTAGCAGACCACTCCAGCAGGTGCAGAACATGGCTGATGTCTTTACATCTCAAAGGAGAACACACTCAGTTTTTTAACACATCTGCAAATGTTTCTATTTTAGCTCTGCATGTCAAACAAAAAACAACCCAAAATGTGAGAAACCAAGCACTTCACATTTTGGTCCTTTCAACCGTCATACTGGCCCTTATTTTCTGGACACTGTCAGCACATACATTAATACATTTACATTATATATATCAAGCAATGTTCACGCTCAAACTGCAGCTCTGGGTTTTCCCTGAGGGTTTTTTTTATTTCAGCTTAATACTATCTACTGTGGTGCTGCATAGAGTCATGCGTGAATGCAGGGAAGCGGTATCATGTCTGTTTGAGAAGTATACAAAGTGAATGCCCCTGCAATGCAAAACAAAGAAAATGTGAGTAGTTACAGCAAGACCGTGCAACCAAAAATTACAGAAAGCCTGCTTGGAGATATGCACAAACTTATACCCACAAAACTCAAAATCAATGGCTTGACTGAATGATATATGCCAGAATGCAACCAAATACCAAAATTGAGGGAAACCAAAAGTAAAACATAATAAAGTAATAGTCATTGATAAAAAAAAAAAATAATAAAAAAAAAAAATATTTTGAGTGTAGACTAAGGTAGGGTAGTTATGGCCCCTGTACTACTAACATTATAACAGTACACACTTCTGTGGTGTGAATTCAACTACACTAAGTGTAGTTTCAGAATCATTAAATGGAAATGTTGTACTTTCCCACACAGTGGCATAGCAGCATAATTATTTGCTGCACCCCACTAAGAGGTTCGACGTGACACGTAATGCCTGTAGGTCCCTATGGTGCACCTGGGCCATAATTTTTAATATCTCAATCAAAGACGTGGTAAATTGGGTATTTTTAGAAGGGGAAACATGTCATTATGTTTCTGAGCAAGCCTCGCACTGTTAAATGTGTGCGTGCGACTGCATTTACACAATCTCTATGGGACAGACAGAGACGTCAACAGTCTGCAAAAACATCTCCAACCGCAGGGTGGCGCTTTTAGGGGGATGTAATGGGGATGCAATGTTTTTATTAGCTTTTTTGGTGTTGCGTACTTTTGTTACGTGTGTGACCAAACTGAGGAGAATATAGGCTATGTAAATTACAATCAGGCAGCTAAGCAATTTGAGGGAGGGAGTGAGGGAGTGAGGGAGGGGGTGGGGGCGAGTCAATAGTAAAAAGAAATACAAGCGTGAGAAAACAACACTAGTGTCCCTGCTGATTGCGCGCGCGGTCATTTCGAACAGTTCGTTTTAAAGTAGCGGTTCAAGAAACCGACTCAGTGATTCTTTTCAGCCATGACTCCTATGTTCCGATAAAGCCATAGGCATACGTTTTTTTTATCATTATTATTATTATTATTAAAAATTGTGTTAGTGTATAAACTAAATATAATTTGAATTTAAATTGTACAACTAAAATATATTCGAAAGAACTTTTATATTACTTAATTTACAAATAAAACCATCTTTGTATCATTTCTGTTATTCAGCTTGCTTGCTTTTCGCTCCATTAGTGAAATCCTTTTTTTTTTTCAAAACTTTTTTTATTATTAGTAAACAGTACAAAATATCAGAGCATTAAATCAATGACTTATATTTCTTAAGAAAGGCTTTAGTCAGGTAACAATTGTGAATTAATTTAAATGTTATTTCTTTTACTTTATTAGTAAGCATATATTTGTGCGACAAGGACCATACTTTCTCCCACGGTAAATTCTCTACAATATTTCCATCAGTGAAATCCTCGGACCGATTCATTCGTGAACGAATCGTTCAGAACGTTTTTGTGAACCGGTTCAAATTCATTGCAAAGATCCGACTCAATAAACGATTCATTCACAAAGCGTGCATCGCTTACCCACTACTTTTTCGTGGCGGGACTTATATTATTTAAAGAAGCAGGAAATCCCCTACAGGGATAATACACAATAAGCTGACCACTACCTGCGACACATTCGGCATTCAGCACTCCAGGTGGGTTGTCTTTGAATTTGTTTTTGCTTTATTGAGAAGACACAATGCACGCGGTGTCACAGATAGCATTCGCGGGCTCCGTTTGGAGTTTGTTACGCGCGTGGTATGGCAAGCGCTAGAGTCAGTGTTTTCGAAAACGCGTTGTAATATGCCTACATGGTCACAAAAAGCTCAATATTAAGGCCAGCAGATTTAGTAAGCCATCTGGATTGCACACTGGTGTGTTTACTCTGAACCAGGATGGTGGAGTAAATGTTAGCATCAGTGTTAGCTGCAGTTGTCCGTGGCAACCGTGCAGTCTGGTTCGTCACGGTCGGGTTTAACTTGCGATAAGGCCGTTCACCATTTGAGCAGCTGGAAGTGTCGGTGCCGCTTTTAACTGGAGAGCTGCTCTTCTTGTTGTTGCTGCTGCCATATACTGTTAATGAACGTCACTTCCGGGTTGTTTGTTTCATTCAGTGTAGATGTGTATGTATAGAAAGCCCTTCATTGATTTTGATGTATAAAAGGCATAGAAATGTCTTCGATTAACTGTTCTGTGCCAAATGCTTGTATTGGTAAAGATAAATCAAATGGCTACGATTGAATCTTTGGTTAAGTTCAAAGGAAGTGCAGATGTTTACATTGTGGTGAAGTTACTAATGATTCATTCTATCACGGATTTGTTTGGTTTCCATTATAATGTGTAATCGCGGATCAGTCGAAATGAAACGAGCTTTATGTCTCTACAGCTCAGGCATGAAAAGGAGCCGATATGAAGAGGATTCGGCACAAGACAGCGGGCAGAGAGCGAACAAGCTCCCTCGGTCCGAGGCAAGTTTGTCATTTACATCCCTTGGATGTTATTCTTCAACGATAATAATGACATGTCGAAGGTTTTTTGGTCATCTTACTCTTTGAAATGAAAATACTTCTGTTGTACTCTACACTACAGATGTGCAAAAGATCATGACCTGGAATTAATCATGAATTGGCCACAACTCACAGGATGTTGATCATGAACAGGAACTTCAATCCCATACAGTTAAACAAAAGTGTTGTTTATTCTTTGAAATACTGAATGTTTTTTTTTTTTTTCTCAATTGAATGGATATTCATCTGTATTAAAGGGTTAGTTCACCCAAAAATGAAAATTCTGTCATTAATTACTCACCCTCATGTCGTCCCAAACATGCAAGACATTCGTTCCTCTTTGGATCACAAATAAAGGTCTTTTTTAATGAAATCTGAGACATTTCTGTCTTCCGTTGACAGTCACGCAACTACCACTTTCAAGTCCCAGAAACCTAGCAAAGACATCATTAAAGTAATCCATGTGACTCCATTGATTTAACCTCAATTTTATAAAGTGATGTGAGTGTGTTGTTTCCGCAAAAATACATTTTGCCACTTTTGTTTTTTTTTTTACAAAATATTAATCTTCAACTCACTTTCACGAGAGCACCACAACACATGTGTTGTGTTGACGTGAGAGAAGACGTTGCGTAAACACGCGTTGGAAAATAATGAAGGGGCCGAAAGCTCTCAGACTTCATTAAAAAGATCTTCATTTGTGTTTCGAAGATGAACAACGGGTTTGAAACAACATGCGGTTGAGTAAATAATGACAGAATTTTCATTTTTGGGTGAACTATCTCTTTAAAGGCCAACTGAAGAGCGTTGGAACATGCAGCATTATTCAATGTGTTGACATAATTTTAACTGAAACAGGAAGACAGGGCAGGATATATCGAACAGCCCCGCCCCTTTTTTAAAATAGCCAATAGCGTTTTGTTTATATCACAGCTCGGCCAGAGCCTTTAGACTCTGTAAAACCTCTGTTTCCTTCTAATCTCTAATTGTTTCTCCTCCTAATCTCCTCTATATCACTTTAAAATACAGAAGTCTGTGCAGAATTTAAATGGATCCGGTACCTTTCGTGGTCTGTGCCGACTCGCAGATATGATCCGCTCTGTGCTGTTGGGTCTCTGGACCGGAGCAGACTGTTCTCACGCTGCGGTGGTTCACGTCAAGTCAAGTCACCTTTATATATATATATAGCGCTTTTTTGTCAAGTCAAATGTCAAGTGTCCCCAACTAAGCAAGCCAAAGGCGACAGCGGCTAGGAACCCAAACTCCAACAGGTGACATCAGGTGACAAACAAGTGGCAAATAGGTGTAAAAAAATGGAGAAAAAAACCTTGGGAGAAACCAGGCTTAGTTGGGGGGCCAGTTCTCCTCTGGCGAGCAGTGCTTTGTTACGACTCAGGTTGCTATCATAAGTCCGATAGGATCGCAACATTCAAAGTATTTATTTCAGTTCCATCCAGTTGAGGATCGTATTCATCACGCCGGTATGGACGGTTGTTGAGGACACTAATGGGAAAACGTACTTCATTCGCATCAATGGAAAGCATAGTTACACTGTCTGAATCGTTCCCTATCCTCTATATAGCACTGTGTGCCATTCACCATGTAGAAACTAGTAAATGTGTGAACAAATGACCGATTTCAGCCGCAGCTTCAGCGTCTGTTGATAGTGTAGGAGGGGGCGGGACTTCAGATTCTAGAGAGCATTTGATTGGACAGAAGATTTGATGAGAAGCGGAAGTGAGAGTCTAAGATTTGAATGCTTATATCTCCTAAATGTGAATTTTGTCATTGTTTTGAAACACACCAGCTTATTCGTAATACAATATTAAGGCTAACATATTCATACTAAAAGCTAAAAAACTTAAATTTTGATTTCAGGGATTTTTGATTTAACTTCAGTACTGTAAAAACACAAAATAGCAATCATTTTAATTTCAATACAGCATAAAATGTGCACCCCCATTTTTTTCAGATAACTAATATAAAATAAACATTGACATTTAGGGTAAAGAGCATTCTTGGAAATGTCATGTTCTTCTACCATAGTCCGTAAAGTTCACTGTAAAATCAAAATGGACACTGCTTAATTTTTTTATGAAATATTGCGGCATTCAATATAAATCATTTATCCGTACACATTATTTTTATGTTTCATTTTAATTCATGCGCTCATGTAATCTTCATCTATTCTCTTTTTTTGATGACATTTACTGAAGTGAAGTCGGGACAACCTGCCACTCGCATGAGGTCACAGCAATAGCAAAAACACAACCATACAATTAATACCCTATGGACAAAATCAAGTCCCTTCCTATGTTTGTTTTTGGAAGGAAAGCCTATCACAATTTCTGTTTCATGCCAACTTTAAAGCTAATTTATTTACAGTATGTCCGATGATTTGTAACAAATTTGGTTATTTTGGTAAACCCCTTGAGATGCATCATCTTGATCAGATCTTTTTTCACCCTAAAGGGGTTTATTTTTTATTTTTTGCTATTGTCTGACAGATTGTACATCATTCTGTGTATTACCTGGCTACTTTGCAAATAAATTTTGAGTTGAAATTATTCAACCTTCTTAAAGGTGCTCTAAGCGATGTCACACGTTTTTAGGCCAAAACATTTTTTGTCACATACAGCAAACATCTCCTCACTATCCGTTAGCTGCCTGTCCCCTGAACACACTGTAAAAAAAACGCGGTCTCTGTAGTCGCCACAAGCTCCAAAAACGGCAGTAAAAACAAACTGGTGCAGCCTGGACCACAAAACATAATAAACATGCTCCAGCCAATAACCGACAAGAATGATTTTAAATGCGCGTTCATGACTGTTTCAAGAAGCACGGAGGGGAGGGGAGGGGAGGGGAGGAGGAGGGAGGGTCTAGCTAGCCTCTGTTTTGTTTGACAACACTTCGAACGTCAACAGGAAGTTACTCCACCCAGGATCACTTTTTAGAGCACCTTTAAGCTTAAGAAAAGCTTCTTCTGCTAAGAAACATACCCCTGGTTTCACAGACAAGGCTTAAGCTAGTCCTAGACTAAAATGCATGTTTGAGCTGTTTTAACTGAAAGAAACTCGAACTGACATAACTTTAAAATAAATCCGTGCCGTTGTTTTGTCTCAAAATGCACACCAATAATTGTTTTTTTTTTTTTTTTTTTTGGTGTACATTTATAAAAGCTATTTAAATATCCTAATTGAACTAAGGTTTTAAGCCCTGTCTGTGAAACCGGGCTTTGGATTGTTACAACAAAATAATCAGCCTTGCAGCATAACCAACCAATGCAAAAAATAGCAGTATTATTTTCTATGCTCTTAATCAAAAATCAATGTATTTGTTGTTACCTCAATTCAAATTCAATTCTCAATGGTGCACAAACCTACTGTACACTTGTCACTATTTCTAGAATTGCATATCATCTCACCATTTGTAATTTGTTTATTGATAGATTGAAAGAATTATATCAGATAAAGTTGGGGCTGCAGTGGAGCAATCTGACTTAAAGATGAAAAATTTGATGGAGAGAATCAGTGAGGTGAATAGTGAACCCCAATATGATGCCAGAATCAAGAAACTGGAAGTAAGTGACCAGAATCCCCATTTTGCATGTGTCCATATTGAAGGATATGTGTATTAAACTGTCCATATGACTGTAGCGGCGGTATGCCATAACCACCATACACATTTTCTATGTCAAATCAACCCTGTTTTATTTTCAGGCCCATGTAAGGAAGATAAAACGAAGAGGAGATGCGGTATTTGCATATATTCGAAAATTCAGATCCTTAGAGATTTCTCATAGTCAGGTATGAACAACATTATGAGATGTATTTGGTTTGATTATCATAATAGAAAGAAATGCATGAAGCTGCCTTTTATTGTCATATTTATGTGTAACTCGTCACTGTTGTGTCATCTTGATCTTTTTAACAGTCTCCCCCTTCTTTAAGTCCTCCTCCTGGCCAGCCGCAGCGATGCATCTCTCCAGCCGAACCACTAATCAATATGTCCAGGTATTCTGCAGTATCTTCTTAGACATTACAAACTTTATTCATAATACACAAATGCCGCCAATTCAGTAAAAAATGGCACTTGAAGGGGGTTTTGTTGTTAAATTCTGTGTTAATTTTGGTGTATAAACTGAATATACTTATGCTGCAGTCCGATAGTTTTCCAATTCTTTTTGGAAAATGAGGCCGTGAACCTGCTGTTTGAATGACAATCACTGAAATATACTGATAAATCTAATAGAATGATCAAAGTGAAATCATCTCAGTGGTCCCCTGTGGACCTCTTTCTTTTCGGTTGGTTGTTTTTAATTCAGTAATGAATCAAGGCTGCAGTCTTGGCACCTTTCCATTTCTTTTCTTTCCCTGAGGTGCTTCATGCCGGGTGGCGTTCCTTCACTTTCATGTGCGACTGTTGCAGCCTTATAAACTTATGTGCTTCACTGGAAAGGCGTTGCCACTTAATGTTTGTGTACCAAGGCCAACAAACCAGACTTATTCAAACCAGTGATTACAGCTATTTGTTATCCTAGCCATCTGCTTAATTGTTGAATTACCACAATCACGATCCATTGTAAGAACTCGAGTGTGATGGACAGAAACTGCAGGTGCTCGGCTCTACTGTCGACACGTGTATCTGAGATGTGAAACATTCTTCATACAATGCCTTATAGTGATTTAAATATAATAATAATAATAATAATAATAATAATAATAATACTTTTAATATTAAAATCAAATAAAACCATAGCACTAAAACCATGGTGAGCATACTACAATATGTTTGGAAGAACAACTATAAGTAAGGCATTTTGGCTCTTCTTATGTTTTTGAAACATTGACTACGTTTACATGCACCCTCATAATACGATTATAATGAGATTTAGGCATCAGTGCTATTAAATTAGTGTTTTTAATTTTAAGTGAGCGTTGGGTAATGAAATGTAAAAACAAGGGAAATGGAAATTCGCAGAAGATGCAGAAATTATACTTCACTTTTGAATGTCTTGTTGGAGTGCAGAATTCTAATTTCATGCAATAATTTTTTTACCAGAAGTTCAGTCAACGGAGGCTGTTTCAGTGACAACGCTTCAGTGTCATCAGCAGGTCTTGTTGCTATTATCATCATAGTATTCTAGCTTCAACAATGTCAAACGTTTGTAATTCAACACATTAAAATGATTGTTTCTGCACTAATAGTCAATGACTGTGTGATGTCCACATTGAGAAGACCAAAGAAAGGGTTCTGGCAGAGCTTGGTAAATGTTTCTGTCATTGTCTTATCTTTTTGTATAAGATTTGTAACATGTCTCATGTGATTTGCGATGGCATGGTGTTGAAGACAATAGATTAAAATTGGGAAAACTGTTCTCTTTTCATTTCAGCGGTCTAAGAAACAGGTTGTTGACCTTACGGACGAAGACAGAGGTATTTGATCTTGAATCAAAATCAGATGAGGTTATAAACGATGTGCTGATGTATTGACTGTATGATGTGTTTTTGCTCTGGTTCAGCAGCCAGACTGAATGAAGAGCGCCTGGTTACCCAGCCACCGGTTCAGGTACGCCATCACGCTCTCACTCAGGTTCTCTGTCATTCTGCAACATTTTCAGACTGCTTTTTTATTTTCACATATGTGCCCTGCAGAAATTGGTACCTTCAAAACCAGAACAATCGAAACCGTCAAGTACGCCACCCATAGCCATTAAAGGTATGATGCCATTGAGTTTATCATGTTTGTTTCTTTTTTTCTAAATATATCATTAATGCAATGTTTTCTTTTTTTCTCTGTCATTTTCTTGAATGAACAGAAGAAAAACAGAGTGTTACAGAGGATCAGCACCGTGTCAGTTCTCCAGTACAGTTGGAAAAGGTAAGCAAATCTTTTGTATGTGCTAATACACCACTAAGTTATGTCTTAACAGCAGTAACATTTCAGTTTATACCTTTCTTTAATAGGAGGACTGGCACTCCAAACTCCATCCTTTTCCGGCCACTCCATTCCCCAAGGAGCTTCCGGTTTTAGCTGCCTCTTATAACTTGCCCCAGAAGCCAGTGGTGAAACTAGCTCGGATTGGAAGTGCACAGGAACTAGGCATCGCATGGAACGTTGATCGGAAAGATCCCCATGTAGCTGAGATGGATTCCTACAACATTTATGTTTCCCATGAACACAAAAACGGCACTTTTTCTGAATGGAAGTGCCTCGGAGTGATCAAAGCCATGCCTCTTCCTATGGCCTGCAAGGTGTCTGACTGCAAAGGAGATAAACGACTGTGTTTCATCGTTGTGGGGAAGGATATATTTGGCCGTTATGGGCCGTACAGTGACATACGTACTGTTGCACCAGGACAAATATGATTCTCCTGTGTATCGAAACCCTTGTTCATATATGGATTCAAGGAGGATGAATGTGACTTTATATTGAAATATGGAGTAATTCATTTTTAAGATTTGAATTTCTCAAAAGATGTTGAGTTCAGTAAAAATAAAGTTAAAGCTGCTGTTTTTTTAGTTGTTGGTTTTTGTGTCAGAGATCCCTGAAAGTCGTTCATCTTGTATTTGAAAGGCATTATCATGAAAGTATTAAGAAAGAAGCTGTTGTCTTGTATTGTTTTTATTTGTTATAAAGATACAAAACGATTTCATTTGCCTCTGGCCTTCATAATATGAAGTCTTTAGTGGTATGAGTCAACAAAGCAATCACTAGCCATAATAGACAGGAGTGAAATCTGATTGTTAACGTCTAATGTAAGTGGCAGAAAACCATTTGAGAGACATTTGTTTCCTGTAATGACTGCATTTGAGGATTCTACTTCATGCTGCTGCGGAAATGACATTCAACTCTATTGAAAATATAACACTGAATCCAATGTTCACTGGGTCTATAGGAGTCTCAGAAATATGACTTCTGACTTACCAAATGTTAAAGTCTTGAATTCAGTTTCGTTCCATTTTCTGCCATAAGAGCCGATGGTCAATACCTTGACACTTATTACTTGACTTCATCTTTATTTTATTTCACCGAGGATGTGAGGTTTGTAACAACTGTGACATTGTCATAAAAGATCATTTTTCTAAAATGGTATCAGTGGCATTATCTGACTAAAATCGGTACAATCGATCTTTCTTTCTTTCTTTTTTCAGGATAAAAAATATTCCACACAAACATTGAACAATGTTGCACCAACGACATGTAAATTGACTGGGGAAAAAGTTAAAATAACGTAATTGATGCAATGATTATGTCAGAGATCAGATTTGAATAAGGAATAACAAATGTATTAACCTAGATGAAAATACGAGGTGTTTTGACACTTTGACACCTTTAAGACCTTTAACCCTTTCATGCATGAATTAAATCACAAAGTCATTTTTAAATGTTTGTTTTTACTTTTAAACAAGTGAAAAATCATGTCAACTTTTTTTTCTCCCCAATATATTTTATTATGAGGGAGTTACACATCTGTCCACTGTAATGGACACCATGCATCAGTGGTATAAAAAGTGATTCAATAGAAATCATGAATGAACTGAAAGAAAAAAAAACATGTTTTTTGAACATGTACTAAGAGCAAATGTATGAATACAAATATGAAGATTAAGATGCAAAAGCATCCAAGTCGGATTCCTGTGTATAGGTTTCTATATACCAGTACTTCATACATTAGAATAGTTTAATAAAACTATTCAAGTGTAAATTATATCATAATTTTAACTAAGACATACAAATAAGGAGGATCCTATATATAGGCCCAACAAGCATAATATACCCTTTGGTGCATGACGTCCACTGGAGAGGACAGATGTATTTTCTGTCACAGAAAAAAAAAAAATGATGTACAAGAAAAATATAGTTAAAATCTGGATAAAAGTATTTCTTACATCCTTTTTAGCTGAAAAAATATTTTTTTGTATCTGTCTAGTTTTGTGAGAATAAAAGGATTTAAAACTTATTCCTGAGGTACTTGGTGCATCTCCTCTTCCCTCTGCCTTTTTGATATGCAATATCTCAAAACAACAAAGAGATACAAAGACACTAATTAAAGTGAATGGTAGACAAGGCGTTGGCTATTCACCACTACAACCTAAATGGTTCAAAATGGCTTTCAAATATCTATCCACTATAGTGGACACCATGCATGAAAGGTTTAAGAGAAAACTGCAGATTTTGCATTATCTTATGTCTACAAAGTTGGAAACATATTTTGATACAAAGGTACATCACATAATCAATTCTAATGGAACAATGTTACCACTTACAGCACAGAAGAGACACCAAAGATCTTACATTTGGAAATAATCAAACATAGAGTATATAGTAGAAAAATAACATGTATAAGAATAATAATATATAAAGAGTAATAAAAGAAGACTATTAAAAAGACATTGTCATAAATATTGACCATTTTGGATACACCAGTAATATTTTGAAAACAGCAAATATCTGTGCACATTTGAACAGCCATTTCTCCTGCTGATCTTTGAGCTTTGAAGTACTTTACCACAACAATTTGTATTCTAACATTCAATGACATTAAATGTTAAAATGGCCTTATTAAATTATTTAATTACTTTTAGACTTTAGCACACTAAAAACCTTACATTAATACGTAACCTGGAAAAACAAAATGAGTTTTAAAAAAAATAATAATAATAACTGAAAATGTCAGAGAAGTGACATTTGCACCAGATGAAGGAGAGAGATTTTTTTCAGGCACTTCTGCGTGTTTTTCTTTTCTTTTCTTTTCTTTTTTTTTTCTTTCAATTAGAGACATTACATTTACCCCCGGTTTCACAGACAAGGCTTAAGCTTTGTACAGTCAAACCAAACATTATTCAGACATTTTTTATACATTTTTACTACTGGGTGCAGGACACTATACTGTAGTTCATTAATGTAAGTGAGGATAGCAAAATAAAGTAAACTGTGATATATTATACCCAAAAATACAGTGGACTACCAGTAAAATTGACAAAAATTTGGGACCAAAAATTATTCAGACACTTTGACCTGACCGTGTTTTGCTTAAGTGTTATCTGACATAATTAAAGGGATAGTTCACCCAAAAATGAAAATTTGATTTTCATCTGCTTACCTCCAGCGCATCCAAGATGTAGGTGACTTTGTTTCTTCAGTAGAACACAAATGATGATTTTTAACTGCAACCGTTGCGGTCTGTCAGTCGTATAATGCATGGCAATGTTAACAAAATCTATGACAGTCAAAAAAACATGCACAGACAAATCCAAATTAAACCCTGTGGCTCGTGATGACACATTGATGTCCTAAGACACAAAACGATCAGTTTGTGCGAGAAACCGAACAGTATTTATATCATTTTTTTACCTCTAAAACACCACTATGTCCAACTGCATTGCACATCCGGTTGGTGAGGTCTGAATGCACTCTGACAATCGCAGACTCGCACTCATTGGAGTATAAGCGGGAGAGATCACTTCCATCATCAGAATGCGTTTTCAAACCTCACCAACCGTGCAAAACAGTTGGACATAGTGGTGTTTTAGAGGTAAAAAAAAATGATATAAATACTCTTCAGTTTCTCACACAAACCGATCGTTTTGTGTCTTAGGACATCAGTGTGTCGTCACGAGCCGCAGGGTTTAATTTGGATTTGTCTGTGCATGTTTTTTTATTCTTATAGATTGTGTTCCCATTGACATGCATTATACAACTGACAGACGGCAACGGTTGGAGTTAAAAATTATAATTTTTCATTCCCTTTAAGATTAATTTTTGTCTGACACAGTTTAACTCTGAGATCTTGTCATAATTTATAACATTTTTTTAAAACTACAATAAATAAACTATTAATTAATTAAATGTTCAAGGTGTCTGAATAAATTTTGGTTTGACTGTATGTATGTTTGAGCTGTCTTAACTGAAATCAACTTGCACTTATATATCTTAAAATATGTCAGAGCCATTGTTTTGTCTCTAAAACCTAACATTTTATATAATAAATGGTTTGACTGTATCATATTGCCTGTTTTTTTTTTTTTTTAAAGGTGCCCTCGAATGAAAATTTGAATTTATCTTGGCATAGTTAAATAACAAGAGTTCAGTACATGGAAATGACATACAGTGAGTCTCAAACTCCATTGTTTCCTCCTTCTTATATAAATCTCATTTGTTTAAAAGACCTCCGAAGAACAGGCGAATCTCATCATAACACCGACTGTTATGTAGCAGTCAGGGTGTACGCCCCCAATATTTGCATATGCCAGCCCACGTTTCCAACATTATAAAAGGCATTAGACAAGGGCAGCCAGTATTAACGTCTGGATCGGTGCACAGCTGAATCATTAGACTAGGTAAGCAAGCAAGAACAATAGTGAAAAATGGCAGATGGGGCAATAATAACTGACATGATCCATGATAACATGATATTTTTAGTGATATTTGTAAATTGTCTTTCTAAATGTTTCATTAGCATGATGCTAATGTACTGTTAAATGTGGTTAAAGTTACCATCGTTTATTACTGTATTCACGGAGACAAGAGAGCCGTCGCTATTTTCATTTTTAAACACTTGCAGTCTGTATAATTCATAAACACAACTTCATTCTTTATAAATCTCTCCAACAGTGTTTAATGTTAGCTTTAGCCACGGAGCACTATCAAACTCATTCAGAATCAGAAGTAAACAATATAACAGTATACAATACTCACATAATCCGACGCATGCATGCCGCATGCATGACGAACACTTTGTAAAGATCCATTTGAGGGTTATATTAGCTGTGTAAGCTTTGTTAAGGCACTGTTCAAGGCAAGCGCGAGCTCTGTGGGCGGAGAGCACGGGATTTAAAGGGGCCGCAGCATAAAATCGGCGCGTTTATAATGATGCCCCAAAATAGGCAGTTAAAAAAATTAATAAAAAAAATCTATGGGGTATTTTGAGCTGAAACTTCACAGACACATTCAGGGGACACCTTAGACTTATATTACATCTTTTAAAAACATAATCTAGGGCACCTTTAAATCTTTTTCTTCATGACTGAACTGTCTTGGATCATACGTGTCACCATAATTTGAGAAAGACCCAGCAGTCTTTTGAGGTGGATGCTGTACACCAGAACAGAAAGAGAAGAGAGTCTCAAGCGGTTTTTAATGTAAAATACATTTATTTGATTAAAAAAGAACAATATTGAGCCCTTGATGGGGATCAGTCTCCAGAAACAGAGCAGACCTGAACAAGTCAGCAGACGTTTTAAAAAAAACAAAGCTGCCATTGTGGTTTCATTCCAATTACAAAAGCCTTCACTAATATTCATTAAAACCTCCTGAAAGGTGAGCATTATACAAACATGTTCAGGCCTGTTGATATAATACTTCATTACAAAAAAAATATTAACAGCAACATTGCAGTTAGTCTTAATAAATACAGCTTAACTTCACTTTCGCCTAAATAATTTGAGCTAATTGCTTTTTATTCCATATTGCAGATTTGAGGATGAAAAGATTACATACAAGACCGGAAAACTGAAACCACTGGTGTGCTTCACCAACACCATTATCTTAAGGTTATTCGCATGAATATGACGCATATCCCAAGTGCCCTAATCAAATACAATGTCTTAAGAACTACAGATCTGTACTTGTGTTAATAGAGATTTCAAATTAAATGCTGCAAACAAATAAAAACATGCAATATAATTAGTCAACACTAAAAGAATATTTTACAAAAAAAAAAAAAAAAAACTATACATGAGAACACATCGTGCCACTAATATTGACAATTTGTTCAGCTTCAAGTATGATATTAGTGCTCAGCAAACTGGCAGCACAATATTTCAGATTTAGTCGTTTTTATTTAATTTTCCCCAAGCACATTTATGACCAGGAAACATCACACTAGCATGTTACTTACTACACATTAAGTGTTACATAAAAGGCCAATTTCACACCATGTATTGTTTATGAATACACGTCGAGCCCATAGTGGTTCCATGTTATAAATATATCCTATTATATCTCCCACACTTGTCTTTTTTCCACACCCTATTTTAACTCTCTAAATCACAGCACTTTTTTTTCTTCTTTTACTGGGCAGATAGAACTAAATTATAAACACACACAAAAAAAAGTGACATACTATGAATAAAATCTAATTAAGTTTCCAGTATGCAGTGATTAATATTACAAGTTGAACTACTTCATTCTAACTTTGGCATGTATTTAATCTACATATAAAAACAAGTATCATTACAAATAAAGTCTCTTGGCTAAGGCTGTAGCTGGTGGTAGCTAGTGAGGTGGTGTGTTGCGCTTTATTTGCGTTTTCTTAGCACTAGATACATCAAGCCGCTCAGAAGTGTCATGGGGAAGGCGACCCAGGCGACGACGAAGGCGTATCCGTAATCTCCATTCCTAAATTTGTCACCTTTGAAGTTTAAGTGCTCTGCTGTGTAGATGGACGCAGCGGTCATCACACAGAAGGCTGCGGAAGTAAAGAAAAAAAAGAGGCAATTTACAGTTGGTTGCTTGCATTTCGATTGATTGCCATATCAGCTTCACAGGCTGATGCAGATTCAGCATTCAAACAATACAATAGATACCAGGTGACTTTAACTACTATGTACTTACAAAAACAACTGTTAGGTACTTAGTGTGTTCATACTGTATTACAAAACACTACACTTGCTACTATTGAGGTAGGATACGGGTAGGGTTAGGACAGGTTTGGTGGTATGGGTAGGTTTATGGGTAGGTTTATGGGTAGGTTAACAGTGTAATCATAGATGTAATTACAGAAATTAATTACAGCTGTATTTACATAAAGGTATTTTTAAAAATATAAGTAAAACCACGTATGTACACAATAACTGCATTGTATCAATAACTAATTTAAACGGCAGTACATAGTAGTTAAAGATACTTAGAGGCCATATTATGCTCATTTATCAAGTCTTGATTTAGTTTTTGGGGTCTACTTGAATAAGTTTTTTTTATGCTTGAATGTTCAAAAAACATTTCACATATTTTACATTGTTGCAGCACCACCTAGTCTGTCAGTAACACTGTTTAGTTCGTGTCTCTATGAAGCCCCTCCTTCAGAAAAGCGCAATGTGTTGTGATTGGTCAACTGCTTTCTGAAATGTCACACCCCTTGCCATAACGGCAAGATTCAACACACTACTAATGTCATTTTTATTTGCAAATGTCTTGGGCAGGAATTATTTAAAGGGATAGTTCATCCAAAAATGAAAAATATCCCATGATTTACTCACCCTCAAGTCATCCTAGGTGTAAATGACTATCTTCTTTCAGACGAACACAATCAGAGATGGGGGGGGGGGGGGGGGGGCATAAGCTTAGACGCCTCTCACAATTTAAACAAATATGGCTGTGCAACTTATCTAACTAATGCAAGCTACTCTTCTCTTATATTGAAATTTCTCTTTCAAATTTCTTGGTTTAGACTTCTAATTTGTGACTGGTGTTTTGTTTTGCTCTCTCCTCTGTGCTTCCACAATCATCATTGGGTCAAGCGTGGGGTCACAATTCTTCCTCCGTAAATTGATTCGTAAGGCCGTCTGCTGGAAGCTAGTTGTTAATATAGTAGTTAATAGTTAATAAAGTTTTAAATATGGATATTTTTCTTACAAAAACCCATCGCTTCACTTCAGAAGGCCTTTATTAAAGGTGCTACAGAGGATCTTTTCGTCGACTGAGAAACCAAAGACTGTTAGTGAGTATTTGAAATGAGCGCATGCGTAAGAACAGCCCCCCCTCCTTCACAGCTCATTTCGAGGGAACGCCTCCCAAAACTCGTGCACGAGTATTGGAACACGAGTGTTTACCACTGGCATTCGCTGTGTCGTGTTAGTGGATTCATTATGTCGGACTCACCGCAGGTAACTCATAATCTGCAGTTGTTACTCCTGTCTCCTGACAAAAACATTGCATGCGGCGCCTGTGGAGTGTGGAAAGTTACTGGAGCGCGCAGCCGCGCTCGTCTCTCACAAGGAACGCCACTGCAGTGATTGACAAGCCAGAGGGCCAATCGTTTACGCGATGATCGCTGATGTTTTTAAGGCCCTACCTCGTGCACAGATGATGTATATTAATATTATTCCTTTCAGTGCACCTAATAAATAGTCTTTTATCAGTTAGTAAAGACAGCTTCAAGTAATATTGCAAAAATGTATAAAACAAAACATCCTCTGTAGCACCTTTAACCCCCTGGAGCTGTGTGGATTATTTTTTATGATGGATGAATGCACTTTTTTGGGCTTCAAAATCCAGACCCCCATTCACTACCATAATAAGAACAAGGATATTTTTAAATATACCTCTGATTGTGTTTGTCTGAAAGAAGAAAGTCATACACACCTAGGATGGCTTGAGGTTGAGTAAACCATCGGATAATTTTAATTTTTGGATGAACTATCCCTTTAAATGAGGGATATTGTGACATGTTCATTCACAGAAGAGAATTTACAATCGAGGCATTTCAGGGAGTTCAGAAACAGAGCTTACTGATATAGAGAATAACTCCCTTTGGAGTGACTTTGTACTTTGCAGACCTTTTTCATGCTTCAACAGTAACACTACACAAATGCATAATAGGTCATCTGTTAAAATAAAGTGGGAGTCAAACATTTTTAAAATTGGGGCAATTTACAGACAAGAAAAAAAGTGACATTCAAATAATTGTTTAGTCAAAAATAAACCATTTCAAGGTCGTTCAAGACCGCTCTTGATTTTGTGTAATGATCAGCTGATTGTACATTTTCCTTTGCATATAGTAAATAGACTAAATGGGAAAATCACAAATGTGCTGATAAAGATGATTTAAAATACAATGGCATGAAAAAGTATGTGAACTCCTTGCAGAATCTGTGAAAATGAGAATTATTTTAATAAAATAAGAGGGATAATAAAAAATGCATGTTATTTTTTGATTAGTACTGTCCTGAGTAAGATATTTTACATAAAAGATGTTTGCATTTAGTTCACAAGACAAAACAATAGCTGAATTTATTAAAATAACCCCATTCATAAGTATGTGAACCACTGATTCTCAATACTGTGTGCGATTATCTGGATGATCTTTTTATATTTTGTGATGGTTGTTCATGAGTCTCTTGTTTGTCCTGAGCAGTTAAACTGAGCTCTGTTCTTCAGAAAAATCCTCCCTGTCCTGCAGATTCTTCAGTTTAAGCATTTTTTGCATATTTGAACCCTTTCCAGCAGTGACTGTATGATTTTGAGATTCATCTTTTCACACTGAGGACAACTGAGGGACTCAAACTCAACTATTAAAAAAGGTTCAAACATTCACTGATGCTCCAGAAGGAAACATGATGCATTAAGAGCCGAGGGGTGAAAACTTTTGAATTCAAATATCAAGGTAAATTGTACTTTATTTTTCTGCCGGGAAACATGCAAGTATCTTCTGTTGGTTCCGAAGGGCAGTACTAAATGAAAAACAATGATATTTAAACAAAATAAGAAAAATTGTGACATCTTCATCCTGTTCAAAAGTTTTCACCCCTCGGCTCTTAATGCATCGTGTTTCCTTCTGGAGCATCAGTGAATGTTTGAACCTTTTTTAATAGTTGTGTTTGAGTCCCTCAGTTGTCCTCAGTGTGAAAAGATGAATCTCAAAATCATACAGTCACTGCTGGAAAGGGTTCAAATATGCAAAAAAATGCTTAAACTGATGAATCTGCAGGACAGGGAGGATTTTTCTGAAGAACAGAGCTCAGTTTAACTGCTCAGGACAAACAAGAGACTCATGAACAACCATCACAAGACATAAAAACAGTCGTGGATCATCAGGTAACTACACACAGTATTGAGAATCAATGGTTCACATACTTATGAATGGGGTTATTTTAATAAATGCAGCTATTTTTTTGTCTTGTGAACTAAATGCAAACATCTTTTATGTAAAATATCTTACTCAGGACAGTACTAAACAAAAAATAACATGCATTTTTTATTATCCCTCTTATTTTATTAAAATAATTATCATTTTCACAGATTCTGCAAGGGGTTCACATACTTTTTCATGCCACTGTACATATTGTGGGCATGAACTCACCAGACAAGAGCTGAATGATGGCCGTAAAGACAAATCTTTCCCCCTGCTTCAGACGGAAGAGCTGAAGGATGAAGACAAAGAAACCCACGCAGCACAAGATAGTGGCCAGTATCATGGTGGCCTGGACAGTCTGAAGATAGGCTGATAAAGAGGAAGAGAACATGACACAAAGTTCATTTGTGGAAAATGTTGTGCAGAAATGACTGGAGATGATTTATATGGTCTCATCTCAGAAAATATGTCTATTTTGCATTTTACTAATTGAACACATTGCTCCAGTGATGCTATGTTGCAACTGAACCAAAAAGCATTAAGAGTCTGTCTGCTTCTAGCC
Organism: Megalobrama amblycephala; assembly: GCF_018812025.1. Classification (NCBI taxonomy): domain Eukaryota; kingdom Metazoa; phylum Chordata; class Actinopteri; order Cypriniformes; family Xenocyprididae; genus Megalobrama; species Megalobrama amblycephala. Next base: position 55,890,418 of record NC_063044.1, on the reverse strand, counting down.
AGCTTTGATTAATAAGCAACTTTGAACAATGCCATTAACACAAACATTCAAACATTTATACTGTACATCATTTTGCCTTCTCCAAAATAAATACTGGTTATATTTTTAGATTTTAAGATAATCAAGGCCTACCTGCATCAGAGGTTGCACTGTTTGGTATATCATGACAGCCTGTGGTGTTGCAGTAATACCAGAGATCTAAGGAGAAATTCTGTGAAACCCACCATTCCTAAAAAAAGATGGAGAATAGTTTAATTTTGGCTTAATGTTATAATTTTACAGCCAATATATGAATAAATAAATAATAGTTAACACTTTAGAATACTGTTCCGTCATTAATGAATAACTACACAGGAACAAATGAGTAACATTCTAGTTACTACTATTAAATAACAAAGAAACGCTGATTAACAAATTAGTAATAGTACTCAGTTGAAGGTGGTGGTTCACTATTAGCTAATCAGTAACGACTATTTTTTCATACCTCCCAGAGGACTAATAAGAACTATTATATACAGGTTCATAATTAATGTGGCTAATGCATAATGTATAATTCATTCTAAAGCGATTACTAATTATTTGGATCAGTAAGTATTCTAAAGCGAAGCTCATGGTAATCCAAAAATGGCTCAAGTGTTACCAAATCCATTGAAAGGAATTATTATCCAAAACCTTACAAAAAATCCCCAAAAGCTTGCAGTGACTTCAGTCATTACTAGATAGTTATCATGCTTTTCATTTTAGAATACTGTTCCAAATCATTAGTAATTCCTTCAAAAGGATTTGGTAATACTTGAGTCATTAGTAGTGTGTTACCATTACCTTCACTTAGGAATTTATTATACATTATGCATTATTCATATTAACTATATATATATAGTTCTTAGTAGTCCTCTGGGAGGCATGAAAAAATAGTTACTGATTAGTGAATTACCACATTCGACTATGCACTATTACTAACTAATTTGTTAATCAGAGTTTCTTGTTAATTAATAGTAGTTATTCATTGATGATGGAAAAGTATTCTAAAGTGTTACAAAATAATATATAAAATTATGCCATTCTAACTCGGTTACATGACTAAAAAACATCTCAAGAAGTGATGAACATGCTAAAAACATGCTACAAGTTGTTTTGCATTTATGTATTTACAATAGAATGTTTTGAGTTTTGATTGCTTCGAAAAATGACAAGACACCTCTCTTCAACGGGTCGCACAATTTGAGGTAAGCTTAGCAGAAATGGTGCTGGATGAGTTGAACACTAAAGTTTAATGTCTAGAGTTTTGCTGGGATTTTTTGCTGAAATCCCAAACATAAACAATGAACAGTAAGAGACTAAGAAAATCAGCTTACATTTCTGATGGATGCTATGAAGAGTAGTATTGCTGAGGTTATGTGGAAGAGGATGATGAAGGCCAGAATAATCAACATGGCTGATGGTGGAACAGAAAATCAAAAGCAGGAGAATCTAAAAAGAAAAGAAAAAAGGAAGACACATGAATATTATAAACATCATGAATACACAGACACTCATGAGAGCTAATACAGAGAACTGGAACTGGAATTTGAGCTCTCTAGATCTGGTGGGAAAATCACCATGTGTCCATTTGAACAGCCTCTTTTTACTCTGAACTTTGATCTTGGAAGTACTTTTCCGCAACGATTTGTATTTTCAGAATACAAATTTAGAACTGTCAACACCTATGACAGGAAAATAAAGGACAAATAAAAATTTGAAACTATTTATATTATTAGTTAGCCTACCTATTTTTGTTATTTTTGTTTTGCACACTTGCTAGGCCTTGTACTAATGTTTAACCTAGCAAAATAAATAAATAAATAAATATGTAAACATGCAAAACAATACAGAGTCAAATAAACTGTTTTAGCATAATTCGAGATTAAGAAGCTACATCTATGATACCAGTTGTCAGATTTCAGTCCTTCCCTATTCAAATAGGCAAGGCAAGTTTATTTATATCGCATATACAAAGTGCCATGCATAGAAAAGGAATTAAAATAATCATAAAATAATTATAACTTGCATAAGAAATAAAAATATCATGCATAAGAAATAAAAGTAAAAAAAATAATAAAATAAATACTGCCCAAATCACTAAGTTAGTAACGGCTAGCCCTGTCTGGAGTGGCAGACATGAAGAGTCAGGTTTGTGATTTTACACTTGAACTAGACCAATAGATAGTAGTTCAAATCCTCACATGGGTTTTGCTGAAAAATGCAGTCAGCTTCAGCCTACGTCACACACATGAGCCTCAGAGTCGGCTGCTAATTTAGCTTCCCATGATTCACTGTAGCACGGCCACATACAGACAGCCTATACATCTCAGCCTGCTGCTTCGAGCCATTTATGTATGGCTTTTTTTCCCTTTCACCCTGTATAGTGGATGTAAGTTTATACTGGAGGTGAGAAACCCTCTTTTTTTGCTCTGAAGTGCTTTAATGCTCAGTACTTGAGGACACAATAAATTTAAAAAAAGAGAGAAATAGAGGTAGAGAGAGAGGGAAAAAAAAGACACCCTAAAGGACAATTTCACCTCAGCACTAAGGCTGTGAAATACATGTCCAGATCGCTTTCAAAAAACCATATGTGGTGTTAAAACAGAGTTTTATCCATTTGCTAGTAGCTAATAGTTTTGTTTGAGACACTTAGTGGCAAAGTTCAGTAGATATAATCAAGCAGAATTCTGTGTAAAATCTGTGAAATATGAGATTAGTCTTACTGCAGCTGGAAGGGACGTATAACTGAATGATGAAACAGATAATATGTCCTATCATACACCCGGTGCAATGCAGCACCAGGAGCAAGTGTTTTTTGATAGTTTTAGCCTGACAGTTATCATTTTCACATCCTGTGCCACGTTGTTTAAATAGAAAATGCATTGTAGTAGTATAATATTAGTAGTAATAGTAACGCGCATTGTTGGCGCGTAACTATGTTGAGGCAACTGAAATAGACTGCGCCATTGAGTCAATTGCGCTATATTATATATATATATATATATATATATATATATATATATATATATATATATATATATATATATATGTGCATAAAGACAAAAAATGCTTTGGTGGAATCCGGCTTGTCCCATAGTTGGTCTGTTTGTGCGTTTTAACCCGCACACACGAGCAGATCCGTTTCCTCACTAGAGAAGCGTTCAGTTTTTCTGCCATGTAAATAGCAAATCCACCATGGTGCGAGTGCAACTGGCTTTTAAAGGCAATGGGAGATGAGACTCTGACTGGTTTATTGCATGTTACGCCCAAAACACACCCCTTTACTCATTAAGAGAATAGGGACAACCCTTTTAGACCATGCACAGGGTGCGCAGACCATTTTTCCTGTCATTAAATTAGCAAAAGTGGATTCGGACACGCCCTAAGTGCACTTGTGCCATGCACTTTAGACCACGCACTTAGATCATTAAAATAGGGGCTCAATAGTGTCTGGAAAATACAATAAAAAATTCTAGGTCTTTTCTTGTTAATAAAAAGGGTACAGAAGGAGGTAAAAGAACATGCTGATAGAAATCAATGACTCCTAAAAGTAGCAGCTGAGTATTAAAGATGATGCTTTCCAAATTTAATGCACACAAGTGGTCCTCATTTAATCTGTTTCCTATTTTAAACAGATTACACACCTCCCATCACCAACATCTCAATCTCCTCCACAACCAGCTCATCAAAAACTACTAAATTGCTCCAGGTATACCTTTTAATGACTGGTGACATGATCATCTCAATCTGACCTGAGGTGGCGCCATTGAGCCAAGATGCAAAAACTCTCTAACATAAACAAGTGATGGATGGATGGATGGATGGATCCTGTTATGACTTTATCTCTTCCATGATAGAAAGTCATAAACACAAAAGGAGAAATATAGCTGAATGTCAAAGCTGCTCATTCTCATATGGTGACCACAAATGTCAAGCAAGATTTTCAAGGAAAGAGCAACTTGAATTTCAATCTTAAATTTAGATCTATTATTTTGCTTCACAAATGTCACATGGACTACTTTTATTATGGAGTTTACATGGAGTTCGACAAGTCACAATTCAATTTCACTGTATAGAAAATAATGCAGATGTTCTGCTAAACTTCTTTGTGTTGAAGACAGAAAGTCAAACAGTTGGCAGAGTTTTCATTTGTGGGTGAACTGTCCCTTTAAGATGGGATGTGGCATTTCAGAGTTTAGGCGGGAAAATGGTTAAAAAATTGAGGCTCAGCTTGAAGAAAGCATAGAAACATAACCAATTAAAGCTAACAACCAAACCAGAGAGACTCCAACACCGTCATAATAAAATAGATCTGAGTAACAGGAAGCCAGCCTCAGTACATAAGGGAGACACAATGTGGGAGGACACAGGATGACGCTCGTCTTTCTCAGAGCAGTCTCTACAATCGCAAGCCTGAAAAATCACTTCTTTTTTAACTTTCATAATTTCTTGTAAGGTCAGGTAAGGTACTGAGAACCAAATTAAGTGTAGGCATTAATAAAGACTGAGCATGTTGGTCATTTATTCAGAGCCTGTAGTGGAAATCCTCTGGAGACCTTCATCTCCTCAGGCTGTACATTAGCTGTCTGTCTCTACATGTAGTGTAAAGTGGGAGGCTGGTCTCATTAAATCGTTGTGCATCGTGGTCTCGGTCCACACATGGTCTTAATTTTCTCTGCTGCTGCCTTCCTGTGTTGTACTGAGAGGCGTAGAGCCTGGAAAAGGAGGAGCCAGAGGAGGAGGAACGAGAGACGAAAAACTCAAAACATGCTGTCCAAAAACCTGTGATTTCAATTAGCAAATGTGTCAAGCAAATTATTCTGAGGCAATAGTGCAAACTGTATGACTTTTCTGAGTCATTATTTGAAAATATTAAGATGAAGTTGAAGTTGATCAAGTTAAAGAGACAGCTCACCCCCCAAAAATAAATAAATAAAATTCCATCATATTTGAATCGTGCATTTACACTGAAAGGGGACTGGATGCAAAAGATATCATAAAACATATCACAAATATCATAAAAGTTGTTAAGATAAAGCACTAGGTGATTTTTCTAAATTGTTCTATTTTTGTACTTAATTCATAAGCTTTGGATTTTTTTTTTTTTTTTTTTTTTTAGGATTCCGGCAAGTCGGCAAGAAATTAAAATTCACCATATTTATTTTTTGGAAACGTAAAAAGTTATAGATTTTATTGTGAACAATTCATCCATGCATATGTTTTCTATTTTTTGTTTTTGTTTTTTGACCTCATAATCAGCGTCAGCACCACAAGGGGGCGTAATCACTCTCGGCGCCACTGTGCCCCCTTACCTCTGCTGCATTACCCCTCCCTCCCGGACTGCGAATTCAACTCAGGGGTACCACCCACCCCAGTGACGTATACAGGACTTCTCCAATCATTTAATTCACTTAAACTCTGCCCTTGCAAGCTTGTTCATCTGCCTCCACTTTTGAGTGCAACGCCCACATCTCAACATCCAATCAAAAACTGATGCATAGAACCAAGTCACCGCCCTTCATTTTTTCTTTTCTGTTAAATCCGCACTTAAATCACAAGATGGAAGAAAATATCTGTCGCTTCTGTTTCATCACAACTTTAAAATTAAAAATGTAATGATATACAAATATCATTAAACTAAATAACTTAAAGGTCTTAAAGGGATAGTTCACCCAAAAATGAAAATTCTGTCATCATTTACTCACCCTCAAGTTGTTCCCAACCTGAATAAATGTCGGCTGAACACAAAGGAAGATATTTGGAAGAATGTTTGTAACCAAGCAGATCTCACCCCCTATTTACTATCATAGTAGTCAATGGGGGGCGAGATCTGTTTGGTTACAAACATTCTTCCAAATATCTTCCTTTGTGTTCAGCAGAACAAAGACATTTATACAGGTTTTGAACAACATGAGGGTGAGTAAATGATGACAGAAGTTTCATTTTCGGGTGAACAATCCCTTTAAGGTTATTACTTTATGTATTTTTCAGCAGACACTGTAGCAATTTGCTTGACTCACTGCATTTTCAAGAACTGCTGGGAGGCGCCTGTTAATTTGTTGAAATCTATAATGACACAAATGTGGCATTTAACACACAGAGAACTAGTGTTTTGTTGTTTATGTCACTTGTAGCTCTCTGAATGGTGGGAAATTGAGGAAGAAAATTCCTGTAGATGGTTAAGAAGTGAGGAAAAATGAAACCCTTTGACGAGACAGAGGCCCACCACATACATACAGGATACATGAGGAAGAACATACTGAAAATTGTATGTTGGCTACACAGAGGGATAATCGTCTGTGCATGGTCCTCTCAGGCCTTTTAGGAACAAAAGATCTACTGTAGAGGTTCACCAAGGCCAAAGGCAAGAGTAGAATCAGCTTCACAGTTGATTCAGATCAGCTTTCACAGGAATTGTGTACCTGTAATCATCAAAAGCGGCAATACACAACCATACAGGTCTTATAGAAATATTCTAGATTCAGTATAATATCAGCTCAAATGCCAGCATGTTGAAAACCACAAAAATTAATGACTTGTCCCTAGTTTTCTTCAAAAATGTAAAAATCTCTGTTACAGTGAGGCACTTTGGAAGTGAATAGGGCCAATACATAAACATTAAGATACTCACTGTTTCAATACTATCGCTACAAATGTTAAAACTGCTTTAAATTTGTTTATAAACCTTTTCTGTGTAAAGTTATATTCAATTTCATATTTCATTTTATATTCCAAAATTCATTGCCATGACAACATAAATGCTAAAACTTTGAAAGTAATGTAAAAATTGTAATTTAAACAACTTTAAGCTCAAAAAAGGCACAGGTTATGTAAATAAAAAAAAATAATAATAATAATAATTTAAAATATTAATAAAATCTATAATAGTATATAGATAATAGTAAAATATCGCTGATCCGACTCTGAACTTAATTTGAAGCCAATATATTCCTTTAAATGATGGATCTGGATTATGTCTATAAATATGAAACAAGAGAGGACAGAACTGCAACAACAGTGATTACATAAGTACAATCTTAACACCTTGTGTGGCTTTTGAGTGTGGCTAACCATTTTAATGAATAAATATGTCAGTTCTCTACATTAGATCAATCAGTCAGGCTAAAGTCAAATCACAAATCACAAACATCTGTACCACAGCTGCACAAGACAAAGAGAAAAAAAAAGTTTAAAGTTTATATAGGCTTAGACATGAAAACCTATGAACGTTTGTCTTGGAAACTGGCCGTATAGTTTGAATTTGCTATGTAGAATCCTGTGGGATGATAATGACAGCCATACCTAAAAAGCCTTGAGGTTTCCAGAGCACTTACAAACCATCATTAGTAAATTAATTGGAGTCAGCACTTTAAAAGGTAGAAGATAAGCCATGTCGACTTATTTCTGTGTGGAGAAATGTCTGCATGTGTGCGTGTAAACACTAAGAAGCCCCTGCTCATTTCCTTTTAAGCTTGGTGGAAAACGCTGACTTGAGTTTCACTTTTAATGTCATTTTTTCATAAAAGCCGCAGTCTCCAGCAAGCTTCCAAGTCGGCCACTGCTGAAAACAGAAACTGCAGTCATGGAACAAATGATTGAGAAGGAAAGCTTCAATGTCACCCAGCAAAGCTTTGCGGATTTAATCCAGGGCATGTAAGCTACAAAAATGACTAGGACTGGGAATCAGCACTGATTAACAGATTTGTTTAAATTCTGATATGATTAAATGTTGATTAATTTGAAAATCATTTCAGTAATAACATCAACAGACCTGTTTCTATTAGGGCTGGGTAAAAAATATAGATTTCTTGATTTTAATCGATTGTCATTTTTACGAACCGATATCGATTCTTAAATCCCAAGAATCGATTAGTCTAGTCTGTTTTCACAGTTGATGAATGAGCAGAATATGTAGCGTCTCCCATCCAATAAATCGCAATAATCTTTTGCTTTATTACTTTTGATATGAAGCAAAGTCTCAGATTTCAAATGACGTCCATCTTATTATTAGATTAAAAAATAAATACCGTTTTGGCGCTGTTTAATTTCACGTGACAGATCGCTGTAGCGCCTCAGTTAGGGACTTTAAGCAACAGCTGTTGATGGAACGGCAACGGCGACCGGAAGTAAACTGTCAACTGCCGTAAAGAACGCAAAAATCACTAAGCAACAACAAAGAGGATGGCGTGGATCATTTAATCATTTGACATAGTAAACAATACATTACATGTAAATAAAAGCAAGAGAATGGTTGCTGTTGGCATTAAATGACATACAGATACAACTAAAATACCACATAACCATAGAACATAACATTTACTTATCTAGTCTGTCACGTATTATCGACTACGGCAAATCGGCTACCCTGCCGTAGTAGACGGTTACAGTAGAACGTCAAGAAGTAGCAGTTAAATTTGCGCATGCGCAATGGAACGCCAGAATGCCGTTGCCGTTGTATCAGCAGCTGCTGCTTAAAGTCCCTAAAGAGAAGCGGCAGCACGGAGCGCATGTGAACATCCCCTCCTCCGCTTTAATATCAGTTACAGCGTGAAATAAACATGACTAAACTTCTGAAGGTATGTTAAAATATACAATTTACCGAAATCCCTATCATGTCTCGTGTAATCGCTCAGTGTTTCAACCTCGGAAAGACGTCAATAAAACAGCTTGTAGGCTAAACAATGTCACGTAACATCACATTTACCTCAGAAAAACATATTCATTGACCATAAACTCATTAGTCAGCTAGAAAAGTGTACTCTAGAAAGCAACATTCTGATAAATATAGCTATGCACTGTTACATATTCATTATAATTTGTAATGTTCTTCAAAATTTAACGCATGTTTGAATAAATCAGTTATGACAGCCGTGATTTAAATGTTTATATTTCAAAAAAACGAATTGGAGTAGAAATATGATTATGTAATTCTAAACTTTATTTATAGTAAAAACATCGAGTGTAATTTAAGTGTTTGTATATAAATAAATAAGTTAATTTAACCTTCAATATTATTATAGTAGTACCAACTGACTCCCATGTGTAGTTTACAGCATTAGTTGAGAGATTTTTTTCCTCTAGAAAATTTGCCATATGTACTGTAACTGAAATACTACATCCAAAATAATCGATATTGAATCGAAATCGTAATCGAATCAAATCAAAAGCATGTGAATAGTAATCGAAAATTGTGTCAATACCCAGCCCTAGTTTCAATTATTAAATAATTGCATTAAAGGGATAGTTTACTCGAAAATAAAAAATGATATCACCATTTACTCACCCTTATGTTGTTCCAAACCTGAACATTTCAACTGTAAAACGAAAGTCAATGTGGTCTGAAAAATACCAGACCACAATGACTTTCACTGTATGGACCAAAAAAAGAAAGACATTTCAAAATATCAGAAGAAAGTTATACAGGTTTGTAATGACATGAGGGTGAGTAAATTATGACAGAATTATCATTTTTTATCCAAAACAGTTTCACTTTATTTGCATATTTTGCAGTCCCATGGGACCACAGAACTTAAGACAATAACCTGAGCTGTAAATACTATGTGAACACTGACTGGCTGTTTGTACATATTTATAAAATTACTTTCAATATTATATATATATATATATATATATATATATATATATATATATATATATTACATATATTACATATATTTACATATATGCAGTTGTATCTGAGTTATATTAATGGATTAAAACAAATGTTACATTTATAACTTTCGCCGTTACATATATTTTTGTAGCGAGTCCTCTGATGGACTGGCACTGACTGCAAAAACAATCCCAAAGCCCTTCACTAGTGACTATCCTGAGATGTGACGTCAAAAGCAGCAGTTACCGCACAGGAGACCCAACAATTACTCCGATTCATTGTGCGTCACTGTGCCTCCGACAGTATTTAAACAGAAGCAGCGTGAACTCAGGGAAAGGAATGTTCCTCAGTAACATGATGCAGCCAGACATCCCTAACTCTACTCATGAAACAAATCCAAAGGATTAAGTGTTTTATGAATTATGTCTGGTCCAAATATTGTGCTCATGAAGTCCAGATAATACAGAGTTGTTCAATAAATCCATAAATGATGAGAAAAACATGCAAATGTGAACTGCAGAACACAGTACCACCCAGTTTGACCCAACCTGACCCTAACTACCAGTGTTGAGCAAGAAGGAAAACCTCAAAGTAAACAAGGGATATGAGGGGGAATGTTTTAGTGTGTACGTTTGACATGGCCTGTGGTTTCAAATGTCGGCCCAAAGGTAACAAAGCATTCATGGGTTGTTTCACACTCCTGAGACCAACGCACTTCAAGATCAGAAAGAGTACCGATAAAAGGGAAGAAAAACGTGCAATGGATCAGAAATGATGAGGCACAGAGTTTAGTGTGAAGTCAACCCAAGCACACCTTTTATTTTATTCGTCCTTCACTGCCAGGATAAAAGGAAAGGGGCTAGAACCATTCTCTGAAACACTTGTGAAGCCTTGAAGGTTCAGCCATGGATAAACAACATCTTCATCTCTCAGGCTCAAGTGCTAGGCTTTCTTAAAGCTATAAACAATGATTTAATTAAGATCAATGCATTCACACATACTCATTTCCACTGAAGCACTCATGTTTATCCTGTCAGGGACAGGCGTTTGTTTTAAAATACAGTTGTAAATTAAACACAGGCCCTGTTCTTGCTCAATAAAGTTTAAATTAAGCACAAGCAGCTGAAATGTGCCTGCTGGGTCCCATCTAACTTATTTCCTAATAGGCCTCTTGTAACATTCAATGGCTGCAGTTCACACAAAGACATCAAGATAAGCATTTTCACACATTCTGTCGTACAGCATGTTTGTCAGGGGTATCTTGGGTAATCTGTAGCTAAATCTGTAATCTGGGGATTGTGTTGTAATTCGCTACAAGGATCAAGGAATCAAACAGACCTTTGCCACACATCTTTGACTCGTCTGTGCCACTACATTCAAGTGATGCCGAAAACAGCACCTTACTTTTCCTTTGTTTTCTTTGTCATATATTCTCCAGAATTATCACCAGTGTTGGGGAAAGTTACTTTTAAAAGTAATGTATTACAAAATTGTGTTACTCCATAAAAAAAGTAACTAATTGTGTTACTTAGTTACTTTTATAAAAAGTAATGCGTTACATTACTTTTGCATTACTTTTTCCTTACCTGGGCTAGGCTTTGCTTGTTGTTTTTTAAAAACAAAAAAAAATTCTGTTTTTGGTTATTGTAAAGGTCCTTTCAAAGTAAAATTGAAATGAATAAGCTTCAGGCTAAAGGAAATGCATATTTACGCCTATACAGTAGAGGGCGCTGCTCAAACAAACCTTTCAGCTGAGCTGCCATTCTGGATTAAAGAAGAATAGGATACAGGAGAAAGAAGTTCAACACTCTTATTTCTAAATCTAATCTAAAGTCACTTCTGCTTATTAGTATGGCTGAATTAGATCATTGAAGGTCAGCAGCAAAGACATGGGTTAATAAAGTGAGATTAAATACATAATGTAGATTTGTGTAATTTAATAGTTAATTATTACAGGTTTGCGTAAAATTCTGAGATTGCATATTCATTTTGAGGAATACTGAATGTTTCCATGCAAGTGAGAGATGAGTAAATGCATGTTCATATTTAATCTAGCAATCAGAACTCATTATAATATTTGATGCTGTCTACACTGGAAGACAAATTCCCAACAGATTTATTAATAATGCAAATTTCTGATTAAAAAGATGTTTTAAATCATTTGAATGAATCAAATTTAGAATCACTTGAAGAAGGATCACAATGCATTGATGACTAATTTTATTCCACCAGTACTAATTTTATGACATAATTCAAAGCCATAATAGTAGTATGTAAAGATGTTTTGCCAGCTAACCTAAAATGTCATGTCTTAAAGGATTAGTCCACTATTAAATACACTTTTCCTTATAAATTTACTCACCCCCATGTCATCCAAGATGTTCATGTCTTTCTTTCGTCAGTCGTTTTTGAGGAAAACATTCCAGGATTATTCTCCTTACAGTGGATTTCAATGGCTACCAACAGGTTGAAAGTCCAAATTACAGTTTCAGTGCAGCTTCAAAGGGCTTTAAACGATACCAGACGAGGAATAAGGGTCTTATCTAGTGAAACGATCGGTCATTTAAAAAAAAATACAACCGTATATACTTTATAAACAAAATATCGGCGCACAAATGCGTCGCCAGTTTCGTTTTTTTTTTGTAAGTAGAAGCGGAAAGTACGTTCAAGGCGATATTTTGTTTATAAAGCATATACGAAAATGAGCGACCCTTATTCCTCATCTGGTATCGTTTAAAGCCCTTTGAAGCTACACTGAAGCTGTAATTTTGACCTTCAACCTGTTGGTAGCCATTGACATCCACTATAAGGAGAATAATCCTGGAATATTTTCCTCAAAAACCTTCATTTCTTTTCAACTGATGAAAGAAAGACATGAACATCTTGGATGACATGGGGGTGAGTAAATTTATCAGGAATAGTGTATTTAAAAGTGGACTAATCCTTTAAAGTTTTCTTAAAGAAAACATAAGTATCGAGTAGACAAAAATGAGGTACGGGGGATTGGTTTTATCCATCGGTTGTTGAGTGGATGGAGGCAGATCCTGAGGGACCGGTTGCATAAACTGCTAAGACTAGTCTTACAAGTTAATCACATTTTTTTCTTTAAGACTGTTTCAAGTCAAGTACATAAAAACGTAGATTAGTATAATTTGAAACCAAAAAGTAACACTGATTGCCCTTGACTAATTACTAGTTGGTCATACTAGTACTTAAGACACAGTCTTAACATATTTGCTATGTTTATGCAACTGCTGAATGTGAGATTTCAGTCATTGTAAGAAAAGGGCAGGGTTTAAGCAGGAAAAATGAATGGAGAAATCTGGAATATGAAACCAGAGAGAAGTCTATTGTTTCACTGGAAGACCCTTTTGTTGAACTTTTGTTTAAAATGTTAAAAAATGAAGCATATGCATTAATAAATAAGATCAATAAGAAGCATTTAAAAACAGAGAATTTGCATTTAATGCCAACCTCTAAATTACCTGTTTTTATTGTGGTTTAATTTAAAAATAATACTTAATATGTCAAATAAACTCACTACACCAAACCACACTTAAAATAAGAGAGTCATTTTTGAGTCAGTTCAGATAGAAATAGCTCCTCAAATTAACAACTGCACCTTACATACAGTGATGCAGGAAATTAAATTATGCAGCTCTGAACACCCGCCGAGATCTGTTACTGACATCTCTGATCATTTTTTCCTCACTGTTCAGCCCCTGCAGCACCACTGGTGCTTGTGAACTGAATGAGAACACAAGGCTTATTTTTGGAGAAAACACAAAAGCCAGAATTGCTGCCTTTGGCAGGCTGCCTGAAATGAAGTTAAATGTACAGAACAAACAAAGCTTGGTTTTGTGTATCATCTATGAAGCATTATAAGCCCCGCCCAGCAAAGTACTTCTGGACACAAAAAAAAGGAAAGGAAAAAGGAAACAAACTCCCAGCAAGAATGATGTGCACAGTGTGAACGCTACTTTTACGAAGCCTTAAGGTCTCTATTACACAACCCTGAGGTTCTCCACAGATATTTCAACACCATACCAGGCAGTTTTGGCACAAGGGATTCCTCATTTTGTAGAAGGAGTGTATTTTGGCAAGGCACATGTGTTCCTGCTGCAGCTGATCTCAGGAGGAGCCTCATTCACACACGGTCGGGTCCCATTCGGCCCTCGGATAGCCTGCTGGGTTGAAAGTCTGCACTGGGTGCTGATAGGCTTTCATCTATGGCTCTACCGCAGAGCAATGGTGCTCGGGTGCCGCAGGCCCTGTTTTCACATCACATTCCACTGATGACACGCCGCCAGCGTGAGTAACGGCTCCCACATGGATCTGTCAAAAGACACGCTGCCGAAACCCAGCGGCTACATCCAGACAACCTCTCTCGCTGAGATTCAGGACGCCCATGTTTAATGCATTTACACACTGTCCATATTCTCAGTAGCTCCTTTGATCTTTAAGCAGGGATGAAGAGAGGACTCTTGTTACTCCCAAAAGAGCTTCGTGTTGCGTCCAGTGCACTTAGCAGCAAGTTTTAAATCTTAAGTGTGCTAAAACCACAGTCTCTTCTCTTGTCACCATGTATTTGAAAAAAAATGTAAAGTTTTACTGTCACTTTTGATCAATTTAATGCATCCTTGCCACATAAAAGAGTTCTTTCCAAACCAATCTTACTGACGCTAAACTTTTGAACAGTATTGTGCCAAACGCGGAAAAATGTATGCTACTATACATTATCCAGGAGTCTGAAAACACATTAAAAAATCTGGGATTCAAAATCAGGGATTTTTTTCACTATATTACACTATACTTTTCAGTACTTAAAAAAAAAAAAAAATTGATTAGACAGTGAAAAACACATTGCTTTTTGTCTTTCCTTAGAGAAAATAGTATAGGTTTTAGTATAGGTTATTGATAATTGGCATTAACATGAAAATTATTGCTTTACTCAGGCACCCTTTAATTCTCCAAATGACTATAAAATGCAGTTTCTGACTGAAAATTGAACAAATCCCACACATATGAGCAAATCCCCCGCTCATCTCTAAATACATGTCTGTAAAAGAGATACATGTCTGTTTATTTCTCCTCTCATGCTTAACATGGTGTTGTTCTTGTGTTCAAAACTGGTCTGGGTCTCTGGTAAAACTGGTATCTCAGGTAAGACCTCCTTGTAGAGTTTTTCATATGCTAACGTGGCTATGCGTAAGCTTGAGAAATGTCACCCCTGTGCACACTTGGCTACCAAAATCCACAGCAACACATGTGCAATTCATTGTCTCAATCCCAAAAACATGCAAACACACAATGACATCCCAGACTCAAAGACTGGTTTTACGATTCACACATTTTCCAAGCTACTTTGTCTGTGACACAGCAGTGACCCAGGATTCAGCCTATGACTGGAGAAGAATGAGTTTCAGTGTTATTCTTTCTGTAATTGGTGAAAACAAATAAAGATTACAAAGCCTTAAGTCAATAGAAACATCTTTTCGTGGACTGCTTCACTTTTTCTTTCTCATTTCACCACATTATTTTCCAGAGAACTCTCCAATAATCTGATACTATCTACCGTATACTCAAAATGAGCCGATTCTCATGGCAAGATTAAACTATCTGAAATTCTTTCTCATAGTTTTGCTGAAGCAATAAGCGCCATCTCCCAGTCCCTTATAGTCTCCCTTGAACTAAAGTTCAGAATCATATGGTGTTTTATTTGAACATATAATAAGGTAGGACTAATAGGAGTCGCAGCACATTTTCATCTTCATGTACCTTAAATGCTTATTATGTTTGTGGACGATGTACAACACATTTTACATGTGTTATTATTAATGAGTTTGCAGTCTGTATTGAATGATGCATAAAAAAAGTGCTTGTGCTTAGCACAAAATAATGGCAGAAAGACTTATGAGGCAGAATCCCTTATGAGATTCTTTTTAATAAATCAAAAACACAGAGAGACTAATTCTGCATGATTCACCAACAAATGACTCTTATGAGTGAATATAAAACATACAGAGTGACCAATGTACCATGATTCCCAAAAGGAATGACTAATGAGCCGATTCTCTTAAATAATCTCTTAAAAAGTTTGAATCATCACTCTGAAACTTTTTCCATGTATAATTCACAGCATTAGCAGAGCAATAATGTCTTTCGAACACAAACAAAAGTGAAATTGTGCTGTATAAAAAAAAAAAAAAAAAAAAACCTTTAAAATTTACGGTAAACAAAAAAACAGCAGCTGTGGTTGACAGAACTTTACCAAAAAAAAAAAAAAAAATACGGTAGCAACATTTTAGGTTTTACGGGACAGCACTTAGTTTACTGTCTATTTTACAGTTCAGTACAGTACTTAATTTAAAAGGTTTATATTGTAATAATTCTGGTTCATAACTGTTTATTTTACACACTGTAAAAAAGATCTGTTAAATTTATGGGAAAAAAAAAAAACAAAACAAAAACAGCAGCTGTGGTTGCCAGAAATTTACCGTAAAATACAGTAGCAACATTTTAGATTATGTTTTATTTATTTTTTTCGGTGTAAATTATACAATGACTTGTTATTTTTCACTTCCAAAAACTGTAAATTTAACGGTATATTACTGTAAAATTACATTACGGTTATTCAACGTATATAGTACGGAAACTTTCTGTAAACCAATTTATTCACTGTAGAATTTTTGCAGTCTTTTACCGTTAAAAACACAATAATTTTTTACAGTGTATAACTGAAATACACTAAAATGATCAAATCAATCAAACCAAACTGAATCAAATCAGGAAAATATAAATGGATACACAGTCCAATGTTTTAAAAGCTTTTTGCTTTGCAATACTGTGTTATGCTTATATTCAGATGGATTTTTAGTCACAATGCGTTCTGAGTCAGTTATTGATTCAAGATTAAAGTTTATTTAACTATCAGCATTTAATGCTAAACTCTTTTTCATGCTAAAGATACATGATTAAGGAGGAGAATTCAGTCTCACAAACACGCCCCCTCCAAATCTATGACTATGGAAGAATTACTGTAGCCTCATGGTCACTCTGAGCTTGACGTGCGAAAAAAAAACGTGTCCAGTGCTTAGGCTCAGCCAAAGGGAGAGGCATTTCCTGATCCAAACACTGACAGCACACATTCTAATGAAGCAGCCCATCCGCAAACAAAACCCGCCACCTATTCTCTTGAAAGCCCTGTGAGCAGCACATTTCTGAGTGTCATCAGTTAGATCAATCAGAGACCCAAAACAAAAGAGAAAAAAAAAACTGAGGTTGGAAACAACTTAGTCAATAAACGACTGGAAAAATCTCTTACTATTGCAGCATGGAAAATTAATACATGGAAAAAAGCCATCACTGTCCAAATCATCCAATACAGACTCTCAACAGGGGAGTTGGTGCGAAATGGCCACCACAACAGAGTTGTGGCATGGGTGATGTATGGATAGGTTGGACTCCCACACAAACTGTGTGTAGAATGATAAATATGTTTCAAATAACCGTGGATATGAGTTTTCATGGTGGCCAGACTATACATCACACTGTGTTTTAAAGGCTTGTGCATATATCCTTTCTTAGAGCGGTTTGGCTTTTGATGGGTCGGTTTGAATTATGGCACTCACTGCGGCTGTGTGTGTGTTGTAATAGCAGAGCAGACGGGCATCCGGAAATCCAGTCCAGTGAAAACGTCTGCACCTCATGAACACACTTCTCACTCCCCACCCCCAAAACAGTCCCACGAGCAACACGCTGGAATGTGCCACCAAGAAAGCACTGCGACTATCTGTCTTGCACAAACTAAACTGAGTGAGATAAAATGCCACACGTGCAAAATTAATCAGACATGCAAAACATGTCGTAGAACCACCTCAAGAACAACACTTGGTCTTGTAAAGCACAAAACATCACACCCTCTACATCTAATATACATCTTTTTCGTAACATCTACATCTGTTTTTCATCTACAACATCTTTTAACTGGAACATGATTGTTAATTGAATATTGACTATGTTGACAGATAAAATGCTTTCACCAGGGGGCGATATGGGAGACAAAGTTAGTGGTTCTTCACTCTAAACAATTTTAAAACGCACAACCGCCAAACATGAGAACAAATGCTAAAGATTTATGTGTAGAATTAATGTTTTTTTTCCAAACATAGTTTTTATTTTCTGATGTAAAAACTAAAGTCAAACTAGATTCTCTTCATTGGTTCAAAGCAGAATTAAAAAAGATTACAAGTAAACAAAACATGTCTAAGAATATTAAGTAAAGTCTAGTAATAAGTATAAGCGAGTGATTCACCAGTGAAGCATCACCGCCAACGCCCCTTTCCTCACAAACTTTCCTCTCTTCAGTTTAAAAGGCTATAAACTCTCAAACACACAAATAAAACCTTGTAGACAGCAATAAATTAACTGTCTACTGACTCCAGCCAGTATTTTCTAGACATCACAGATGCTGTGATCCTCTCTAAGAGTTTCATCACTCACCTAAAAACTGTTTGCATGCAGAAAAAGTTAATTATGATTCACACTCACCGCTGTAGAGAAGCCTGAAGGGTCAAATATTGTATAGTCTGGAAAGGGCAGCCAGATGTGGAGACGAAGTGATGCAAGCGTGAACGTGACTGCAGGGTAAACGTAGTAGTAGTGAAATGAAGAAAAAGTGTGCGCTCCTCCTCTCCAAAATCCTGAACTGCCCAGAACTCTGGTTGGGTGTGGTCTGGAACTCAATACGTGTTGTGCTGTGCTGAGGAAGGGAGGGAGGGGAAGCTTTTCTGGAAGCATTAGGTGTTGACATTATGTACTGAATTCTTTGTGGAATGCTTCCTTTTGAATCTGGAAAAGGTTTAAGACTTCAGAAGTCAACATCACATGTCATTTGTCCTAAAACAGCCCGCTTAAAATGTCTCGTGCATCTATTTTTCCTTTCATTCTCACGTGCTCTCGAAGGAGAGTGTGACAGATTTGGTTGGTGGCTTTTGTGTGTGTCTATATGTGGTTCTCTGTGGTGTTGAAGAAGACCAAGAGTGCAGAGGAAAGTCTTAGCCTGTTGCTGGCGGGAACTGAGAATGAGGCCAGCAGCAGGAAGAGTGGGGCGAGGAGATTTACTCACAAAGGAAACTGTTAAATCCAACAGCTTCGCCCCCAAATTCAGCCACTGAATGCTCAGCTACCTCTCCCTTGTTCTTTTGCTTCTGTGGACATACAGATGGTTATCCAGATATATGCCTATAGTTAAGTACAGTACATATATATATCAACAGATAAGAACTGTTTAGCTACAACTGTATTTGTAGTTCCTCTGCACATATTTATTATGTAACAGGGTCATACTGATATACAGCATTGTTTTATGCCATCTGCAGCCATCTGCAAATATTTGTGTCTTTTCATTTCCTGTGTGCTCCTCCCTTTTGCATTACATCCCCAGGATTCTGGCTCCCTGGGTTTCCTGAGTGTGTGTATGAGATCTAAGCAAGTTGACTTTATGGGTTCACTGACTCTGATCCAGACTAAGACCGGACTGATTGGACAACAGTGCTTAAAAATGGTGTGGTACATTTTAAAACTCTTTTTCTTTCTGTAAATAGCTGTTGCTTTTACAGGAAATGCAGCTTCTCAACAAAAAAGACCAAATATATTTTTATCTGATCTCAAACTTGGGGAAATTTATGAACTACTACAGTAAATTTTGTAGACAAACTTTAATAAGGTTAACCCTAATTAACAGGAAAATGATTCACCATCACTAGTAAATTGTAAAAATGTATAGTGAGATTCCAAACTGAAAATCAGAGATTCAAAAGTTTTCTGAATTTTCTACATTTAATATTATGATGTAAAGTAATGAAGATATATTTAAGATTCTCCACTATTTTTAAGTCAGTAGGTCAATTAAATAACAAAATATGTGAGAATAACCATGTTAACACTTTCTAGATTTCTTTTTTGACATTAAAATAACTCAAAATAGATTCTACCGACTCTACCGAAGTTAACATCTATTGCAGCCTTTATCATCCATGGGGGTTTCAGACAATTCCTTGGATGCCTGTACAAAGTACTGTATTGGATTTGTCATGGAAAAACAAATCTTGTCAGTCTCACTCAATGATTGTGCTCATTTACAACTTCAGACTTGTATCTTTTAAAGGATTAGTCCACTTTTAAATACACTTTTCCTGATAAATTTACTCACCCCCATGTCATCCAAGATGTTCATGTCTTTCTTTCGTCAGTCGAAAAGAAATGAAGGTTTTTGAGGAAAACATTCCAGGATTTCTTCATAACGCTTACGCTGAATGTCCTACGCTTTCCCTATTCTACTTACGGAACGAACGCGGCGCCAGTTTCGTTTTTTTCCGTAAGTTGAATAGGGAAGGCGTAGAACATTCAGCGTAAGCGTTATGAAGAATGTGGAAGCGGAAAGTACGTTCAAGGCGATATTTTGTTTATAAAGCATAAACGGTTGTATTTTTTTCGAAAATGACCGATCGTATCGCTAGATAAGACCCTTATTACTCATCTGGTATCGTTTAAAGCCCTTGAAGCTGCACTGAAACTGTAATTTTGACCTTCAACCTGTTGGTAGCCATTGAAATACACTATAAGGAGAATAATCCTGGAATGTTTTCCTCAAAAACCTTCATTTCTTTTCGACTGACGAAAGAAAGACATGAACATCTTGGATGACAAGGGGGTGAGTAAATTTATCAGGAAAAGTGTATTTAAAAGTGGACTAATCCTTTAAGTTTACCCTAGTTCCAAAATTTTGAAAACTCAATATGTAACAATGCAAAATTCCATTCTAGAAGGAAGAGTTTCCAAGCATGCAAACTCCTCCACTGCTCTTCAGTCAATGCGTTCCTCTTTTGTCGCTCAGCTGTCATACTCTGCAGTGATTACAGAGCAGGCAAACTTTGCTCATGCTATATTTACATTCACTATGGGTTCTGAAGTTCCATTGTTCAATTAAAGACAGCAGAAATACAACTTTTGAAAGCACTGCCAAGAGAAATGCCTATGAGCCGCTTTTACACACAGCCCACATTTATGCTGTTCAAAACATATGTACACAAACAATTCCTACTTGATCATGTCATGCAGGTGAAAACTGGTTCTTATCTGCCTGTCTTGCACATTTCAGCCATGTATACTTTTGTTGACAAAATTATCCGAGCACAGAGGGATGTAATAAAGAAAGTTTAACGCAGTAAAATGTGTATTTACCATTAGGCCTTTAAAAAAGGCTGTTAAACTGCAAGATATTGCAGTAAAAGTTACAGCATGTTAAGATTTTCATGATTTTTTTATCACAACATTTTTTCTTTTGTCAAATCAACTTCAATAATTAATGTGGTTCAGATAACATAATATTTTGAGATTCTGTTGATTAAACTAATCGCCTTCATTGTATTAACTGAAATTTTTAATTTCAATGAACTCAAAATTAAGGCAATCAGGTAACTTACTTTTTTTAGTTCACTTTCAAATGAAAATGACCCCAAGCTTTACTCACCCTCAAGCCGTATATGACTTTCTTCTTTCTGATGAACACAATCTAAGATATTTCAGTCTGAGCTTTATAATGGCAGTGAACGGGATCAACGCGTATGAGCTGAAGAAAGGGTTTCCATCTACATCCATCCATCATAAACGTACTCCACATGGCTCCAGGGGTTAATAAAGGCCTTCTGAAGCGATGTGTTTGTGTAAAAAAAATATCCATATTTAACAAGTTATAAAGTAAAATATCGAGCTTCCACTAGACTACCTTCCGTATTCAAGACTGGCGGCGCGTCAGTTACACTTTTTCCATAAGTTGAATAGGGAAGGCATAGGATGTAGCGTAAGCTTTTTGAACTGCAAGAGTTTACACTTTCTTTGTACAGAAGGCGGTCTGACAGAAGCTAGATATTTTACTTCATAACTTGTTAAATATGGAGTTTCTTTTTACACAAACGCATCATTTCGCTTCAGAAGGCCTTTATTAACCCCCCAGAGCCATGTGGAGGCACTTTCTTCAGGTCATACTAGTGACCCCTGTTGTGCCATTGTAAAGCTTGGATGCGTCAGGATATTTGAGGGGAGTAAAGCTTGGGCTAATTTTCATTTGAAAGTGAACTAATCCTTTTTTTTTTAAGTTAAAACAACAATTCTTTTTTACAGTGTAGGTGTCAAAATAAAATAAAATACTGTTGCAGTGAGTTAAAGGTAAAGTGTGTAATTTCTGCATAACTAGCATCACCAAATAGAACTGCCATCTAGCACTGGTCTAACAAACAGACAGTCCCGCCCCAAAATCAGACCACTGGTTAACTCAATGTTGCGATGTTGGTCAGCCCATCTTTTGCTTATCAAAAAGTTACACCCATCATCTCTATGCTTTGTTTACAATTAAAAAGTTTCTGGTTTCGATCAGACATAGCAGGTTTATGTGCTCAGAATTTGTGCTGGATGCCTGGATGCTTCTGGCTCAGTCAGTGCAGTGATGTGGAAACTCTGGAGATCCAGACAGCTGTGAAACAGCAGGCTGACTGCCAAACAGCGCAGAATAAGGTGGAGCCAAAGACTAGGGAGTCCCTACCGTGGCCTCTCTAAACCCTCTGAACTGGTCTAGCATTGTGCTTCAGATCTCTGCCTAATGAGAAAGGATAAATGGAACAAGTATTCCATTTCATGCATCGGGAATCTGGTGTACACTTATGCAGACTAATGTCAGATCAGAGCCCATTGAGTGGATTATTTATTTCTTTGTTTATAGTGTACAGTCTATCATCCTTCCAATGTACTTATCACTATTGTCAAATATAAGTTTTGGAACAACAAACCATCTCCAAGTTAAGGCTGAAGTTAAGTCTTTTTTTTTTTTAATTGCAAGAACAATGACTGTTTTCAAACAGGTTCCCTAAACACTCCTCCCCATCTCGCATTAGTCATGGACAGATAGTTATGCCCCCAATGTCACATCATTGGTTGAACCTCATTAGGCAGAGATGTTGCTATGTTAGGCTGGTTTGTTAAAAAAAAACAATATATATATTTGTATAAAAATGTCTTAAAGGCTTGTGCACACTGGGACGATTATTTAAAAAAAAAAAAAAAAACCTCAGGTTCGTTTTTTAGGTTTGACACACGTGTTAAAAACTGGCCGACCGATGAGATAGGTACTTTTGTTCACGTTCCTGGAGCTGCTGAAGTTACAGTAAAACATGACTTGGTGGCACTTAAGCACAAAACGTTCTTGCCGAGCACACATTGATCCCTAAGAAGACAACAACGAAGAGGAAGTAAGTAGACGAAAAAAAGACCCCTACAAACTATGGGTGCTCTGCCAGTTCTTGGCCACACCAATAGATGTGTATTATATGCCATTTTATTTCTGTATTTTTATTGTTGTTTTTAACATTCATGAAATATAGTTGAGAATGTCTATTTCATAAATATGTTTATTTGCATTCTGTCATTGTGACTTATTTGCACTACCATTTCCAACTGCCATCTCCTCATCTTTATGCCATATATGCCATATTTTATCTGTATTTTTATTGTTTTATTTACATTCAAGAAATATTATTTAGAATGTCTAATTCATAAATATGTTTATTTGCACAACCGTTCACTTGCACTAAGCACAAGCACCATATACTGTCAGGGAGTGAATTTGCACATTCACTCGGCACATCGGCAGTGAAAATCGCATGAGTATGAACACAAAGACGCGTCAAAAAACGTCTCGAAAAACGCTGGCGATAAGCATGCGTGATAATCGTCCCGGTGAGCACAAGGCTTACCTAAAATGTAGTGGTTAATTTTTATAAAAGTGATCATTCACATTTCAAACAGCTCTAATGAATCATATCCATATATTCTTAGCTTGTGTGTTCCTTAATGCAAGTGTGAACAAACCATATGGCCTGATAATCAGGATTTTTGAGCAGCCAGGGTGACAAAGTGCAAAGGAGGAAGGTCAGAAGCTGCAGGCTGTTTTGGGAAGAATGCTGTGGGTGATGACCAGGACACAGGTGGAGAAGTACAGCAGTAAAACCCTGGGGGGCTGAAGTAGCTTGGACTACAACATGTAGCTGAACTTTTTAAAAGCAACAAGATTGTTTGTTTCCTTATGTGCTGGTAATTTACCATATATGCAAAACTTCATTGAATATGACGTCACTCCTTTTAGATGGCAAAAAACAATGTACACAATTCCTATAGAAATTCATATACATTAAAATGCTTTTTAATTGTAATTCAGAATAGTATATTTGAGAATAAAATGAATATTTACAGTTATTTTAATTTTGAAAGTATATGCATGTTTCCATTTGTTTTCCAATTTTCTGGTTAAAAAAAATAAAATTAAAAAAAGTTGTAAAATGTAGTATCACAATAATAAAAAAAATTAATTAATAATTATTTAATATTATGTATAAATTATTTTATACATTTAATACTGGAATAGTACAGGATGAATTGTTTTTAATAATTTACAAAAAGTAATTTTTATGTCAGTGGTGTTACAACATTCAAATATATCTGAATGTGTCCAGAGTCAGTGTAAAACATAACCTCATCCAAAACTTAAACAATCGAGGCAGTAAGATCCTTCTCTTTTATGATTCCTGCTGAGAACCTGAGCTGGTCTTAAACTCTAAGCTCTGTCCATATAGTGTACAGCGTGGAGACACCGCCCATTTGCTCAGGGGGGAATGGGGGTAAAAAAGCTCTAGTGTGTCAGCAGTAAAACCAGTTCTAACACTCCCTCCTACACTTTTCCAGTCCCATCAATAGCTGTGAACAGCACAACATTTATTTGCAGGACACGTTTTCCATGCAATTTGCATTTCATCTTTCGTTCATTTGTTTAAAAACGTGTGACCCACAGGAGAGCATTTGAGCAGATGAGTCAAGAGCTCTCCAGCCTCAAGACAGAGGCTCCTCTTTCACACTGGCATAAGCAGAATGAATTGCTTTCTCCCTGTTCTGATTAAGCTCAAGAGCTCTCGTAGCCCTGAGGAAGTGGAAGGAAATGAAGACAAAAGTGGACTTTCTGATGAATATGAATGAAAGATTTATAAAAGATCTCTAATTGTGCCCAAACATCTGAACAGAGTGTAGTTCCTGTCTGTTGTTGGAGCAGTTGTCCTTGTGCCAGCAGCTCAACAGATTATGTGTGCTTCTGACCATTGATTTGAGACCACACCTTCTGAATCAACAGACCTCAATAACGTCAATAAATAATGAGACAATAAACCTACAGTCAATTGAAGTAGACTTGGCCCTATCTCAGATGGATGACCACCTGGGTTGAGCAACATTTATAAGAACATAAGTTAGTCAATTCACAAATTAGAATTTGAAATGAATTGGTCACGATTCAATTGAAGTTGAATTTCAATTGGAATGACAGGAAGAGGAATGAATTGCATTGCAAAGAAATTAAAAACAGTCATACAATAGCAGAATTTCATTAGTTCAACCCAAGAAAATGGAAGAGAACTACACTCTAAAAAGTGCTGGGTTAAAAACAACCCAAGTTGGGTTGAAAATGGACAAACCCAGCGATTGGGTTGTTTTAACCCAGCGGTTGGGTTAAATGTTTGCCCAACCTGCTGGGTAGTTTTATTTAAACCAACTATTGTTTAAAAATTGCTATATGGCTATCTTAAAATGAACCCAAAATAGTTATTAGAAATTAAAAACCAGATGCAATTAGAGGCAACAATAATAGACAAAAGGTGAATGTTTATTAATAAGCTTTAATATTTTATTAATATAAATTTAATAGTTTAATAGTTTATTAATATACATTTATTAATAAGCAATTTAATAAATGTTTATTGTTTAATAATTACTCATTGAACATTAATAAATGTTCATTTCCAACATACTTTGGGTTAATTTTAATTAAGCAATACAGTATTTTTTAAACAATAGTTGAATTAAATAAAACAACCCAGCAGGTTGGGCAAACATTTAACCCTACCGCTGGGTTAAAACAACCCAATCGCTGGGTTTGTCCATTTTCAACCCAACTTCGGTTGTTTTTAACCCAACATTTTTTAGAGTGTAGTCTAAATAAGGACAAATTAGATCATTCTGGGAAATTAAGTTCTTCCTCCATAATCAATGACACTGAGGGCCCTATCATGCACCCAGGCGCAACACAAGTGTTTTTTGCAAGTTTCAGCCCGACGCAGTTATCATTTTCACATCCTGCACCATGTTGTTTAAATAGCAAATGCATTTGAGCCCATTTGTTCGTCCATGGGTGTGCTGGTCTGAAAACGAGGTGTGTTCAGGCGCATTGTTGGTGCATTGCTATTTTGAGGCAACTGAAATAGACTGCGCCATTGACATATATGCACTTTAGACCATGCGCATAGATCGTTAAAATAGGGCCCTGACAGTTAACTCATGAAAAATAGGCCTTATGATAACTACACTGCATCAAAAGAAAATTACACAAATGTGTTTTCTCTAGTATTGGTTTACCTAGTTCAACCACTCTGGTTCAAACTTTAACAAGATAGTTCATTGAAAAATTAATATTTGCTGTTAATTTATTCACCCACCCTCACCCTATTCGCCATCCAACAGTAAAGAAGATTTTTAGCTGAAACCGTGGTCCTCGGTGATTCATATAATGGAAGTCAGTGGGTGCCGTCACTATCCCTTAATTCTGATCTCCAAACTAAAATCATCTTATCATTGTGTTTTTGCTGTAGCTGTTAAAACACACACACACACAAATTGTTTAAACTTAAAGTGTACGTGCTTCGTCAACTTTAAATATGAGGCAAATTAACTGACAGGAAAATCAGCATTATGTTATCTCAAATCAGGGCAAATTGTCTAGATATGCATGAAATATTTTTTTCTGGTAAATAACAGTGGTTATAGTTTGTTTGTTTTTTGTAGCCAAGGCTAAGGTAAGCATCCACACAAATAGTGTATGTAAGTTTAAAAAAAAAAAAGAACATGAAATATATTCAGTGGAGTAAAAGAAGTGACAACTAGTCTCAGTCTCATCTACATTAAATAGAAAATCGTAGAGTTGCCATTTACAACATTTACGACTTCACTAGCAGTAGTTCTAATTGTCTTCAATTTTATTACTTCTACCTTCATAAATTCTAATTCAAATTCTACATCCTGTTTGCTTGCTAAATTGATTTAAAATTTCAGAACTGAACTAGAATTTGAAAGGTATTCTCAATTCAATTCTGAACAACTGCACACACTCCTGATTGACTTGTAAAACTTATGGCATCATTGAACATCTCTCACTGGTTAGACTATTCCAGGGTTGAATTACACCGCAAGCAAACATCTAACACACCTTCAATTAATCAGCATTCAGCTACCATTGACTCTGTGAAGAATGTCTGCCACACTCTTCATATGTGGCAATAAAAATCAATCGGCAGAGGTCTATTGAGGATGTGATTTGTAAGCCATGAGTGTGTTTGCACAGTGGTTTGAGGTCATTGCAGGCAATCCTCCCCTGAGACGAACATCTACTGCTGCCTCCTTCAATGTGACTAATGATCTAGTAGCCCAGCATACAACATCCCTGCCGCACTATTCAAAGGAACTATGCGTGGCTGGCATTGTAAGGAAATGCATGTCTAGATCTTTCCTTTGCTAGGAATGGATTCAGTTTATACTGGTCAAAGAGCAACAAAAATAGAAAGCTCTCTTCCTTCCTCGCAACTGTTCAGGGTTGAGTGTTTTCCTGGAGCAACTGTGTCGTAAATGGTGGTTGCAATGTCACAAGGCCAATTGGCTTGTTGGTCATGGTGACTTGCCATACATAGCTAGTTTGACCTCAGACACCTGACCTGTAGAGTTTATTGGGTTAAATTTGGTCTGACCATACAGTTTACATATAAGAGAGGGACTGCAGTGTTAGGGATCACATACACAGCATTTTCCATCCTGGCACCCACACATTCCTACATGCCAAATTTGCTTCAGCCTCAGTGCAAAAAACCCTCACAAACATCTTGGAATTTCATGATTTCACCAACTGAGAATAAATTGAGCTAATATATTTAGAAATGAGCTTGCTATTCCTTTTGTTACAGGTTGACGTTCCAGAACTCAGTCAAATAGGAGTCATTTTCTTTCAGTAAACTAAGATTGAATGACACCTTGCTAATGATGGAGCTTCAGTACAGGATCTTGGACAAGGTTCAATGGACGGCTCCCTGCTGACACAACAGGCACTATGTGTCAGTATTACTGTGCAAACAAACTGGATGAAAACACATTTATCTTCTCCAAACAGAAACTAGCTTTACTTTCAAGAATGCTGGCAAATAAAACAAGCCGTAACACAAACAGGAGTAATGTGATCAGTTCAGAAAAATGGTTTCTTAAATCAACATGAAGTCAATCGTGACAAATTTATTTTCCTGCATGTTCTTGGTCTTACTGTGAATTCATTTGTGAATGATATTCCAAAGAAAAAGTCTTTGTATCTAATCAAAATGTACTAACTTCCTAACTCTTCCTCTGAAACAACTTTTCCACTGACGTCACTTAGGCCACGTAGACTATTAGATAATGTTAACCAATAGGCCAAAAAAAACTATTTAGATATTTTTTCAGGAATCTTACATTCAGTCTGGTTTCATTCTGGTATGTAATGCCCATTCTCCAAGATCTAATCAATACCAGACGAATTACAAAATAAAATAGGTTGCAAACAGTTCCGTAAGTAAAGATTCTCAATTATGTATAAAAACCTTTTAAGGCAATGGTATTTGCTTCTCCTGAAGCTGAATCAATCAGCGTAATCTAAACTTCATTTAAAAAATATATATAATTTTTTGCAATCAATTTAATATATAAATAAATAATAATAAATGTATATATATATATATATATATATATATATATATATATATATATATATATATATATAAAATATAATTATTACTTAATTATAAATTTAATCAAGGGACTAGACTGCAATCACTCACAACTCTAAATCTCTGTTCCACACAGTAACAAATAGTGCAGCAAGGTGAAGAGGGGGAACTAAATGACAAGAGTAGTCCCTTTGATTGTCCAAAACAGGCCAGAATTTGCATGCATGAGATGCTGAATGGATGTGAAGAGCTGGCAGTCTTTAGGGGTGGTTTGCATGTCACGCATGTGCTGCTTTGTATTGCCGTTGGAAACGGGTCATACATCATTGTTTGAAAAAAATCTATCAAATTCATAAAGAGGAAGCTGGCTGAGACACCCTAACAGTTGTGGAATGAACTGATCCAGATGGACAGAGCGCTCAGAGACATGGCAGAGACATGGCAGCTTTATATGATGAACAGATTTAATTTAGGATTGTAATCACATATAAACATTGATCAGTGAACTTGTATGGTAAGCAGAAGATCAACTGTACTGGCTTGACGCACAAGAACAAACCTCATTGATTCTCACGTGTTAAGCAAGTACGGCTGAGCTTCTGTTTACCATATTTGAGTGCTCTATGTATGTTCTCTGATCAGTGTTTATATGTAAATAAAGCCTAAATTAAATCTGTTCACTATATAAAGCGATCGTGTCTCTTCAGAAGACCTGGATTAAACTGCTCAATTTATACGGATTTCTTTTAAGATCTTTTAAGATGAAGCTTTTTGAATGTTCTGGACTTTTAATGGAGAAGCAAAAATCTCTCATATTTCATAAAAAATATCTCAATTAGTGTTTCAACTGTGGAAAGACGTCAAAAAACAGCTTGTGAACAATGTCACTTAACGTTGACATTTACCTCAGGAAAGCTATCCGATGTTCATTAGTTAGCTATAAAAAAAACACTAGAGAGGAGCTTTTTACTGTTAAATATATACTTATGTTTGAAAAAAAAAATCATAATGACAAGTGTTTATGAAAACCACCTTATATGCAACTGTGTTGTAAACAAATATTTCAGTTTTATTTTATTTCTATTATACTGCAAATAGCAGTTAAATATAATAGTTTGGGCTCTGATGTTAATTTTAACCTGTAATATTTTAGTAATGTACCAAATGAGAGGGTTCCCTGTTTATATCATTAGTTGGGAAAGATTTTTTTTCCTCAAGAAAATCAAACTATTGGTATTGGCAGATATCATTCTGAATGATCAACGGAGAAATTTAGTATCAGTGCATCTCTACTTTGAAGTAAAATTTGTCAAACTGATAAGGTTCCAGATGCTTAAATAATATAAAATACCTAACATGTTCTATGCAACCAATAAATGTTGACTATTACTTAACTACAGTTGTGTGGTTTCAACTAACTTTGCAAGTGTGGATCAGAAAAGATAATTTTGTAAAAATAAATAAGTAAACAAATAAATAACTCTAATGAGGAAGAATGCCCCGTGACCCTGTTAAAATGGTTTGCTCTTCAATTTCCTCAATGTTCAAACCAAATCTATTGTGCACCCTTGCATATATGTCCGTTGTGCTTAGAAATTTGAATGAATCTTACACCTGGTGGGGTGCACAGGGAGAACTCCTGTACAAGCCCGTGCAGCGCTCCAGGTCTGTAAACAATGAATTGGCCTCCTGCTCCAGTGTGGCCTTGAAGTCAGCCAGCCAGCTGCCGCATTGTGTCACGTGCATCACTGAGGCACTGCTCCAGCATGTTTATTGTCTCATGGATATCCCAGGCCTCAATGCTACACACACACACATCATACTATATCAGAGAGGTCTAATATTACATATAATTGTTGTGCCACTGGCTCTACTGTTAGATTTCTTCCTGGTTCAATGTCAAAAGTTTCAGTTGCAAATTAAGGCAGTCTATGGAAGGAAATCTGAAAGCATTCTGTCATCAAAAAGATCTTCATTTGTGTTCCGAAGAACAAAAGTCTTACTGGTGTGGAACGACATGAGGGTGAGTATTTAATGACAGAATTTTAATTTTGGGGTAAACTGACCCTTTAAAGTTAACACAAAATCAAAATTGACAATTCTTATTTTTTATGGAATGTTGCAGTATTTATAAGAAATGATTCATCTGTGCACATCTTTTTGTTTTAAAACGTGGGCCCTCATAATCTTTAATCAAAATAACTTCTCCCTCTTGCAGTGATAACTCTGTTTACTGGTGTGAG
This sequence comes from Megalobrama amblycephala, assembly GCF_018812025.1. Taxonomy (NCBI): domain Eukaryota; kingdom Metazoa; phylum Chordata; class Actinopteri; order Cypriniformes; family Xenocyprididae; genus Megalobrama; species Megalobrama amblycephala. Next base: position 55,859,648 of record NC_063044.1, on the reverse strand, counting down.
GGTGGGACAATCTGTCACTTAGGTCCAACTATAGCAAACCACAACCAACCAATCAATTCCCGATGAACAAAATCAAGTCCCGTCCTACATTTTTTCTTGTTCGAGAAGCCGTTTCACTCAGATATACGAAAGGAAACACTATCGCAGCAGTTTCATGATAAATTTAAAGGGTTAGTTCACCCAAAAATGAAAATTCAAACTGCCAAAGTCACGTGATTTCAGTAAATGAGGCTTTGTTACGTACGTCATAAATGTTTCGAAACATTTTGAAATTTCAATGGTTCACGTGACTTTGGCAGTTTGATAAACGCTCCGAACCACTGATTTGAAACAAAAGATTCGTAAAGCTTTGAAGCTTCATGAAGCAGTGTTTTAAAATCGTCCATCACTAGATATTGTTGAATAAAGTCGTTATTTTGTTTTTTGGTGCACAAAAAGTATTCTCGTCACTTCAGAACATTAAGGTTGAACTACTGTAGTCACATGGACTGTTTTAAATATGTCTTTAGTAGCTTTCTGGGCACTGAAAGTGTTAATTTTCTTGCTGTCAATGGAGGCCTCACTGAGCCATCAGATTTTATCAAAAATATCTTAATTTGTGTTCTGAAGATGAACGAAGGTCTTACGGGCGTGTAACGACATGAGGGTGAGTAATTAATGACAGAAATTCATTTTTGGGAGAACTAATCCTTTAACAGACATGCCACTTTCTCATAATGCACAAGGAGAAATCTCCAAGCTGGCCCACGGATCTGATGCGGGCTCCTGTCTGACAAAATAAAACGTGAGCATTGAGAACTGTAGGCTAATATTAACATGAGAGGCATGTAGGGCTCTGACACAGCTGAAAGATTTCATAACAAGAGCAGACAGCATAAACAAAGGGTGAGATGTGGGCCAAACAATAATCGACTCTAAGGAATGTGTGTCTTTAAAGATAGATGACAGCTGAGTATGTGAATGAACACGGGCTGACCCGAGGGATTTGTGAGGAGCAATACTCTAAAATAAAAGGCACAGTGCTATTATTATTATTACCAGCACAATTTTCTAAAATCTTATATTAGGTATAAGGAACAGGTAGGCAAATTAAAATCTGAAAAAATTAAGATCTTAAAGGTGCAGTATGTAATAATTTTGTCCGCTAGAGGTCGCTAGAAGCCTATTCAAAACAAAGGCGTAGCTTGATGACGCCAAGTTTGAGCGTGGAATCTTGGGACATGTGGTCTTTGCATCAACGGCCGGTGCAAAAGAATAGGGATTGGACTCGGGAAGAAATCATGATCATGGATGCAATTATTCACGTTACTGTAGTATGAAGCAGAGCAGGACCGAGTGTTGTGGGAGCTGAACGAGGCCGCTGGAGCAATTGCGCAACACACGCCTCACGAGCAGCGGAGCTTTTATTATGTCACAATCGCCGGCGCCGCTTCTCCGGTCATTAGTATGAGGTAACGCAGCTCTGTTTATTATATTAGATACATTTGAGTGTGATGAAAATGATGTTATAACGTTACTCTGTGCGTTTGCTCGGCGGCTGCTGTGAGACACTGTTACACACTGCAGTAAGATTTTAGAATATCATATACTGGATGGCTTGTGTTGATAAATGGCATGCAATTAATTTTAAAATGCATTGTATGATGGAGGAAATTATGTATTACTGTTACTAAAAATAAAGCTGTATCTGACTATGTTGTGTTAGCTACTTCACAAAATGGTGTTTTTCTCTGAGGAATGGTAAAGCATGGTAAATCGAAAAAAAAAAAGACTAAACGTGTTGAGCTATATAACAACAATTAATTTTCTGTCTATAAATATATCAAAACAGTTGTTCCCTTGTCTGTTAAAACATGTAAATATTAGAGCATCTTTGGTGTTTCCATGGTTTCTACAAAATAAAACCGGAAACCGAGGGTAACGCGGGTATGACGCAATTGACAGGCGACTCCTCACACGTCCTGGAGCCTTGGTTAAAATTGCAATTTTCTCATGATTTACAAATAGTTGGAAACATTTTGGATATTGTAAGTACTCAAGTGAACAAAATATATAACACTGGCCTAGTGGTTTTTGGATATTTTACAGCAAAAATATTACATATTGCACCTTTAAACTGCTAGGAAAATCTTTTCTTGAAGGAACAGTTCTCAAACTCAAAAATTAATTTATTATTTAACGTTACTCACCTGTATGATGTTCCATATCTGCATGCAGTTACCTTTTCCATAGATGCAAAAGAAAAAATAGTCACTTATCCTTACACAAGAGACAGTTACATTGATATGTCTGTCAAGTTTACTTCTGCGTTGAAGCTGCGCGATATTTTTGGTCAGATGAACAGGCCGACACGGCAGAAGAAATCATATTTTATCAGAGATTGCATTCTGAATTCAATACAATATAATGGCGAGAAACACGTCTTTCTCTTATCGTGGGAAAGGCTAAACAAATCAAATTTTCTATTCACGAAGAATCGATTAACTGACTACACGTCGCGCAGTTTAGTTTGATTCACGAGCAAATGACTCTTATGAGATTCTTCTAATGAATCGTTCGAAAAGAAGAACTCACCGATTGGAACCAGACGAACCTTCCCACAGGAAGTAGGCTACATACTGGTCAAACATTTGGAATAATTAAGATATTTTAATGTTTCTGGAAAGAAATCTCTAAATGCTCACCATATCTGCAATTATTTTATTAAAATTCAGAAAAAACAAAAACAAAATTTATATATATATATATATATATATATATATATATATATATATATATATATATATATATATATATATATAGCGAAAAAAATGCAATTTAAAATAACTGTTTATTATTATTAATATTATTATTATTATTGATATTATTATTTTAATATATTTTAAAATGACAAAGCTGAATTTATATATGCACTTTCAGCTGTTAGACCTTATAGACATAAGTGTATTTCCAAATAATGTCCAATCAATTGAATTTTTCCACAGATTTACACCTCAAAGAAGATGATGCAGGGAAATAGGATGAAGCTGAGCTAAATTTCAAATGTCATTGCAAATTTATCAAAAATCTGGCTTTGTCATTATGGAGTGTAGATAGATGTGGAAAAAAAATAAAAGCATTTTAAAATAAGGCCAAAACAAAATGTGAAAAAAATTAAAGTATTCAGAATGCTTTCTGAATCCACACACACATATACGTACATTGTATATTGTTTTGCTGAACTCTTCTAGTCTATATTGGTTTGTTTATTTATCTTTTTATCATGGTCTGTTCCAGCTCACTGGTGGTCCGCTCAATCTAGGAAATCTCCTGCAGGGTCTGTGGACAGAGCACAAGAACAAATTGTGGCAGGTATGCTGTCATATTCTGCCACTCTAGTGTGACTCAAGCACTCTAGTCTGACTATGTGGGCTGATGTTTCTGTCTGACTCTTTTATTTCTTTTACAGTGCTACAGAGACAAATATGAAATGGCAAGTTTAGCACATTTGTAGTGAGTGAATCCAATCATAGTGATGGCTGTGATGCCAGCGAGCCACTCCCTCTGGGCAGCAAGCTGGCATTCTGAGTCACTGCAACAATGCACATTTGCATTCTCGCTTTTCTCTTTGCTTTACCAGCACTTTATAAAATTCACTCACACATCAGAGGGCTCGAGATTTGTTTAATCTTGTTGATCTTTCTTTCCTCAGAGAGAAATCCATCCTGAATGCAATCTTATATGGATCATTTAGCATCTGTTGTTTGGTTATTAATAAAACAATGTTTTTTTTTGTTTTTTTTGAACGATGGCTGTTTTCACTAGATGTGCACATACATACTCTGCTGGGAGGAATTTGAGATCAGAATAACACTATGTAGACTTTTCTATCCATTCCAGTATGTTGATTACTGTAATTAACTTTCAAAGAAAAAAGAGCTCCCGCACTTAATAGCCTACTAAGCACAGAGTTTACATTAGATGAATTATAGACACAGCAAAGACTAGTTTCTCGCAAGCATTCCTCCAAATATATTGGATTAAATGAAGTCTTGGCTGAAATCCTGGATCATCCATAAGACATCTACTGTTCCACTTGGAATCATTAAGACACTTCATTGAACAGAAGTCATGTTGTTCTAAAATAACAAGTGAGGGCTCTCTGCGCGGCTGTACTGGAATACTGGAGATCAACTCTCAATGATCCACAAGAGAACACTTGTTAACAAGTGTTGAACATGTCTCTGGCCCTTCAGGGTGAGTGCGTCCATGGATATTGGTTGCGCATTCTCCGCTCTCCTGGAGCGTTCGCCTATCAGCCTCGTGTTGATTGGGGTGAGCTCTACAATCCTTTGTCCTGGCCTGTAAGTGTGGGGTATGGCAAAGCTTCGAAAGAGCAAAATCTAATCCCGTAGACATGACTGCTCGCACTAGCCTTGGAGGCTAATCTGCGCAGGAGTGCGAGTGGGCCTGAGGGAAGTGGAGCAGATTTAAGTCTTTGTCCTTGAGGCCTGGAAGAAAGACCCATCACATGGGGGCTTATCTCAGTTTCTCCACTATGAATCACAGAGCCTACTTCTCAAAGGGTTTAGGTTGAAGAACAGAATCTTCTATGGCTGCTTAAAGTTCACTTTAAAATGAAAATTACCCCAAGCTTTACTCACCCTCAAGCCATCAAGTGTATTGACGTTCTTCTTTCTGATGAACACAATTGGTGTTATATTAATTAATATCCTGACATGTCCAGTCTTTATAATGGCAGTGAACGGGACCAACGAGTATGAAGCTCAATAAAGTGCATCCATCCATCCATCCATCATAAACGTACTCCAATGATAAAGGCCTTCTGGAGTGAAGCGATGTGTTTGTGTAAGAAAAATATCCATATTTAACAAGTTATAAAGTAAAATATCTAGCTTCCACCAGACCATATTCCGTATTCACTCACTTTATCCTCGCCAAGCAATAGAGATACAATCCTCATTGACTTCTCAAAGGGTTTGGGTTGAAGAATAGCTCCTTAAAAGAAAAGTATGCTCTGGTAAAAAAAAAAAAAAAAAAAAAAATTAAAATTTTTATAATAATAAAAATCCTTACCCAAGAAGCTAGTCATGTCCACATATGTATCTTGAACGTTTTTACTTGTCAGGTGGCCGTGAAGTTACTTTTTCTAACAAAAAAATTGAGGTATAAGCCTTATACGGACTAATAATCTGCAGTTGCTGTAAATGCTAATCAAATGTTTTGGATGCAGGTGTGCACCAAAAACAAGATCCTTGAGCTCTGCTCAAAACCAAAAACACACATATTTGACATCTCAGATCAATTACAGATGCAGCCTCTCTTTATTTATTATCATTCATCCATGAGACTGTGTTTGGCTGAGAATAAGAATGAGATTTCTTTTGTTCAAGAGATGATTCATTTCTTTGATTCACATAGCACAAGATATGGGTGCTGCACAAAACACTTGATCCGTCAAAATGATGCACCTACAAGACGTTATCTATATATTGTGCCTTTAACACTAAAAGCACAAGCTCACTTTCCATGCCTTGCCTTATTCATAACTTAGCTATACTAAACATCTTATTTCTGGTGTCTGACTCTAATGTAAACTTGATAACCATATGATCAATGAGGAAATACACACTCTTCTTCTTGGTCTTTGGAGTACAATAAAACAAAAACACACCCTCCCACAGCATTTCCAGTGGACAAGGAGTGGCGACTGGCTCTATCTTAAGCTAGCCAGGTGGAATAGTTTCCTTAGCAACAAACTGACATTAATCTGTGTACTTGCCCTGGGGTATTTGAGGTTACAGAGACACCTTTATAAGCAGACAGGGACAGACAGTTTATGAGTCAGTGCTTTTATATGAATTTGCAAGATTTGAGTGCAGGTCATGTGATGCAAGGGAATAACACAATCACAATAATGTGCTTTTTATTCAAAATGTTGCCACTTTGTGTTAGTATTCTTGAAGTTTCAGGTTATAGATATTTCTCCATAATTATTTCTCCATAATTTATGCATTTATAACTGCATATAAATAAATAAATGCACAAATAAATACATTCAATAATCTAAAATATAACTGATATTAAAAAATTCTTTTGTCACCCCCTACAGGACAGTATGAAATATTACACTAGTGAGCATGAACTAAAAAAGAAAAAAAAAGAACTTCATATAATATTGCTGCACTTTTTAATCTTTTTATTTAATTTTATTCTATTTGTCAATGCTAAAATGCATTTTAAAATTTACATCACTAATATTTTGTACTGTTTTTCCGAGAGACTATAGCTTCTGCACAAACAAAGTTTTCTGATCAACTCAGCAAAAGAGAGAATTCCGTAGCACACCTGAGGGATTCATAAAAGAGGTTTTTTATATGAATGGTGGATGAGGAGAAACGAGAGATCTCCTCCCATAATGCCTGCTCATGGGCGTGTCTCTTCATTGCTGTGTAAAAAACAAAAGGACATCTCATATTACATTCCCCCCATGGAAAACTCAGGGGCCCAAAATTCAGATTCGGATAACCTGGAGCTACAACTGACAAGAAAACAAACCAACCCCTGTTTTCTAATGGATAAATGAACATGGACAGAAAATCCATCATAACTCATGTTTAAGTAGGTTGCCACTTTTTGTGGGAAGAAATATGTGAGAAGTTTTGAGTCTCAAAAGCTTTATAAGAGTTGTTGATGACAAATGTCCAGAAGTCAGACAATCACCTTTTGCCTTGTATATGTTTACAGAAACATCCGTAACTGGGCAATTCAAGCACAAAGCCATCCTGTATACAGTGACACGGCCCTTGGGAGGATCTAGGAAACTAACTCCAAGTGTTGCCAGAAAGTCATTTCTGCTTCCTCAAATGCCCTGTACAAACTCTTGAGTTAACCCTTTGGTGACTGAGAGGTAAAACTGCTTTTTAATCATTGTCTAACTAAAAGCTGAGAGAGTGTGATTGGCATTTGTGGTCACAGAGCAACATTCCTCTTGATTTGCAAAAGCGTTATTACCACTGACCTCTCATCCAATTTGCTCAAGTAGGCAGAAGGCCACTATATTGGACTTTTTTTTTTTTTTTTTAATCAATCTCCAAATATCATTTGTAATACGTCAAGAAATCTACAATAACCACTTAACATGCCAAAGTGGACATTTAATCTATCCTATAGGACAAACATGCTTCATGAATAGAAAATATAGTACTGGTTTAGTAATGGTTTAATGATGATAACAATATATCATCACATAGATTCATTTGATTTTAAGTATGGAGCCACCAAGTGCACCATCTCCTGAGTTCTAATCACTGCCACCTGTCATCAATCTGCACTCATCAGCACCTTCCATAAAAGCCTGCACCACACACACTTCCATCGTCTGGTCTTGACCTGGACTCACTGAAGTACTGGATTATCTGCTTGCTTGTGTTACCACTGTGCTGTTTATTGTCTCTGCTCCAGTGGATTCCTTCTCCTTGCTCCAGTCTCTAAGTTTGTTCCTTGAATACCTGTAAGGCAGGGGTGTCCATTCCTGCTCCTGAAGGGCCGCTGTCCTGCAGAGTTCAGCTCCAACCCCGATTAAACACACCTGAACCAGCTAATCAAGGGCTTACTTGGCATAGAAACTTCCAGGCAGGTGTGGTGAGGGAAGTTTAAGCTAAGCTCTGCAGGACAGTGGCCCTCCAGGAGTGAATTTGGACACTCCTGCTGATTAGAAAGAGACATTCTTAATTGTAATATCAGCAACTATCTGGTTGTGTGCAGTGCTGCCCACCCATGTGAAAAAAAAGTACATTTCTATAATGTACTTAAAGTGCTCTATTTTCGTGCACTAATTTTGTACTTGATATACTAAAAATTCTTCTTTAGTACTACTTAAGATCATCTTAAGAACATCTAAGTGTACTCAACTGTGCTATTTTGAGACGGCATGAAATATGAACTAAAATGTGCTTTTAATATACTATCTCTGTATTAAAAAAATGTATTTAGATACCACTTATAGTACATTTGAACCCATAGTGTACTACAAGTAAAAAATCAGAGGGAAATGATAGATTAATAACACTGATGTAGAAGCGCCAATTCATGATTTTAAGACTAAATTTAACATAATCTGTAAACTTGTCCCTCAAATCTGATTGGTTGATTTGGATGTTGTTCCAAGATCAACAAAAATGTTGACCCAGGAACATGTTGAACTCAGCAATATCAGGTTATGCCACCAGGGCATCGGACTCATCCCTCTTCTTCTGCACACTTGTTGATTTGCAAATACTCACCTTTTGAACATTTTCTGTTCAATAAATTGTTGTTACTCACCATTTCTGTGAGTGTTACTGTGCGCTCATTTTGTACAAACATATTTGCGTAAACTTGTTAGGCTACCAAAATAAGTAATCCAGAGAAAATTTCTTCCTCACAAAAGGCGTTCCAGAGCTACCCATTAGATAAAGAGTTAAGATCCTGTAATTAGCCTACTTGATCATTTTCTCTGGGGGAAAAAAAAAATCACACTTTGTTCTTAACCATAAATTACACAACAGTCATATTTATCTTTATCATATTTAACTTGCTAAGCTACAGACAACAGATCACATAAAACGTTTGTTTGTGTGTGTTATTGCCTTAATGCACAGTTGGCACCCCTTAAGATATTTTTTATTTTTTATTTTTCTTATCTGTTATTTTATCTTACTTTTTTATCTGTACAGTTGGCGCCCTCGCTACAAAAGCTGTAACAAAACATTTCTTTTTTCTTTTAAATTGTAACATTTATCATGTTTGTTATATAATTTTTAAATAGATTGTAAATCTGTTTACTATAAAGTTAACTTGACTGACTGTTTATGTATATTTCCACTTTAAGTAGTCCCTGATGTGAAAATATGATGTTATAAATATTTTCACATTTTACTTTTCACTGCCACACAAACCAAAGCTACACTGTGCGTCAAAATACCCCAATGTGACCGTGCGGAACTTTCCACACACTGCATTATCCGGGGAAGTTCATGGTCGTTGCACCAGAGTCAGGAACTGCGCAGGATTTGAAAGATGGCGGATGTTCCTAGTGATGCGCCAGAGCGTAAGTCTAATAAACGTGTATGTAATTGACTTTAAGGACATTGAATCCGCACTTTTTTATACTGCCATCTGTTTACAGTTTAAAGTACGCTTTCGCCAACTATACACATATCCAACAAGTTTCGCTGTGCCGCTTTGATGTTTATCTTAAACTGACATCTGTCATTTTAGACAGTCTGGCAAAACAACTGCCAGTGTCAGCTGCCTACACCTTTACCTTACTCTTTACTTTGACATCCATAAATATAGTTACAGTTTCAACATGCTCTCAGACTAAGTGTGAACTTATGAACTTTTTTCGTTTGTCTTTGTGTTTATTAATCATTTCAATAAAAGAAAAAAAGAAAGAAAGAAAAGGGAGGCATCTGTACATGATCCACACTATACATGTCTATATCATTTTTGTTTGTTTAAGTGTGTTGTCATTCTATCTAGACTGTCCAGGCACAAGCAGTGAGCAGGCTGGTAAATCTTCAGCATGTCAGGGATGCCCAAACCAGAATATATGTGCTTCTGGTGCCACCAAAGCCCCTGATCCAGGTATACATTGATTATATATTATATATATATATATATATATATATATATATATATATATATACACACACACACACAGAGCTGGGTAGATTACTTATGAATTGTAATCAGTTACTGATTACAAATTACATGGCAAAATTTGTAATCAGTATTAGATTACACTTTTTTTAGTAACGTAATTTGACTGCTTTTGGTTTACATTCAGATTACTTTTCTGCTAACCCTTATTTGATGTCACATATATTGTAGTATAATCTTGTACTATTTTGACAGATACAAAGAAAAAAATTTATTATTTTCACCAACAAGGGCCTCAACAGATTCTTTGCAACAGATTTGCCTTACAGGTATTCAAGGAACAAGTGCAATGTACGGACAGTTAACACTTTAAAATACTACTGATTTGCTGATAGTAACACTGAATAAAACAAAATCACATTTTATGATTTTAAAACATATTTACTTAAAATTAAGTACATTTAGAAAACAGCAACATTACAAAAACAAATATTGAAAAACATGAAATTCATAGCAATATCACTGCTACATCAAATATTTCATCTATATTTCATATATATTATTATTATTACTTCATATATATATTTCATATATATTCATCTATATTTGCCCCTCATCGCCGGAAAAACTCGAAGAATTACAAATGTATAAAAGCAGCAGGTTTATTCTGAAAAAAATATAAATGTTAAAAAAATGAAAAATTAGGAGAATCAGTGAATTGTGAACAACTTACTGCCACTGTGTAAATAATATGTAATCATGTAATCCATAAAAAAGTAACTGTAGTCTGATGACGAGTATTTTAAAAAGTAGTTTACTCTCATTACAAGTACTTGATTTTTAGAATCTGATTACATAATCCAGATTACATGTAATCTGTTACTACCCAGCTCTGTGTATATATATATATATATATATATATATATATATATATATATATATATATATTTAAGATTTATCCTTTTAGATTTGTTCTTTTTTTTAAATATATACATATATATAATTGCTTGTTGGTTACATATAAATCTGAAGTATATGATACTGTTTTCTGTCATTGCAGCCATAGAGGAAATCAGACAAAAAATGACCTCTGTGAAACACAAAATTCTAGTTTTGTCTGGCAAAGGGGGTGTTGGGAAGAGCACATTCAGCGCACATTTGTCTCATGCATTAGCTAGTGATGACTCCAAAGAGGTAAGACCAAAGATTTCTATACTTCCAATATGAGTATTTTATGATGTCACGTCTTCTGACCATTATACATTTATTTTTTTCAGAACTGAGCAGGGCTGAATTGCTATACAGTTTTATACATTTAGCACAAGTTAACTGGTTCAGTGACTATATAAATAAATAAATAATATAATATTTATAAATAATATTATTTATAATAATAGTATACAAATAAATAATATTATTTTAAAAATAAAAATATTTTAAAATAAAACTGATTTGTAGTATTTTAAGAAACAAGTTCTCTCATGTCTGCTTGGCTTCTTTAGTTTTAGATATGCTGTCTTGACATTTACAAGATTTCATGTAATTTGTTTGTGAAATTTTTGCTTTTCTTATTATTTTGGGTCACATACATCTTTAAGTGTATTCTTTTTTTATGATTAACAGTGTTAAAGGGTTAGTTCACCCAAAAATGACCAAAGCTTAGGCTACTCCTACATCCTGCATCATACACCAGAACTCGATTCTCTCGTAAATGCACCGACGGATGTTAACGGAAGTGATTATAGTCTATAAAGTTATAAACATGGATATTTTTTGAAGCTTTCCTTCAGAAGACCTTTTTAACCCCCAGGAGTTGTATAGAATTATTTTATGATGGATGGATGCACTTTTTTGGGCTTCAAAATCTCAGTTACTATTGAGAATATTTTTTAATAAAACTCTGATTGCGTTTAACTGAAAGAAGAAAGTCATATACACCTAGGATGGCTTGAGGGTGAGTAAATTCATTTTTGGGTGAACTATCCCTTTAGGCCACAAATACTAATATGATTCACTGACTTGTGAATTTGGGATAATATTGTCTCCTAGCAGATGAGTTTGTTGACCCTTTTTTTCCATGTGGTGTTGGTTGATTCATCAATAAATTCTCCTTATACCTCCTTATACCTATACGGGATGAAAACAATTCCACACAATGCCTGAGAAATATATAATATATATATATATATATATATATATATATATATATATATATATATATATATATATATATTTTTTTTTTTTTTTTTTTTTTTTTTTGACAAAAAAGGTCCATTTCTTGTTTGTTTGTTTTTTTGTTTTTTTCACTTTTTCAGAACTAATTAATGTGAACTTTACACATTTTTTTAAAGGTGCTATATGTTTTTTTAACTTTACTGAAGCATAAAAATACCATGTTTGCAGATATATAGGAAACATGCGAAGTTCACATTCTTGTTGCTGCGAAAAACAATGCTACAGCCATCTATTCTACTTTGAAATGTGCGTTCTGTTTCAGAATGTCTCTTTTTGTTTTGGTCTGTGTGATCTCGCCCACTGCCAAATTTACCCAGTAGTATTTTGACACCCCGGGTTGCCAGTTGGTGCAGATTCTACCTTACCTAAAAAGCTTCTGCATCCATCTAAAAAGATATATGACCAGAGGCATATTAAAATGCAGATAAATCAACTCATCAACATGCAATGTAATTGCTCGTTCCTGTTGCATGTCCTCAATCTGGCAACTCGTGTGACCATATATATTTTGAATTTGGACTGCAGTACACATTTCAACCACAAGCTGTCAATATCACATACTGCATCTTTACAGTACTAACTTCTCAGTTGAAATAAAATCCATTGAATCTGTAGAAGTAAATTATGTACAAAAAAATTAATCGGCTTCTTTCATCTGCTCTGATGAACCACACATACGACTGTTGGATGTCATGGGATACATCTATGCAGCCTTCTACTTAGGCAACTAGATTTTAGTAGAAATTATGGTACATGATCGTCGATATCCTGATGTTTTCCGTCCTCCGCTGCCTGTAAAGTCAACATTGTTTAGATTTCAGACACAGCCTTTGTTTTGTCCAATATTTGTCTCATATCCTTCCCTTTTTGATTAAAAAGATATTTTTAAAATATAAAATGTCACGACTAATTTAGATAGGCTGCAAGCCTAACTCATACCTGTTTATTTTTTACAAAGAGTTTCCTTTTGATTAATTTTCATTCTAGCTAGTTATTCAATGTATTATTTACAGATTGCCTTACAGCACTATGAACATTAAATTACATTTCCAAACTTGCTCAGAAACATTTCTGAAATCATATCAGACATTTTAAGTGCAGTGCCTTTAGCAAAACATTATTGTATTTATCAGAATAAGAAAACCAACCAACCGCTGAGGGATAATGTTACACTTATGCTTTCGAACTTGGATGAATCACTATGAGAGTGCAGTGAACAGGAAAAGCTTCTGTTTGAATCTTAGCAGCCGAGCCAAGCACTTCACAATAATGTTTCTCTGTCTGAGACTGCTGGCTATTTTTAGTGCATTGTAGGGCTCTGCGGCAGAAAGAGCTGTGTTTACCGGGTTCATTGAGAAGAGCACGGCTTTGCCTGGGACTCTTTCTGAGCCAGTGCACTAGGGAGAGCTGTATTGATCTCGTCTCAACAAACTGCGGCCACAATTGTGCTGTCAGTGTGCAGACTGAGTTTGCTGTTTACCCTTTGGCAGCTCACTGACTGAAATAATCTTCAATCCCTCAAACAATTTAAATCGCACAGCTTGGGGACTTCCACAATGTGAAGCGATCCAATGTGGCCGATATCTAAAAAGCCGAGAGGAATCTAGTCCCACGCTCTCTGCTTCTAGTATTCAGAAGTGCCTTTAAAAGGTCTCACTGTGAAATTATGGGTCATGTTTTTTTTTTTTGTTTTTTGTTTTATATCCCACTCTCTTTCCATTGTTAGATGGCAGTTTGTGCAACTGCATTTTTCTCTATATTGATTTTTTTTCTCTGTTATTATTTCTCAAGCACATAGTATATGTAGTAATGGAACGCTGTAGCCTGCAGAAAAAAATCAAGGTGATTTTTTTTTTTTTTTTTTTGCTAATCTGAGGTGAGTGTTGGACTAGGGTCACCCTGGCTGATGCTGTTGACAGTTGAAACCCTATGTGTGTGTCAGTGTGATCTCCAAACAGCATGTCCACTCAGGCCTGTGTGCCGATAACTCACACTTATCTGCTGTGTCAAAAGTCCCCCTTCAGACTCTAGAAGGGCTGTGAGCTTGAGTGGGAACATCCTGTTGTGTGCCTTGCGTTGTGTTCACACTTCCTGAGAGCTGAAAGAATCAGGAAAGCGTTGAGAGGCCCTCCTAGTGCAAACTTCAGCAGATAAGAGACACTTTAACGCACACGCTTGATCAGTCATAAGGAGTTTATTTCACATGGAGAAAACCGGATGTGGAACAGAAATAAAAAAACTCGCATTTGGCGTTAATTTTATGATTAATTCTTTTAACTTCTGCTTGTTAGTTTTGAAATTACCTTTTCTGTTCTTATTTTCATTTTATTCATGTTTTTAATCATTTTAAATATATATATATATATATATAGATATATATAGATAAGCCTTAAAGGGTTAATTCACCCAAAAATGAAAATTCTGGCATTTATTTCTTACCCTCATGCCGTTCCACACCCGTAAGACTTTCATTAATCTTCAGAACACAAATTAAGATATTTTAGTTGAAATCCGATGGCTCCATGAGGCCTGCATAGGGAGCAATGACATTTCCTCTCTCAAGATCCATTAATGTACTAAAAACATATTTAAATCGGTTCATGTGAGTACAGTGGTTAGATATTAATATTATAAAGTGACAAGAATATTTTTGGAGCGCCTAAAAACAAAATAACGAATTATTTAGTGATGGACGATTTCAAAACACTGCTTCATGAAGAATCGGATCATTATGAATCAGTGTGTCGAATCAGCGGTTCAGATCGCGTGTCAAACTGCCAACGGCTGAAATCACGTGACTTTGGCGCTCAGAACAGCAGATTCGACACACTGATTCATTTGTGCTCCGATGATTCCTGAAGCAGTGTTTTGAAATCAGCCATCACTAAATAAGTCGTTATTTAGTTTTTTTTGCCGTTTCAAAAATATTCTTGTCGCTTTATAATATTAATATTGAGCCACTGTATTCACATGAACCGATTTAAATATGTTTTTAGTACCTTTATGGATCTTAAGAGTGGAAATGTCATTGCTCCCTATGGAGAACTCACGGAGCTATCGAATTTCAACTAAAATATCTTCATTTGTGTTCTGAAGATGAAGTGAGTAATAAATGACATTATTTTCATTTTTGGGTGAACTAACCCTTTAAATTTATTTGATCAAAAAACAGTAATATTGTGAAATATTATTACAATTTAAAATAACTGTTTTTTTTTTTATTTGAAATATATTTTAAAATATAATTTATTCTTGTGATCAAAGCTGAGTTTTCAGCATCATTAAAAACTCCAGTCTTTAGTGTCACATGATCCTTCAGAAATCATTCTAATATGCTGATTTGCTGCTCAAGAAACATTTCATATTATTACTACCCATATTATTAAGTTGTGTACAATTTTTTCCAGAGGGAAAGTACATTTTCAGATTTTGATTAAAGATTACGAAGAAGTTATTTTAAGTTGTAATATTTCACAATATTACTGTTTATACAGTATATTTAATCACAAAAATGCCATCTTGGTGAGCATAAGAGACTTATTTCAAAAACATTAAAATACCAACTCCAAACTTAATATATGTACTACATAGATAGATGGATAGATAGATAGATAGATAGATAGATAGATAGATAGATAGATAGATAGATAGATAGATAGATATTTTACTCTTTTATTTGGTAATGAAAGTGGGCGTGGCATTGAAATTTTGCTTTTCAGCCTTAAGCAGAGGGAAGGGAATCAGTGATCAAGTGACGCATCCTGACTTTCTGTGGTATAGGGTTTGTATATACATCTCTGTATTTTCATGAAACTATGTTCTTTGTCCCATGTTCTAAGATGTTGTTCAATGGCAGTGCTCCTAGTAAAAGAAGCTGTGTCCTTTATATTTATGTTGGCTTTGTTTATGCCCACTGTTTTTTGAGTACTTCATATGTACTTCAGCATATCCAGCCACCCACTCTGTTCTTTTGGTTTGCTAGTAAACGTTAGGTCAGGTCATACAGTTAAACATTGTAGACTGATATCATGAATTAAAATAATGCATAGTGCTCTTGTAATAGTGTAGATTATCATAGTAAACATATTGTATACGCTAAGACTCATTTCCTGCTAATAAGTAACTGTGTATTGAATTTACTCAATTTACATTTTAATAGGTTGAGCGCTTCAGGCTTTGACTGAAGGTGCATGCGAGTTGGAAAAGAAGAGGTGTGGCATTCACTCACAGTAACTGGAGCAGTGCAATGACGGATGAGATCATCGTTAGAGCATAATGAAAAGCATTATGTAGCTGTTAATGAGGAAGATTGTGTGTTAATGGTGATAACTGGATAAACCTGCTGTACAGTAGTATCTTAATGAAAAATCCTACATTTAGTTTTGCATATACTTTATGCTGAAACTCAGTGAAATTTTGGTGCAACGTATTTTAATGTTAAATCATGTTTAGATGAATCAATGTCAGAATATGTTTGTACCAGAAAGCAGAGGCTGTACAGATATGCTTTGTTTGAACAATTGTGAGGTTTTTTATTTCCATATGGAGTCTGTCTCATAGTTTTGATTACAAGGGAATACTCCGCCCAACTGGAACTGGGAAGAGACTTGTGTTTGACCCAAGAATGTCTTGTTCTTGTGCCATTTTAAGTTCTTTAGGCTGTTGCAAACACCCTTTTTTGGTTCTCGATTCTCTGAGGAGAATCCACACATTTCGTTTTTTCCAAATCTCTGGCTGTTTTCATATTTCTTAGACATTTCTATTAAATATCTTTCCGTTTGTCTGTAGAGATACAGTGACATATTTTCATAACTTGCTTCTAGACATGTGAAAAAGTAAGATATAAGAATTTCCCTTTGGATGAACTCTGTCTTCCTCCTCATTTTTACAGAAGATAAATACCCTTTATGAGAGAGCTGCGCCTATGCAAAACTTTTTCTCCTTTTTTTTTCACTATCCCAAGCTGCTGTCTAAGGAAATGCTGGTGGTTTAGTAGCTGTCTGCAGAATCCTGATGAATATAGCAGCCACTTGTTTTGATGGTTGAGAATAATTGACTGCAGCTGGACAGTTTAAAAGTCCCATTTCTTTAACAGTATTGTTAACACATTTGATCAGTCACTGCATGATCAGTTATATGGTGTGACCGTTCGCTGAGAGGTCTTTGAACATGGCTCAGGAATCTCCCCTTTTGGGCTTTGAACCAACAACCTTCGGGTTACTAGTTCAGGTCTTTTACCGCTCAGCCACACCAGCATATGTCTCTTTACTTCTCTAGAAGCACATAGGCTACAGTAGCCAAACCTACATCTGGTCCCAAACAAGTTTTTTTTTTATTTTTGGATGTTCCATATTCCCTAAAGAGTTCCGTGGGATTCTAAGCATTTTTGAAAGTTTAAGACGTGCCCTCCCTTCCTCGCTCAACATATATTTGATGAGCCCTGAGGGTTTTCAGACATTGATTTAAGAAGGCCAACTAAGACATGTACGTTTTTGTTTCTAGCCCAAGAAAAAGGGAAGTACTGGAAAAGAAGAGCGGTTGCCAGAAGAAAAGTATTCAGACTCTGGGAGGAAGTGGTGTGACTTCCCCTGTAGCTCTGCAGGAGAATCCCTGACTTTTGCCACTATGGTCTTGGCCTCTCTACAACCCTGCTCACTGGGCGGCCATTTCCTTAGAGAGAGTAAAATGGAGAATGAGGGAACCTGCTCGGTTCCTGTGGGACTGTTAAGTGGGGTTCTGAGCTCCTTCTTTGCTGCTTTCACTCCCTAGTTTGCTTTCAGTAAATTTCCTTCAGGAAACAGAAGAACAGGGAGAAATAAACATCTTCTGAGTGTGACCATAACAAGAGCGTGCTGCTTAATTCAGCCGTCGACAAATAACATTTAACGCAAGCCATGGGCAAGAAGGTCATGCGTTTATTAGACTCTGTATTTGATTTTTAAACTAAATACACGTAACATTTTAAACAAATGCTTTGAGAACTTGTCATGTCTTTGTTGTAGGAAAAACAAGGGCTCCCTTCCATGGATCCATAAAGTCAAATCATCAGCACATCTGGAATTTTTCTTAGTTCCTGTCATGTCCACGAATTAGTCACACACACAAACACTAAATCATGGCTAGAGATTTGCTCTGGTTTGATTATCTAAACATATGCTATAGTATAATCCATCGGGCATGCAGCAGCCCTCGGGGGTCTATTGTAAGAGATGAAGAAGAGTTTTAATGATCTCCTTTACAAAAGCCAGGAATATCATCCCTCTAAAACATTCCCAGTCTTTTTTTTTTCCCAGTGCCGAATGACATCTGCAGCTGTTTCTGTGAGGCCCTGTTGAGGTGTTTTTAGTGATAGATAGATAGATAGACAGACAGATGGACGGATAATGGTTAATTAGAAAGTGATCTAATCTGTTGAAAATAGACTCTAGTTTTGTCAGTATTTGTTGAAGTGTTCTGGATGTTATCACTCACCCTGATGCACATTAGCAATTCAGTTCAAAATTTTTTTAAAGCACATTTAAATACAACAGATGTTGTTCCAAAGTGCTCAAAATGAAGACACTATTAAATGTTAGTGAATAATAGTACGTTTTAAGAGCCGATTTAAAACGAGACGAAGGGCCAGACTTAACATGCAACGGGAGACTGTTTCTCAAACTTGGGCACTGGCTCTTATCTCACAGCTCTCCTCCACATCTGGCCTAGAGTTCAAATATAATCATCAGGTCTGGTATACACTCAACCCACACCAAATCAAGGCTGTACAGTCAGACATGAGAGACCACAGTCCTGATGATTTCATTCAGACCATGAAGGCCATGGAAAGGTCATGTTTCCTGGTCACAGCAGGGTAATGTGGCATTCACAGATGAGTTTAAATAGCTTAAACATGTATTGGAGGTTGTTGCGGTCTGTGTGAATAGAGCTGGAACTGAAGTGATGGTCTTATGTAATGACTTATGTATGAGTCAGTGCTAGTGAGACTGAAGCTGTGTGAGAGTTGCTGACTCACTAAACTGTGCTACACTGGCATCTTGTGTTAACATCGTTGTACTGCAGTGGTGCAGTTTTCATTTGCTGTCGAAAAAAGATCTGTTCAAATCCCAACCTCTTGGCTTTGTTTTGTTGTTTTATTAAAGCAAAAAATATGAGCAGGGTACTAAATTGGACAAATCAAATGTACACATTTTGCCACATTTTTTATACAATAATTGTTCCGCTTAATCAAACGTCTGGTTAAAAGGCACACTAAAAATTAGACATTAAATGTTTACCTAATTCATATCTATATTAAACCAACCTTATGCCAGTTGTCATGCTTATTAATTAATTAATTTATTTATTTATTCATGTTCCAGGTAGCACTCCTAGATGTGGACATCTGTGGACCATCTATACCAAGAATAATGGGCTTAGAGGGGGAGCAGGTTTGTTACTGCAGAGACAGACTTCATTATGCATCACACTTGTGTCAGAATGCTGAGATGTCTGAGTGGTTTATAATTTTATTCTTTCTTTGTTTAACCCATACGTTTCTGTTAAGGGTGAAGATCCTCCTTTATGCCCCTCATGTCTGAATCCATTATCACTGATAGATTGAACTCTGTTAGAATTCTTGGTCCAACTTTATATTAGGTGGCCTTAACTACTTACATTTAAATTAATTATTTGATACAATACACTTATTGTGTACATACGTTTTGCACAATATTTTTACTTATATTTTTAAAAAACCTGCATGTAATTACATCTGTAATTCATTTCTGTAATTACATTTATAATTACACTGTTGACCAATCCCTTACACCCTAACCCACTGTTAACCTCCTGCATCCCTCTGTCCTTGTACAAGGACATTGTATTTTAGTGAATTTCTCTGACACCATACACGTCACGGTTTTATGTAAACTATGTAACATATGTAGACTATGTAAACATTCACACATAGTTTGATTCTCAGTAGGAAGATCAAAGACTGACAAAACCCCCTAACTATATTGAATCTAATCAGTAAATAAATGCCATTGTGTTCACCTTGAATGCCCAATACAGTGTAGTTCCCCTTAGTTTTTCATGTGATGTTATATCCGGATGTAAGATCAGTAGACCTTAAACAGATGCTAACTTTGTAATCCCACATAGGGAAGAAATTACATTTCAATATTCCTATGAAATATTACATATTATTATGAAAATGTTGCCAACTATTACTGCCATTATTACACTTTTTTTTTTCATTACATGTTGTTTAATTAGATACCGTGTATAGATACATTGCATTGAATGGGAAAACCTGTGTATGGCCATTTTACCCACATATTGCATAAAGTAAAATGGTATATCAGTTCATTCCATTATATCTTTCATAACATGGTTGAGAAACATCTTTAAACAAAGTTTGGTTCAAAAAAAAAAAATCTCAACATAAAATTGATTGGTGAATGAAAAAAAAAATCCCATTGTTTTTGCCTATACATGTCATTTCGTGTCATTTTAATTTTTTAAACAACTGAGTCCTGTTGTCCACTTATGAGGACATGGCATAACATAAGAATAAAGTATCATTTTTCAAATAAAATTTTTTTTTTCTATTTGTTTCTTATGGTTTTTCTATTTTTTCCCGGGTCTTAGGAGGTCAAACCTAACTATACCACCAAACCTGTCCCTAACCTTTCCCGTATCCCACCTAAAAAGTGTTTTGCAGTACAGTATGAACACAATAAGTACATTGTACTTATCTTTGAGCCAACTAATATAAAGGCGGACGGAATTCTCTATTTTTCAGTTGACTCTTATGAAAAGATTTTTAATGAAGTAAATTAAAAAACCTATTTTTAAATTGTAATCTCTTTCTCGCCATGAATATAGCTGGGGTAGCTGGCATGGCGTTAAAGTATAAACAAACAAACTGTCTTTGTTTTATTTGCAGGTTCACCAGAGTGGCTCAGGCTGGTCCCCAGTGGTGAGATTTAAAAAAATATATATATTCTTTTGATTTTAATTCTGATGCCCCTTCATTGGTTCATTATTACATGCTGATATATTCTCTATGTCTAGTATGTTGAGGACAACTTGGCGGTCATGTCCATTGGCTTTCTGCTCAGTAGTCCAGATGATGCTGTTATTTGGAGAGGCCCCAAAAAGAATGGTGTGTACTTCACTTTATCATTTTTATATATTTTATTTAGAGGTTTAAATTTTCTTCCTCATAGTAAAGCAGTCTTAATTTAGCTGTGAGTTGCATTTAAAGCAAAAGTGTGACAGTATGTGTGCTAACTGACCTCAAAGCAGTTATTTGTAAATCTGTTCACTTGCACGGTACCCCTGATAGTGCAGCATAGTTATTATGACGGTCCTGCACAAGCCCACACAACCATGTGACCTTTTTGAATTCTACCCAGAATGCTCTACTTCAAAATGCTAGGGAATTCAAACACATCTGTCAGACCACTCGTGAAAAAAAGTGTCATAATGCAGGTATTAAAAAGTCTGAATACATGAATCACACCTTGGTGTTGGGGGAGTATGAAAATGCCCACCCTAAATGTTTGCCTACTTTCCAGAGCAAGTCTAATCAGGTCCTCTGTGTAAAAGATGACGGGTACATGTGGTGTTTTTACTGTGGGTAGCAGTCACATGATTGCTGGTTTAATGGTTAAGTATATCTTAGTTGCCGCATGTTTGGTTTCATGTAGCTGTTTTTAAATAAAATGTTTCCACTTGGTTAATCTGCAGGTTTCATTTCAGTAGTTTTTCATCTCAATCTCTGCCAATCAGTGTGCAATAACTGCTGCTTCTTAGTGTACATGTAAATGTAATTAAATAAATGGCATTTTTAACTAGTGGTAGCTGATACAAGCAGGGCTCCCGCTGGTCATGGAATTTCTGGAATATCATGGAATTTTAAAAGGTCTATTCCAGACATTGCTGCACCCGTGGTACGGCAGCAAAGTTCCTTGATTATTACGCCGGAATGAGAGTATAGTTCCTAGCCATATCGGCCTAGAAAATCGCAACTTTTTAATTTCTGTCGGTCTTAGTACACGATGTAACTACAGAAAAGTTTTTTACAGAAAAGAGGGATGCAGGAGGTTAAGAGTGGGTTAAGGTGTAAGTGATTGGTCAACAGTGTAATTATAAATGTAATTACAGAAATTAAAGTTTATTAAAGTTTTAAATAGGAAAAATATCAAAACTCTCTGGTCGTTTTTTGAGCGAGATGCTAATGGTCTCATTAGATTCAATGAACTATGCTAAGCTATGCTGAAAGTGGTACCGCCAGACCCGGAGATCGGCTGAATGGATTCGAAAATGGTAAAACTGTTTAACTCTAGAGGAGTTGGAAAATGAGCCTGTTTTCAAAAAACAAAAATAAATAAAGGAGTGTTCCTTTAAATTGTAGTTTCCATTCATCAAAATGTAATTTTTCGATATATTTTTTTTTATTATTATTGCGTTGTCACGCATTTTGCATATTGTTATAGTTAGGCTATTTTTCAGTTGCAATTTGTTCCCTTCCCACTCATCAACTGGCAATCACTTAAGTCAAATGCAGTCACCTGTACCTGTTAACTAAGGCAAACATGCCAGGAAAATGCAAATTTCAAGAGCTTTGGCTACAAAATGACCACTTCAAAGACTGTCCTAACCAGCCATGACACGACAAAGGATTCTATTTTTGAAATGGTTTCTATATTTCTGGTATTTTGCAGCTAATAGTTCAGGTCATAGAGAGGGAACAGGGACATAAATGCACAATGAAAAGTATTTATTGCTTACAGTTTGAATGTTCGTTTCCTTTAATTTAAATGATCCATTGTTGCTCTCATAGTGGCTATTAAAGTCATGTAAACTTATATTCAAGCTCAAACAAGTGTATTTCATGACAAAGATTGTCAGTCACTGAGTATGTATTTTGAATAATGTTTTATGGTTTCATTTTGTTTGATTTTCGTGTTTAGCTGCGAACAGAGCCCGCCCACACTCAGTTATGATTGGCTGTGATTTATGATTGATTTTGTCATCTTGTAGCTTTGTCACATGTCTGGTTAGGCTGGTAAGCTTTAAAAAAAAAAGCCGCCTTTTCACTGCACACGACATTAGGATATGACTGTCGCATTTGGACCCGTAGTGGCAGTCGCACAGAATTTTCAATTTGGTCGTGCGTTGCCGTTACCGTTGTTTATTCACCATGGTAGAATGAATAAATATGAATTAAATAATATATACACGTTGGATAAATTATCAACATTACTTCTGAAGGAAAAATATGAGTTTTCCAGGACTTAATAATTATTAAATAATTATTTCAGATTATTGCATTTATAATCATAACCATTTTACAGAAATAACCTAGTGTCAAACAGTCTAAGATGCAAAAATCTGCCAAAACTAAATGTGAAGAAATTAAAAGACTTGATAAGAAACAGAAAATCCTGTAGAGCGTTTAACCCCTGAAAGCATAAAAACTATCAATTAATTTCTGTAGAAATAGTACAGAAAAATATCAAAGTGCATTTAACGGGTAAAAATTTTTAACTTAGTTTTGTACTGAAAATGTCTGTGAACAAGGAAATAAAGCTTGCAAATGGATGGTTTTAAAATACTGTCTATGGCTGATTTATGTCAGCTCTTTTTAGTCGGTGAAAGTCAGGGAAAAGTCAGGGAATTTAACATTTAGCTTAGAGTGGGAACCTTGTACAAGGGCAGTGTTAGCTTCCTGCCACAGTAAAACTCTGAAGCAGAAGTACTGCTTTCAGAATTAAATTTAAAAAACTGTTCAGTTCCGACAGATATGACTATTAGCGGAACTTGGCCAAATCAAAATGGAAATCAAATGCATTGTATAAAATTCATCATTTTTTCTGCACTAGACTTAGAAGTAATATAGGTTATATTGGTAACGATGGTCCACTTTAGACATTCTTCTAACTATAATTAACTTTACAACTACATGTCAGCTACCAGTCATTAGAGTATTATGACACTGTCTGCTTAATATCTGCTAACACTTTATTTTGATGGTCCTCCTACAAACATTCTACTGACTATAAGTAAATTTGCATCTAAATGTCAACTTATACAAGCAACCGAACCTTAACACCTAACCCTAAAGGCCAGTTCACACCACATAAATGGCAACAAACAAGTGAAAAAAATACTTTCATGTTCACACTGCCCCAACAGACACAGACAAACACTGATTAAACATGTTCAGTCGGGTGAAAAACAAACCCTAACCAACACCAACAGTCCACTAAAAGTCTACTATAATCTAATAACACTCTAATGAGAGTTTATTGACATGTTGTTTCAAAGTTACTAATAGTTAATAGAGAGTCTAAAATAGACTATCGAAATAAAGTGTAACTGTTAAATGTGTTTTATACCCTTTACTACAAAGGAACAGAAAAACTGCCATCATGTTCCATGATGACATGCTCAGAAAAGCTCTGTTCTCTAAAGAGAGCAATGTGGCTCTGTTTTTCTGAAGCCCAAAGTTAAGTTTAGACTGGATGATTTTCACTTCCTCATGCTGTGTATTGTAACCACTGTCTGATATCTTAATGTCTCATCTGTGATGAGGACTGCTCTGTTTTACTTTGTTTCATGGGTGTGTTGAATGTGGCTTCTCTATTCTGTCTTCTGTTGATACAGTAATGAAAGATGTTGAGCAGCCCCTTTGATGTACATATGATAGCTGAATGACTCTTGATTGGCGTCGAATCTCATGCACAAAGAAATTTGCACATAGCCGTTTTTGAGCATGTTTATCAGATGTCGAGCCATCTGTTGTTTTTTTGCATTTTAGGAAGTAACGTATATTTCTGGCAAACTTGTTTTGTTTTTTGATCGTTTCATGTAAAACCTGCGACTGAATGCAAATGGACAGAACGTTAAAGGGATAGTTCGTCCAAAAATGAAAAATAAATAAAAGTATGACGGTGACATTTACCTGTTAGAAAACCAATATATTTTCTTTCTTTTCCTTTTTTATGACATCTTTAACTATGTTTGATCATTTATCACAGGTGGGTGGTTTGGCAGGACAGTGACTATTATGCAACCAGAATGATTTTGTGTGGTACATTTTGTATGTTATCATACCAGACATGGAATGTTGTCATTTTTACTCTGTATTATCTGTGTTTACTTTTGTGTTAAGCTCTCTGTTATCTCTGTACTTTCTGTTTACTTTAGAGTTGTGAGAAAGTCTTACTGTAAATAACTCTGGCCTTGTTTTAGAAAACCAGGATTATACTCCAAATCTCCGGACTGCACCTAAAATGCTCGCAAATGTGTCAAAAAATATAATTCTGTGACAAAAATGAAAAATCTAGTCAATCGATATGTGATTTCTCCAGATATAATTTTGAAAGGGTTAATGTGCCTCTGTTTCCTGCATGCGACATCAAACACAACACAAGCTGTGATGTCTGACTTGCAAACAAAATTACTTTTTTTAACTGACTCTTTTCACTGACTCTGACTCATTTAGTCAGTGAGTCTGCCTTTCTTCTTTTACGGTTATGTCTGATTTTAAATGGACATGGGAAACAGAAAGTTTTTTAAAAACATTAAAATATTTGACAAATAATATTAGTTATTGTTTAAGGTTCAGTTATATGGTTAAAGGTGCAATATGTAATATTTTTGCTGTAAAATATCCAAAAACCACTTGGCCAGTTTATATATTTTGTTCACTTGAGTACTTACAATATCCCAAATGTTTCAACTATTTTTAAATCATGAGAAAATTGCAATTTTAACCAAGGCTTCGGGACGTGTGAGGAGTCACCTGTCAATTGCGTCATACCCACGTTACCCTCAGTTTCTGGTTTTATTTTGTGGAAACCATGGAAACACTAAAGACGCTTTAATATATTACACGTTTTAATAGACAAGGGAACAGAAAACTAATTGTTGTTATATAGTTCAACATGTTTAGTCTTATTGTTTAAATCTAATTTTCTTGATTTTTTGCGAGTACCATGCTTTACCATGCCTCAGAGAAAAACGCTATTTTGTCAAGTAGCTAACATAGCATAATCAGATGCAGCTTTATTTTTAGTAACTGTAATACAGACTTTTCTCCATCATACAATACGTTTTAAAATTAATTTCATGCCATTTATCAACACAAGCCATGCAGCATTTAATGATATTCTAAAATCGATCTATTTTACTGCAGTGTGTAACAGTGTCTCTCAGCAGCCGCCGAGCGAACGCACAGAGTAACGTTATAACATCATTTTCATCACACTCAAATGTATCTAATATAATAAACAGAGCTGCGTTACCTCATACTCATGACCGGAAAAGCAGAAGCGGCGCCGGCGGCTGTGGCATAAAAAAGTCCGCTGCTCGTGAGGTGTGTGTTGCGCAATCGCTCCAGCGGCCTCATTCAGCTCCCACAACACTCGGTCCTGCTCTGCTTCATACTACAGTAACGTTAATAATCGCATCCATGAACATGATTTCTTCCCGAGTCCTATCCAGATTATTTTCCACCAGCCGTTGAGGTGAAGACCACATGTCCCAAGATTCCGCGCTCAAACTTGGCGTCATCAAGCTACACCTTTGTTTTGAATAGGCCTCTAGCGACCTCTAGCGGACAGAATTATTACATACTGCACCTTTAAATCAACTTTAAAGGGGCTAGTTCACCCAAGAATGAACATTTTGTTCTCATTTACTCATCCTCATTTTGTTCCAAACCTGTAAGACTTTCGTTCATCTTCGGAACACAAATTAAGATATTTTTTTGAAATTTGAGCGATTTCTGTCCCTCCATAGACAGCTACACAACTACCACTTTGATGCTTCAAAAAGTTCATAAAGAGATTGTAAAACTAATCCATATGAATTGAGTGGTTTAGTCCAAATTTTCTGAAGAGACACCATCACTTTATATGATGAACAGATTAAATTTAGGCTTTTATTCACATATTAACATTAATCAGTGAATATAAACAGAAGCTCAGCCTGCTTGATGCACGAGAACAAACATCTTCCAGAAGCACAAACATCCTGCGTAACACACGAGAATGAACCTCATTGGTTCTCGCACTTCAAGCTAACATGCTTGAGCTTCCATTAACTACAACTGATGTGTGAATTGATGAATGTTTATATGTAAATAAAAGCCTAAATTAAGTCTGTTCATCATATAAAGTGATCGAGTCTCTTCAGAAAAAATTGGACTAAACTGCTCAATACATATAGATTTAGTTTTACAATCTCTTTATTAACTTTTTGAAGCGTCAAAGTGGTAGTTGTGCAGACTATCAATGGAAAAACAGACATCTTTCAGATTTTAATAAAAAGATCTTCATTTGTGTTTCGGAGATGAAAGAAAGATTTATGGGTTTGGAACGACATGAGGGTGAGTAAATGTTGACACAATTTTAATTTTTGGGTGAACTAACCCTTTAAGGGAAACAGGGTGACATGCTGGAACCATCAACCAACATTTAACTTTTTTCCAAACAGGCAATGATATTTATATGGCACAAACCAAATACCAATAGCACATAGCAGTGAGTAGTTAAAAACTAAAGTAAGATGCTATGCACTCAACGAACTGAAGCGCTTTTTTAAAAAAAATACAAACAAATAAATGACCATCTTTGTACTTTGTAAAAGTTCTTCAGTAATTGGCTGTGTGTAGTCATCTTTTTTGCCTGGAGCATAGCATCCATTGGATAAATAGCATCAACATTCCTTGTGTTTTTGTTTGCTGTCTTAAAGGAAGTAAATCACTATCGGTGTACTTTCTCTCTGCAGTATAACAGCTTATGTAGAAAGTTTTGGCATCTCTGAGATTGCATCTCACAAAAGATAAGACTAAAGTGCTAAACAGTGCAGTTGTTTGCAACTTAATACATTTGCTAGAGTGCCTTGTCTCATTTTCGGTGTCTTGCTATTGTTTAGGTATGATAAAACAGTTCCTGAGGGATGTAGACTGGGGAGAAGTGGACTATCTGATTGTAGACACACCCCCAGGAACATCTGATGAGCACTTGTCCATTGTGCAGTATCTCAGCGGCGCTGGCATCGATGGGGCGGTCATTATCACCACCCCGCAGGTGAAAACTCAGACATGCGAAACACTGCATGTTCCAGGAAGTTGCTTTTAGATGTTGTGATATAGTTTGCATTACAAAAAAGATTCAAATAATAATAATAATAAAAAAAAGATTTGCATTAAAAACAAAAACAAAACAAAAAAAACATAAAGAACCAGTGCAAAATAATTCAGTTTGATTTTATGAGTTCAGATGTATTGAAGTGTGAGAAACAACAGGCTTTCACACTTAACTGAAAATTTAAAAAAATAGTTGATTTCCTGCACGTTACCAGTGAAGTGGAACTCAGTGGTGTGAACGATGTATAAAAAAGAAGAAGTTATTTATGTCCTCAGACAAGTTGCACTTCTTAGTTGCACACATGCTTAAAGAAGCCACCAACAAATATTTCTCACATCTAAGTATTTAAGCACTGAGTAGGCACTGGCAGTTGATTAGTAACATCAAAGATGTTTCATGTTTAAAGAGCATGAAAGGGCACAGCTGCACTTAAACTTCCTCAAAATAGTCAAAGGTCTTTTTTTCAGCACTGTAGTGTTTTAAACGGCCAGGCTGTTTTGCAGTGGTACGCTTTAAATTGAATGTTTGCTTTATAGCGGTTAGGGTCACCCTTGTCGTGGCACATTCTGCTACCACACACTGTAAAACCGAATCAGTTGGCAAAACTTAAAAATTTGAAGTAATCAGTTGCATAAGCATTTTTAAGTTAAGAAATTCAAAGTTGAAGTAAGCAGAACTGGCAGATTTTTAGTTTGTACTCATACATTTTAATTGCTCTTAACACAGTGAGCTAATTTAAACGTTTACCATAAAATTATCATGTAATCTCAACTTAAATATTTTTAGTAGTGGAAACTTGGCTGGCTTTAACTAGCTACTTCTGTAAATGCTAACTTGCTAATTGGTAACACAGTTCATGCTATCAAAGAATAGAGGGTATGCACGTGACCGTTATGACTCCGGTTTCTCCCACTGAGTTGCACAAAGACTGAACGGCAGTATTGGTTTTCAGTGTGAATGCCGTGAAAAACACACAAAACACTTCCAAAACGGGCAAGAGCTTTGTGATTGTCTGTACAAATGGCTTTGACACAAAATCTGAGGTATATATTTAAAGAGTGCCAAAAGCAACAGAAAAAAGAAGCAAATGGATCACTGCAATTCACAGAAACAGTTGGACTCAAGCAGAGAAACATGGATTTGCAGTTATCATTTTGTGTCAAATTGTTGGATTTTGAGGTAAAATCATACCGTATATATTGTACTGTTATATATTGTGTTGACAACTCATCAATTAAATATTTACTATCTTAAATTCTGCATAATTGGGTGTTTTTAAATAAACACTGACAAAAACTATACAAGTTTTAGGGCTGGACAATATGACGATATATATAACATTGATATAAGTGATTACTCGGATTTAAACCTACCTATATTGTAGTTATATAAAATATTCACAGGCAGATTTGCTTTATGTATTTCCCCGGCGTTGAAATCAGGCACATATAAATGTCAGGAAACACGACTCTTGGCTGCATGTCAATATCCATGGATTAGGTTTATTTGACAAGTTGTAAGGAACATTTTTGAGTCCAACATTTAGTGTAATCGTTTGTTTTCGCAGTTTCCCCTATTAAATCCAGTCATGCAGCAGGTTCTTTTGCCACTGAGTCCAGCTGAGAGGGAGCGTGTTCCGGCGGGAAAGTGACGTCGATGTATACCCTCTATTGTGTTACCAATTAGCAAGCTTTTATTGCTGAATGAGTACACAATTGCTGAAGGTGTACATCATTATAGAACAATTGGTGACCAAAAAAACAAACCACATAACAGAAACTCTTCTAAAGTAGCATAGCAAAACATCAAACACTACTAAATCTCACATTTAACATTAATCTTGCACAAAAAACATTATATAACACTTCATTTTTATACTCTCCCTTTCAACTGTCATGGCAAGGCATGCTGGGAAATAGAAATCCCAGCCCAGTTTCAGTTAACAAGTTCATAAAACAAATGAAACAATTCAGATAACTTAAAATGTTTCAGTTTTGTGAACTCGAAAGAAAAAGAACATTCTAAATACTCATAAAAGTTCATTTGATTGAACCAATTTGTTTCATTTAAGTTTACCCTACTCAAACCAATTAATTATTTTGAGCATTAGGGTTTACAGTGCGGCAAGAGAAGAAAAGTATTAGCCAACATAAACAATTTTGATGTATTTGTAATGCATTTATACAAGTATTTCAAAATATAAAGATCCCTATTAATATGTAACTGCATGTTTTGACTGTTGTATAATGTTTTTTTTTTATTGTTCCCTTCTCAAATAGGAAGTGTCTTTGCAGGATGTGAGAAAAGAGATCCGATTCTGTAAAAAGGTCAAATTGCCCATCATAGGTGTGATTGAAAACATGAGTAGCTTTGTTTGTCCTAAATGCAAGGTATAGTATACGAGTTTAAATGCAGTATCTTACAGCAAAACACAGCACACATCATCATTAATGTTTTCTGTATGTTAACAGTGTTTCACAAGATTTTTTTCTTTGAACTTGTGTAATGAATTTTGATATTTTCTTCTTTTTGTTTTATTTTTATTGACATCATTTACTTACCCTCATGTCATTTCAACCTGTAAACTTCCTTACGTAGAAGGAAAACAGAAATTTCCTGGTCTTTTTTCCAGGCGTTCACAATTTATAGGGACTGGAGCTTTCAAGCTTCAAAGTAGATGCCAAAGCACCATAATTTTCACAAAATTTTCATGGCCCCCAGAATATTTTGTTGTATGAATATCTGAACATGCACTATATCAAAATAAAGAACAGAGCCTTATTTTTTTAGAACAAAAAATGTATTCTAGCTTCATGCATTCTTTTTTATCAACACTTGAAGATGGGTAACTTTAATTAAAAAAAAGCAACATTTTAAACAAAAAGATTTTTTATTTTATTTTATTTTTTTGTTATAAGCAATGCTTTTATCATTTGTTTCTGCTTTTTCACCTATGTTTTGATCCAGAGATTCAGTACTCTTTCAGAAGATGCGTAACATTTGAGTTTTTGAGTCGGTATGCTGCATGCCAAGTTTTCATGTGAGAATTTTTTAGTGCCCTTTTAGGAAACTGTGTACAGAGGTAATTCAGAGTTAAAGTCAACAATCTTTTCTAAACCACCTTCCCCTCCCTCTGGGTAGACAGCAGACTAATTTCAGAGTGGGTAGCTGCAGAGAATAAAATAAAATAAAACGGATAAATAAAATTAATTACATAAAAATAATAAGCATCATGATAAAGTAACAAAAAGGAAAAAAGTATTTTTTAATATATGTGATGATACATGTAACGGGGTAAATTTCATTCATTTTAGACAATCACAATGTTACCATATCTTTCATTGTAGCATCACAGTTTTTCATATAATCTATACATTTGCCCTAGTTCTTCTCAAATTATGTCTTTTTTTAAAATTGAGAGATTTATATTTCAGCTGTAACATATGATGATAGTTCTCTCAGCAACACAACAGGATTAGGAGGTTCTGTAGATTTCCATTGTATAGCTGTACATTTCTTTGCTGCTAAGTTAAGTTGCAGAACTGATTCATTCCCACATAATATAAATAATGGAACAAATGTAAGTTTAAATGATTAGTTCACTTTCAAATGAAAAATACCCCAAGCTTTACTCACCCTCAAGCCATCCTAGGTGTATATGACTTTCTTCTTTCTGATGAACATAATCTGAGATATTTTGTTATATATAATAAATATCCTGACGCATCTAAGCTTTATAATGGCGGTGAAAGGGTCCAACGGGTATAAAGCTTCTGAAGCGAGGTGATGTGTTTGTGTAAGAAAAATGTCCATATTTTAACAAGTTATAAAGTAAATTAAAGCTGCAAGCAGCGATGAAAGGGCCCTCGCACCCGGGCTCACCGCCACCCGTTGGCCTCAGGAAAACAGTGAAAAGTGGGCGACATGCATGTGAGCGAGTAAATACAGGAGAATTATAGCAAAATCATGTAAAAGTGCCACACTTCCTGCTGCCAACAGGTGGTGCTATAGCTAACTGAATATTGTCATATAGATGTCTTTAGGCCAGGACTCTTATCACACATTTGAAGTTTGGGGCAGATCAGAAATAGTATGCCTGAGTTACAACAGTTTCCTCTTTCATGGCGAAACATCAGACTTTGTCAGGCTGCCACGGACACACGCCCTTCAACGAAAACTCAAGACCTTTGATATTTATCATCGCTAAGGTCTTAAGATTAGACTGACAACATATGATGTTGATCTGGTTAAATCTCTATGAGGAGTTAATCACAGTGTAAAACATGTAATTTTCTGTTGACTGCAGGTGGCGCTATGATTGTAACTGAATATTGTTATGAAGATGTCTTCAGGTCAGGACTCTAATAAAACGTGAAGTTTGGGGCAGATTGGACATTGTTTGTCTGAGTTACAACAACTTCCTTTTTCATGGCGAAACATTAGACTTTGTCATGCCGCCACGGACACGCCCTTCAGTGAAAACTCTAGATCTTCGCAATTTAACGTCACAAAGGCCTTTAGATTAGACTGACCAAAAATTATGTTGATCTGATTAAAGCTCTAGGAGGAGTTTGTTAAAGTACAACGTCTGGAAATGGCAAAAACTGCACAAATTTTGCAAAGAAAATTCAAAATATCTGACTTCTTGTTGGTTTTCAAATTTCACTCCAAGAGACTTTTTTGTAGGTATTGGGCTGTTAGATGTGTGTACCAAATTTCATACCTGTACGTGAAACGTAGTGTCAGGGGCACTTTGTTGAAATTTTTTAGGTGGCGTTATCGAGCCATTTTGCCACACTTAATTCTGAAACCCATATCAGATGTAAATTTTCACCACTTCTGACGCATGTGCAAAGTTTCATGAGTTTTCGAGCATGTTTCGGCCCTCAAAAAAGTGATTCACCTTATATGGCGAAACATCAGACTTTGTCGGTCACCACGGACACGCCCTTCAACGAAAACTCAAGATCTTTGCAATTTAACATCTCAAAGGCCTTAAGATTAGACTGGCCATATATGATGTTGATCTGGTTTAATCTCTATGAGGAGTTTATCACAGTGTAAAACATGTAATTTCCTGTTGCCCCCAGGTGGCGCTATGACTGTAACTGAATATTGTCATATAGATGTCTTCAGGTCAGGACTCTAATAAAACGTGAAGTTTGGGGCAGATTGGACATTGTTTGTCTGAGTTACAACAACTTCCTTTTTCATGGCGAAACATTAGACTTTGTCATGCCGCCACGGACACGCCCTTCAGTGAAAACTCTAGATCTTCGCAATTTAACGTCACAAAGGCCTTTAGATTAGACTGACCAAAAATTATGTTGATCTGATTAAAGCTCTAGGAGGAGTTTGTTAAAGTACAACGTCTGGAAATGGCAAAAACTGCACAAATTTTGCAAAGAAAATTCAAAATATCTGACTTCTTGTTGGTTTTCAAATTTCACTCCAAGAGACTTTTTTGTAGGTATTGGGCTGTTAGATGTGTGTACCAAATTTCATACCTGTACGTGAAACATAGTGTCAGGGGCACTTTGTTGAAATTTTTTAGGTGGCTTTATCGAGCCATTTTGCCACACTTAATTCTGAAACCCATATCAGATGTAAATTTTCACCACTTCTGACGCGTGTGCAAAGTTTCATGAGTTTTCGAGCATGTTTCGGCCCTCAAAAAAGTGATTCACCTTACATGGCGAAACATCAGACTTTGTCGGTCACCACGGACACGCCCTTCAACGAAAACTCAAGATCTTTGCAATTTAACATCTCAAAGGCCTTAAGATTAGACTGGCCATATATGATGTTGATCTGGTTTAATCTCTATGAGGAGTTTATCACAGTGTAAAACATGTAATTTCCTGTTGCCCCCAGGTGGCGCTATGACTGTAACTGAATATTGTCATATAGATGTCTTCAGGTCAGGACTCTTATAAAACATGTGAAGTTTGGGGCAGATCAGACATTGTATTCCCGAGTTACAACAACTTCCTGTTTCATGGCGAAACATCGAACTTTGCTAGGCCGCCACGGACACGCCCTTCAGTGAAAACTCTAGATCTTCGCAATTTAACGTCTCAAAGGCCTTTAGATTAGACTGACCAAATATGATGTTGATCTGATTAAAGCTCTAGGAGGAGTTCGTTAAAGTACAACATGTGGAAATGGCAAAAACTTCAAAAAATTCAAAATATCTCACTTCCTGTTGGGTTTACAAACTTTGCACCCAGGGGCTTTTTTGTAGGTATTGGGCTGTTACATCTGTCTACCGAATTTCATAACTGTACGTGAAACGTAGCACGAAGGGCGCTTAATTGAAATTTTGTAGGTGGCGCTATTGAGCCATTTTGCCACACCTAATTCTGAAACCCATATCAGATGTAAATTTTCACCACTTCTGACGCGTGTGCAAAGTTTCATGAGTTTTTGAGAATGTTTAGGCCCTCAAAAATGCGATTCATTTTGGAGAAGAAGAAGAATTGGCTGAGCAATTCCAATAGGGTCCTCACACCATCGGTGCTCGGGCCCTAAATATCTAGCTTCTGCCAGACCGCCTTCCAAATTCAACTTGCGAAGAAAATGTAAACTGGTGTCACGTCAGTTAAGCTTTTTTAATTAAGTTGAATAGGGAAGGTGTAGGACGTAGCGTAAGCTTTTTGAACTGCGAGAGGCATTACACTTTCTAAGTTGAATATGGAGGGCGGTCTGGTGGAAGCTAGATATTTTACTTCATATCTTGCTAAATATGGATATTATTTTTCCTACACAAATGCATCGCTTTGCTCCAGAAGGCCCCCCCTTCAGAAGGTACCCCCCAACACCCCCTTCCCCCCTCCCGAGCTGTGTGGAGTATGTTTTGCTTTGGATGTATACACTTTCTTCAGCTTATACTGTTTGTCCGGACACTGCCATTATAAAGCTTGGATGCGTCAGGATATTTATTAATATAACTCTGATTGTGTTCATCAGAAAGAAGAAAGTCATATACACCTAGGATGGCTTGAGGGTGAGTAAACTTTGGGGTAATTTCCAGGTGAACTAATCCTTTAACCTCTTTAATTGACTTGGGTTGGGTTTTTTATGATGCTTTTGCATCCTCTTTGAAAGCTCCATTGTACTTGCATGGCAAAAGACGATTAAATTAAATTAGGTTTATTACAGAATAAAGAAGTTGTGCATGTTTGAAACAACACAAGGGTGACTGACCTGTCACATTTTATATTGCCTGTTGTTACCCTTTGTCTCTATTTACAGAATACTTCACAGATATTTCCTCCGACCACAGGAGGAGCACAGAGAATGTGTGAAGAACTAAATCTCCCTCTTTTGGGCAGAGTACCCCTGGACCCACGGATAGGTAAAAGAAGCCTTTGTCTTTCACCGTTTACAAGGAAGAGAATTTTTAAACCAGATTAAATAGTAATGAAATGCTATTCTACATTTGTTCCGCATTAAGTGGTCAGGATATGAGGAAGTTTAACAATTTACACCGTAGCACTGCGGTGCATCCCATTTCTTGATTTTGTGAGAGTGTTTCCTTGTTTTTATATTTACAGTGTGTAGTCAGTAGATTGAGTCAAGTACCAAAAAACTCCCTACAGTAGTTCTTCTAAAACATGAGGAAAAGTCTGCAGCCAGCAGTTTCTAGTTCTCAAAATGTACTTCTGTATTTTGCTTTTAAAGGGAAAAGCTGTGACGAAGGAAAGTCTTTCCTAACTGAAGTTCCAGAATCTCCTGCAGCAGTGGCCTATCAGAGCATAGTCCAGAGTAAGTCATCCAAACCCCAGCAAGCCTCTCTTTACTCGCCTGCCCCACGCATAAGCTAATGAACTGACATAACTAACCATTCTGGTAATGCCGCTTTAGTGTTTTACTCAACAATCTTAATTACTGGTGTCGACAAAGACCAAGAATTGCCGGGGGCGGAATTCTAGAATTTCTAGATTTTTTTTTAAATTAAATTAATTACATATATGTAAATGAAATGTTCAGTAGGCCTATTCATCTTCTGTGTGGATAGTACATTAAAGCTGCAGTCCGCGTTTTTTGGCCCTCTAGCGGTTAATAAACAGAACTGCACGCATCTTGCGGAAGAACATTCTAGCCGGAGCTACTTTTTATGGAGTCAAATTAATGCCTTAAAGTTTTGCACAAAAATAAAGTTTTGCAAAACACAAAAAAGAATTGAGCAATAAAAAATTTTTTGCAAACAAAAATAAAGAATTGCAAAGGAAAAAAAAGTATTGAGCAGAAAAAAATAAGTTTTGCAAACAAAAATAATAAATTGCAAAATAAAATAAAGTAGTGCAAAAATAAAAATATAATCAATTACAAAAATCAATGACAGCTGTAATCCTATTTTATCTTTGCCACATATTTTTCATGCTCAAACCTACTAAATCATTTGCAACGCTCATTTTATTCTGCGTTTCAGTCAAGCGTGCGCTCACGATACTGGTTTTCTTTTGCGCTGCACTTTTCTGTGCGGATCTCTTTATGGCACTGGTTTGATGTGGGGGTGGAGTCAAGAAACAGGGGCACGCCCCCGCGAAATGCATTGGAGGGGAACGTAATCAGCGACAGGTGAAATAATTCTTTGACATGGTTAAAAATAATGAATGGTTTGTTTTTGTTGGTTTGTTTAGCATATGTTGTCGCCAATTACGACCCCCTCCAATGCATTTCTTATAGTAATATGACCTGTTGTGCTCTGTCTCACTGCCTGTATCCACTTTTGTGTCCTTAAACATTCGTTTTTTGGGGTCGACAGCTTATAAAAACTTATTTCTGGGTTTTTTAGCTTGTTAGCTGTACACCTTGTCACACAGCAGCTTTTAGGCATTGTTCTGTTTTTTGTAATGAGTCAGAAAAGACAAGGAGGCAGCCTCATGCATTACAAAGTCAATGGAGACGGTTGGATTGTTTTTCCCCCGGTGGGCATGGTTTTCAGATTATAATAAATGCACTCTGTCTCTATGCTTGATCTGTTCTGTTGCGATCTGCGTCTCCTGCCGATGACGTGTTTCGCGGGGGCGTGCCCCCGTTTCTTGACTCCACCCCCACGTCAAACCAGTGCCATAAAGAGAACCGCACAGAACAGTGCAGCGCAAACGAAAGCCGGTATCGTGAGCGCACGCTTGACTGAAACGCAGAATAAAATGAGCGTTGCAAATGATTTAGTAGGTTTGAGCATGAAAAATATGTGGCAAAGATAAAATAGGATTACAGCTGTCATTGATTTTTGTAATTGATTATATTTTTATTTTTGCACTACGTTATTTTATTTTGCAATTTATTATTTTTGCTTGCAAAACTTATTTTTTTCTGCTCAATACTTTATTTTTCCTTTGCAATTCTTTTGTTTTGTTTGCAAAACATTTTTTTATTGCTCAATTCTTTTTTTTGTTTTGCAAAACTTTAAGGCATTAATTTGACTCCATAACTTTTCTCCATGTATGTCTATGGCGAGTCACGCAGTTACTGTGATACTCTGCGGCGAGTCCTACCAGTCCAGTCTGAAATAGTCAGAATATAAACACTTATTATAAGTGTACCATAATGATTCAGGGTAAGACAAAACCACGGTTTGGAAAATGGATTCATGTTGTACATTCTCATTATATAATTTTTGTAAATTTTGAACACAAAAAAAGTTACGGACAGCAGCTTTAATGTTCAATATTATCTACTTTTGTTTAGGGCTATGCGCCAGTTAGCGTGACAACTGCCCCATCGGCACAAACAGATGTACCCTACACACTGAAAAAGTTTGAGAACCACTGAACTATAGGACAGGTTACACCTGAGCATAAACAAAGACTACCAGTGTAACATAAAGACAGCAAATATGTTAACAGTTTGATTGAGTCGATTTATTTCCCCATTCTTTTTATGAAGAACCAGTTTTTACAAAGGTATTCAGCGAGTCGTAACTCAGTGGCCATAAGACATTTAATCTTGTTTTGAGTGCCAAGAATGCCCAAGATAACTTTCTGAGAACTTGTTTTATGCAGATTCTGTCTTCCCCATTTTTGGTTCCTTTAAAGTTTTTGCACTTGATCTATTTCTGTTTATCTATATTCACTATATTTACCACTTTATTAGGTACACAGGCTTGCCAAAATCAGAATGGGCATTTTCAGACTGTGATGACGCATTTCCAATGTTACCAACATCGCAAATCTAGTCGTTTTGTTTTTTTCAAAATTCATATACATTTATAACGCTACACTTTGTGTAACACTTTGTGTTACCGTGGCAGTAAATTACAAAAAATTGAATGGAAATAGGGTCAATGGAGAAGAAATGTGATCTGAGTGGTTGTGACAGAAGCGATAATTTGAGTTTCTCAGAAATGTCTGGTCTCCTGGGATTTTGTTTATGCATGACAGTCTTTCTCAGAACTTATAGAGAATGCAAAAAAAAAAAAGAAAAGAAATGCAGTGGGCCTTATTCAGTTTAGTTTAGTTTAACTTCATTGTCAAGCATCATTGTCTGTACAGTTTTCCTGAACAGAAATTCATCTTTGACACTGGCT
Organism: Megalobrama amblycephala; assembly: GCF_018812025.1. Classification (NCBI taxonomy): domain Eukaryota; kingdom Metazoa; phylum Chordata; class Actinopteri; order Cypriniformes; family Xenocyprididae; genus Megalobrama; species Megalobrama amblycephala. The sequence goes on along the minus strand of NC_063044.1, from coordinate 55,821,083 downwards.
TAGAAAATACATCCTAGCAGACAATACTATACATTCACATATCACATAGTAAAACACATAGAAGAACAAAAAAAATAAATATATATATATATATATATATATATACACACCTACCCAGACAAATACCTCAATTAAGAATTTGATTTAAAACCGTCACCGCCAATGGTACAAATGATCTTTTATCTGGGGTTTCGGCGCCGAGTCTATTATTGCTGCGCCATTGACACTCAATTAAAGTGAAAGCACACTTTTGATGGACAAAATAAATATGATTTCACACAAAAAGTGCTCAAAATGCACAAAATAAGCATGTTTAGTGTGTTTTAACAAGAATTGGAGTATGTCAGAAAAAAAAAAAAAAATGTATGTATTATAAAAAAAAAAACTAAAGTAAACTAGCCAGAAAATATGATATATAAACATTCTTTTAGTTATTACACAGACAGGTATATAGGCAGCAACACCCAAATCAAACCTGAGTTTGCTGTCTTTTTTTCGCCGAGTTTGCTGTATTGTAACATATACAAGCAGCAGATGATGTAAACACAAAGCTTACCTGATTCATGTGCAGCAATATGACACGAGGCTTTTTGTTTGTTTGTTTGTTATTTATGTTTACATGAGAATGTTGTACACCTCCCCATGTTAACAAACTTTCAAGACTATCAAGTTTATAAATGACCAACTTACAAAAACAAATTTATAGTTGTCTTTGTAAAGAAATGCTAACTTTAGCTTGTAGCTTGGCGCCACTGCAGTGACGCTGTACAAACGCTTCCAGTGTAAATAATCGCACGTGTCTGCAGCTGCAGTGGCGATGTAGTTATGCTCATGCGCCGCTCACGTGCCACTGAAGCTTGCTGTGTGAAATGAGGGTAAGATGTTGCGCTTGATTATTCCAGCGATTTGGAGCTGCTACTGCAAATCCCTGGACTCCACTCAATTTCACTCTGGTCCTTGGAATGTCTAGGATCCTCTGAATTGCTTATCTGAGAGACCTAGATGGTTTATGAATATGAAGGAGTTGTACTAAATATGGTGGGGCCAAGTTATATACACTAATGGGATACTGGATACAGGCATGTTTTTTATGAGTGCCGGTTAAAAATCTAACAGCCATATTTTGAACCAGTTGAACACTGGTAGTTTAACAATACTTGGCTAACAACAGCCATATACAGTGAGTTACAATAATCTAATCTTACAGAATCTGCCCTTATGCTGGGTGACCAGGTGCTGATAAGTACTATTGCAGATGTGAGGAGAATCCTACCAAAGGTGTACTAACTACTTGTAAATTTCCTCACAGACATACTTGTTCCAGTAGCAGTTGGTCATGACACACATCAAGCAACAATTCGAATCTACTTTGAAACATATCCAGTATTCCTGCACACATAAAAGAGAATGCCATAACAACCAAACAGCACCTATTGTTCTTTGACCTCAGTTTACCATTAACCAAATCAACAGTCACTTGGCTTGAACACGTCAACCTGCAAGGATTGGATTTTCTGAGCAGAGCTTCTCTCCCCTTTATGTTGGTGCTCTATAGGGCTATGTACTGAGCAAAGAAGGAAGAATTTATTATTATGCTGTACACACTTTTTACATTGTTTGTCAGCACACATTGTATATAATGTATCTGTATTCGTTCATTTTTCATACTGACTAGTGTTGGCTATTTGACAATTCATAATCGTTCATAATTATTTTGAGCAGTAGGATAATAATACTTAATACTTTTACTGGAGTAAAAAGCAAGTTGTCAAAAGCACCGATTTAGGTATCAGTCGGTACTGAAATTTAAAAAATGTGACACTTTGAGCACTATCGAGAAGATTCGTAAACATCTCTGATTGGCCATTGTGTTGATGCGCTCATCGGAATTGTCTGCGATTGTCTACAATGATCAACGCACGGGAGTGTTTGAATTTGAAAGCGGCAGCATTTGAAAGTAGGCGGACTGGTCCGCGATAATCGTCTGCTTTCAAACGCTCCCGTGTGTATCTGTGTAAACGCTTGGTGAAGAGCGTCATTGATGATTATTTACAACTTTTTTTGAAGTGTTGATCATTGAAGCAAATCAGACATATCCAATGAGTGCGTCAACACACTGGCCAATCAGAGGTGTTTACGAATCCTCTCAACAGCGTTCAAAGCGTCACATTTTTTAAATTTCAGTACTGACGTGGTACCAAAGTCGGTACATTTGACAACTCTAATTATACATATCTGTACTTTTACTCAAGTACTTGAATTGTGTACTTCGTCCACCACTAATGCGATCATGTGACCATGGACCAGGAGTATTTCTAGCATCTTTCTGAATCCTTGTCTCTAAAAATTTGCACTGTCCTGGGGCAAAGAGGATCACTAATATTAGAAAGCTGTATAATTAAATAAAATGACCAACAAGTGTACGTTCTGCATAATTATTAGGGAACACTTGTTGAAATAGACAATATGTTCTGTTAAAAAAAAAACCTGTTCAGCTTCTGAGAATGAACTCTTCCCCCTCTTTTAAAGAAGCAGATTACAGAAGTGTGTATTCTTTGGAATCCGGATATCTTTTTGTTTTGACTCTGTTTAGTAAGTTTGCTGTTGTTAAGTGCTTGGCCTTCATTTGTGCTGACAATAACTAATTTTTTTTTTATTTTTATATTACAGAAATCAGAGATTACTGTTCCTCCCATTCTGCATCATGATGAGAACATCCAGCCAGACCTTTACCCAGACAGCTGAGATATCCTATAAATTCAGACAGCAGTATCATGTGATTGGCCAGTCACAAAAGAAAGGTCATGATTATCTGCTCAATACTCTTGGTCACATTTAAAAATGTATTTAATAACAAGGCACTGTAGCCTTATCAGTTTCTTTCAAATCACAGATTTTGAAGAAAAAAAAAAAAGAGATTTGAAATAGTTTTATAATTTCTAAAATATTGTATCTAAAAAGAATTAATGTTTAAAATGGACTTAAAAGTAGAGCTCATTGGCACGTCACATGGAGCTGTACGTGAATCCAAGTTTGAAAATTGCTAATTATGAAAGTGAAACAGAAATATAATTACTGTAATTAAATGGACATGTTTCAGCAGACCAGGTGGAATTATGTTGTTTTATTATCAGAAAATGTACAATGTGGGCTTTGTAAAATTTGCCAATAAATTCTTTAAGACAACAGTTTCTAAATCTGATCTGTACTAAACATCTAATTTGTTTAATAATTTTTAAAATGCAACACATGCAAGAAGACCTTTTATAGCACACACACACAATTGAACCAACTTAACAATTGTGTTGTTAAGTGATATATATCAAAACTTCAGAGTATTGATAATGTTCTTCATTTATTATTTATAGTGCTACCATAAGTCCTTAGCCTATTCAAATCAAAATTTCAGGGACTTTCCTTTTCAAGCCAAAGCATTTAGGGGTCTTTGTCTGAGCTGCATCTGAAAGCTTAGTGATTTTCATTCATACGCATTGTGAAATGCAGGAGACAGGAAGTGCAAGCTCATGTGAATTCCGCTGTTTTATAGGTCAGGTTTGATCAATTCTGCCTTGCAAATTTGTATCAAGTGAAGATGTGTGCCCAACAGAAGATTGATACCTCTTAGCTGATTTTAAAAGAACACAAACTTTAAATCTGTAGGATTGCAACGTTTCAGTAAAGTGTAGTAGATTATATATTTTTACATTTTGGATGTATTATGTTAAATTAAGTCGCTGCAGAGTGTGACATCATGTTACGATTGTTGCAATGTCTGTAGAAATTTCATGTGATAAACATCTAGTGTGAGCGCTGCTTTAGGCTGCTGCCTTAAGAACAATGTAGTAGTATTTCAGTTTTGTATTTGGATGCAAATCACTATCAGACGAGCCACTGGCACAGCTTACCTCGAAGCATCTGCCACACTTTACATCACAGCTGCCGTTTTGGGTGAAATAATTGCCGTTTATGAATTTAATTTCACTTTCTATTTGCTGCTTCACATGCTGTTTGTTCTCTTTACACCAACCACTGAACTGCACACACAGGACTGTGGAGTATCGTAATTGGCGAACAACATATCTATTGAATGCTGCCTTCATAAACTAACCTCAGTAGACGGATGGTACACAAATATTTTGCGTTGGTGCTTTCCTACCTCCAAATAATCTAATAAAGGCTCCTTGGCCTTGATAGTTCTATAAAAAAAAAAACTTTAACATCTATGGAACCTTTCCATTGCAGGGGAAAAGTTCTTCAAAATATTAAAATATTCTTTACAATAAGAAAAAAACTGAACGATTCTTTGGGGGAACCAGAATGGTTCTACTATGGCATCGCTACGAAAACCCCTATTTGGAACCTTTATTCTTAAGAGTTTATACTACCTGCAATTTCTCGGATGCATAGAAAATATATATTTAGTATATAGAAGAAAGGGAACATGGTATGTGGAAGCATGGTATTATATAAGTGGTAAGTGTTGCAATCTGGCATGTATACATTGAATCTCTTCCATATAAATTCCTAGTAAAATAAAAAAGAGAAGTGAGATTAAGATGTGGTCTCTTGATTTGTCCATGCACAGCACATTAGCAACATTAGTTTTCTTGTGGAAAAAGTACATGCGAAACTGTCCTCACCTGACCTGGTTGTCCCTGCAGTACGAAGCAGACAAATGGAATCTGCTGAGGTTTTTACAAGAGGGTGTTGTTTTGTTTTTGTTTTTTTTTAATCCAGGAACAAAAGCGCTGATAATTTGGCATTAGCATAGGAAGGAGGAAATAAAGCATTGAAATGAGAGTATCTGTCAGCTGCTGTCCAGTCATGGTTCCCTTTGAGTATGTGTTGTTACAGGTGAGAAAAGCTTTACAGGTTAGCCCTGGATTACTACACGATCTTCTCAGTGAGCTGCACGAGGCCAACGTCTTCTCTACCCAGTATTACCAGTCTCTCTATAAGGATGGTGAACTCGAAGAGCAGCTCTTGTTTGAAGTCGTCTGTAATGATGGAGAAGATTTGGCGAGAAGGCTCGCTTTACCGCTCTGGCAAAACTGGGACATCAGCCAAAGCATCCTGGATTCAACACTCAAAAAACAGGAGGAATTGGTCCCTTCTGGTGAGTTAATGTCTTTAAATGCTTTTTTTTTTTCACTTTCTGAGTCTGTTCTCTGTGTATTTATAATTATTATATTATTATTATTATTTTTTCTTTATTGGCATTAATAGTTCTATGAAGGACCTTAAACATCCATAGAACTCTTTACAATACGGGTGCACTAATGTGCATTAATTTATGCTTGTATGCGCAGATAATCATGAGTTAATGTGACTCAAACCATTCATTAACATCAGCAACTAATAAAGAGTCTATTTGTTTAATAGATTACGTCATATGAATTGCTTATTAATGGTGTCATCATAGATTAATTTAGGTTAATACTCAACATCTAGTATTAACACATAGGCTACTGTAAATTAATGTGTTAATTACCATAATGGGTCGAAGCCATGTATTTTAACTTCCAGTTGTCTGTTTTAATGAATCATAGCTAATGATTTGCGAAGATAATCATGTTATAATTCTACTTCTTGAGGCACATGACTATTGGCTCATTACTAAAGTTCACTTTAAAATGAAAATTACCTTAAGCCATCCTAGGTGTATATGACTTTCTTCTTTCTGATGAACACAATCAGAGTTATATTAATAAATATCCTGACGCATCCGAGCTTTATAATGGCAGTGAATGTGGACAAACCGTATAAGCTGAAGAAAGTGTCTCCATCCATCATAAACATGCTCCACACGGCTCTGGGGGGTGTAATAAAGGCCTTCTGAAGCAAAGCGTGCAAGAAAAATATCCACGCTGTTAAAAAATATCCATATTAAACAAGTTATGAAGTAAAATATTTAGCTTCCGCACAAGCCGCTTCCGAGTTCAACGTATGCAGAAAGTGTAAAACTCTTGCAGTTCACAAAGTTTACGCTACGCCATTATAAAGCTCGGATGCATCAGGATATTTATTATTATTTCTGCGCTTGTTCATCAGAAAGAAGAAAGTCATATACACCTTTGGATGGCTTGAGGGTGAGTAAAGCTTGGGGTCATTTTCATTTCAAAGTGAACTAAATATTTAACTTGATGATTGGAGAAGACGGTGGTTGAGCAGGAGTCGTCAGGGCGAGCGGTTGACGCTGCAGAAGAAGAGAGGGGTTGTGTATTCGTGTGAATACATTCCCTGTGAGCGGTGAAAAGCGTTGGTCAGTGTCGAGGTGTGTCAGTATGACTATGTAAACGTGTGTTGGTCACATGAATGAGGCTTGTGTTAAAGCTCAGTCGGTGACGGCCGAAAGAAAATAAACTCTGGCATTCACTGGCTGCTTTACCATTCCAGACAGGTAGTCCCACCCCACCACCACTTCTGTCTCTCTCTCTCTCTTTGCATAGATCTGTCTCTTTCTCTGTGTGCTTTATTGGCATGATAAATAATGGACTCAAATCACGCTTCCACATTCAGTCTCAGTGGCCACCATAACTTCCGGTGCATGCATTATTTTGCTTTATCAATAACTCATTATTTATTATTCTTATTTCACTATATTCTAACATTTTACTGTGTTATTGTAAACACTTTGTGTTATTTTCATTTTTTGCACTTTCATTTTTTTTTTGTCAGTCACTTGTTTACACGTGTAAAGCACTTTGAATTTGTTTGAAAGATGCTATGTAAAGTTGTCTGTTTGACTGAAAACAGCAATTTTCTTCCAATTTTTTACATGAATGTAACACTCACTTAATTTAACACTCTTAAATGTAGTCTTTAGGTAATCTCAAATTGAATATCCATTTTTCATACTTTACATTATAATACTGTGATGCCTATATTCACTTGATTGATTTTAGTTTTTTTATTGCTTTTTTGTTTAATTATACAAAATACTATATAATTTTAATATTGGCCATTAAAGGATTAGTCCACTTTTAAATACACTTTTCCTGATAAATTTAGTCACCCCCATGTCATCCAAGATGTTCATGTCTTTCTTTCGTCAGTCGAAAAGAAATGAAGATTTTTGAGGAAAACATTCCAGGATTTTTCTCCTTACAGTGGATTTCAATGGCTACCAACAGATTGAAGGTCAAAATTACAGTTTCAGTGCAGCTTCAAGGGCTTTAAACGATACCAGACGAGGAATAAGGGACTTATCTGGCGAATCGATCGGTCATTTTCGAAAAAAATACAACCGTTTATGCTTTATAAACAAAATATCGCCTTGAACGTACTTTCCGCTTCCGCATTCTTCATACCGCTTACGCTGAATGTCCTACGCCTTCCCTATTCAAGTTACGGAAAAAAACGAAACTGGCACCGCGTTCATTCCGTAAGTAGAATAGGGAAGGCGTAGGACATTCAGCGTAAGCGGTATGAAGAATGCGGAAGCGGAAAGTACGTTCAAGGCGATATTTTGTTTATAAAGCATAAACGGTTGTATTTTTTTCAAAAATGACCGATCGATTCGCTAGATAAGTCCCTTATTACTCATCTGGTATCATTTAAAGCCCTTTGAAGCTGCACTGAAACTGTAATTTTGACCTTCAATCTGTTGGTAGCCACTGAAATCCACTGTAAGGAGAAAAATCCTGGAATGTTTTCCTCAAAAAACTTCATTTCTTTTCGACTGACGAAAGAAAGACATGAACATCTTGGATGACATGGGGGTGAGTAAATTTATCAGGAAAAGTGTATTTAAAAGTGGACTAATCCTTTAAAGGGATAGTTCACCCAAAAATTGTCTCATGATTTACTCACCCTCAGCCATCCTAGGTGTTTATGACCTTGATTCTCTTTCAGACGAACACAATCAGAGATAAAAATAATCCTGGCTCTTCCAAGCTTTATAATGGTAGTGAATAGGGGGTGTGATTTTGAAGCCCAAAACGTGAATTCATCCATCATAAAAATAATCCATATGGCTCCAGTGGGTTAATAAAGGCCTTCTGAAGCAAAGCGATGGGTATTTGTAAGAAAAATTTCCATATTTAAAACTTTACCAACTACAATAACTAGCTTCCGGCAGATGGCCAAACGCATCGATTTGTGGCAGAAGAGTGACCTCTGACTCGACGCATGATTACTCTCGTCGATTGGTTGCATCCAGCCGCAGCCAATGTCAAACCCACCTAATGTCATTTTCCTCAGTTCATGCATTTCATGGTCAACTTCCTGTCTGACACCTGCCCTGCCCATCTACATGATGTCACACCAATAAGGGTATCCCATTTTAATTATGTGGCCTCACAGCTAAGGCTCAGCAAAAAAAAAGTTTTTAAGAGAAAATAAATTCTGTATAGTTATACTGTCCCATTTTACCTTATGTCCCAATCACCCTTAATTCACCCTACATGTGTCGCAAGGTTTGTGATAAGGAAGGACGAAGACAGGGTCAGCTGACTGAAGCTTGTGCATTCAGTAGCCTAATTTTTTCCCCAGTAACTCAAATAAACTTTTGCTTTCCACACTTCCATTAACATTCTCTTTGTGTCAGTCAAAATAACATCAGCTCAGTTTATCGGTTGGAAACAGGAAACTCCTCCTCTCTCTCTCTCCCGCTGCCGAATCTGCTGAACAATGCCCCTTTGCAACAATATGGCTTTGGCCCATTATGGTAATTAACACGTTTATTTATACTTTTACCAGATACTAGATATTGATAGGGAATTAATCCATGATGGCACATTTAACTAATAACAATTTATATATGACTTAATCTATTAATAAGATAGACTCTTTATTGTTGATGCTGCAATCATTACTGAATGGTTAGTTCTTCATGATTCATATAAACTCTGCATGCAATTAGTATTGTAAAGTGTTTCTTAAAGGGTTAGTTCACCCAAAAATGAAAATAATGTCATTAATTACTCACCCTCATGTCGTTCTACACCCGTAAGAACTTCGTTCATCTTCAAAACACAAATTAAGATATTTTTAATAAAAACCGATGGCTCAGTGAGGCCTCTATTGACAGCAATGTTACTGTACCTCTCAAGATCCATAAAGCTACTAAAACATATTTAAATCAGTTCATGTGAGTTCAGTGGTTCAACCTTAATATTATAAAGTGACGAGAATACTTTTTGTGTGCCAAAAAAAAACAAAATAACGACTTTTCAACAATATAGTGATGGACAGATTTCAAAACACTGCTTCGGAGCTTTACGAATCAAATCAGTGACTCGGAGCGCCAAAGTCATGTGATTTCAGCAGTTTAGATGTTTGATAGGAGATCCGAATCACTGATTTAATTTGTAAAGCTCTGAAGCAGTGTTTTGAAATCGGCTATATTGTTGGAAAGTTATTTTGTTTTTTTGGTGCACAAAAAGTATTCTTGTTGCTTTATAATATTAAGGTACAACTACTGAACTCGCATGAACTGTTTTAAATATTTTTTAGTACCTTTATGGATCTTGAGAGAGGAAATGTCATTGCTGTCAATGCAGGCCTCACTGAGCCATCAGATTTCATCAACAATATCTTAATTTGTGTTCTGAAGATGAACGAAGGTCTTACGGGTGTGGACTGACATGAGGGTGAGTAATAAATGCACTGTAAAAAATCAAAAGTTGAGAAAACTTAAAAGTTTAAAGCAACAAACTTCAGCAGGTTTTTGTGTTTTCTCAACTGTGTATATATATAAATAAAAGGAGTGTAACGGTTACAGTTCATGTATATATATTTTATACAAATATATATAAATATTATATATTATATAAACAGATTTTATATACATATATATATATGTGTGTGTGTGTATATGTGTATATATATAAAATTTGTTTGTGTGTGTGTGTGCGTGTTGTGTGTGCTACTAATGCATTTTAGAGTCTTATTTGCATTTGCAATTAGCATTTGGATGAAGAACTTAATAGTTGAGCCGCTGACACGACTTACAACAAACCTTAAAGTTTAACAAACTTTACACCACAGCTGCAAGTTTTTAGACAAAATGCTAAATGTAATAATTCATGACCAATACTAAGACAAAAAAAATCAATATGTATTTTTAATGTGTATTACAAAATATTAAAACCCCCCCCACCCCAAAATATTTTTTGTTGCCTGAGGGCAACGTTGTGCAACAATGGTACAGAATCGTAGAGAAATTTATCATCAAAATCACATTTAAAAAAAAAAAAATGTCAAGAAATCATTAAGTAAAAAGGGAAAAACACTTGATATATTGAATTTGATACATGCATTGGTTTGTATCATGTAGTGTGCTATGCCATATAATGTACTACATGTAATAAGATTTCACTCCGTACGAAACTTCAAAAAGCAGTTCTTCTCTACTGTGAAACAGAGATGTAAGTTACAATTTTTGCACATCACTTTGGGTGTTCCTGCGCACCCAGGAACCCTGCATCTTCCCTTCTTATAACACATTATGGCCAATGTGAGGTATTGTCCAAAACATCCTCGAAAAGTACCCTGTATCGTACAACGTTGCCCTGAGGCAACGAAAAAAAAAACTTCATAAAACCTGACAAAAGGCTTCTCTACACATTCATACACACACACACACACACACACACACACACACACACACACACACACACACACACACACACACACACACACACACACACACACATATTTGTTATATACAGTTCATGTCATTTTAAATAAGGTTACTAAAGCAAATAATATTGCCTTCTTCTCACACCATGTGCTCCTGTGACCATGTGTCAGAACAGGACTTCCTACCTATAAATGGTGCTTGATAGTGACTCCCACACCTTACTGGACTGTTCTTTGGTACTTTCTCGACCTTTATAATTGGCTGTTATCATTTAAAGAAAAATGTACTAAACATGGGGCTTCAGAAAACTTTCCGTTGCCTGAGGGCGACGCTGTGCTGTTGAAGGTTAAGCATGTAATGTAAATGTGGTCTTCTTTTACACATATAACCCTGCCATGGAAAATTTACGTTAATGCTTTAGATTACAGCCCGGAAAGTACTGCGTAATTACAACAAATTTACAGCATAACTTTTGATAATTATAGTGTACCTATAGTATGTGCACTGTAAAAAAAATATTTTCATGATTTGTTATCACAACATTTTTTCTTTTGTCAAATCAACTTAATTAATAATGTGGTTCAGATAAGATAATATTTCTGTTTCTGATGATTATTATATAATGTTTCTGTTGATTAAACCAATCGCCTTCATTGTATTAACTCAAATTTTTAATTTCAATGAACTCAAAATTTTAAGGCAACCAGCTAACTTACTTTTTTAAGTTAAACCAACAGTTCTTTTTTACAGTGTGTAAGTATAGGGGAAGAATATGTAAAGTCTTGGGAATAAAGGGGTGACAACCAGGAAAATAACAAATTATTTATACTGTAAGTATTTTAGAACTAAGGGGTACTTATACTGTTATTATGATAGACAGCAATCTTACATTTGGGAGCAATTTAGCGAGAATGTGCACTCATTAAGTTGTTTCAAGGCAAGTAGAAAGAACTAATGCAATCTTTTTTTAATACATGGGGAAATATACTTTTGTTTCATGTAGTTACAGGGTATGACATTATGGGATGTAAATTAAAGTGGTGCTTGTTACACTCTTGTTTCATGTACAAACCCAATTCCAAAAATGTTGGGACACTGTACAAATTGTGAATAAAAACAGAATGCAATGATGTGGAAGTTTCAAATTTCAATATTTTATTCAGAATACAACATAGATGACATATCAGATGTTTAAACTGAGAAAATGTATCATTTTAAGGGAAAAATAAGTTTTTAAATTTCATGGCATCAACACATGTCAAAAAAGTTGTGTGGCATCCCCTATTCTTTTTATAACAGTCTGCAAACGTCTGGGGACTGAGGAGAGTTTAGGAATAGGAATGTTGTCCCATTCTTGTCTAATACAGGCTTCTAGTTGCTCAGTTGTCTTAGGTCTTCTTTGTCGCATCTTCCTCTTTATGATGCGCCAAATGTTTTCTATGGGTGAAAGATCTGGACTGCAGTCTGGCCATTTCAGTACCCGGATCCTTCTTCTATGCAGCCATGATGTTGTAATTGATGCAGTATGTGGTCTGGCATTGTCATGTTGGAAAATGCAAGGTCTTTCCTGAAAGAGACGACGTCTGGATGGGAGCATATGTTGTTCTAGAACTTGCATATACCTTTCAGCATTGATGGTGCCTTTCCAGATGTGTAAGCTGCCCATGCCACACACACTCATGCAACCCCATACCATCAGAGATGCAGGCTTCTGAACTGAGCGCTGATAACAACTTGGGTTGTCCTTGTCCTCTTTAGTCCGGATGACATGGCGTCCCAGTTTTCCAAAAAGAACTTCAAATTTTGATTAATCTGACCACAGAACAGTTTTCCACTTTGCCACAGTCCATTTTAAATGAGCCTTGGCCCAGAGAAAATGCCTGAGTATGACATTATGACTCTCTTTATACCCAATCATGTTGCCAATCGACCTAATAAGTTGCAAATTGGTCCTCCAGCTGTTCCTTATATGTACATTTAACTTTTCCGGCCTCTTCTTGCTACCTGTCCCAACTTTTTTGGAATGCGTAGCTCTCATGAAATCCAAAATGAGCCAATATTTGGCATGACATTTCAAAATGTCTCACTTTCAACATCTGATATGTCATCTATATTCTATTGTGAATAAAATATAAGTTTATGAGATTTGTAAATTATTGCATTCCTGTTTTATTCCTTGCAGTTCCCTGAAACACTCCTGCTGTTTATAACTATTCATGTACATTAACATGAGCTCGGCTCATAAAAACTGCATGTATGAAGAATTCAATGTTACAGCTGAAGATCTCAACGTGAAGCTTTCATGACGTTCTCGCGGGAGATTCATGTGAAACTTGTGCGAGAAGAACTGCCGTCTCTGTTATTCTGTCTTGTTTGTTTCTCATTATCATTGTTATTCTGTGTATTTTGTTGTGAGCATTAATAAAAAATAAAAAAAACGGACGGCATCCGACATCCGTGTGAGTTTCTCGGCACGCTTATGTCGCGCTTCAAGTTTCGTCAAGCATGAACTCTCAACCCTCTCATGCACACGCAGGTGACAGTTGGTCGAAAGTTTAAAATTTTAAAATATTTGGTATTTTTCGTACAAATACGTATCGTTTCAATTCAAAAGACATTGATTCATCCATTGGGGTCATATGGATTACAGTAGTTATTGCTGTATGTGCTGTTTGATGCTTCGACTTTAAGGAACACATGAGCTTGCATTATAAAGCGTTCCCAGAGATTATTTGTTTTTCTAAAAACCTTTGTTTGTGTTCATCTTAAGAAGGAAAGTTGTATACATCTTAGATGACATGAGGGTAAAAGATGAGTAAACGGTGAGCACATTTCCAGGTCTACTGTATTTTCTTTTAATACAGAATAGCAAATGACATGGGATTCCCTCTTAAGATTCATCAGTGGAAAGAAAGAAAAAGAAGAAGAGGAACAAGAGGAGGAAGCCAAGCAAGAGAAATGAATAAGAAGTGTTGTAAATTTAAATGTTTTGAAATAGGTTGTTTTTCAGAGTCAGTGATATCAAATTGTTTGCATTTTTTTTTTTATTACCTACCCTGTAACTATATGAAACAATAGTGTAACAAGCACCACTTTAATTTACATCCCATAATGTCATACCCTGTAACTACATGAAACAAAAGTATATTTCCCCATGTATTAAAAAAAGATTGCAATAGTTCTTTCTACTTGCCTTGAAACAACTTAAGTTTCAAGTTTACTTTATTTATATAGCACATTTAAAACAGCCACAAGACTGACCAAAGTGCTTCACAAGAGAAACAGCATCATAAGAGTAGTAAGATCACATAAAACAGATTAAAACAAAGAACCAGAAAAAAATAAAATAAAACATTAATAGAAAATATAGCTGCAAACAGCAATTACGGGGCCAAGCACAAAAACGGCACACACTGTAAAAAATTACCGTGATTTTAACAGTAAAAGACTGTAAAAATGCTGCGGTGAAAAACTGTTAATTGGTTTACAGAAAGTTTCCGTACTATATACGGTGAATAACTGTAATAGATCTAACGGTACATTTAATGTAATTTTACGGTAAAATACCGTTAAATTCACAGTTTTTGAAAGTGAAAAATAACAATTCATTGTAAAATTTACAGTGAAAAACCGTAAATTGACATTCCCACAATTCCCTGCGTGACACTTCACATTTGATATATTTTTGTTGAAATAACTCTGTTTCTTCTTAGTTTTTCTCATTTTTTTCTAATCAGTTATGTACATTAGGGTTTTATGTTACATCTAATGTTGTTAAATTAATGTTTATTGCATTTTTAAAATTTCATGCATGTTACCATGATGGTGTTTAGTGTGTGTGTGAATGACACTGTGTGCACCTTCTATATATTAGTATTGTCCTCCTCAGCTTGTGGAAAAGCTGCTTGTGATGAACTTTGATTCATCATGTGACTCTTATCACCACTGTGTTTGGTGACTGTCAGTGTATTATAAAGATACAAAACAGATATTAGTACTTCATTAGGTTGGTAAATTAACATTATATCAGTTGATGAAATATGTTATTTTACCGTAAATTTTACTGGGATTTTTTTTACAGTGTACTGAAATCCAATGTTAAATATACATATTTAAAATGTAAAATTCACATGTAACTCCGTAAGTATGTTTACGGTTTGATGTCATTTTTACAGTATTGTTCTGGTAACCACAGCTGCCGGTATTTTTCCGTAGAAACAACAGGATTTTTTTTACAGTGCAAGAAGCAAGCCAACACGGCTGAAAAATGATCAAAAATGAGGATTTACTGGTTCATCACTTTCAACCAAAGGGTGGCGCTGTGTCCAAATTGTTGTGGTATGGTCAGAGTGAGGTGACAATGACACTTGCAAAGTTTGGTGTCAATATGTAAAAGCATTGCAGAGATACAGCGTCAAGAGTGGGTTTTGCATCATTGCTCCGGTATATGAAAACGGTTTGATGTATCGATTTGATATCGGTGAAAATCAGAGCAATGGTCTAGGAGGAGTTTGAAAAAGTAGGTTTTTAAAGAAAAACAATATGGCGGACAGGAAGTTCAGCCGACTATGGCAAATTTGATATCTATGTTCTCAGCATGACCCAAGGAATCTACTGAGACCAGTTTCATTACAATCGGTTAATATAGTCAAAAGTTATTAATATTTTTGTACATTTTGTTATAAATTTTGACCACAAGGTGGCGCTGCGCCGAAACTTTTTGAGTATACACTTTCACGTTTTGATCTATGACATAAAACACACCAGTTATAACCCGCTTGTGATTTTTTTAACCTTTATTGTGTCTTAAAAACGGCGGTTGCTAACAAGTTGCTGAAAGGAACTACTTCCTTTGGCGGGGACTTTAGACGTCATCATGACAAACAGGACATTTGGACAGCATTTCTCATGAAAAAGTGGATAAGTATTCATAACAGCACAGATCATAATCAGCGAGCATGTTTTTAAATAAAGTTGTTTTTAAATAAAGTTTGAGGAAGCTTGGTGGTGACGACGTTGATCCGCGACCATGGTGTGCTGTAGTCCGTTTATAGCCTACTGTTAGCTTTTTATATCTGACGACTTTATTTAGGCTTCAAAATGTGTAAATGTTGTTTTAACTTGTAAAGATTATCTTGATAGACAAAACGTGTAAGTGTCATAACCCTTTGTTAAACACAGAGCTTATTTTCTGCGATTTTCCAAAAGTCTATGGGAAAAATGCATAGGCTTTCAATCGAGGGAACCCGTGCGCCGCTAACTTCCGGGTTGGCCAATAAAAACACGTCATCCCTGAGGTACTCTTTGTACACTCAGCGGCTAGGGAATACCCATAATGCAATGTGAGAGTCGCGCCGCGCGCCGAAAGAATTCCTACATCAGTTTTGCTGATGCAAAGACTGTATTAAATGCATCAAATGTCTTAAGTTTTGAGAACTTGAGGGGAAATTTCTTAATCATTTACTATATGAGGAATAACCCTATGCACAAAGAATGAAACACTACAGTAGCTTTGCAACAGAAAGGTGTGAATAAACAAAACAATACTACAGGAAGCTATTCTGCATTGAAGCTGACGAATGTACATGTAAATACTGACCACATTCACACTCCAACAAAAAAGATAAGAAATCGGGGTTCTAAATATAACCTTAGGGTTCTTGTCTAAATTTAAGGAAAAACATTTTAAATGATTGTGTAATACTTTCATGTTTAATGAGTTATGTCATTTTTTCAAGTTTACTCAAAGATGCCTTATAGTTTCAATACATTTAAAGTATGCCTCCTCTGTATGGATAGAAAATTGTTATATTACAAAATACTATCCATAACCAAAGACACAAATTCAGATAGGCTTCTCAGAGGTTACTCAACATGTTTTATTATGACAAGTTTCAAAAATAATGAATGAAATAATGATAGAAATAATGTCTCTTCTGTATTAGAAAAATAAATAGCCTAACTAAAAATACCTCTGCTATATTAGCAATCCAAATTTAACAAAAATAGCTCTCACAAACTTACAAAAACTAACAAAAAAAAATCTTTAGTTTTCTTCTTCATCCTCATTTTCCTCTTCATCCTGTCTTTCTTCCTCATCCTCCTTGTTTGCTCATCTATATTTTGCTGTAGAGCTGATCTTTCCTAGCAGTTTTTTGTTGCTTAACAAATAAGCATGAAAGTTATAAAGAAATGTATATAGGCCTATCAGCTGTTACATCACAAGGTACAAAGGAAGAGCACAACGAGCTGAACTCATAGAGATGATAGCTGAAGGTTGCTCTGCTGTTACACGAAGTATCTGTTATTCAGTTACAGACGACTGCACAAATCATGCATACTAATGAAAACATTATAAACTGTTACCTAGAAGTAGTAAACAACTGTAGTTTAGGCATAAGTCAGCCGCGACGCTGAGAATATAGTTACCTTTATGGAATAATCCACTAATGTCTTGAGATACAATGTGAACTAATATTCTCAGTTGCACGTGCAATCGCGCATGTCTGCGAAACTCATTTATATTAATGCTCCATCTTCGGAAACCGAAAATCTCAGAAACCGAAAATCTCGTAACACTGGTCAATTTAATGGCCCAATAAAAAACCATGAAAACCAGGACATTTTCATCACTTTATAAAAAACAACCAGGACAGCCAGGACAGTATGTGAAAACAGGACATGTCCTGGGAAAACAGGACGTTTTGTCACCCTACATAAAATGACCCCTAAAAGGTTCAATATATGAAGCACCCGACAGAACACTTTAAGGTTCTATATAGTGTCCATTACATGGTTAATATTGCTATGATATGTCTTGCCACGCCCACAGGGCAGTAGGCCTACTACTGCTTGACAGGATGCACCTGTAACTAGATCTCTCACAGATACAGCGTTGCTTTATAAGCACGCAGTTATGTGTGGCATGGACATGGATTTTTATTCTTCCATGGAGATCGCTGATTAAAAAGCAGAAGAACACAGAAAGATGTCTGGTTCAGCCCAATAGAAGCCACTGTAACTTCCAATTGTAGACGCCCTTCCTCAGTATACAATATGAGTTGATTGTTATATTGTAAATTAGGTAAGATGTGGTGTCACCAGCAAACCAGTCTGCGAGACAGTTTCTTTTATGGGCAGTACTGACACTAAAACGAAGGCAAAGTACCTGTTATACCAGTCTGTGATCATTGTGCTTTCGTTTCATTTTAGAAGGAGGGTGGCATGAGATGTTTGATTTAGTATCTTTTGTTTTGGAGCTGGGAACTTCACTGTAAATGGCAGGATTTGCAGAGGGTTTTTGTTGTTGTTGTTTGTTGTTTTTCCACAGATATTCAATAGGTTTTCGAAAACAAAGGTATAAACAGGTGTGTGTGTGTGTGTGAGAGAGAGAGAGAGAGAGAGAGAGAAAAGGTCACAACTGACAATGGAAAATACCTGCCACTCCAGGGTGGAGCATTTCCACATATCAGTGCCAGGCTCAGAAAACATATCAATATAGGCTAGAGTGATTTAGTTTTTTCAGCTTATTAACAAACAAGCTTTAGATTTTATAGTTCTTTACTGTATGTCATTAAATTACATAATGTATAATTGTTAATATCAACCTATATGAGCTTTGAACATGTTTGTTACTGTAAAATGTACTAATATTAACACAGTTGGTACAATGGAAGGTCACATTATGACTTAAAAGTGTAAAGGCCACCATAAGGGTAAAACACATGACCGTAAAATAATTCAGTAAACATTATCAACCTCATCTCCATTATAAACATTATATTATCATCATCTCCATCATCAACTCAGAAAAGTTGAAAAAATAGCATGCACGCAGTAGCTATGAATGTCCTTCGTGTGTTTGCTAAACGACCAAGGAAGGTGAGCTTGTTCTGTGCCTAACCAAACCAGCCTCCTGTGAGATACTGAAAGTAAAAGCATGCAAAGAAAGTGCAGCCTGTTTTGGTGTTTGCCAGACAATGCCTCACCCGTGTAATCTGAGGACACGTCGTGCGCTATAAAGCTGTTTTGCTTCACATTAATATAGCCTAATGGATTCATAATTCTCATTAAACATGGACTATATCTGTGAAACAGGTAAAGTACAAATATTTTATTTTAGCCTATTATATAGTTTTATATTTGCACTGCGTTTTGCGTCGTAACTTAGCCTATTTGTTAACTTATTAACTTGTAAACTTATTTGTTCTATAAAACTAGTCATTTATGTAACACGTGCAAAAGAAAATAAAATTTGAATTTGAATTTTCAGACAAATATTTATATAGCAGAAAAGGGCTTTTCCCATCGAGTTATTTATTTTCTCAACGAAGGCGCGCGCGCGCGCTCCACAGCATCTTGCGCGTCCACGCTACTAAGACGCGTTTTACCTCAGAAACTTGTAACGGCATATATTATTATATTTATGTCCTGATTTAAAAGATATGTAATATAATGTGTCACTGTGTTACAACAGATGCTGAATTGCAAGATATTGTCTCAGACCCAATGTCTGAACTCTTACCTGGTGAGTAATAGAAGTACAGGTATTTTAACTTGGTAAACAAATGTAGCCCTTTATTTGGCATTTGAGTTTTCTAATGATATTTACCTTTTATTTTCAAAGACAATGTCCTCTCAAAATATATTGAGTCCATTCTGGAAGAAACCGAAGAAGCTATTGGTCAGTTTCACTCATTGCCCTTTTTAACTTAATTGTGTAATTCGTTACATAAAAGCATGAAGCATGGTATGTCAATCATGAAGGCTATGAATAATTTACTTCCTTGTGTCTTTGCAGATCCCAACTTCCTTGATAACCTCAGTTTTATAAGTAAGACTCCCTAACATAATATTATTTGAATTGAATTATATTTTTCAATCTTTTTTTTTTTTTTTTTTTTTTTTGGAAATGAAGGGGAACCAATGACTGTTTGTTAATGCATTTGCATCACACTGTTTTATTCAAAAGTAAAGTTAAATAATTTTTGTAATGTCTTTCACATCTGCTTTACAAACAACAGTTGACACAGACACAACTTGCACACAACCTGACCAAGTAATAGGCCAAGACAATTTGACAAACAAAAGGTCAAGAAAGCGAAAAGGTAATGTTATTTTCTTTAATATGTTCTCTCATAAAAGATCTGTACTGAATTCAGTAAGTAAGAGTTATTTCTTCCATTGATAGTTGATGCACCTTCAAACAAAACCCACAAAGATACTGATGGCAAACCCTTGTACAAACGCAACAAAAAAGGTAACTAAAACACAATGTAGCACTGATACAAGCATGTTAAGTTGTTTAATGGTCAGAACTAGAAGTGTTGGATTATTTAACTCCTAAACATATAGGCCTAACATTTTGTTTTTACTTCTGTTTTAAGTAATACTTTGTATATATATATATATATATATATATATATATATATATATATATATATATATATATAAAACGTGTTTAGAACTGTCTACTTATTAATAAAAGGAAGGAAACATATTTCTGATAACTGTAGCTCTTAGGCTAATGAAACAACAAGTGAAACATAATGTTGTAAACCGAAAGCATTTCTCTATTGCAGCAACAACGTGCTCAGAAAGCCCCTCAAGTGAGAAGACGCCCACCATTACATCCCAGGGAAGTTTCCAGTTGAGCTCAAACACATTCCAAAATATTTTACGTATTCCATTCAGTCCCCCTCCTCTGCCCTCTAGTGGTGAGTTTTGCATTTTTTCCTTCATACTGTATATGCATTTCAAGAAACTAGGCCTCTGCTTTGACCACTGACTATGAGTATTTGAAACTCTCAGGTGGTTCAGCACTACAGTTCAGCATCTGCCCTTTTACGCCGCCTCTGATCGGCACTGTGGTTCCGACATGGCCCACGTATGTGCTTGGTGAGTCAACTAAATGCATTATCAAACAGCTGCATGTGCCTGCATGTTCTTTTACTTTGTATTTGTTCTTTTACACTATATCTCTAATTGCACATCCAATCTATGCAGTGTCGCCCCAACATGTGAGTCCAGGCACTCAGATACTTCCTCTTTCACCTGGTAAGTAAAAAAAAAAAAAAAAAAAAAGGTGTCTCATTCATGGATAATTAAGCCTCTTAGGCAGGGTTGTCAAGTCTGCAGTTTTCCTCTGGAGTTGGGCTATACTTTTAGACTGTTGATGCAGGTAAAAATATAAACTTGCATAAACTGCATTTGACTGATGCTTGTATTAAAATATATTAGCCATTAGCCATTCTACCAATGAAAACTATGCTAGATGATGAGTTTTGTGAGCGAGGGCTACTGATATGGAACTTATGATGATGAGCTTATGTGAGATGAGCTTATGTGAGCTCCTCTATAAAAACAGACTTTATGATTACTACACTTAATATTCAACAATATTACTGTTCTGCCTGCATTGACACCATTGTATGCGAATAGAACTGATCTGGATAATGACATCACTGTTTTCTCCAGAGCTGCTGTATAGATAAATGAACTAAGTTAAAAACTAATGATTTTTACTACGGAAATGAATTAATACTGAACTTACTTAAGCTGGACAATGACACTATATTCTTCTAGAGCTGCTGTACAGCCAAAACAAACAAACTTTGTTACATCATTTTCCTGCTATCACTGTATAGCTGCTTTGAAACAATCGGCATTGTAAAAAGCGCTACATAAATAAAGGTTGACTTGATTTGACTACTATATAGCGATTTGTATTTTATACATTTGTATACATATTAAAATGTGTATTTTAGGTATTGGAGTGACATATTTTGAGTTTTGATATTTGGGAGAGGGTCATTGTGGTAGTTTTGGGCTATTTTTTGATTGGACATTGAGTTACATTTGTTATGCAGACATGGTATTCCTGGTTTTAGCAATACTGTGGTGTGTGGTAACAGATTCTTTCTTTTTCCAGCTGATGGCACAGTTGCCCCACCGGAGCTCACGGTTTCAGTACTCCCAGTCGGCTCATCCTCAGACCGTGCATGCAAGAGTTTACCATCAGTATCTGTAGACACGCTCTCCCCTACAAAAGGTGAGTTCAGGGTTTGGACTTTGGACAGCGAATATGTGTAGATAAAGAAGATAAACTAAATCTAAATGTAAACAAAAAAAGTCTTTAGGTCATTTATTTTTATCAATTAAAGGGGACCTATTATGCAAAATTCACTTTTGCATGGTGTTTGGACATAAATGTGTGTTGGCAGTGTGTGTACACAACCACCCTATAATGATAAAAGTTCAACCACTCCTTTTTTTAAATCCCCATAATTCATAAGCAGTGTCTCCGAACAAGCCGTTTCCAGATCCTTGGCAATATGACGTCACATTAGCCACAGGCCCCGCCCATGAATGTTGACAGACACTGCCGTTTTAACATAGAACCGCCCTGAGCAAGATCACAGCGAGTTGTACACAGTCCGCCATTGCTGCACTGACGACAATGTCTCCCAAGGGTTTTAGGTGTTCTGTAGCTGGATGGATTAATCCACATAGCTCTCTACATTTACTCCTGAAATCTGAGCCGTTGAAGGCGAGGTGGATTAATTTTGTTTTCGTAGAAAATGCTCCCTCAACTCTATCAAAATTAGTTTATGTCTGCGCGAATCATTTCACACCGGACTGCTTTGTGAATTAATGTCAATACAAAGGGACAATACAAAACAGAGGTTGTGTTAAAATTATGTTACTTAAGGATAGATCAGTAAACTGTTCATGATTACAGTCTCCAGAGTGATACTGGATACGGCAGTAATGAAGGTGAGAGCACTTTATTACAGTTCATCGGAGTTGATTTATGGATATAAAGTTTACCAGTATATTAAGCACCACCCAAAAAGGCATAAGGTCTTTATATATTTGTTTACGGTTAGTTATAATGAGTGTTTCTGTGTACTTCGCTATGTATGTTGATGATAATGCAAGGGAGAGAGAGTTTATGGATAATATTTTAATGCACACTTGCACTGTTTTATTAAGCTCTTACAGTGATTTTCTAGAGTGAAAACAGATGCTTCATATTTTGTGTGAAGTACAATAAACGTTATAAAACTCATCGGTAAACTGGCTTGTACAAATATAGTGGACAAAAACAAGAAGACAATATAAGTTATAACCATAATTAAACTAAACTAAACTATACCTGTTCTATCTCTATGCAGCATATATTCGCAGTTTCTGACATTATAGTGCATCCTGACTGAATCCTGACAGGGAAGAACGAACTCTTGAAGCTCCGCCCTCTTGAGCAGAGCGCAGCAGCTCATTTGCATTTAAAGGGCACACACTGAAACGGCGTGTTTTTTAACCCAACCCCAAAAAGTGGCAATTTTAACATGCTATAAAAATTATCTGTGTGGTATTTTGAGCTAAAACTTCAAATACACACTCTGGTGACATCAGAGACTTATTTTACATCTTGTAAAATGGAGCATAATAGCTCCCCTTTAAATCTTATTTTAAAATGACAATTTTGATTTAAAAAATCATGTTTTATTTTGATAGAGACATTCTGGTAATATCAGTGCCTCCGGGGTTATAGCGTGTAATTTCTGCAGCCCTAGCATCACCAGTCAGAAAAAAAAAAAAAAAATTACAGATTTGTATGGAAGGGAAAATGTGATGGGGGAATTATATTTCAATTATATATAAATAATATATATAATTAAATTATATTTCAATGCTTTTGCTTTCGCTTGCAAAAGTATTGCGTTCTCTCGCAGAGTATTGCGTTCCCACATCAAAATTTGTTCTCCAGCAAAATATTGTTTTCCACTGACAACTTTGCGTTCGCTCCTAAAACTATTGCGTTCCCCGAGAAACTTTGTGTTCTCTTGAAAAGCACTGAAATGTAGCTTTTTACACACACCTCATATTATTTCCATCACAATTTTTTTGTGAGCACAAAAAATAGATTTACACATAGGGGCAAACCATTCTATGAATGGGAAAAAACACATCACTGTTAAATAATTATTCTGGATTACACACACTCTGACTCTTTTTTTCCAGATTTTGTAAGACTTTTAGAGTAGGTGTTCAAAATGCGATAGAGTAATTTTCAGATCATATGATTCAGATTCAGTCATATGATCTTAATATGTCAGTCACATGAGGTGACCTGCTCAATGTGGAATAGAAAATAACTTTTTTAGAATAGAATAGAAGAGAACTTTTCTCTTGTAAGTAAACATAATTTTTATTTAAAATTTTATTTAATTTTTTTTTTAACTTTAAGGTGTTAAATATTTTACAACAAAAACAGGTGAATTTGTTACTAAGGTGAAGGTGTTATTAAGAAGTACTATTAATTTCTACATGTAAATGTTTTCTTTTAATGAGGAAAAAATTACATTGTGCACCTTTTAGTAGAGCAAACAAGACCATTTGTAATTACATTGCTTTACACAAACTGTGTGTTATCCCATTGACTGTAGGTTTCTATTTATTTTGGAGCTGACACAAGAGTGTTAACACCTTATCAGCTAAATAAGCATTATGTCGAACGATTATTAGGTTATGCTATCAGAAAGAGTAGAGAGGATGAGATTGCTTTACTCCAAGCTTAATTTTTTGAGTAAAATAAATATTCCTTGTAAGAGAGAAAGTGTTGAATTTTTACAATAAGAATTAAAAAAAAGAAAAGAAAAAAACATATGGCATGTCTCTGTATGTACTAACAGTTCTGTTCTGTTTTGTTGACAAAGGAAATAATAGTTATAGAATTAACTGCTTGTTTTGCTAATTACAGAAGGAAACCCACAAAAGAACACTGATTCCCCACCTTCCAAAACCGAAAGTAAAATCCGCCCAGAAGCACCAGGTAAGAAACCATTTTAATCATTCTTCCATTTTCATCATGACTTTATTGGACTATGGGAAGCATGATAAATGTTTGTTTTACAGAATGTGTTAAAGAATACATACATCACATAAAGTCCCGCATGAGAGATGTCTGCTGCACTATGCGTGGGGGACTGGCAATGGAATCACATTATGTGGATGTGGATGTGACCCAGAGGAAACTACTTATCAAATCTGGCAAGAATGCAAACAAGTGTCTGGAGAAGGAACTGGTAGTCCTCAGTGATTCAGAGCGAAAGAAAGCAAAGCTGGACAGAAGTCAGTTATTTCATAACGGTGATTCAAAACCAAAACAGTCTGTCGCTCTTCTCGGAAAAGCCGGAGTGGGAAAAACCACATTCATTCAGCGTTTATGTTTGGACTGGGCGAGCGGCAGCCTGCCTCAATTTCAGTTTGTTTTTTTGCTGAACTGTAAAATTTTAGACTTCACACAATCTAACTACAGCTTGAAAGGTTTACTGTTGGATTTGTCTATGTCTCCTCGCTGTGAGGACTCAGACTCTGTGTTCAATCACATTCTGTCCTGTCCTGATGAAGTTCTCATTATCTTTGACAGCTTTGATCACATAAAAGACTTTGAAGGG
The DNA here is from genome assembly GCF_018812025.1 of Megalobrama amblycephala. Taxonomy (NCBI): domain Eukaryota; kingdom Metazoa; phylum Chordata; class Actinopteri; order Cypriniformes; family Xenocyprididae; genus Megalobrama; species Megalobrama amblycephala. Next base: position 55,796,036 of record NC_063044.1, on the reverse strand, counting down.
CTTCTTCAGTGCCCTGCTAAATCACCCACCAACACTAAATACACCATCAAACAGCTATTTTCGGGTTTGTTCCAAAAGGAAATCCTCTCGGGGTGCACAATTCTCATCGCCACAAGGCCTAAAGACGTTTTAAATCAGGTGCTGCGAAAAATCGACAGCCTTTTGGAGCTATGTGGCTTCTCTCCTGAAGACATTGAGTTGTACACATCAAAATATTTTGAGGATGCTTCCCTCAAAGAGAGTGCACTAAAAAAGATTAAGAATCAAAGCTACATATTCAGTTTATGCTCGAACCCGTTACTTTGTTGGACTACCTGCTACCTGCTTGAGAACCAAGACAGCCGCAGTGATGATTTGCCTTCAACCCTCACAGACTTGTACCAAAGAGTGACCTCCAAGTATCTGCAACAGGCTACGCTTGGAAACCGCTCATTATGTAAGAGGAAACAGCCAGACATCCCACAATTGTGCAAAATGGCATGGGAGGGATTCAAGAATCACAATACATGTGTAAACTCTGCCAGTTCAACAGAGCTGCTAGACTGCGGCCTTAAAAGTGGCATACTTGTATCCTACGAAACATCTGAGCGACAAGAAAACCACTTTGCAGACCTCTTCACTCAGAACCTCCTGAGTGCTTTGCACTTGGTGCAATCCAAACAGGTGAATGAAAAAATGGTGGTGGCAAACAGCATAGTCCAGCAGAAGAAACGAAAGGTTCAGGGAGAGTCGCAGGACTTGCTGCAGAGGTTCGTCACGGGATTGATCTTCCAGAAGACACCTGATAGAGTCAGCATCCTGGACAGCAGTGTCAACATAAAGGCCAAAAGAAAGGCTGTTGAAGCCCATCTGAAGAGCATGAAGCCTAATAATTTGGTTCCTGCCAGGTTATTAGAACTGTTTCATTGTGTTTATGAGACCAACGGAGACAAATTTGCCAAACTGCTGTTAAAAAGCCTGCCTGACAATCTGTCGTTCTGTGGGGCACAGCTTTGCCCTTCAGACGTGTACGTCATATGCCATCTCCTTCAACATGCCGGCGCAATGAAGCGGACCTTCTCCATTAACCTGCAAGATACATGTATTCCCATCAGTGGCCTGAAAGAGCTTGTGGGACTCAAATGTATAAAGTCATTCTGGTAAGACATTGTGCATTGCTAAGAGAATAGTTCACCTAAAAATGAAAATTGTCATCATTTATTCACCCTCATGTCCTGTATGAATTTTTTTCTTCTGTGAAATACAAAAAAAGAGAAATTTTAATACAAAAAAGATTATTTTAATTCCCATACAATTACAATGACAGGAAACTGGAGCTTCAAACAGGATGTCAAAGTACCATAAAAGTAGTCTGTATGATTCATGCTCTCTATTCCAAGTCAAACAAAAGTAATAATCAGACTGATTGAATGATCAGATTAAGTTTCAATAAGTTATTCACTGATAGCCGATGCAAGCATATCATTGAGTCCGTGAGTTGAACTAGAGAACTGAATTAGTCTTCAACTAATCAGACCAGTTTTGGAGGTCAAATGACTCAAAATAATAAGTGTTAACGAATCTGAAATTCCTGAATGAATCATTCTTTTAAGTAATTTGTTCTGATTCACAAAACTGTTGTGAATAATTTGCTCATGACTAATCAGATGGATTAGTTATGATTAGTCTTTATTCACTAACATGCCAATGAAAGCTAAGGCAGACGTCAAGATTGCCACTAACAATGAACAAAGAATTGTTTTATTGACCAGTTTTATGATACTTAATATCCTTTTAGAAGACCTTTTTGAAGTTCATTTTAATTGCATGGAAAACAACTGTTCTGCCTTTGTGTTCCGTAGAATCATAGATGTTTGGAACAACATGAGGATGAGTAAATGACAGAATTTTCAGTTTGGAGTGATCTAGTGCTTTAAGCAAAAGGTTTTCATTTATATTTATTATCTACTGTATTTGTTTTTCCATTAGGGCACATACAGCAGACACCATTGGCTTATGGGAGGACTTGCACCAAAGCAATGATGAATTGAATCTGAAAAAAGCCATCGAGAAATTCACCTTGAACCCATTCAAGGCAACACAAGGTTATCACATAGAGAGCCTACCTGACCTTGTCCGAATTCACAGAGAGAAGAAGTTACCAATGAGGTACAGCATCAAATTTGCGTTTGATACTAGTTTGTCCAATGACTATAGTTGTTTGTCTATGTTTTTCAATTCAAATTGTGGAATAAAATAATGTTGCTAAGGAGTATGGCTGTATTTTTAGTGAATTTGTGTCTGCGCTGGATAAAGGTGTGCCAGCCCTCCTGCATCTTCAGAGACTAGAATTTGAGTAAGCAAATCTCACTTTTATCTTTTTCTGCTAATACCCACCAGCCCCTGCTTGTGTTTTCCTGTTTATCCTTTTGTCCATTCAATGTTGATTATATCGGGTGGTGTTCTGTATTGTAGGCTTGGAGTTCAGAACGGTCCAGAAGTTTTCCCTAAACTGATAGAGGTTCTGCCTTCTCTGCATTCTCTCCAACATCTGGAGTGAGTATATCATATGGTTCCATGACTTTATTTGGAATCAGAAAGAAGTCTTTTAGTGTGATTGAGATTTTAAAATTGACTTTTTTTTTTTTTTTTTGTCTTTCAGTATTGAGAAAAACCAAATAGGAGACTCTGGAGCTGAGAAGCTATCAGGCGTTTTAAATTTTTTGAAATGTCTGAAATTGCTAAAGTAAGTTTTAAAACATTTATTCCCTTAAATGTAATGCATGTATTGTCTGGAAGAATCCATTTTCCACACAATTATAACTTTTAAAGGAACTGTGTAACAATTGAACTGAGGTCTTCTTTCCACCTTCTTTCAGTCTGTCTCAAAACTTCATTGGAGATGCCGGGGTGGAGAAACTGGCTAAAGCTCTGCCATCCATCCCTTCTCTACAGACCCTCAGGTATGGAGATGGCTTTATATTTATTAAATAAAAGCAGACTTTTGGAAATGTTTATAAAAACCTCACCGTTTTAACACAATTATTCCACTTTCCTCACTTCTAGTCTCTATGGAAATGCGATTGCTGACAGTGGAGCGGAACACCTGGCTTTGGTTTTACCAGAAATGAAAGTCCTGCAGGACTTGGAGTAAGTACTTGTCTAAACTGAGTTAAATCCTCCTAAATAGATTTATACAACAAGAAAAAACTATTTCATTTCGGTAATTTACGTATCTCAGTCTCTCTTTTTTGACATTAGGTTTCTCTTTTTTCTCTTAAAATAAAATGTAAGAAATATAATTTTATTATATATTATATTATATAGATGCATTTCTTGTTATTTACTTTCAGTGTCAAGTTCAACAAGTTCACAGACATCGGAGCTACAAAGCTCAGTGCTGCTCTGAAAAAGTGCACTGGAATGAAGTCTTTGGAGTGAGTCTCTAATCTTTAACATAATTTGTGGCCTATTTTAATGTAGTGGTCTGATAGGTCAGTACATGAACTTTTACTCGCATAACATTTTTCTTGTATCAGATACTAGCATCTCAAGACTAAGCACCACATTTAAGTTATTTGAATTAGATCTTACAAATCTAGTTTGCCAGCACAGTCAGGTGGACAGACAGATCTGACTATAGTCACTAAGATTATACATTACGTCCATTGTTAATCATCATTACGCAACCTAAATGCTTTTTAATGATATGCAAATAATCTTTTTTTTTATCATATTAATAATCGTTTTTTCTTCTCCCTCATTAGGCTGTGGAATGACTGCATTCCATATGGAGTTTTTGAACACCTTCGTCTTCAAGATTCACGAATAAGATCACTTTGACACATTCTTACAATACGCAATATTTTTTTACAAAAATATCATTCACTATACAATTCAATAGTTAATCGATATTTGCCAAGGAAGACACTAAGCTGCTTAAAAAAGTTGTTCCATTTTCGCACTGAAATTACTTTACATTTGACTGACTTGCACTTTCTGACATTTTTGTGAATATATGGTTTTTGGCACTAAAAGTTGTTTTTTTACTACAATAAACGAGTTCTATGAGTCTGTTTTTATTGATTGTGATTGTCTGTTTATTGATTGTTTCAGATAATTCAACTTGAAGTACTTGTTACTGCTGCTTTGTTGTGGTTTATGTTTATCTCTCTGTTTGTCAATCTATTGTTTAGGTTGTAAAATGTAATATGGTGCACCATGCAACTCCCCAAAAACTTAATGATGTTCATGAATGAATAATTGCTACACATATACATGCTAAACAAGCCATCATGTGTATCATGTCAATATATTTAAATTACTTTATACTTGATGGATACACCACAAATCATTAAATTGAAACATTTCTTTCAAATTATAAAAGGTCTTTCAAAACCATATGAAACCAACATGTTAATATCAAATTCCTAAGAACTTGGCACATGTTTTTAAAGGTAGGATAGGCAATTTTGGAGAGGCTAGCATTAGCAAGCTAGCTTTGACACATAAGCTCCCACCCTGCCTTTAGAGTGCTCTCCAAAGCCACGCCTCCTCCAAAACACATGAACGCGCATAGCAGAGTGCAAAGCGTCACGAGACAAGGCGTTACTTCATGTCTCAAAGCACAGAACATTACAATAATAATGGTCGTAATCAGCTCCATGTATTCTTATTTGTACCACCTCACTGCTGCAGATTAATTTTGGGATAGTGTTGCCATAGAAACACATAAATCCAAGTCTGAGGACGTGAACTGCTCCGTGTAGAACGGATTGCCTACTCTCAGTCGCCGTTGTCATCACTAGTTTGAATGTGAGAAAGTGCAACGCGCAATATGGTGGAATAAGTCCCGCCTTCTAAATAAGAGCCAATCGCCGATTAGTAAAGTCATCACGTTACTGCAGCAGCCGTTAGAAGCTCCGGTTCCTATAGAAACAGTCAGACGCGCGCCTCCGAAATGAGGCAAAAGGCGCTTTAGGACTGCGCATGCGCATTCGTTTGATCCAGCCTGAAAAATACCATTTTTTTTGTCATGATTCGAGCATTTAGAAAAAAATTTTATGAGACAGTTGTTGTCAGATTTCATTGGTGATTTCAAATATGAAATTTAATCGAAAGCTTGGCAAACAGCTTTGGAGAATTTGATGTTTCCCCATTCAAAGAGATAGGAGCTGCTCTGGCATGCCCGAGAAGCATTTCAAAGATGGCCGCCGAGTGAAATGACTTGTCTTAAGCTGGGGACACACTTAACGACTAGCTGAAACATTCTAAGACTGAACTCAACACACTATATGATTTTAAATGCTGACTATAAACACCGACTGAACGCAACTGGCTCTGACTCGCCACGTCTCGGCACACTGGGCATGATCAGTCGTCAGTATCAAATTACATTCATAATCGGCCTTACAATCGGCTTTAAAGGGACTTTGGTACTGCTCTTTTTAATGTTTACTATTGCCACCTAGTGATAAGGCATGTTTATTGTATTACACAATCCGTGTTTCCATCGCAGGAACTTTCCCCAGGAACTATAGACTTTGGGGTGGTACTTGGCGTGTTTTGACCACAGGAACCAGGGTCTAAATGAAGTTCAGGGTAAAAATTTCCCCCTCAGAAAGTACCTGCTTACGGGGTAGTACTTTCCAGTAAGTTCCAGAACTTTTGGGGTTGTGACTTGGGCACTGAACATGCTGATTGATTGAGTTCACGCAGCATTTTGAGTTGTTTGCTATTCGAATGAACAATGGAGGTTAAAAAATGCGACCAATGAACTGACAATGAGGTTCAGGCTTTATTATGCAGAGGACGAAATCCAGCTGGAACTGCAAAGTCGCACACAGTCCTATGTCACTGGACTTAATCTTTACATGTGTGATTTTTTTCCACCAAACCAGTTCAGTGGAAATCCTGCCCTGGAGCCAATTCTAAACATTTCATTGGCCACGCCACAATAATGATTGCTTACACCCAACACTGATTCCTAAACCTATCCGTTGCTGTAACCTCAGCCAGTGAAATTGGTTGCAGGGTGGGGATTTCCACTGAACCGTTTGGGGAAAAACATCATGGTCTTTGCAGTACTTTAGACTGCAATGGAAACGAACGCAGCAACAGGTCTAGGGGGAAAAAGTTTCTGGGACAAATTCTTCCAGGTAATTTTGGTGGAAAAACATCTATAGATCACCAGGGCCCAGTTGTTCAAAAAATTTAATCTGGATTAGAATGAGCAAAATCGGACTGGATCACCCTAATCCAGACACAAATTTTCATATTACCAAATCCAGATTAGGCTACTAATGCTCTAAATGGGATCACATTTCACAATGTAGGCTGCTACCTATGTAAAGAACAAAAGGTAGAATAGAGGGTCACTTTAAGTGTTTTTATTTGAAGAAACAGAAGACAGCACAATAAAACAATACAAACATTCATTTTCAGTTTCCTTTAAACAGCCAGACCCCTACGAAGACCCTAAAGGGCCACGGTGATGGAAAAAACATGAGATGGGAGAAAAAAATATTTCAATGTTAATTATGTTCTCTCAGAAAAGTTTTGCATTCCATTCACCTGAGAAATCTCGAGTTTGCTTGCAAAGAACTGAAAAGTTTTGCAATCAAATGCAAAGCTTCTCAGAGGAATGCAAAACATTTGCGACAGAATGCAAAAGCATAAAAATATAATTTGTCCCACAATATCATGGTTTTTCCGATCACCATGTTCCTTTAGGGTTTCCATAGCCCCTCATCTGACCCACAACAAATAAATAAAAACAAATATACATGCAATAAGAGAAGTTAGAAACTACTTTTGACTAGTTCATCTCTGATGATTGGGTCACTGTAATGAAGATACGATGATAAAACAAATTAAAATTAAATATATTATATTAGTTTGACATTAACAGCTGTTTGAAGGATATTTTATTTTATTGGCCTGAAAGACTTAACAGGTAGCCTAATGTGTGTGTACTTTATCACTGCACACAAATCAATTGCAAAATATATAAGTGTATACTGCATATAAATGTTGTATTATTTGTCCATTTTTAAAGTTTTATTACAATACGTTCCTGAAATCTATGCGGAATCCACTCTTCCGCTGGGATCAGGATAATCCTGATATCTTGGATTAAAGGTATTCCTATCTTACAAAAACGTTTTGAACAACACAATCTTAAGGTTTGATCCAGATCAGAACCAAGATTGGATTACATGATCTAATCCGATTTCATAATCCTTTATTTCTTTTGAACAAACCATTTTCAAGATATCTAAATCTGATAGCCAAAATCTGATCAGATTACTTTTGAACAACTGGGCCCAGATGCTGTAAGTCATCCTGTTAGTTTTTGAAGTATTTTATTTATGAAACTCTGCAGTAACTTTTATTTTTGTGGAAGAGGTAGGGTTATGGTAAGGTTTAGGGTTTGGGTTAGGTTTTTAGCTACAATTACCATGAGTTTGTATTAATTTGACCCTTCTCGTTTGTTTGTGGCGCTCGGTGACTGGTGCTACGTTTAAGTCCTTCTGGGAAGTTTGTGTTTACATCAGGTGCAAGGTTTTTTTTTTTTTTAACTCTTTTTCTAAATGAAGAACAAAGAATGTGCATCAGGTGTGTTTTGCTTTTTTATGTTTTTAATTAATTTAGGAAACCACTGTAAACTTTATTGTATTGTTATATTACAGTGCTATCATATTTAGTGCATGCATTTATCTTATTTTGTTGTAAATAAAAAGAAGCCTGACAATGTCACTACTAAATTATGTGGTCAGTATTGTGGTATTCCGTCACATTTTTTACTGACGCCTCCAACTTGTACGGAAAGAAAATCCTCAGCTTCACCACTGGTATTTACGGCATTCATGTGCGTTCAACACGTAAATGCGATCTATCTGACATGATTTGAACGCACCATGTCTACAATCACACAATGATGACGTGATGTCTGCACGAGCAGGGGATGTGGAGGAATGGAAATACAAAGGTTGACAGACAGGTAGGACAACCTATCATTGCATTCGGACCGAATGCAATGATTGGACAAACATTTTTTGTTCTTGAGGCTTCCACAGAAGATATATGTATTTTTTCATTTTTGCATTTAGACCACTTCTATTATTGACTGCTATCAGGATGTGAAGAGAATTTCAACCAATATAACAAAAAGTATTTCTCGAGTTTGTTTCCTCATAAAATCTTTAAGCTAATAAGGTTAAGCGTATGTGGCTTGCTGTCTGCTGTGGAGGGGCTCGAGGAAGCAGCTTCAACTCGAGCTTGGATATACCCCCCCCCCACGGACTACTAGTGCCTGGAAGAGGAGTATGATAGATGAGATGCCTAAAATATGTGTGGAGTTGGGGAGGTGGAGGGATATCGAAACAACTGATGCCAGAGCAGGAAGAGTAGCTGCTTATTTCCTCTGGATGTAATTGAAAGATTAGGGTTCCCTCCACTTGAGATTATGTTTGAGTTTCACTAATTGAAAGATTAGATGGGTTCACTCCTCCCGAAATTACATTGTCAACTTCACTTATGAAAAACACTGCCTACCCTAGATTTATACTAGATATTGATCAAGGCCACTAACTGAATCTTTGTCCCAGTTAGGATCTCAGAGTAGTTCGCTGTTAACACAGTATGTTTTATGTAATATGGCAACAGATATTTAAAAGTCAAATGTGACACCATGGCAACACAAAGTGAAATTATTCATTTATTAAATATATATATATATATAGAGAGAGAGAGAGAGACAGAGAGAGAGTGGGTAACTGAATCTCAAATATATCATTTTCAGGCTGTCACAAATATGAGGTTCCAAAGACAGTCTTATAGAAAAATTCAGAACACCCTGTTTGTCTCGTGACGTATTGCTTATTTGAATAGTATTAAATGAAATGAAACCATGCTGAGGCATTTATAAATAAGGGAGTTTCTACAGGTAATAACAAACCCTTGCAGGGCTGACACAGAATCCTGCTCGAGTGCTTAATGCCAAACTAAAAATAAATAGGCTAATGCAATATTTATATCCACAGTAGCGGTTAGTGCCAGAATTTGATCTCTGAAGAGATACTGACTGGCGGCTTCATGGAAAAGCACATAGTCCGTTCGGCTTATCTGTTCCGGGTAAATATTCCATGTGGCACGATAGCTTGCTTGCAGGTCAGTCCCTTGAACCTGAACAGCCTGTGGAGACACAACAATTAATGCAAATTTATTTTTGAATATGAATCATAATCTAAATACTGACCTTTAATATTACTTACTTATTCCTGAAAGTCTTTTTTTTATAATTTGACCACTGCAACATATTTTTATGTCTGCAGAGACGATATGTAGTTCCTTTTGACAATGGTTCTCCAGTAACCAAATGAATCTGCCAAATGGCACCTTCCCCACGAAAGCTTCGGCTGCCTTTGCCAGTCATTGTAGTTTATTCCAGATATCCCTCAAAAACATCCAGCTCAGTGTCTGTGTCATAGGGAATAGAGGCTGGGTCAGAGAGAACACCCAAATCCACCAGTGCCTGGTCCATATCCTCTGGTAAAAATACTATCCCTACATTAAGGACTATGTATTCCATTAAAAAGGCATAGTAAAGAATTAAGACATTGACAAAAAATAGGCCAAGATAAAACATATATGGAAGCTCGTTGATTAGCGATTCAACTGAATCTAACCGAGAGTAAATTGAGTGTGTCATAGACTCCAAAACATATGATTCAGTCTCACTGAACAGACTGAAAGAATTAAAAGCATTTAATCACGCTTTATATGAGACAGGTCAGTGTGGATCTATCCATTTCAATCAAAAGCGAAGTGATGCAACTCCCTTTTCAGCAGGATTCCTCTTTCGATGTATGTTTCCACTATACAGAAGATAAGTTAGTGAAGAACAGCATGTTTGAATGCTCCAAGGCCGCGCGCTGCTCTTTGACATTAGGACAAAAATATCCCGACTCCCTCTTAAAGGTGCTGGCGACGTTTACAATTCAGAAATAAAAACGATCCAGGAGCACGACGAAGCTTTATAACGTGTGAAAAACAAAACAAACGGCGCTTTCTCATGACTTCACCAAAACCGTTGCATTCGCACGGAACTATGGGAAATTGAGTCCGCACTAGTCTAGTGCAGCGATGAGAACTCGCGCTGACGACTTCAATAATAAACTACAAATCCCATAATGATATGGCGCTGAAGTTTGGGCTGTCATAAGCGATAGGTCGACAGGTATGTTTTCATGTGAGGTTTCTGGGCCTTCAACTGCTGCGGATATGGATCAATTCGCCTAGCAAATTGTGTTAAAAACATACATATTGTGAAATAAAAACACCTGAAAAATGTTCGGCCGTTCAAGGAGCTGGGTTGGAGGACAGGGGAAGTCCAAAAACATTCATTCTTTGGATCATTTGAAGTAAGTTTTTATGGACCGTTAGCAGCTATTTCGCTAGCGTAGCTCGTGCAGTTTTAGCTTTATAATTCAGCCAGTTATTGTCATTACCGTGGAAAGTCACTAATAGTCAGTTTAGAAAATGTAAACATGTATATTACGCCTGACAGAATTTATGTACGATGTTAAACTGAGCGCACAGGAGCAAAACTGTGTGTGCAGCAGTCGAAGACTTGGTGTCAAAATCTAGTGAGCTGCCTACCAAGACATCATTTTGTGACATTGGGGATGCACTTGTGTTGCCCAAAAAAGCTGTCTTGACTAAATTTTGAGCCACAGCTGAAGTTAACATACGGTTGTGTGATTTGGTGGGTTAGTTTATTAAATACATTATATCTGTCTTATTAAATATATCACTTAAAGTAGTTTTCTGTTATGCAGAAGTGGTTTATGGTCGTTACGATCTCAAATACATTACAAATATATCAGTTAGATGGGCATAATATGAAATATCTTGTGGCATTTAAGTAGATTTTTATATTATCTTTAGGTATATGTACCATGTCCTAACAAAGAACACAACAGTGACTGATCACAACAGAAATCTGCTGGTGGAAACGATTCGCACCATTACTGAGATTCTTATCTGGGGTGATCAGAATGACAGCTCTGTCTTTGAGTGAGTTTCACATCTCTTTGTTATTATCAGATTTGAAGTGTTTCCACATGCTAGTTTTGCAATAAAATGACAGCTAAAATACAAAACATAATGGTAAGCATCATCCTCTCTTCGTAGCTTCTTTTTGGAGAAGAACATGTTTGCGTTTTTCCTCAACATACTACGGCAGAAATCCGGGCGGTATGTGTGTGTCCAGCTTCTGCAAACGCTCAACATCCTTTTTGAGAACATCAGTCATGAGACTTCTCTCTGTGAGTAAAACCCCGGACAAAGTTCAAATTCTAATTTGATGTTTATGTCCTGACCATTTAATATGTTGTTCCTTTCCTTTTTTAGATTACTTGCTGTCGAATAACCATGTTAATTCCATCATTGTGCATAAATTTGACTTTTCTGACGAGGAAATTATGGCCTACTATATCTCCTTTCTGAAGACTTTGTCTTTGAAACTCAACAACCATACAGTGCACTTCTTCTACAATGAGGTAAGGTGCATTCACTTGGGCAACTGTCATTTTTCAAATGACTGTTTATGTACTGAAAGCAGAAGAGGGGTTTTTATTTGTGGGCTTGCATCATGTTTAGCAGACCACTTCCAGGAAGATCTAACCGTTCACAGTGACTTTGTAAAATCGTGTTTCCTGTGTGTTCATCCTGCTTCAGCAGTTATGTTCTTTCATTTTGGACAAATGCAGGCCAGCTGTAAGTTTACAACAGTTTTTTTGTGGATTGGAAGGTGACGGAAATGTTTCAGGGCTCCTTTGTATAGGGGGAAGTTATTGGTGTACTGTAAATGGTTGTATTTAACCCTTGTGTGTTCTTTATTCCGTGGCACCTTTGATGCTGTTAATCGTTGGTGTCAGGAATAGAGAGGGCCTGCGTGGAAGGATTCGCTCTATGAGAGAGCTGATGCTGCACTGTTTGTAAATACAATCTCCTAATGTAAAATTGAAGTTAAGATTGCTAAAGTATCATTGTAAACCAATGCATGTTAGAAAAATATCAAGACTACCAACTGTTAAAGATTGATGAAGCTTATAGAATCATCTTGAATGCAGAATATAATCCCAGATCAGTGTAATGTATCTGAATGACATTAACAAAGCAATGTTTTGGGAGTGACAACTGCATTTAGTTGCTTAAAGAGCCACGTGAGTCTCTATTGAACTCATTATGGTTGTGATAGTGATAAACCATAGCAACATTTTGGCATCTCGTGGTAAACAATAAACATGGAAGGAGTTTAACTAGTATTGCTGATGGAACTAATATAGCAAACAAAGACATTAGTAAATGAATGATCTGAATCTCCTATCACAGCACAAAAATGATAACGCTGTATGAAGGATTTAACACTTTGAGTAGTTAATCTCACTAGATTATATTCTCTTTTTATTTGGAACTTCATGGACACTAAGAAAAAGATAACATTTATATCAAATGATGGATAAGTCTGGCATCTGTATTAAAACAGATAACACTTGGGTTTAAAATAAAGCAATAAGCCCCAAGATGACGTGGTTTACAGTGAATTTATAACAGCAAAGGGGCGTTGTTAGGCACGACGCGGAGTATAAAATGGTTACCACAAATATTTAAAAAAATATTAAGCCAAAAATATGTATTAATGCAACTTTCATGAAGTAAAATCATTAAAAGTCTATAGTCCTTGACCGTGAACAGCAACAGAAGATACATTTATTACACCATTAGATGGCGGCAATGAGGGAGTCGCAAAGACTTTTATATTGAAACTTGGGTAACACTTTACAATAAGGTTCATTAGTTAACATTATTTAATTACATTAGTCAACATGAACTAATAATGAACTGCATTTATACAGCATTTATTAATCTTTGTTAATGTTAATTTCAACATTTCCTAATACATTATTAAAATGTTGTTAAAACTGCAGTCCGTAACTCTTTTTTTTGGTTAAAAATGATCCAAAATCAATTTTTGAGCAAGTACATAACCAGCCAGTGTTCAAAACTATCTCATTATCTTAGCTCGATTCACAACGGTAAGCTTGTAATAATGTTTTATAATAAGAGCGACCTGGTGAATTTCCGCGGGAAATTCGAGCATGCAGCAGTTTGTCTTTGCATCATTACGTCACGTCTGTAAACAGAAAGAAGGAGTCCAGGCCAGTCGGTTTTATCATGTGAGGATGCTGCTTGTAGAGGATCATTTTTGGCCTGTTCTCACAGCAGCTGAAATAATTAAACATCAATCTGACACTGACAGTCATCAGTGACAACTGGAGATTCACCCGTAGTCAAAAGCACAAGACTTGGCAGAGTGGCTACAGAAATTGAAATCTACAGGTAACGCTAATATACACTAAATACACAGTCACGCAATGCAGATGTTGTTAAAGGTGCTAAAGAGGATGTTTTGTTTTATACATTTTTGCAATATTACTTGAAACTGTCTATACTAACTGATAAAAGACTATTTATTAGGTGCACTGAAAGTAATAATATTAATATACATCATCTGTGCACGAGGTAGGGCCTTAAAAACATCAGCCAATCGTTTACGCGATCATCGCGTAAACGATTGGCCCTCTGGCTTGTCAATCACTGCCATGACGTTCCTTTTGAGAGACGAGCGCGGCTGCGCGCTCCAGTAACTTTCCACACTCCACAGGCGCCGCATGCAATGTTTTTGTCAGGAGACAGGAGTAACAACTGCAGATTATGAGTTACCTGCGGTGAGTCCGACACAATGAATCCAAAAAACACGACACAGCGAATGCCGGTGGTAAACACTCGTGTTCCAATACGAGTGTTTACGAGTTTTGGGAGGCGTTCCTTTGAAATGTGTTGTGAAGGAGGGGGGTTGTTCTTACGCATGCGCTCATTTCAAAAACTCAGTAACAGTCTTTGGATTCTCAGTCGACGAAAAAATCCTCTCTATCACCTTTAACATTAACAATTTGAGAACAAAGTATAACAGTAATAACAATTTGCACAGTTTGACGTGATCCGAGCTAAGCGATCGTTAGATTTAATCATCATTGACAGCACGATTTATTGTAGGCCTAATGCTCAGTTGGTCAGAACAAAAGTGGCAGACAGGTTACTTACTTGTTCAGATGATATTTTCCAGTGAAAATTATTTTGGTCATACTTTCAAGATGTAGAATCTGTGATTGTGAAGTACAGTATCCACACCGGTGTAGTGATTGACAGCAAACATTAGATTCATCCGCGCTGAGCCGTGCCGAAGCACAACGCACGTAACGATAACAATTCCGCATATGACTGCAATTGCAGGTTTCAAACAGAGATGGCGACAAAGAGGAAAATGCCAGACTGTAAATTTAACATTAGTTAATGCACTGTGAACTAACATGAACAAACAATGAACAACTGTATTTTCATTAACTAACATTAACAAAGATTAGTAAATGCAGTAACAAATGTATTGCTAGTTCATGTTAGTTAATACATTAACTAATGTTTAACTAATGAACCTTATTGTAAAGTGTTACCGAAACTTGTTGTGAACACGGAACAAGACTCAAATGACAAATACGTTGACTAGCGCTGTCAGTGTCAGCAGGGCACAGGAAAACCCATTAAATGTTAAAAGGACAAGATCGCTGCAGACATTCAAACTGATTTTTTTATTATGAACATATGACTGACCTGAAGGAAAATGATAAATTTGAATGCAGGTAATACACTCTCACAGTACTCTTCTACATAATACAGTAGGCTTCAATGAACAAAATCAATAGAGAACAAACATATGTTTACGTTGCTAAGAGTGATTGCTAAAAGACAGATGCAGCAACACACACTCAGTGGCGCAGTGATACTTATGTAATGTGGTCAGCTGTATGTTTTCGGGAATTTTACAATGGCTTTGAACGCAGCTCAACCAATCAGTATCAAGGGCCGGAACTATCCGTTTTATAAACAAGTAAACTAATATTACAAAAACAGTGCTAAAATCTTATTGGATGAGCCACATTATCCCTAACCCTAAATTATCTGGGTAACACTTTACAATAAGGTTTCATTAGTTAACATTAGTTAACTTCTTTAGTTAACATGAACTAATTAACAATACTTCTACAGCATTTATTAATCTTTGCTAATGTTAATTTTAAAATTTACTAATACATTATGGAAATCAAATGTATCTTTTAACATTAGTTAATGTACTATGAACTAACATGAACATTGAACAATGAACAATGAATTTTTATTAACTAACATTAACAAAAATTAATAAAAACTGTAACAAATGTATTGCTCATAGTAAGTTCATGTTAGTTAAAACATTAAAGGAACACTCCACTTTTTTTGAAAATAGACTCATTTTCCAACTCCTCTAGAGTTAAACAGTTGATTTTTACCGATTTCGAATTCATTCAGCCGAACTCCGGGTCTGGCGGTACCACTTTTAGCATAGCTTAGCATAGTTCATTGAATCTGATTAGACCGTAAGCATCTCGCTCAAAAATGACCAAAGAGTTTTGATATTTTTCCGGCGTAATAATCAAGGAACTTTGCTGCCGTACCATGGCTGCAGCAGGCGCAGTGATATTACGCAGCGCCTCTCATAAATGTCTCCATGGTTGCAAGGCACGCTCCCCGTGCAAATGGGGTCACAGACGCTGCATAATATCATTGCGCCTGCTGCACCCATGGTCGGCAGCAAAGTTCCTTGAATATTACGCCGGAATGAGAGTATAGTTCCTAGCCATATCGACCTAGAAAATCGCAACTTTTCATTTTCCGTCAGTCTTTTTTTACACGATGTAACTACAGAAGAGTCAAGTTTTCAATGGGAAAAATATCTAAACTCTTTGGTCATTTTTGAGTGAGATGCTAACGGTCTAATCAGATTCAATGAACTATGCTAAGCTATGCTAAAAGTGGTACCGCCAGACCCTGAGATTGGCTAAATGGATGCGAAAATGGTAAAACTCAACTGTTTAACTCCAGGGGATTTTCAAAAAGTGTAGTGTTCCTTTAACTAATGTTAATAAATGAGACCTTATTGTAAAGTGTTACCATTATCTGGTATACCTGTCACCACACATCAGTAGAATGTGGCAAGTTGCGAAGATGTTCTGCAAACATAGTCAAAAATACTGCGTCCTACCTACTACTACTTAGCTAGTTTGTATTTCTTCATCATTCTTATGTCTAAACCCTGGCACTGATTAGAGCCATCAATATATTTTTCCACAGCATAATAACAATATGGGTAACCAAAATATATCATGGTTTCCACAGAAATTCTTGAGCATCAAATCAGCATATTAGAATGATTTCTGAAGGATCATGTGACACTGAATAATGGAGTAATGATAAATTACATTACATTACAAAACACATTCAAATAGAAAACATATTTTAAATTGTATATCAATATTTTTACTGTATTTATCAAATAAATGCAGCCTTGGTGAGCATAAAGGACTCCTTTCCAAAAAAATCTAACCAACTCCATACGATGTGGATTTAATGTAAATGCACTTGTCACTACCTGAAATTTTCATTACTAAAATAAGAGGAAAATCACAGCTTTATTGAAGTGCTATATAGCAAGGATTAGATTAGGTACATTTTAAACCTGTTTAGCAGCCAGTAGCATTCCATTCAGGGATGCTTTTCAATTTCAGTGAAGTTATGCATCCATTTCTTCTGCTCTTGTAGATGTTCCGGATTCACATAAGAGAATTAAAGTACGGGTTTTGTGTAATGTCACTAGTTGCAGTTCTCCTCTCTCTGAGCTAATCCTCCTTGCTGATGGCCTCGCTCTCTGTCTCCCATGCTTCTAGCACACTAATGATTTTGCCCTGTACACGGAGGCCATTAAGTTTTTCAACCACCCAGAGAGCATGGTCAGGATCGCGGTCAGGACTATCACACTCAATGTGTACAAAGGTGAGTAGAGCCCTGACTCAGCTGCTGCTGCCGCACGATCCTTCTCTCTGCTGTCAATCTCTGTCATGCCTCTGATGCATGGGCATGCTGACGCTGCTCTCCGCCATCCGTGAGTAACGCACACTTACATTTAGCGATCGCCGCTGATTCTAGACACATGCACGGGCACAGTGGGGTTTCACTTGGGTATGGTCATGTGCTGAAGACAAAAGGGCTTTCGCTGATCTGTTTCTCTGGCTTGAGCTTTACATGAATCCTTCTTCCCTTCCTGAATAACTGACTTAACATTTCTTACTATCTGCTTGGTGCTTACCCTTGGATTGCAGTTCATCTTATAGCTAAACAATCAGTGCCTGTGGAGATTGTTGAAGTATTTTGGTCAAACCACCATTGGTGCATGTTACTGACGTTAATGTGCATACAGTGGCCCCAAATAATATTTGGAGATGTAGCCAACACTTAAAAATGTATGAATGTCATTGCATTAAATAAACAACCTTCTTTCTTTAAAATAAAAGCCAGTTATTCTTATATTTTATGCATAAAATAGGTATAGGTGAAAAACCAACCTTACTTATCAGTCATTTGACAAATGTAGGCCTGCTCTGAAACAAAGTGCCTATGTGCCATTGATACTCTTACAGATTACAGATTTTGTTTTATTGGTAGGTCAACTACAAAAAATGTGGGGTCCCATGATCATTTGGTTATAATTTATGTCTTGAATATCAGTTTGTATTGAACTACCATTAAAAAGTTTGGGGTCATTTTTTTTTTTTTTTAAGAAATTAATGCTTTTATTCAACTAGGACACATTAAATTGACAGTAAAGACATGATACAAAAGATTTCAATTTCAAATAAATGCTTTTCTTTTGACCCTTCTATTTATTAAAAAATCCTGAAAAAAAATCACGGATAAGAAATGCTTTTTGAGCAGCAAATCATCATATTAGAATGGTTTCCGAAGGATCATGTGACACTGAAGACTGCAGTAATGATGCTGAAAATTCAGCTTTGACATCACAGGAATAAATGACATTTTTAAAACATATTAAAACAGACCGCATTATTATTTTAAATTGTTATAATATTTCACATTTTTACTGATTTTGCTGAATTTGACAAATAAATGCAAACATTGTAAGCATAAAGAAACTTATTTTATAAACATTAAAAAAGTTACTGCCCCCAAACTTTTGAATGGGAGATATACTATGCATATTTTTTATTTTATATAATGCAATGACGTTCATTTATGTTTTCTTGTCTCTTAAGTGTTTGAATACTTTGAATAATCTGTGGCCACGTGGGGTACAATTGACATTCTTGATATGGCAGATCACGTGCATAATTATTCTATAAATGCACCGAATTAATCGCAAAGAAGCAGTTAAAATCTCTGATTGTCAGAAATAGCAAGTGGGTGTTATGGATTACCTTTGCTTTTTAGCATGTCCTGGCAGCTTCATATGGCTGGTCGATATGTCTGTTGGTTTTTGGGCTGTTCTTGGTTCCAGATGCTTTCTTGTGCAGGTTTAGTACCAGCCACTAGGTGGTGTGATTGTTTCATCTTTTGGCCTCTAGGGCCCAGAGCTCCATTAGCTCAGTCCCTTCATCTTGTTTAATCCTTTGTCTGTTCTTCCCCTCTCCCTCTATGGTGACTCCTGTGTGCCTTATTCCAGTGTCATGTAAGTTGGTCAAATTCAGAACTTTCTTGTGCCACTTGTATTGCATGTTCTCTTGAATTGTTTTTTAAACTCAGTTGCTTCTTTTGTCTGTGTACACAGGTTTGCAATTCACATGCTGATAATAGTTAAAAATACACTAGTTTTTGGTGCTTTTATTTAAACCCTTTTTTGGCTTTGATGGTGATGTTTGGCAGTGTCAGTTGTATTTGTGTGTTTTAATTAATTAATTTATTTTTCTTAAAAAAGATGCTTGAGGTGCATCCTCTAGTCCTTTAACTGATCATTATAGCCTCCATAAACCTGGATCAACTTATTATGATCCACCCACAAGACAAACCCTATTCTTTTCCTACTATTTTATGGCATAAAATAAGCTTAAAAACATTTTGCAACATCTAATACTCTCAGCATGCTTAGTACAGGACTTGTTTATTGCATAGGATCAATTTAGCTTCCTTTAGCGACTCTGCATAGACATCATCATTTAACGTAACCCTCCAACATCTGACAAATGACATTGCACATTGCCCTTTAATTAACCTTCTTTAATTTTTCCATCACTGTGTCTGCCGCTGTTGTGTTATTAGTTATACTAAACCTCACAGTTCCTTTCCCACGTCACTGTGGCTGTTACCTGATCCCTCTGCCTGTTCTTGAGTAACCGTGTTTACTTTTGGTCCTGCCCTGCAGTGGACAACCAGCACATGCTACACTACATCCGGGACAAAACGGCCGTGCCGTACTTCTCCAATTTGGTCTGGTTCATTGGAAGCCATGTCATCGAGCTGGACAAGTGTGTGCAGACTGATGAAGAGTAAGGTTTTCATGACACTTTTTTTAATGTGCGGTTCATATCCGCACCACTAGGTGTCACTATAGACCACATTTGTTCACTATGGAATTCATTTACTTAAACCATCTGAATTCAAAACATAGCCTGCTCATGAACATATATGATTAGAATATATTGCACATTTTCCCATCTATACCCATTCTCATCAGACATAAAAACAGAGGAAAACTCAGCGATCTGGTAGCCGAGCATCTGGACCATCTCCACTATCTGAACGACATCCTCATCATCAACTGTGAGTTTCTCAATGACGTGTTGACGGACCACCTGCTCAACCGCCTGTTCCTGCCCCTCTACGTGTACTCTCTGGTCAGCCAAGAGCAGGTGAGGACACAATTACACGTCTGTTTATTAGTACTTATAAAGCACATATTAATGCCTTATTCTGCATGACCATATTCTACATCCCTTGCTCCTACCCAATACCAAACTTAACAACTACCTTACTAACTATTAATAAGCAGTAATTAGGAGTTTATTGGGACAAAAGTCATAGTTAATATTTAGTTATTAGTGAGAATTGGACCCTAAACTAAAGTGTGACCCATAACTCTTTTATTTTGACATAGGTTCACTATATTTTGTTGATTATTCTTCTTTTACTTATACCTGTTGAGCATTTATGACTTTTGAAACCATACAAGTTAATGGCTTCCAATAAACTTTTACTTTCTCATTTGGAAGTGTTGGTGATCTTAATGTTATATAACATTCTGCATGCAAAAGTTCAAGATTCCACTTCCACTATTATATTGAAAGTGTATTCACTTGTATCTTTACAGCATTACAGAGACGTTGAGGCTTTATATGATCTGTGCAGTTTACTTGTGATAAGACACATCTGTTAACACTTTAGTATAGGGAACACATATAAACTATTAACTACGACTTTTCCCCCAATAAACTCCTAATTTATTGCTTATTAATAGTAAGGTAGTTGTTAAGTTTAGGTATTGGGTAGGATTAAGGATGTAGAATAAGGTCATGCAGAATAAGGCATTAATATGTGCTTAATAAGTACTAATAAACAGCCAATATTCTAGCAATATGCATGATAATAAGCAACTAGTTAAAAGACCCTAAAATAAAGTGTTACCACACATGCTTACTGCACTGCAAATATAAACATTAAAAACAATGTATAAAATATATTAAAAAAAAAAAAAATTAAGTGTTTAATTTTTGAGGTTGGTAAGATTTTTTTTAATGTTTCTTAAAAAAGAAGTCTCTTATGCTTTCCAATGCTGCTCTTATTTGATAAAAAATACAGTAAAAACAGTAATATTGTGAATATTATTACAATTTAAAGTTGAAAGTTTTCTTTTTTAATATATTTTAAAATGTATTCCTGTGATGAAAACAGTTTTGCTTTTTAATGCTGCTGTAAAGTATTAATTTCTTTCAAAAAAAAATAAATAAATAAATAAAAAATACTTACTTGCCCTAAACTTTTGGACTGTAGTGTATAGTAATGATCCAAGCATGGTGATGTCATTTCAGGCTATTTCCACCCCAAACCAACTTGTTTACATGCCACATGATGACAGTCTTTTTTTTTCTTTTTTTTTTTCCAGTCTGATGATCGTAAGATCAACCCTCAGGTGTCACTCTACCTGCTGTCACAGGTATAGAAACATACTTTGGTTTTGCTGAGACTTGCAATGAGTAGATTAGCCACTATACACACAGTGTGAGCTGCACACATGTGGTCAAGTGACGACATATGTTCCCCCGACTGTCATAGGTGTTCCTAATCATCCACTACCAGCCGCTCGTCCACTCTCTGGCTGATGTCATTCTGAACGGAGACTTGTCGGTGTTCACCGTGCAGACAGAACAGAGCGCTCACAAGAGTTCAGTGAGTACATCTGCCTGTTGGCTTCTTCATTTGGAAGTTTATTCAAGAGATAATCAGATGGTTTCAGGATTGATCCCTACAAAAATCCATTAACCACTTAGGTTCATGGCATTTTATGGGAGCAGGTGACTCGTAGTCAATTAAAAATGTTGTCTCAATTGCCCTTTCACATGACCTTTGGCACTGTTATGACATCACACTTAAAGTTCAAACCATATTAAACTCAAATGAAATCACTGCATTTGCAATCACTGTTTTTTACCATTAACTTTGCACACTTCCCGCTAAGACTGGGCAATATCATACTGAGATCTTTCCGCTAAGACTGGGCGATATCATATTGAGATCACAGTAAAATTTACGCCGATACTGATGATAAGCTCTGGACATTTTTACTAGATATGGATTATAACTGCAGGGAGCTGGCAAGGGAAACCTAACTTGCGTTACCCTCCAAAGCTAAGAAAAAAAAAAAAAAAAAAAGGTAACACAATGTCAGTTGTGTTTTGTTTGGGGGTTTTGTTGTTGTTGTTTTTTTAAATAAAAGCACAGATTAAGGGCCTCTTCACAAAAATGCATTTTGCTTTTAAAAAAATGGTAGACGAAGATCAGTGGAACAAAACAAAACAAACAAGCTCTTGAGACTTGTTTTTAGTAGTTGAACTTCTTTTAACTTGAGTGCTGTGTTTTTAGAATGCTATGTCATGCACGAGATGCTGTAAAAGAGAGACGGATAGCTGCAGGTCATAACAGGTGTACACAGTGCTACAACAGAGACTAACCCTACCCCACACCCTAACAGGCAGTTTTCATGACCAATTGTAAAGACCTTTTGGCGTGCCCCCTATCTTTCTAAATCCAGTCTTAAACTACCTGCGTAATGCAACACACACACACACACACACACACCTCATTGCTATATTGATAATATGGGTTTTTTTTTTTTTACAACATTTTTACACAGTGTTGGTATTTAACACTGTTTGTCATTTAACAGTGTGTATACTGTATGTATACAAGAAATGCAAGTAGAAGTAGAAGTAATAGTAGTGGTAGTAGTAGTAGTAGTTAAATGAATAATAATAGTAATGATAATAATAGTAGTAGTAGTAGTAGTACTATCAGTAATCTGGTGGATTTTTTAATAAGACTGGATTTAGATTTTTAAAAATGTACTGTAAGGGAATACTATTTCTTTATGTTTTAAAAGCTATTACAATTATGAAAATGACATGATTTTAGTGAGCTCATAATGTAATAAATTTCTCATAATGTAAAAATTATTACATTATGAGCTCAAGATTTATTACATTTTGAGAAAATGATTACATCATCAACGTTGTATTACAATAATTATGTAATATTTATTACATTATGTGCAGTTATTACATTATGAGTTGCTACAGGCATGCCCATTAGTTTGACCTGCAGATACTCAAACTTGACAAAAGATGTGAGCACAATGGTCACAGTGGTGACAATGGTCACATCTAGCACGTTTACATAGAAAAACAATGAAAAAAATGCATTCTGTGTCAAAATATGCCGGCGGTCGGTTCCAACCAAGGCAGAAAACACGGCAAACTTTTTCTATCACCTGAAAAGATACCATCCCACCGAGAGTACAAAAATGCAGTTCCGTGTTAATATGTGTAGCATAATGACTGGTTTACAATGTTTACATTTTGCATATTATGATCATATTTTTTTGCTATATCTCCCAGCCCTACTTCCCACTCTCTTGTTTCATAGCAACCTTGTAAAACCGTTTTTGTTTTTTTGCTATCATGCTTTTTGTGTGAAGGTCAAAGCGGCACACGATGCTCAAGGTGCATTAAAGCCATATGAAACGTGTGAGTCATACGAAAGTGCATTTAGTTTAAAGGGCATTTATTTCTGTTCTTTATTTACAGGCAATTGGTAGATATATCTCACTCTCTGCTGTGAGAGGTTTATTAGGCTGCTTTTATGCACAAGCCTTAATGAGCAGATTGGGGGCCTTATGTATAAAACTTTCCGTAGATTTCATCCTAAAAGAGTGCGTAGGCATACAAGCCAGATTTTGCATACGTACAAAAGTTTTCAGATTTATAATCTTGCTTGAGCCAGAGCCTGCGCAAAATAAATAAAAAAAACAAAATAAAATAACCATATATGGAGCTTACAACACCTAGTTTTACTATGCATTATGTCATCTGCATATCATTTCCATGTATATTCTCATCCATGTGGCACCGTGTTTAACGGTACAAGACATTAGGAAAATATGACTGTAAATGCCATCACGTTTTATTACTAGAAATCTTTCACTATCCTTGTCTTGTTTTAGAAAAAAAATAAATCAAAATTGTATAAAATACTGTTCAGGGAAAGTTTTCAATGAAGAGTTATTCTCATACTTTTCCACTGGATAAATAGTATTTTTAATTGTTTAAAAAAAAAAATGCCTATAAGGTAAACATACATTTTAGGATGTTAATATATTTTTAATGGAAACAGGTAGTCCTTATTTTTGCATTGTAAATTATTGTCTGACTCACTGATCTCAAAACATTTTAAAAATGAAATGTGCATATCTTACGATTTCCTATCCTCTGAAATCTTCCAAAATCTATCCTTCTATCCTATCCTTCCAAAATGTATTCTTCAAATACAATGATATTTTTCATAATATTGTGAAGACCATGAAATGGGTTATCTTTAGGCTACTGTCTGTCTGTGAACGACACTAGCAGCACACCAGCATTCAGCAGAGGCTGTACAGTACTGTGTACAGTAGCTACTCGTCGAAAGATCACCGAGTGATTCCTTCAGTGTCTGTCATTATGTCATTATGTTGCCAAGCCATCTGCTTAGACGGAGAAAATGCACACCATTGATCATTATTCACTTGAAAATATTTTCTCAAAACATGATATTTAGAAGACTTATATTGGAATTATCATGTGTCAAGCAATCCTCGCTGTAGTAAAAACACTTAAATGCAGCATGCCATAGGAAAAGTGTTCAAATCACCGCATCCACTATAAATATTATTTAAATTCATAGAAATTTGTGTATCTTCTGGATAATGATTTCATGTAATTTCAGTGCTTAACCCTATTAAAGGGTTAGTTCACCCAAAAATGAAAATTGTCATTTATTACTTACCCTCATGTCGTTCCACACCCGTAAGACCTTCGTTAATCTTTGGAACACAAATTAAGATATTTTAGTTGAAATCCGATGGCTCCGTGAGGCCTCCATAGGGAGCAATGACATTTCCTCTCTCAAGATCCATAAAGGTACTAAAAACACATCTAAATCAGTTCATGTGAGTTGTGAGTTACAGTGGTTCAATATTTATATTATAAAGTGATGAGAATATTTTTGGTGTGCCAAAAAAAGATCTTGAGAGAGGAAATGTCATTGCTCCCTATGCAGGCCTCACTGAGCCATCGGATTTCAACTGAAATATCTTAATTTGTGTTCCAAAGATTAACGAAGGTCTTACGGGTGTGTAACGGCATGAGGCTGAGTAATAAATGACAGAATTTTCATTTTTGGGTGAACTAACCCTTTAAGGAGAGTGGCATAATTTAATTGCTACAGTATGTTGATTTTTTGCTACTAGAGGTCGGCTGTTCAAAACAAAGGTGTAGCTTGATGACGCCAAGTATGAGCGTGGAATCATTGGATATGTCATCTTCTCCTCACAGCCAGTGGAAAAGAATCGGGACAGGACTTTGGCAGAAGTCATGTTCATGGATGAGATTATTAATGTTACTGTAGTATGAAGCAGAGATGGAGCGATTGCTAATGAGAGACGAACGTGACACGCCTCGCAAGCAGCGAAACTTTTATTATGTCGCAGTCGCCACTTTCGCTTCTTCCAGTCAAGTGTACGTGGGGTAAAGAAGCGCTGTTTATCATATTAGATACATTTGAGTGTGTTGAAAATGATGTTATAACGTTATTCTGTGCGTTCGCTCTGTGGCTGCTGAGAGACACTTGTTGCAGACTGCAGTAAGATTGATCGATATTAGAATATCATATTAATAAATGCTGGATGGCTTGTGCTGATAAATGGCATGCAATTAGTTTTAAAATTTATTATATGATGGAGAAAATGCTGTATTACTTAGGTACTTGACACAATAGTGTTTTTCTCTGAGGCATGGTAAAAGCATGGTACTCTCGGAAAATCAAGAAAACTAGATTTAAACAATAAGACTAAACGTGTTGAGCTATATAACAATAATTCGTTTTCTGTCTATAAATGTAACCAAATAGTTGTTCCCTTGTCTGATAAAACATGTAATATCTTAAAGTGCCTTTGGCGTTTCCATGGTTTCTACAAACTAAAACCAGAAACCGAGGGTAATGCGGATATGACGCCATTGACAGGCGACTCCCGGACACGTACGGTATCCTTGGTTAAAATTGCGATTTCCTCATGATTTACAAATAGCTGGAAACATTTTGGATATTGTAAGTACTCTACTGAACAAAATGTATAACACTGGCCTAGAGGTTTTTGGATATTTTACTGCAAAAATCTTACATATTGTGCCTTTAATCTAAATGTGGAAATTGAAATTTTCAAATGAAAAGCTGATTAAAATCATTGTTTTTACTTCATTACTTTGCTCACTCCAGTAGAAGAGTGTGTTCGCACGGTCTAGAGCAGGCTTCCTCAAATCCAGTCCTAGGGGGCTATTGCCCTGCAGAGTTTAGTTCCAACCATAATCACACCTGAACAAGCTAATCAAGGTCTTCAGAGTTACTAGAAAATTGCAGATAGGTGATCAAAATTGCATATAGGTGATCATAGTTTGATCAAGGTCTAAACTAAACACTGCAGGACAGTGGCCCTCCATATGTGACATGGTTGACCCTTGGGTTTTGCACTCAATGTAATAGCGTACCTCCAGCACGCAAACAATAAAAAAAAAAAAATGCAGTTTAGTATGTGAGTATGCCAAGGAATAATTGAGTGTAAAAGTAGGCTACATCAAATAATTATTATAATAAGTTAGGCTCCATTGTGTAACATGCAAATTAAAATGATATACATTTATTATTCACAATATGGAAAGAGGAAATAAAACATAGTTCCGTAAGAGCATGACTCAAACATGCCATTAATGGGCTTATTCAAGTCCTCTTTCATTTTTTGAGTTATTTTTATCCATTCCGCATCTCCCACATGTATGTTTTAGCAAGGCGGTCTGTGTTTCAAGTTGGTGCATGAAGATACTTGCCAGGTTACATGTCACTACTCTGCTTTATTAATTTATCCACTGTTAAACCCGGACACCGCCACACAAATGTGGCTTTTTGATAATGACTGTCCTACTACAGCATTTAACAGAGTAACAGCTCACTAGCAGTTACAAAAGACACTGTAAGTCTGTCACAGGCAATTCTAGTTGCATTTTTCATTCATTTCTTAAAATATCCTTTGACTGTGCTCTGGCCCGCCATCTAGTGGCGCAAATTTTTTTTTGGCCCGATGCCAAACTTACTTGCTGACCCCTGATGTAAGCTCTTCATACACCACTGAAAACATAGTTATGTGTATTATATTACATTTCTGTCAATAGATCCTCCTAAATTTTACACATTGCACATTTAATCTAACTCTCCTGTCTGGTTTGTTTGTTGGACAAATGTCAGATTCGGCATTGTGATTGGTCAGATCACCTGTCAATCAAACTCCTGGGAAAGGTTGAATTTTCATTTGTTATTTTATCTATGGCTCGTTAGATCTAGAATTCTGAATTAAAAAAAAAAAAAAAAAAAACATGGTAAGTTTACATTTATTTGAATGAATTCGAATGGATTAAAGAACGAGAGAGAGAGAGAGAGAGAGAGAGAGAGAGAGGGAGAAATCATATTTTTGTGCTATTATAAACATAAGCACTGTAAGCTTCAGCCTTTATTCAATATTTACTTATTGGAAAATGAGTTGTCATTAGACTGGCCAAAATGTCCTCTACCTCAAGGAAAATTCAATGTGTCAGATTTACAGTGACGTGTCAGAATAGCTTGCTAAATGTTATCACGTCTTGATCACTTAAAAGATGTCAGTCAAGCGCTACAGTCTCACTGTGCCCTTTTTTTTAATATAAGATGCCTATCAGACCCCCTAAATAAACTTCTCAGAAAACAGGTAGTTTTGAAACACCGCTGCTCCAGTCTGTGGATGAGATGGTTGAAGAGGAGAAGAGAATTCTCTTTGCGGTTTGCCTCTGCTCTTGTTATTTTCATGAGGGTATTTACACTGAGGTAAGGCAGGCAGATAAGAGCGCTGTGATATCAGTGGTGTTAATGGGCTGCTTTGAAGTCTTTTGCACATCAGACATCACTGCAGCGTGTAGGTGGATGTGAGACTGATTGTGTATTGCAGCCTGTAGCACATAACTTGTTTTTTCTATATATTTTTTTTTTTTATTGTCTGAATATCAGAATCCGGGCCAAGCCGTGCATATGCACATATGCAAATATTTGCAATAAAAGCGTCCCTAATGTTTGTCTGGCTGAGTCGTTCTCGTGTACCTGGCAAAAACAAAAGCACTTAAATGTCAGATTTGTTTCTCAGAGAATGAGTGAGAGGAGAATGTCATGCTTGCTTAAACTGTAGATTTCCACTCTTATCAGAGTGTTATGTTAGGCAAGGCAAGTTTATTTATATAACAAATTTCATACACAATGGTAATTCAAAATGCTTTGCATGAAAAGCAAACAAATACATAAGAAAAAAATGGAATGCAGAAGAAATAAAAATAATGATAAAAGCATATAGCCCTATCCGGATGGAAGAGTCAGTGAGTTTCAGTCAGAATATTTGTCACGTATCTGTGTGTTTAAACAATTCCAACCAGACAGCAAGATTTAAAGGTGCCCTAGAACGCTTTTTCACAAGATGTAATATAAGTCTAAGGTGTCCCCTGAGTGTGTCTGTGAAGTTTCAGCTCAAAATACCCCATACATTTTTTTGTAATTAATTTTTTTAACTGCCTATTTTGGGGCATAATTAAGTATGTGCCGATTCAGCACGCTTCCCCTTTAAATGCTCGCGCTCCCCGCCCCCAAGCTCGCGACTCTATAATACATTGCATAAACATTGTCCCGATTATGTAAGTATGATATTTATTTGGATGTTTACATTTGATTCTGAATGAGTTTGATAGTATGCTCCATGGCTAAAGCTAACATTACACACTGTTGGAGAGATTTATAAAGAATGAAGTTGTGTTTATGAATTATACAGACTGCAAGTGTTTAAAAATGAAAATAGCGACGGCTCTTGTCTCCGTGAATACAGTAATAAACGATGGTAACTTTAACCACATTTAACAGTACATTAGCAACATGCTAACGAAACATTTAGAAAGACAATTTACAAATATCACTAAAAATATCATGTTATTATGGATCACGTCAGTTATTATTGCCCCATCTGCCATTTTTCGCTGTTGTTCTTGCTTGCTTACCTGCATAAAGTCTGATGATTCAGCTGTGCACAGCTACAGACGTTAATACTGGCTTGTCTAATGCCTTGAACTTGGGCTGGCATATGCAAATATTGGGGGCGTACATATTAATGATCCCGACTGTTGCGTAACAGTCGGTGTTATGTTGAGATTCGCCTGTTCTTCAGTGGTATTTTAAACAAATGAGATTTATATAAGGAGGAGGAAACAATGGAGTTTGAGACTCACTGTATGTAATTTCCATGTACTGAACTCTTGTTATTCAACTATGCCAAGATAAATTCAATTTTTGATTCTAGGGCACCTTTAAAATGCATTAAAGCAGTCAGGAATAAAAAGAGGATGAATAAAAATTGATATAAAATGCATTAAAACAATATCAATATCATTATAATGGGTTCTATTATCTTTAGAACACATTGCGCGCTCGCGTCCAGTGTTGGTATTATATTCTTTGAAAACAGCGACAACTTCGTTGCAGATAAGACACACCGGCTTTGCATTCACAAAACTAGGTAGGATAGCATAGTTGTCTTTCCATTCTTCTTTGTATGCCCTATTTTCGCTGTCAACTTTTCTTCTTTAGTGATGATTGACTTTGATAGTGCCTTTTTCTCTCACCAGCTAGTTTCAATGTTAACATCACTCTGCACACAACGTAATAGCCTACCTCCAGCATGCAAAAAAAAAAAAATGTGTGTGAGGATGACAAGGAATAATTGTAAGAGTGTGTAAAAATAGGCTATGTCAAATAATTATTACAATTATTAGGCTCCATTGTGTTCAAGCAAATTAATATATTACACATTTATTAT
Organism: Megalobrama amblycephala; assembly: GCF_018812025.1. Classification (NCBI taxonomy): domain Eukaryota; kingdom Metazoa; phylum Chordata; class Actinopteri; order Cypriniformes; family Xenocyprididae; genus Megalobrama; species Megalobrama amblycephala. The sequence goes on along the minus strand of NC_063044.1, from coordinate 55,766,371 downwards.
TCACAATATAGAAAGAGGAAATAAAACAGTTTGTTAAGAGCATGACTCAAATATGCCATTAATGAGCTTATTCAAGTCCTCTTTTATTTTTTTGAGTTATTTTTATCCATTCTGCATCTCTCACAAATGTGTGTTTTAGCAAGGCGGTCTGTCTTGCAAGTTAGTGAATGAAGATGTTTGTCAGGTTACATGTCCCTACTCTGGCTTTTTGTTAATGACTGTCCTACTACAGGATTTATCATAGAGTAACAGCTCAAAACCAGTTACAAAAGACACTAAGTCTGTCACAGGCAATTCTAGTTGCATTTTTCAATTTATTTATTAAATTATGCTTTGACTATGTTCTGGACTGCCATCTAGTGGCAATTTTTTTTTTTTTTTTGGCCCAATGCCAAACTTAATTGCCGACCCCTGTCCTAGTCTATTGAGTGATTTATATACAAGTAACAGTACTTTAAAATAAGTTCTAAATGCAACTGGAAGCCAGTGTAAAGATCTGGGGACTGGTGTGATATGTTTATATGTTTATACCCATTTCTGACTACAGTCAAGCACAGGCTGTTTTCTTGCATGTGCCTTTAAATGCAGATGAGCTGCTATGCCCCGCCCCCTCTCTACGATCACAGTTCCTGCCTCAGTCGAATTCTCTGCCAAATACTAACAAGACATCTTGGGCTTGGTTTTGATTATTATCTATATCGCCAACACTCTTACGGACAGCATAGTTTTTCTTTCATCATTAAAGTTTATTGTTTCCACGCGTTTTAAAGCTATATCAGTTTAAACTTCTAATGGATCATTTTCTGAGCGCACACAGAGACAGACAGCTGGCTGTCAGACGGCAAGTCTCATGAGTAACTTCTCTTTCATATTTTTTGATTGTTTTAAACTGTCAAATACACACAAGTTTCTGTCAAAAATACACACAGTTCACATAAACACAGTCAGTTATGTCTGTGAACGTCAATAGCAGGTAACGTTACAGAAATCGTGTATATTAGATCTGTGGTGCATTCCCTTCAAAAATAAAGGTAATCCACTGCATGCAGCGGCTCAGATGTCGGTAAATGAAGACTGTTATGTTCACTCTTACATCCAACAACAAAACATCTCAATTACTTACCAGACATTTTTGTAGCTACAGCTGCTCGAGTGCTGAGAAAATGGCGGACAGTGTACAGCTGGCTGAGGGCAGAACTTATGGTAATGCAGGACCATCAGTCAGCATTCGTGGGCGGTGGATGAGTAATGTGACGTCACATTACTTAGAGAATCAAAACTGCTTGTCTAATGAGACTGCTTTGGTTTAATGGGGATTTAAAAAAAAGGAGTGGGTGGACTTTTATCATTGTAGGGTGGTTGTCTTCACACACTGCCAACACATATTTATCTCCAAACACCTTGTAAAAGTGGATTTAGCATAATAGGTGACCTTTAACTGAAGTTTTGGCACATTCAACTTAATTTCATCAATGCATTAGCACAGGGAGTTAATGGGGCTGTAGTTGTTAGACGGTAGGGCTAAGTAGATCTGGGTATCGTGCATATCATCTGCATGTTAGTAGCATTTCAGTGAGTAGTATTTAAATATGTTTGCAGTGAGCTAGAAATTAGGCAATACTAGCTGATAGGGCTGGGACAATACATCGAATCTCGATTCGCGATACGAAGAATCTGGAGCGATTCTGATATATTCAGATGTATCAGGTTTCTCTCTTGTTTCGATTCTGAGCTTAGTTTTTAAACAGCAGATTGCACTACTATACATGCTTTAAAAACACTTGTACACTGCCTGCTTCCAGTTCCTTTACACACACCACTTAAACCTAAAATAATCATTCATAAAGTTCGAAAAGGTTGAAGTGAATTACAAATCTCGCATCATAAAAGCATTCTGAACCAAGGTGCAAGTATATTTAACCCCTTATTTGACTCAGCCGAACGCACGAGCACTGTCCAGCTCTTCGTGAGCGTTTGAGAGTGTGCGGTTAGAAACTAGCCTACAGCGCCATCTGCTGTTAGAACTAAGCTCAGAATCGATTCAAGAGAGAAAATATCAGGATTGATTCAGATTCATTGTACTGATCGAGAATCGATGTATCGTCCCATCCCTACTAGCTGATAATTATTCATTTTTGCTGTTGCTTATACTTAGGGTTGGGGTATTTGAACAAACTTTGATGAATTCAACACCCTCTCAACGCACTAAAATGCACTCTGAGGATCTTAGCAATGGAAACATGGAAACCTTGGAAACAATCTATCTATGATGTCATTTACTTCCTAAAATAAAAAGAAGATCCTTTTCATGACTTTGACACCATTGGTCTTTATTGTTTTGACATACTTCTGGGGGGTTCTTAGACTAGTCGACTAGTCTGTTGCAAAATTTCCATTTAAACGTTATGGAAAGTGGTGGGATGGTGCACATCCCTAGTCCCGTCATGGGTTGTTGCAGACGAAGAAGACAGAAGAATAAAGTTCCAATACAAGGTTTAATGATAATATTCCAACAGCAGGTAGAAAGGCAGGGCAATACACACTAAAGGTAACGACGACCAGACAAACACTGAGTGAACAGGAGGCACTTAAGAATACAATGGTGATGAACTAAAAGACATACAGCTGTGATGATTAGTGTCGGTGTCCATGGTGACGGATGAGTGGCGTCAATCTAAACAAAGGAACACGTTATGAATGGAAACAAACTAAGTAAGGCCCCATTTACACTAGTGTGTTTTCGTTTTAAAACGCATACGTTTTGCTACGGTAACACCTGTCCTTTACACTACGGCGGTGTTTTCGAACCGCGAAATTGGACACTTTCGAAAATGCTGCAGAACTCGTTTTAGTTTGAAAACCCTTGAGTTGTGTTTTACTATAAACGGACCAAAACAGAGACTTTTGAAAACGATGGCATGACTGCCCACAGTCGCTCTGCATATCCTTGACGACCGTGTAAATAATAACATGGAGACTGAACTGCAATCTTTTCTGGTTTTGTTGTAATTTTAAGCAGCCACTGCGCAGTTAAACTCTGCAATTTTTAATACTGCAGCTGCCTACGCAAGAGGCAACTGTTACACTTGTACGCCCATGCCCAATGTGCATGAATAGTCATGTGACATGCGTTTTTGACTGTGTAGTGTAGATAGAGTGCTGTAAAAACGTTGTAAATAATCATCAATAAAGCTCTTCACCAAGCGCTTACACAGATACACACGGGAGCCTTTGAAAGCAGGCATCTATCGTGGACCAGTCCGCTGATAGACGCCTGCTTTCAAACGCTCCCGCTTTCAAAACGCTTTCAAATTCAAACACTTCTGTGTGCTTTCAAACGCTGCCGTGCGTTGATCATTGTAGCCAATCACAGACATATCTGATGAGCGCGTCAACACAATGGCCAATCAGAGGTGTTTACAAATCCTCTCAATAGTGCTCAAAGCGTCAATTTTTAAAAAAAAAAATTCATTACCGACAGATACCAAAGTCAGTACTTTTGACAACTCTAAGTGTACACAGATCGTTTCTGAAACACTGTGGAAACACCAGTGTAGACGAGGATAGTTTCCATTTTAAAACACCGTTTTAAAACAAAAACGTGCTAGTGTAAACGGGGCCTAAATGTCCACAAAAACTAAGACAAACCCAAATGTGACTGTGGCAAGTCCCCACCTTTTTTTTTTCCTTCATATTTTGATCATCTGTTTTACTCTGAAGTACATTACAATACAGATGAAACTGTCGCTACTTCTGCTTGATTGTAACTTTAATGTAGAATAAAAAAAAAAATTAGTCACTGTTTTTAAAAAAGTATTTGGTATTTTTGTGCATTCCTAGAATGGTTATTAACTAGTGTTTCTGTGAATTCCTAGTGCATTAAGAAGTGCATCAATGTGCATTCCTAGAATGGTTATTAACAAGTGTATCTGCTAATATTAGATGTGCTTCAGCTCTCCCCCCTTTATTATTCTGATAAATGTATGTTTATCATCAGCAAAAAAAAAAAAAAAAAGTCAAGCTGCCTTTTCAGGGAAACAGTCTCTCTTCTCATTTGTGTCAGTATTATCAAAAGCCATTTCCCCTTTCCCATTCTCTGCCCCTTTCTGCGGTCTGTTTCTGTGTCTCACCTCTCAGGCTTAACCACAGCCTGCTCTACTTGACCCTTTTTTTACAAGCTGACGGTAATTTGTCAACCATAGCTTCCCTAAACCTGTGCAACCTGTGTGACTGAAATTTCAGAGCAGTTCAAGGAAAAGAGGCATTTAAAAAAAATTATTTGCAGGATTTGTTAAGTATATCAACACAAATTGCATTTTTGTATCACAACAATGACATTAAGTTTGCATGAGTGCTGTGAAATTAAGTAATTTTGCTGACTGCTACATTTGTTTTGGTTTGCATGAAACTGTTGACACCATGCACATCTGTGCTGCCCTGAACTGTAAACAAAACTCTGTCTGCGTCTGCAAAACTTTTGCAGATTTTAACACCTGACCCAGCCGAAAGTAAAGCTACTATTCAGCACAGATTGGCTAATTGGTTATATATGTTGTTTAAATGCATTTTATGCATTGGATTTGACATTGTTACTGTTGCTTTCTTTAGTTTATCTATAAATGAAATCCAGATAGGATGTTTATCAAAGGCAAAGTAATTTGCACTCTTTAAATTGCAAGATTTTATTATCAAAGCTCAACAAATATTGTATTTTTGTACAAACAAAGACCATCAGATAACATTAGCAAAAACATCTCTGAAAATATCTCACTATGCCAAAACTGCATTCTGTGAGAAACTCTGATATGCAATATCAACATTTCAAATGTATGCTCTTGTACTGGTATGACAAGTTTTTTTTTTGTGTATTCCACAGTGCGCATATATTTTGAGACAACACTTTCATATTATTGGATTCTTTCTTTAGGAACCAAATGTGTTGGCTCTAAAATAATGTGAGAAATAGGAGATGAATCATGAATTAACTGTGCAAGTTTAATTTTTATCTTTCCATTTCTTGCCAAAGGTCTCCATTTAAGCTAAAACAAATTTTTTGTTATTTATCAGGCCATCAATGTTTCGATTAGATAATACACAGTATGTTGTGGGACTGTGGCGTGTTGTGAAGAGCTTGATTGAGGAAGCCGGTGGGAATCCTTATGTAAATGCAGAGTTTTGGTCTGTCTTTTGCTGTGGCTCTCGTTGCTCTGATGTACAGCGATTTGCCTTACACCATCACCGCACTGCCTCTAACCTACTTTTCCTTTCCCGTAAAGCCTGTAAAATAGGTGCTAGTACCTGTGTGTTACCAGCAAGCCTCTGACACCCAAACACACACACACATACGCACATCACATGACCTTCCTTCACCGCAAGCCACAGTTAGAGGATGAGCACAGAAAGGACCAAACAGAGACGTCGGATGTGTAGAATAGGATTTCAAACACGTCCTTGCACAGATGACAGGAAGTATGAAGTTATGTAGTGCAGAGATGAAGGGCAAAACCGCTACCGTATTAGAAGCTTCCCGTTTTCTCATTATACGATTTACATACTGCATATCTAGCAGGGTGCATGTGTAAGCAAAGGCACACCTGCTATGCAGTTTGCTGGAAGCGCACCTGTAGCCTGGTGGCATGCTTTAGCAACCTGTTTCTGTTCAACAAGTGGTTGTCACATTTCAGTGTTCTGGCGAATGCAACTTGGTCATTTCGGTTGGCTGAGGTGACTGGGACTCTCGCATCAGTCACATGCATTAGATGTCACAGGCCTGTTGTTTTGATCCTTAAAATGATGTCACGCATATCTGAGGAGATGTATGCAACACGTCAGATGCCACACTTTCTCCTTTAGTAAACTCTAGAAGTGTTTTTTTTTTTAATATGTATATATATTCAGCTTATCTTGACAGCATCTGCACAAAGAGTGAGGTCATCAGCTGCCTTTTATCTGTTCAGTCTTTTCTCGTAAATAGATCAGTCTTGGTGATGTACATTGCACTTTGAATAGAATTCACTCATTAAGTCTGTGACCACAGGGAGACCACAGATGGCTGTTTTTTTGCAAATGAGGCGTCCTACTGAGCGCTCCACTTCTCAGCATGTTCTTCGCACTGTCACTGTGACCTGCTGTGGTCCTTACTTTTTACTCTTTTTTTTTTTTTTTTTTTTTTTTTTTTTTTTTTTTTGAGAGTTGTTTTTAATTCGTATAATACCAGATAGTTTATGTTCATCAAAGCTGCTTTCTCACAAACTTGATGTTCTCCATCCACAGTTTCACTTCATCTTAAGTTTTTGAAACAGTAGAGGTGGGTTCTTTGAATCCACACAGGCGTTCTTTGAAGAGCAGACCGAGTGGTTCAGAGTGCAATAGCGCTTCTGTGAGACCACGAGCAGGTGATTGTTCACTGTGTTTTCCTGCCGTTCTTAGAATGAACATCTTATCTCTTGTGCGGTCGTCATGAATGAGGTTGGGGGACCTTCAGTGTGCTGTCCAGCAGCAACTGTCTAGTGCTTCGTCTCGCATGGCTTTTTGGAGATCCTCAGAAACATCACTGCTGTCCATACTGCACTTACCAAATGTGTCCTAGACTGTTTGGCAGCTGTTTCCTGTCTTAGCGGGTTCTTGTTTCTGAGAAGCCAGAGACTGTTTTCCTTTCACTGCCTCTTTAAGTTGTGCAGACGTTGTAAAAGCAGCTATTGCTGTTATTCGAGATGGTTAATGTGTGAATATGTTGTTCCGAGATCAAGCAGTAAAAGGTTTATTATGTAAATGTATGTTTTAAGAAAATATGGATTGTCTTTGTTTTTATATTTAAATGTTCCCAATAAAGCTTATTAATGTTTGAAAGACTAAGTTTCGGTTATTTGGAAATCCTCCAAACTGTAAATTTGCATTTGGTGTACTTTTTATTATTTTATTTTTATTATGAGAAGAGAACTTTTCATGAGCCTCAAAAATTTGAATATTAGTCATATTCCTCATCCATCGGTAATTTCTTTTTAGAGCAATGCCGGTGTTCGTCGCTTCACCAAGCCCCCAGAAAGTCTGGAGCGTTCCCTTGAGATGAGTCGTCAACGTGGGAGGAAGAGGGCTCAGAAAAGACCCAACTACAAGAACGTGGGCGAGGAAGAGGAGGAGGAACGAGGATCGGAGGAAGGGCCGGAAGACGAGAAGGAAAAGGCTAAAGGTACAGAGGCTAGTTCAAAGGCCAGCAGGACAAGTGGGGACAAGGAAGGTGAGTAGCACTAGATGAATGTCCCAGCATGACTGACTGACCCTCCATTCTTTGGATCACACCACACTTCGGCTGTGGCTCTGCTCTCAAAACTGATACATGGTACAAATATATGGTAAAACTTACAGGGAAAAATCTCCTGAAAATGAAAATTGTGTCATTTACTCACCCGTCATGTTGTTCTAAACTTGTATGACTGACTTTCTTATGTTGAATTCAAAAGGACACCTTTTTATTGAGATTGACCCAAGTAGGATATGGGTTGGAGCAATAATCCTATCAACCAATCAGATTAGGTTATTATGCCTTAGGTTATTGATTTGAACAATAGTATAATTCTTTCCTGATGATTTTTGGAAACAGTTAGGGTTAGGGTTTGGTTTTTGATTGTTTCATAGGAATGTTGTTCCAGGACCAACAAAGATGACAGTGTTAATCCAGAAACACGTCCTACTTGGCTATATCAAGTTTTGCCAGTTGCGAGAGCACTCCACCTTCTCACGTCATTTCTGTGTTTTGACACGGTCACTTTGGTCCACATTCATTCTGTGCTCTCCACCTTTCCGATTGGGCAAAACCTCACCCCCACCCTCTCCCACCTTTAGAAACATTTTTGTGTTTTCTTAATCTTGTCAGAATTGAGAGGGAAAGTGAGCTAAGCCCCATCTCCTGTTGTATGTGTGATGATTCATTCCTTCAGTCGTCCTTCCCCACGTCTGACACACAGCCAGCTATAACTCATGATAAAGTTCATTGAAGTAACTCTTAACATTTAAGACTGAGGATTGTGTTTGTGAGCAACGTTTTTACACCCCTTTACCAGGTTTGCAAGTTCATTAGGTGTTGAGTTTTATTCTTTTAGTCTTTAGTCTTTTCCAACCTGCGGTCTTTCAACCAACCTAGGGTTCCCCTAATATACACTACTCACAAAAAGTTAGGGATATTTGACTTTTGGGTGAAATTTCAGAATGCGCCTAAAATGCACCATATTCTTTACAGGAGAATTTAATTTGACCTTCTCTAAACTTTTGAATGCACATATCCAACTTTTCAGAGTTTCAGTACTCATTGCATAACAGTCCTCTTCATCATGCTCTTCACATTTTGACATCATGAAACCAAGACGACACCTAACAATTGATCAACAGTACCTGGCCATTGCGAGGCTTCAAACGGGATGTTCTCAGAGGGAAGTTGCCACTGAGCTTAGTGTCATCAGCAGGTTGCAACAGAGACACAGCGAGACGGGAAGAGTCACAGTATGAGACGTCGTTGTCAAGCTGTAATTGATGCTCAAGGACACATAACAAGTTATTGAGACATTGACATTTTTGTTGTGGTATCCCCACCACTGCTGTTAGCTTTTGTTTCAATAAATAGTTTGAGATGAAGAAATTACCATTGCATGCTTCTACTTAAATGCCCTACTTTCTTGAAATAATATAACTGTAGCATGAACTTTTTACATTTTTCCATAAATTTCACCCGAAAGTTGAATATCCCTAACTTTTTGTGAGAAGTGTGTGTGTGTGTGTGTGTATGTATATGTGTATATATATATAATTATTTTTTTTTTAGGGGCCAAGCACCGAAGGTGCTTAGGCACCTATTGTTATTGTTGGCGTTCCGTACGCTTATTATTCTTCTTCTTCTTCTTCTTCCGCTCTTGAAGTCTATGGCAGCCCATAGAACCACTTGCGGGAAAGTTGTGAAATTTGGCACACAGTTAGAGGACAGAATGACCTTTGTCCATAGCAAATTTGGAGTCTCTAACTCAATCCCTCTAGCGCCACCAGCTGTCCAAAGTAGCACTTATGTTTATGCTAATAACTTTTGAACCATAAGGGCTAGAGACAAAAAAAAATTCTTTTTTCCTCTGATTCCTTGGTTCAAGCTGATTCGACTGCACCATATGATCATTTTCCGTCATGAAAATTTTTCCGCCATTTTGAATTTTCTGAAAAACCTACTTTTTCGAACTCCTCCTAGGCCGTTACTCCGATTTTCACGAAAATTGAACCAAATTCAAGTTCCGAATTCAAATTCAAGGAATTCAAGTTGATTACTCAAACAGTTTTCGTAAAACAAGCGAACGAATTGTACGTAGTGCTTGTAAAAATAGACATAAGGCTGTATCTCCGCAACACTTTATCGTATTCAGACCAAACTTGGTACCTGTCATCACAAGCATGACCTGAGGCAACATGCAGCGTTTCAGCGCAGCGCCACCTAGTGGTGCGGAGATATGAAAAATTTATGTTTTTGCTTATAACTTCTGATGGGTTTGGCCAAAAATCATGAATTTGGTCTTGTTCGATTTGGGGCATCATGACGAATCGAATAATATCCAATTTTCCCATTTCGGACATTTTGGCTGTCGGCCATTTTGAATTTTGTGCTAAAATGCTGTATTTTATGAACGCAGTAGCGTATCATTATGAAACTTGGTATGGGTCATCAGCACAATGTCCTGAAGGAGCCTAAGAAGTTTCGGAACAGCGCCACCTTGTGGTCAAAAGTTATAACAAAATGTACAAAAATGCTAATAACTTTTGACTATTTTAACTCATTGTAATGAAACTGGTCTCAGTTGATTCGTTGGGTCATGCCAAGAACATAGATATCAAATTTGCCATAGTTGGCTGAACTTCCTGTCCGCCATATTGTTTTTCTTTAAAAACCTACTTTTTCGAACTCCTCCTAGACCGTTGCTCCGATTTTGACCAAAATCTAACCGTATCATCTTCACACCATGCCGACAAAAAGTTATGGATTTCAAGTCGATAAGTCAAACCGTTTTCGTATAACGGAGCAATGAATTTGAGGCATGATGCAAAAATGACTCTTGAAGCTGTATCTCTGCAATGCTTTATCATATTCAGATCAAACTTGGTACGTGTCATCACAAGCATGACCTGAGGCATCATTGAGTGTTTCGGCGCAGTGCCACCTACTGGAGTGGAGATATGAAAAATAGCTATTTTTGCTTATAACTTCTGATGGGTTTGACCAATATTCATAAATTTGGTATGGGTCATCAGGACAATGCCCTGAAGGAGCCTGAGAAGTTTCGGACCAGCGCCACCTTGTGGTCAAAAGTTATTACAAAATTGACAAAAATGTGAATAACTTTTTTTTTCTAATTGCTCACTGCTGCTGTTGATCTGATGCTCCCAGCCATGTTGGCTGGCTTCTTGTGCCGTTTTTGTGCTTGGCCCCGTAATTGCTGCTTGCAGCTATATTTTTTATATACTACCGTTCAAAAGTTTGGGAGCAGTAAGATTTTTTAAAAGTTTTGTCTGCTCACCAAGGCTGCATTTAGTTAATTAAAAATTAAATAAAAACAGTAATATTGTGAAATATTATTACAATTTAAAATAACTGTTTTCTGTTAGAATATATTTTACGAAGTCATTTATTTTATTTTTTTAAACAAATTAAAGAAGTTAATACTTTTATTCAGCAAGGATGCATTAAATTGATCAAAAAGTGGCAGTAAAGACATTTATAATGTTACAAGATTATATTTCAAATAAACACTGTTCTTTTGAACTTTCTATTCATCAAAGAATTCTGAAAAAAAAAATATTGTACACAAATATTTTGTACAATTGTACACTAAATGTTTCTTGAGCATCCAATCATCATATTAGAATGACTTCTGAAGGATCATGTGACACTGAAGACTGGAGTAATGATGCTGAAAATACAGCTTCAACACAAGAATAAATTATATTTTAAAATATTTTCAAATAGAAAACAGTTATTTTAAATTGTAATAATATTTCACAATATTACTGTTTTTACTGTATTTTTAATTAAATAAATGCAGCCTTGGTGAGCAGACGAAACTTCTTTTAAAATTTGGTGTTGACCATAATTATTAGACAAAGTGTATGAGTATAGTGCTCTTAGCTGCATTTAACAATTTTTCCCTTATCAGAATGAGCAGATCAGACCTTATCAGATTATTCGCAAAGTGTGCACGAACATACAAGGAATTTATGGTTTCCAGGAGTTCCGAGTACTTCATACATAAATACATACATGCTTATATAACACAAGATACGAGAATAGAAAAAAAAAATAAGTAGAATTAAATAAAAATGTAACATAACCTATGCTACCATTTAGAAGTTAGGGTTCGGTGTGATTTTTGTAATTATTTAGAATCTCTTCTTCTCACCAAGGCTCCAATTATTTGATCAAAAATATAGTAAAAACAGTACTATTGTGAAATGTTATTTTGTTTAAAAAAATAACTGTTTTATATTTCAATATATTTTAAAATATAATGTATTCCTTTGATGGCAATGCTGAATTTTCAGCAGTAGTTACTCCAGTCTTCAGTGTCACATGATCCTTCAGAAATCATTTTGATATGATGATTTGCTGCTCAAGAAACATTTCTTAATATTATCAATGTTGAAAACAGTGCATACTTAAATATGCACATTATATACTGTGTGTGTGTGTGTGTGTGTGTGTGTGTGTGTGTGTGTGTGTGTGTGTGTGTCTGTGTGTGTGTGTCTGTGTGTATATATATACACACACACACACACATATATATATAGCATTTACAATCTACAAGCATTTACAATCTATTCTGCCATTAGTACTATAGTAGCTGTTAATACATGTAACTATAGAAAACAATCCGTTGTGGCTTTGGCTGTTAGATTCAGTTCTAGACGTTAAATACCACCAAGTGGTTTCCCTTTTTTGAATGAAAGGTCTGCGGACATACAGTTATTTAAAGGGAAATCCATTAGTGTAACTTTAGACGGCTCAGATCAGTTTGGTGTGGGGATCTTCCATGGCTGATATCTGACATACACAGTGCCAAAATCCAGCTCTGCTGTTATACTCTGTGTTATGTTTGTATTTTGCAGAAATTGAGATGGTGGTGATGGAAAAATGTAAGATCTCTGATGTGTCCACGTTGACGGAACAGAACATTACAGACGAGGAGAAGAGCGCTGCTGCGGCAGCACGATCCGAAGGCCAGAAGAGCAGGTATACAACCAATTTTTTAACATTAAAGGGATAGTTCACCCAAAAATGAAAATTTGTTGTTTATCTGCTTACCCCCAGAGAATCCAAGATGTAGGTGACTTTGTTTCTTCAGTAGAACACAAATGATGATTTTTAACTCCAACCGTTGCCGTCTGTTAGTCTTATAATGTGTGTCAATGGTAACACAATTTATAAGAGTCAAAAAACATGCACGGACAAATCCAAATTAAACCCTGCGGCTCGTGACAACACATTGATGTCCTAAGACACGAAACGATCAGTTTGTGCGATAAACCGAACAGTATTTATATAATTTTTTACCTCTAATATACCACTATGTCCAACTGTGTTCAGCACTCGGTTAGCGAGGTCTGATAGCAGCAGTGATGTCTCGCGCTTATACTTCAATGAGTGCTAGACATCACTTCCATTGTTCTACTGAAGAAACAAAGTCGCCTACATCTGCCCTGGGGGTAAGCAGATAAACATCAAATTTTCATTTTTGGGTGAACTATCCCTTTAACGGTATTAACATAACTGATGACCCTGCAGTTGGCTTGTTATTCTCAGTTCCATTTGAAGTACAGTAACGCTCCCATGTTTAGATTGGCGTCCTCAAAGGAAAAAGGGCCCAGGACGTGTTCAGACTGCTCCCCAAGCCTTCCAAAAGCGATATTTATGCGTTTTATCTAAACCAGACGATTAAAGAGCTACAAGGCATGCCTGTGAAAAAGCAATATTCTGCATGGACATGATTTGGTACATAAGAAGAAACATTTACACCTGTGAAGTCATTTAGTCTGGAATGGATATGAGTGCTCCTCAAAGTCAGACTAATAATTTTGACATGATTAATAGACAATGGCTTGTCTAGTTAAATGCCTTTCACATTTGCAACACTCAAACAAAGCAGTATGTCTTTACAAATTGTGCATTGCATATTGTACACATTGTTCTGTTGTGCAAACCTTCTGCATGATTTCAAGCGGAAACAATGAAAGAACAGCTGTTATCTTGGTTGTTGTTCTAGGCCCTTCCTGGACATGTTCTATAATGCACTGGACTGTGAGAAAGAAGATTACCAGGCTTTGTTTGTGCTTTGTCTCCTGTATGCTGTGTCTCACAGTAAAGGTATGATCTGTCTCTTCAGCAATAACAGTCTCAAGCAAAGCATGCAAATAAACTGATAGATGTAAAAGTATTATTATATTAATACTAATACTAAAAGTATTAAGACCATTACAGACGAGAATATAAGAATTTGTAAGCATTATTGATATGTTCTGTGTGTGTGTGTGTGTGTGTGTGTATTTATATATAATGTATTAAAGAAATGAATACTTTTATTCTGTAAGAACACATGAAATTGATCAAAAGTAACAGTTAAGACATTTATAATGTTACCAAGATGTCTATTTCAAATAAATGCTTTTCTTTTGAACATTGTATTCATCAAAAAATAATTTAATTTAATTTAATTAACTTGTCGGTTTCCACAAAAATGATATATTTTATATTAATCACAATACATTAATATTAATATATTGTATTAATAATATTACTTAAAGGTGCCCTAGATTCAAAAATTGAATTTACCTTGGCGTAGTTGAATAACAAGAGTTCAGTACATGGAAAAGACATACACTGAGTTTCAAACTCCATTGTTTCTTCCTTCTTATATAAATCTCATTTGTTTAAAAGACCTCCGAAGAACAGGCAAATCTCAACATAATACCGACTGTTACGTAACAGTCGGGATCATTAATATGTACGCCCCCAATATTTGCATATGCCAGCCCATGTTCAAGCATTAGACAAGGGCAGCCAGTAACGTCTGGATCTGTGCACAGCTGAATCATCAGACTAGGTAAGCAAGCAAGAACAACAGCGAAAAATGGCAGATGGAGCGATAATAACTGACATGATCCATGATAACATGATATTTTTAGTGATATTTGTAAACTGTCTTTCTAAATGTTTCATTAGCATGTTGCTAATGTAGGCTACTGTTGGTTAAAGTTACCATCGTTTCTTACTGTATTCACGGAGACAAGAGCCGTCACTATTTTCATTTTTAAACACTTGCAGTCTGTATAATTCATAAACACAACTTCATTCTTTATAAATCTCTCCAACAGTGTGTAATGTTAGCTTTAGCTACGGAGTACTATCAAACTCGTTCAGAATCAAATGTAAACATCCAAATAAATACTATACTCACATGACCCGAAGCATGCATGCAGCATGAATGACGAACATCTTGTAAAGATCCATTTGAGGGTTATATTAGCTGTGTGAACTTTGTAAATGCACTGTATTATAGAGTCGCGAGCTCGATTGGCAGGGAGCACGATATTTAAAGGGCCAGCAGCCCCTGAATCAGTGCATAGTTAATGATGCCCCAAAATAGGCAGTTAAAAAAATTAATTTAAAAAAATCTATGGGGTATTTTGAGCTGAAACTTCACAGACACATTCAGGGGACACCTTAGACTTATATTACATCTTGTAAAAAAACGTTCGATGGCACCTTTAATATAACTGTTTTTGATGTTATGAGAAAATTAACACCAAATCAGCATATACATATTTAAAAAAAAAAATACACAGCATATACAAATAATACATATTAAATATATATTAACATATATACATATATTAAATATATATTAAAAAATGTATATTAAAATGTATCCATTCCTTATATATATATATATATATATATATATATATATATATATATATATATATATATATATATATATATGCTTACAAATTATGTTTGCTTGCTTAATATGTAATGCGTATGTAATTGCACGATTTTAGATAGTTTTATAGTGCCAAGAACATGCTCCAACTTTCTGCTCTTTATATCTTGTTTGTTTATGTGTGCATGTGGGTACGTGCAGGTATAAACCCAGAGCTCTTAGAGAGGATCCAGCTGCCTGTGCCAAATCAAGAGAGGAGCTCTTACAGTCAGGTGCTGGTGGAGAGAGTGATCCGAATCATGAGCCAGGCTGCTCAGCCAGGTACTTGAAGAGACACACACACACACAGTCACATCATCCACGTCTCACATGCACGTTCTCACTCTATTGTACTTTGTGACTGATTCCAAGTATAATCTTTCACTTGCTTGGACATGCTCATTAAATATTACACTCTGCAGATTCCATCGTTGTGCCTGAACTTGACTGTGTAGATCAAAGCCATCACTGTTTACTATAGACTGATAATTCAATCTATTGCTTGTGCAACATTTTATGTACACACATCTTAAGCAAAACTTCTTTTGCATGTCTTGTGAAGTAAATATCCACTGTGGGTTTAATGCATCAAACTTATTTGTTATTCAAACTAAAGTGGTTAAAGGCTATATGAAATCAAAATGGACTTTCTCTTTTGATACTTAAAAAATGTATCTGGTTTTAACCCCTTAGTATTCCTGTAAAATTAGCCTAAAACGCCAAAAAAAGGCATGCCCAAAGTATATTGCATGTTGTTCTTGAACCACTTGGAGTATATGCAGGGTTTTGGTCTCTTTTGAAAGGTATGTGTACAGCAGGCGGTACAGTAGAACGCTAACAGGATGTTTCATCAATGCAAGTTATTCTTGACAAATGTTAATTTTGGTATCATTTATATACTATTATGGTATTTATTAATATTTTGAATTAGGTTTTGTTTTTATATTTTCACTTTTTGATTTAATTTTATTTAATGTATCTATTTAACTGTCTTAGTTTCCAAGTCATTTTAGTAACTTATTAATTTTACTTATAAATTGTAGATACTTTTTTATTTCAGTTAGTTCCCAAAGCAACATTTCTAATTTTTCGTTCAAGGTTAGGTTTTCATTCATCTAATATTTATATTTTATTTAATTTATTTCGATTTAATGGAAATTATTTTTAATAGTTTTAGTTTTAACAATAAATAACACTGCTCTGAAATTACTTTTCTGATTATGTAACCAAGGCCACGGACAAGGAAAATAATATTAACCAATTATTTTTAAGCTTTTTACAGAAGAGGATTAGGGGCCAAGCAATAATAAAAAAAAAAAAAAACCATCTGAGATTAAAGTCATTATAATGTGAGATTAAACTTGTTAAATTTTGAGAAAAAAAAAAAGTCAAAATACAATTTTGAGAATAAAATCATTAAATTTCGAGAATAAAGTCTAAATAAAATGTCGAGAATAAACATGCATTCGATCAGTGTCATTATTCATTGCATACTGATCCTAGAGAACATGACAGAGTTGGATCACTTATTCAAGCTAGGCCTATATTTTAGGCTTTCTTTCAATAGAGCTCTGGAGGTTGACGTCACGCAATCGAAACTCCGCCATTTTGGCAGGCCATCAGGAGATCGTTAGAGCGGCTGTAGCATTGGTATCGATAGTGGTCGAACAATTATTTAAAACCAGATTGTGTTTATGTTTAGACCTTACAAACCTTACTATTTCAACATGGTGGACTGCTGCCAGGAAGTCATTTTATCATATTCCAAAGGATCCCAATAGACGACTGAAATGGTTCACTGCAATAAAACGTGCTAACCAGCACAACAAAAGAAGAGATGGTTGTATTTTTTTTTTTTTTTGTCTTTTATCTCAGCATTTCTATAAGTGTTAATCATTTTCATATCATTTTATAACCCTAAAATGGTATGAAAGAGTTTAAAATGTGTTAAATAACTGGGCTGATAAGCTATATAAGAATTTTCATTATAACGTAACGTTACACATTATTCCAACGGTCACAATTGTGGCCGAACATAAAAAATTTTCACACACATTTCCATAAAAATTGGATCATTTGGATATTTTCATGTCTGGGAAAATTTGGGGATTAAACGGGTTATGATTTCATGACATTTATGATGTCTACTGTACTCACGGTGATATAGCTATGCTGGCTACCTACAAACAAGGACAGCTAGGGCCGATTACGTCACCTAACAACACAGTTGACTGACTTACCTTTTCAATGACGATGAAGCAGGTTTTAGCTGGCGGACTCCAAAGTTGAATATTCATCACAAAATTAGATTGTGTCTGTTTGTACTCCTCCAGGTTTTTGAAGGCTTTTAAAGAGTCTCCGGAGTAGGACGAGGGAAAGTTGATGAGGTAGTTGTACATATACATAGTATCAGGATACTGCGGGTCAGAAAAGTTATCCGCTCCTTTATCGATGCACGTTAAAAGCACCCCAGGGGCATTATAAGGATCTGTTATGTTTTGCTATGTACATGTCTATGTGTTTTGAAATAAAGTGCGCAGTGAACTCTGTTGCCTTGAAACTGATGATCATTTCATATTCGCTCCGGGCTGTCCCAGCCTGCCAGCATGGTGGTGTAAACAAAATGGGTCACCTGACTACTGGAGCTCTGTAACAAAGAAATACAGCTTTAGCTTATTATAACCGAATAATAAGGAGCATATGAACTTTAAAGAGAATTTGCACACGGCTGGGTCTTTTTAGAAGAAAAAAACTGTACAATTTGCTTGTCGTAGGCCTACTCGCAAGAAAACTGGACATTCTGAAACGCTTAACGTGAAAAACGCTTATTAAAAGATCAAATTCTGTACCCTAGGCTGGACAATTATCTTTCTGTGTAGGCTATTTGATAAAGTCTGTGCTTATGTAGAGAGATAATATAGATTGTCCTTTCTGTTTCCGTTTGCACATATACAGTTAAGCACATCGACGCCACTTTTTTCATTCTTGAAGTGAACTTTTTTTGCCTGTATGGTGATTAGAATCACTGTTTTGCACTGCCGCCTTGAACTTGAGAATGCGCCGCTTCAGGTGTGAGGCATATGATGCTTCATCCATAGCACACGCACAGAGAGCGCACGAATAGGCTTACTCTTCTTGCACTTGAATGAACACATACACATAAAAGTATGGCAAAAGTTGGAATCGAGCATCATCATTGAAATAAAGTCTAAGGGTGCGTTCACACTTGTCATGTTTGGTTCGATTAAAACTAACCCTGGTGCGGTTGCTCGGTTAGTGCGGTTCATTTGAACATGTGAACGCTGCCATCCGAACCCTGGTGCGCACCAAACAAGCGGACCGAGACCGCTGAAAAGATGGGTCTCGGTCCGCTTCCAAACGAACTCTGGTGCGGTTCGAATGATATATGAATGCAACACGGACCAAAGACATGTAACCGAACCAAAAACAGGAAGGCGAGACCCTAAAAAGGACAAAATCCTCACGGATGTCGGTTTTTCTCGTCATAGTCGCGAGTTTGCCCATCACAGGCATCAGACGTACGTCTCCATGCAGCAGATCGTTTGTGTGTGACTGATGGATTCCCGCCAGTGTTTTGACTCCTTTACACATTTTATAAGCTCTTCACGTGTTCCCAGCTGGCCAAAATACCATTACATGCAGGCTACGCACCGCTACACACACACAATGAGCGCATTTACCTCAGCAAACATTGTTTCGGATGTTCAGTAAGTTCCGTCTCAAAATAGGCAATACGTCATAAAATCCGACCAATCACGTTGTGAATGTATCCCTATGCCTTAAGGTTCGGTATCTTTTGGTTCGGTGATAAAATTGCCAATGTGAACGCTAACCGGACCAGGACTAAATGTTTTTTTTTTTCTTCTTTGGTCTGGACCAAATGAACCAAACGAACCGAACTACAAGTGTGAACACACCCTGTATTATAGCTTGACTAAGTGATCTAACTGTCATGTCCTCTATCAACAGTGAACACTGATTGAATGTGTTTTTTCTCGATATTTTATTTAGACTTTTTTTTTTTATGATTTTTTTTCTCAAAACATATCGACTTCTTTCTCAATTTAATGATTTTATTCTTTACATTGTATTTCGGCTTTTTTTTTTCTAGGAATTTAACAAGTTTAATCTGTATTATGACTTTAATCTCGAGATGATTTTGTTTTTTTTAGTATTACTTGACCCTAATCCTCTTCTGTAGTTTTTTTTTTTTTTTTTTTTTTTTCAAGAAAAATAACAGATAAAAATGTATTCCAGCCCATGTCAGAATAGCATCCCTTCAGTTTTACCATTTATGAGCACATTTTACATCGTGGTGTTTACAGAAATCTCCAGTTTTTTCTTATGGGACGTTCTGAAAAGCTTCAGCAACTGTCAGTGTGAGTAACCATAACCAAGAGGGCCAGAGCTGAGTGAAGTATCAGTTATTTGAATGCCGTTTCGTCTGATGCACATTTCTTTAGCTACACACTCTTGACCACAACCTTGAGTAACACAAAATGCAACCGATTTCCTCTAACGGTTGATCTCTTTCACCTTTGTGAAGGGGATTTGTAGCCAGTTTCTCCTTTCGGGGCTCCTGCAATTGTTGTGACATTTGAATGATGACTTGCTTCACATTCACATTACATTTGCTTGCATGATGCTAAATTGGTTTTTCGGAAAGCCCATCATTGGTACTCGACTAAACTTAGGATTAATTTGTAGAACTGATTGAGTCCACAGTAGACACATGATGAGCTGTTGTCCTCATGTTGTATGATTCATGCTCTGACTTTGTGCTTTTGACATTTCCATCCAGTGTCCTTTTTGACACTAGCATGACAAGAAGCAGCTAAACTCCTCTCTTCCTAAAATCCACAGATTTTCTCTTTCATTTGCAGCACGTTTGTTTGCCAACACAGTTGTTTGGCTGTTTCTGTGGTTACACATGTCACATCTAAGCTATTCTAATGCCCCACACTTCCTTTTTTAAGTCATGTTTGCTAAATTTTCTCCTCTGGAGATGGTCAGAAGTTAATTACGTAATATGAAGTGCCACGTGTTTGGTCTGCTTTCATAATGGCACTTTGATTTAGTTTTAATTGCAGCTAATGGGTTTGATTTACTTCATCACAACATAGTGTGTGTGTGTATTTCAGATGGGAAGGTGCGTCTTGCCACCCTGGAGTTAAGCTGTCTGCTTCTGAAACAGTCTGTGCTGTCTGGCTCTCAATGCATTATAAAGGACATCCATTTGGCCTGTTTGGAGGTAGGCATCTTAACACAGAACATCTCTCACTTTCCAACCACTTCACTTTACTATCATGTCAAGTTTTTTTTAGCACATAGTGCGTAATAGAGTCACCAAATGGGAAGCATAGCAAAAAAAGAATATGTGACCCGCTCTGGCGAAATGAGTCGGAAGTCGCAACGTTCTATTTTAAGATATGGGCTGATAATGTGGAAAAACAATGAAAAAAATAGATTTTTTTTTAAAGCTAATTTTAAAGAACAGACTTTCAAAAATAACCTCCCAAAGTTTCGTAGTCCAGATAACTGAGTAAAGGTATTTAAATGGCTATTAAATTTGACATGGTTTTACTAAATTCACTATTCAAATAAATACTTTAAAATAATTTGAGCTTCAGCCTGGTTTAATAGCATTTATATATATAAAAATGTCTTTGGTCAAATTAAGCTGTAAAATAAATAGTTTATCCCTTTAAATGCAATGGATTTTGAAAGATATCAACAAAAAAACGGGCAAAAAACTTCAAAAGCGATTTTCTCAGGTTTTCAATTGGAAAAAGAGGGCAGACGACCATAATTCAAATGGATATCTCTTTAAAACCATTCAAGGTATGACTTTGACTAGGATATCATTTTAAAGCTTATTGTCTCATCTTTCCATTGATACCAAAATCTCAATTTTGAAATTTGGGTCACTGTGACTCATTTTGCTGGATCAGGTCACATATGATGATAAAAAATAATTATAAAAATAATGATCAGAGAATCAAATGTATTATCTGTGCCAAATAATGAATAATTAATTTGTATAAATTAATATATTTATCTAATTTACTCCCATAAATGCGAGTGATATTTTCAGTCCAACTATTTTTTTTAGCTGTAGAAAAAAAATAGAAATTATTCTTGTAAAAATTCTTGCAAATAGTTGATATCTCAGGCTTCAACATTTTACATCCAACTTTATTCTAAATGGATAATGTGAATCCATTACCATAGCAGTTAGTTCATGGATCTTCCCTTACAGAGTTTGAACCTGTGACCTGAGCCTAGAGGTATAAGATGGGTAAAATAAATCTGCAGATGTATATGACACATAAAAAAAGTACATCAAACTTATTTGTCAATCCAAATCACATTAGTGAATAAGGTTGGTTTATTGCCAAATGCACAACAACATGGCATTTTGGAGACCGTTTTAGCAGTGGATACATGTGTTCCTTATGGACTGCTTTGTCATTGTTGATAAAGACTGAGGAAATTTATGCATTTATCTTTCACAATAATTGAAAAGGATGTCTTTTGAAATTCATAGTCAAAATAACTCGTCATGCTAATTTGCTTATCAACCTCTGCAAACAAGACTGATTCCAACATATTTCTAGTTTATCAGTTAATTCCCAACACATACGATATACACACTTAGGTTTTTCCCAGTAATTTGTTTTTTTTTTACATTGCGTAACAGTTTCTTTCATTCTTATTTTGAAAGCAGACAGATTTACAGGAAGTATGATATTTTACTTGTATTATATTGTGTAATTACTGTGATGTAACCCCATTACTATGATGATGTTTTCTTTTTTTAGGGTGCCCGTGAAGAGAGTCTTCACCTTCTAAGGCAGTTTTATAAGGCAAGATGCTCTTGTATTTTATTTCAGATCTAATAGAAGTCACTTACTTACTGGAACCCAGATAGTTAAAGGCAACAGACTTTCATGCTAATAATTCTTGTAATTATCCCCTAGTCATCCCTCTTGCATTTGATTTCCTTTAAAGTCTGAGGAAGGATTATGCTCAGACAGCTCATCCTAAAGACTTTGCTGTTTTGATATTTAGGAAAATCCCAACAGCTTCATGTTGAAACATGTCAGCACTCTTGGTGGTTTATTCACATTGAAGACATTTCTGTGAAACCGAGCTACTTTTAAACAGAATAGAGTACCCGGATTCCTGCATAATTACAAAGTACACTAGTAAGTTTAGCTTTTGTTTTGGCCACTCTGCCATTTGTCACAACAGTGATAGACGTGTTTTACAACTAATACTGCAGTCTGCAGCACTTTTTTTCCCACCTTTTTATTTTCCCCTAAGTCATTTTCACTCGTGAAATTTGAGTGGTATGGCGTGATACGGTTTAACGTACAAGAGAACAGCAGACAGTTTTGCTTTCACATTTCAAAGAAAGATCCCTTTCAGAATGCATTATGCAGGCTGCACATTCCAACCGTCATCCTCCAAAATGTTTATTATGAGTGAGGAATGTACGTAAATAATAAGTACTGAATGTTCTGTTCTGGGATTATGGAGAGTCTTGGGAGAGCCCATGTTTTGGTATCTCATCTGTGTTTCTTGCGTGCGTTCAGAATGGATCAGTGTGTTCCAGCGCTTCCAAGAATCTTGGCAAACACGTACAGTAGCAGTCGGGAGTTTGAACACACCCCCTGTTTTGTTTTGTTTTTTAGTTCTATTGTCCACACTACAGCATAATAGTGAGGTCAATCCTATGAAATAACAGAAGTGAAAGCATGAAAATTATCCAGTGACTATAAATGACTTGTACTGTATATGTACTATAAAAGAGTCTGACTGTTGTAAATAATTTAACTCATTTTTGTTACGTGCTTAAAGATGTTAACTGGAATGAACGCAACATTTAGGTGAGATGTAGCTGTTGCAGTGTGAGGGAGAACAAACCAGACAACAAGGAATGCAGAAATAACCCGATGTTTATTGACACGGGGAGAATTTGGACAATACAAGAAAAACACGAACTCAATAAAAGTAAGGAAAAACGAGGGTGTCGCCAAACAAAAGAAATAATCATAACAAAACACATTAACTAGTGCCCACGCCCCTGAACTAACTACCAAAAATATGTTTTTCCGTCCAATAAGATCAACCTAAATAACTAAATAGATAGATAACAAAAGAGAGGGAAGGAAAAAACAAAAAAATTAAATACAAAAACATACGTGGAACAAATTTCTTTTTAAGTCTGTATCTGTATTCTGGTCTTTTAATCATCTTTCTCATCGTGTCCCACCCTTTATTCTATCCCATGGGGCTTTTCATGGAACTGAGTGTTCACAGTGATTCATGTTTACAGTTGATCTCCTCACAGTACCAGGGGGTATTCCAGAAAGCAAGGTTATCTTACCTTCAGACACACACTGAACTCTTGGTTGATTAACTCAAACCGTGCTTACTCAAGGTACATGCTGGTTCCTAAAATGCATCCGGTGTAAGTTCAGCCAACCCAGAGCATGTTCACACAAGATGTTCTCAACAGAGCACAAGATGTTCACAACAGAGCAACTAATTTAAATAGTCACCATGGAAATAGACACTAAGAAAAAGCGTGCCATACTAGGTCTGGACGATTATGACCTTAAATCAAAACCTTGATTAACTGAACATTTTACCTCGATTATGATTAATGAACGATTATTTTGTTTGTGTTTTTTCCCTTGTTAGTTCACTTACAAGGTTTGTACTGTAAATATGATTGACTATTAAAGGTGGGATATTTTTTCCTATTGACTGATCTGACATAACAGCTCACTATCAGCAATTATTTTATCTATGGTTCGTAACATTTCTTACAGATTTCTGCTCGTTGTAAATCCAATAAAGATAAATTACCACAGTACCAGTACATAATGAGAGTGATTGTGTGTGAAAGTCATACTGTCTCTCTATTAATTGTGAAGCTGTGGTTTATAAAAAGTTACTTCAAAAGTAGAAAAATATATGCTATAATAACTTTTTAGTTTCTAAGCTACTTTAGTGATAAATCACAGGACAGCGCTGACAACTCGTTTCTGCTACTCTCAGTGCGTGATGTGCAGCTGCTGTCTGAATGAGTGTTCATATGCCACAATGCACGAGCACGGTAGCTCAATATAATAATACACATCTGATCGTCTAATCGCTTGAATGTCCAAACTGGCAAACCGTAAAACACATACAACTGACAAAGTTTAGGGAAGACGCAAGGCTCACCGCTCGCGCGCCGTCTCAGTGTGTGTTGACTCGCCATTCACCTCTGTTGATTCCATGCCGCTCACTGGACTGGCCGGAGTCACGTGGCAACACACGCGGTAGTATGTTTTTAAGTGGGAAGTATTAACAGGATTAAAAAAAAACGAAATAACCAGCATGGGAAAATTACTTCGGTTAGAGGTTCTGAATTTTGGTTTAGATTACTTTCGATTAATCGTCCAGCCCTAGCCATACTACTTCTTTCTTCTTCTTTTGCACCTATTTGGTGGTTGTGCAATAATTTTTCAATCTTTTCATTTAATCATCTTTTAATCACTGTGAAAAAGAACTATATTGTTTGTTTGATGCTAATTATATAATAAAAAGGACTGATTAAAGGGTCATGAAACCCCCGTTTTACCCTGGTCGTTCACACCTCAAAGCTCAAAAAACTGTTAAAATGGGCATGTAAAGCTCTGGAAAAGTGGGAGTGTAGAAGAGGGGAGAGAACAACCAATGAAGCACAGACATAGAACACACTCATTATACAGAATAATGAATATTAATATATGAGCACGGAGAAAAATGACAACAAACTCCCAAGCACAAGGGAGAGATGCGAAAGAATATTTAATAGGACTAATAATAGGCTACTTTGATTATGTTTACGTGCATTGCAGTCTCAAAATCAGTCTTTTGTCTATTAGAATAATCGTGTTGTCGCGTTCACCACTGTATCAGTGTCCAGTTTGCACATATAATTCATTTGAAGAAGACTTGATGAAATATGTGTGCATAACTACACTGTGCTGGTTAATGTTAGGTGCAGGAGAATGTTTTAAATATGTCTATAAAAACTTTAAACACGGATACTTTATTCTGTATATGAGCTATCCACGTTGCTAGTGTTGTTAAACACAACGCGAAGCTCCGCGCTGAAACCGATCATATGCGCGCTCCTCATGTATATCATAACAATCGTATTTTTCATGTGTTCGTATTCAAACTCCAGTTCTGACCGCATCGTGGTCAAAAACAAAACAACACTCATGTGCTGCTGTGCTGAGGGAAACATACACTCATGTGTTTGAACGCAGCTAGAGCAGGCAGAGGTGAATAAGCCGCACTTTTTTGACATTTGTATTCTCTGCTGTATTGCGATCTCATGCAAACATATTTTCCATTTGCGCTTGTATATTCCAGTAAAACAATCCACGTGCCCCCAAACTTCTGCTCTGGTCACGTCGCAGGAAAACACATTTTTGTGTTGTAGCATTGAGGAAACGAGCACCAACGATATGTCTCTGAATGACAAGAGACGGAGGCGAGAGAAGTGATACTTCCTCATGCATAATACCGCAATTATAATCTTATGCATAGTACAGCGCAGTGATTGGATTGAATGTGCTTTATCTCATGAATAAATACAGAAACTGTTGACGTCAGCATGTTTGATCAGCCCATACTTGGAGCCAGTCAGCACTCCGGGTCTTGCAGGTAGTACACGATTACATCGGATTTTGTGACGTTGCTCCGACTTTGCTTTTCAAACCGGAAGATAGAAATCGCTCTGAAAAATGCAAAAATAACTAATTTTAACTTTTAAATAAAATTAATGAGTACCTTTTAGTGTTTTCAACAATGTGCAGCCTATACATATCTGTTCACAGCTCAAAAAATGTGTTCTGGAGTTTCATGACCCTTTAAACTAAATAAGTCCGTGCTTGCAAAGATAACATTCTTCCACATTACTTGAAAGTTAAGTTATATGGGTTTTTTATTATATACTGATATTAGAATCAAATAAACATTACCTTGTTTTAATAGTGCTTTATATATCGATATAACTATATAATATATACATTTTGCATGTCACCCTCATCTAACACACCTGATTCAAGTCATCAGCTAATTAGTAGAGACTGCAAGAGTTGAATTGGGTGTGTTAGATGAGGGAGACATGCAAAATATGCAGTGGTGGGGGGTCCCCAGGGCAGGTTTGAGAACCACTGATTTATACCTAGGATGGATTGAGGGTGAATAAATCATGAGATAATTTTTGGGTGCGCTATCCCTTTAAGAGTTTTTTATATTTTTATATTTTAAAGGGGTTAAAAGTAGAAACCCTTCAGAAAGGGTTGAATGTTCAAAAACCCTTGTAATAAGCGATACCGGTGACCGGTGAACTGCAGCCAGCAACGTATTGCTCTTGCTCGCACTCTTGCACACGTAACATACAAGAGACAGAACATGATTCAATGCCCCAATATACTCACGAAAAAGTTCGTTCTTTTCTTAGATTCGGAAATACCGTTGCAACGAAACGAAACTATAGACTATATAGAGCTGGCTATGTGAGACTATAATTTGAATTGATCCCTTTTCTTTGTATGACACATTGACATTACAGTACAGAATAGCCCTTTGGCATTATCCTCAACATTGTATAAGCATTCATTTCATGTGTCATTGAATGAAAGGGGTGCGCGTAACTGTCACATCCTTTGGATTTCTTCACATAAAAATCAGTCTACAGGCCTTCAAAAGCAACCTAGGATGTCAAGGAAGGTCTTGTTTTTTTTTTTAAGTTTCATTAGAAGCTGATAACACATTGGCAGTATAAAATTCTTACATATAGCCTCTTTAAAATGTAATTTATTCCTGTGATGGCAAAGCTGAGTTTTCAGCAGTCATTACTCCAGTCTTCAGTGTCACATGATCCTTCAGAAATCATTCTAATATGCTGGTTTGGTTCTCAAGAAATATTTTTTTAATATTATCAATGTTGAAAACAGTTGTGTTGCCTAATATTTTTGTGGAAGTGTTGATAAATAGTATATATAGTATATATAATCTATTCTGCAGATCTCTACCATAATAGTAGCTGTTAATAATCATGGTGGTCATTACATATAACTGTAGAAAACATTATCAGATATATTATCATTAATGTTAAAAAGAGTTGTGCTGCTTAACATTTTTGTGGGCTTTTGTTTTTTACTGACCAATCATAATCTTGTTTTCTTTTATGGTAATTTTTTCCCACTAATGTTCCTCTTCCTGCAGGGGGAGGAGATCTTCCTGGATATGTTTGAGGATGAGTACAGGAGCATGATGGTAAGCCGCATTACTGAACACATAGTCTTATTTGCAACTGCACTCTTGTTGACTGTCATAACCTGATGATACAGCAACACATCCTGCTTCTGAGGTGAGAGGAAACCATTGTTATCTATCTGACATTTACTGGATAAGGAGTGGCTGATACAACCCTACATTTATACTGCTTCCTCTTACAATACATTATTTTCCTGGTTTTTCCTGGTTCCTTTAAGAAAAAGAATTGGCTCACCAAAAATGAAAATATTGTAATTTACTCATGCTCATTTCTCCCTTCCATGGAACACAGAAGAATAAACTTGGTTGCTCATTTTCCTGCAGTTAAAATAGCTAGGATATTCTTTAAAAATTCACCTTTTGTTTTTCATAGAAAAAAGATAGTTATATAGGTTTGCAATGATGATGATTTAAACATAAATTTGCATGTTGATTTTAAATGTTGTGAAAAATAACTGTCATGTTCACACTGAACCAACACACACACACAAAAAACAGGGTGTTTATCCAGCAAAACTAAACAACCACTTGAATTTGGTGGCCTAGTATCAACTAGCCCATTGAGTGATTCATGTTTTTGCTCTTTTTCTTTGTATGTGTTCTCTGTGTGTAGAATAAGCCCCTAAACGTGGAGTATCTTATGATGGATGCATCCATTTTACTTCCTCCCACTGGCACCCCCCTTACCGGCATTGACTTTGTGAAGCGATTGCCCTGTGGAGATGTCGAGAGGACACGCAGGGTCAGTGATGAACTCATAACACTCAAAGGTCTGAGATTGAAATACATGGGTGGGTTTCGTGGCCTTTTGTCAAACATTTTGGCTTCATCCAGAAACTCCACAAACCTTTTTTCAAAATCCATGAAATCCGTGTTTCTTGGCCAGTGTTTGCACCATTTGTCTTCTGGGAAACATTCCAGAGCATTTTGGAAATGGATTTCATGTGTTTTAGAAAAATAACAATGCCAGGCATTTCTGCAGGATTGGAAATACAGAGAATTGAATACATTTGGTACACATTCACTGTCTGAATGGTAAACGGCTAATTTTGAACACTCATATGTGTGTTTGGAAATGCAGCTGTGCACATGATTGACTGAGCCACTTCTTGGTTTAACATGACCACAATTGAGGCCTCAAGAAACTTTTGAAATGGTTGAAAGTAATAAATAACAAAGCTGCTTCTCAGTAAAACCCTACAGCACTGAATCAGTACTAATAATATATTTATTAATCATTCAGTTAAGACTATACACAAATCCGCCGCGAACTCTATGGGCGCCGCCATCTTGCCTGCCGCCATTACTGCGTGCCTGCGAAGTGTGACAGTGTGACACTTGCCGGTGCCCTCTAATGACATTTCAATTAAAGTTCATCCTGCTCATTAAAGAAAATGTCTGGTGAAAGGGAACATGGGTAGATGATGTCATGGAAGTGGCCAAAACTTACCGATAAAGGTAATTTATTGACAACATAATGTAATAATGTAATAATGTAATGTAATGTAATTAAGAAGTGTATTAATTGATGACAACAATAAAACCGAACGCTGTCATTACTAGCTGTGTTGCTAATATGTTCACAAGCTTAAGTTTCAAATAATTATTAGGCCATCCTTAAAAATATTCTTGTTTGCCATAACCCGACCAGCTAGCAGCCCCTCACACAGAACCTGTTTTGGCTGATATGTGTACTGTATTACATCTTTATTATATTTTTACTTATATCATTACATAAAGTTGTTATTATAATAAAAAATGCATTATATTTAAATTGTTATTTTTAAATAATACTGCCAGCTGATAGGGCTCTCTGTATGTTTACAGCATTAAGTTAGGTGAGTTGTTTTTTTCTTGAGAAAAATTAATGCCTACCTTGTGTAGCCTAGCTAATATTTATCCAAATGAGTCAATATTAAATCAAATCACAATAATAATTAAATAATAATAATTGAATAAAAATAATAAAAAAAGTGTAGCTTACCAGAAATTGTAGCCTACCATGTAAACATTGTAACATGTCACTAAACCTAATAAAATTCAGCTTAGTTACTAAAATGTTTTGACAATCACAATACACTTAATGTGATGCAATAAAAAATTTTTTTTTTATATTTTTTACGACCTACCGACCATTTTTTTATTTTTTTGGCTGTTACGGCAAACCAAAATATTTTTAAGGGTGGCCTTAGCCACGACCAGTTGTAGCAATAAAATACATGTTCTTATAGGTATTCAAGATTATTTTATTAATCATCTGGCATGCAATGAGCCATCTCGGTTATGTGTTTCATCCACTTTTGACGCACATCTTGGTCCTCCGCTCAACCAGGAACTCTGTGCAATCCGTATGGCCGTAAACATGGGCAGTCAATGTGCAACAAAGCTTTGTGGATTACACAAACGGTTTTATTCCAGGCCTGTAGTTTTGTGCTGTTGTTAAAACAACCAACCACACAACACGCTCTGCCCGGCATCACTGGACAGCATAGGTACTAAAAAAACTATATAGCTAACATCTGCTACAGCCTACGGGACCAACACGCTACTTCTGCTACTTCCTTAGCAGCAAGGCACGCAGTAATGGCGGCGCTGCTTTACTTCCGTGTTTCGCCGGATTTGTCTATCGCAGCAATTTAAATACTGTTATTTTACAAAAACTTTAGAAAAGCTCTGTTTACTTAAATGAAGAACATGTTTTTACTGTCTACATTTTTTTCTGTAATATTTAAGTTTCTACATAATGCAGTGTGTTCAATATTATATAAGTTTTTGAAAGTTTCATAAAGAGTTGTAAAATTCCACAGGTATCGGTACTGAAACTATTTGATGATATGATATCATCACTTTAGGTAGTGTCAAAGTTAAACAGTTGACATTTGGATATGGATGTGTTTTTTGTTTGAGATACATTCTGATACTGATCATGATTTTTCAAGGATGATTCCTGAATTTTTTTTATTTTTTTTAATTAATTATTTAAGAAATAAGAGGCAACCACTGCATTTTAATTATTATTCAAACAAAGATTCTACACACATGTAGCATGAGCAGTTGTTTTGATTTAAAGGTGCCCTTGAATGATAAATTGAATTTATCTTGGCATAGTCAAATAACAAGAGTTCAGTACATGGAAATGACTTACAGTCTCAAACATCATTGTTTCCTCCTTCTTATATAAATCTCATTTGTTTAAAAGACCTCAGAAGAACAGGCAAATCTCAACATAACACCGACTGTTACGTAACAGTCGGGGTGTACGTCCCATAGACGGTACGCCCCCAATATTTGCATATGCCAGCCCATGTTCCCAACATTATGAAAGGCATTAGACAAGGGTAGCCAGTATTAACGTCTGGATCTGTGCACAGGTGAATCAACAGACTAGGTAAGCAAGCAAGAACAATAGCGAAAAACAGCAGATGGAGCGATAATAACTGACATGATCATTGATAACATGATATTTTTAGTGATATTTGTAAACTGTCTTTCTAAATGTTTCGTTAGCATGTTGCTAATGTACTGTTTAATGTGGTTAAAGTTACCATCGGTTATTACTGTATTCACGGAGACAAGAGCCGTCGCTTATTTTCATTTTTAAACACTTGCAGTCTGTATAATTCATAAACAACTTCATTCTTTATAAATCTCTCCAACAGTGTAGCATTAGCCGTTAGACACGCAGCATAGCCTCAAACTCATTCACAATCAATGTAAACAATATAACAGTATACAATACTCACATAATCCGACGCATGCATGCCGCATGCATGACGAACACTTTGTAAAGATCCATTTGAGGGTTATATTAGCTGTGTAAACTTTGTTTATGCACTGTTCAAGGCAAGCGCAAGCTCTGTGGGCGTGGAGCACGAGAATTAAAGGGCCAGTAGCCCTGAATCGGCTCATTTATAATGATGACCCAAAATAGGCAGTTAAAAAAATGAATTAAAAAAAATCTATGGGGTATTTTGAGCTGAAACTTCACAGACACATTCAGGGGACACCTTAGACTTATATTACATCTTTTTTTAAAAAGTTCTAGGGCACCTTTAAGTTAGATTATATAATTTCAAGATTTAAAGCAAAAAACAGAATGGTCTGATTTTATCTTAAAATTAAGCTACATAAAACAGACCTATCTGCACAAATGAAGAACAGCAGACAAGCTGAATGAAAATGCAAATTCACTCTCTGACAGTAGGTGGCACTTATGAAACCGCAGCGATATATGGATTCCTTTTTTACTTCTTTATACATAGCAGCTCTGCGCTTAAAAACGCTACTTTATTAAGCATTATACAGAAATAAGAGAAAAAGGAAATGCCATCGAATCTTTTCTGAAGACAGTCCGTTCCTTTCAGAGAATCTTTCATATAAACCTCACCCCCAATTTCATAATTATATTTTTCTTCCAATATTTTGAGCTTCGTGAGTAGTGAGCTTGCTGTGCCTTGTACAGCTTTTTCTCTCCTCTTTTCGTCCATCTTCCACATGTCCCACCTCTGGCCTGCGCTAAATTCCTGTTTACGCAGTTTGCATGCAAGTTCAGAACAGAGATCGGCTAATATAAAACTAAAAAGCGGCCAGTTGCCAATCGTGTGTTTGGGGTAAAAACCGTCTGGGTAGGAGTGATGGCCGGCCGGTGCATCTCTCTAAAATCATTGATGCTGCTCTTTCATGATTAATTAATTGCTATAGCAGCTTTATTTGTTTTTGTGTGTCCCTGCAGGCTATCCGTGTGTTCTTCATGCTGCGCTCGCTGTCCCTACAACTGCAGGGTGAACCAGAAACTCAACTTCCTCTCACACGACCGGAGGATCTCATCAAGACTGATGATGTGCTTGACCTCAGTAAGGCTTTTAAAATCACATAAACTTGATGCTACTCTGTACAAATGTGTTGGTTTTGCAAATGGAATGTTTTCAGTTTTCAGAGCTCAACTGTAAGGATGTTTTTTCTGATTATTCAGATTTTTATTGATCTGCCAATTTTTTTTTTTAACTTGCATAACAACAAAAAAATTATTTAAGGACAGTTAAATGTTATGTTTTAGCAGTATCTTTATATGTGCCTGAAAATAAAATTTTTCATTAAATGTTACATTTTCTTATATAATACACAAAGTCATGTGAAAAAGTTAGGACAACTTATTGATGGTTTTCCATATCAGAACATAATAAAAAAATAAAAAAAATCATCTGGTTCCTTGGCAGGTATTAAAATTTGGAAAATAAATCCTCAGATGAACAACAACACATGACATATAATACTGTGTCATTATTTATTTAACAAAAACTAGGCCAAAATGAAAAAGCCATGGGTGACAAACTAAGGACACCCTTAATGTTTCCTTAGGAATTAAGAGGGTAAGTAGCAGTTCGACGCTGCTTAGTCAAATGCCTTTGATTAATCGATCATCAGCGTGTGTAAGTGTGTCTAAGTGTGGTCACCTCTATAAAAGCAGAAGTTCTGGCAGTTTGCTGGTCTGTAGCCTTCAGGTGTGTGTTAACAATGCCAAGGAGGAAAGACATCAGCAATGATCTTAGAGAGCAATTGTTGCTGCCATCAATCTGGGAAGGGTTATATGGCCATTTCCAAACAATTTGAAGTTCATCATTTTACAGTGAGGAACATTATTCACAAGTAGAAGACATTCAAGACAGACACCATCTTCCCAGGAGCGGACGTCCCAGCAAATTCACCCCAAGATCAAACTGTGTAATGCTCAGAGAAATTGCAGACAACCCAAGAACTACACCTCAGACCCCACAGGCCTCAGTTAACATGTTAAATGATATAATGTTTGTCAGTACAATTAGAAAAAGACGGGACAAGTTTGGCATGTTTGGAAAGGTTTCCAGGAGAAAGCCTCTTGTCTCTAAAAAAAAAATAACATGGCAGCACAGCTTAGGATTGCAAAGTTGCATCTGAACAAACCACAAGACATCTGGAACAAAGTCCTTTGGACAGATGAAATCAAAGTGGAGATGTTTGGCAATAATACACAGCGCCAAGTTTTGTGAAAACTAAGCACAGCATATCAGAACAAACACCTCATACCAAAAGTTAAGCATGCTAGGCCTAGGACCTGGGAACCTTGGAGTCGAGTCGGTCATGAATTCCTCTGTATACCAAAGTCTTCTAGAGTCAGAATATGAGGCCATCCGTCTGAACAGCTAAGGCTTGGCCAAAATTGGGTCATGCAACTGGACAATGATCTGAAGATCACCAGCAAATCTACCAAAAAAACCCCAACAAAATGGCTGAAAAATAGAGTTGTTGCAATGGCTTTGTCAAAGTCCAGACCTTATCCCGACTGAAAAGCTGTGGTGAGAGCTGTGCATAGTCAAATTCCCACAAACCTCAATAAACTGGAGCAATATTGTAAAGAAGAATGATGTGAGAAACCGATAAAGTCATACAGAAAATGATTACTCAAAGTTATTGCTGCTAAAAGTTTATCTATAAGCAGCTGAATTATAGGGTGTCACTTAGTTTGTGATATGTCATGTGTTGTTTTTCATCTGAGGTTTTATTTTCCAAATTTTAAGACCTGCCAAGCGGCAGATAATTTTTTTTATGTACTCATATGGAAAACCATGGAATTATATATATATATATATATATATATATATATATATATATATATATATATATATATATATATATATATATATATATATATATATATATATATATATATACATATACAGTGCACAGCATAAATGATTACACCCCCTCTGAACCCCCTCATAAATGATTACACCCCCTCTGAAGATGCTTACTCATTTTTGCTACACAACATTGTATCACCTTGATAAGAAAATCTTTTTTTCCTGAATAATTTTGACATGCTTCTTTGGTAATTGATTAAGCAGACTTGCTGGAACATTATATCTCTAAAGAACCCTAACATGTCTTCTAAGTAATTGAGTAATTGCTGACTTTCAGAAGTTTCTGAGGGGGTGTACTCATTTATGCTGTGCACTATATACACTATATTGCCAAAAGTATTGGGACATTCATGTGTTCCAATCACTTCCATGGCCACAGGTGTATAAAATCAAGCACCTAGGCATGCAGACTGCTTCTACAAACATTTGTGAAAGAATGGGTCGCTCTCAGGAGCTCAGTGAATTCAAGCATGGTACGGTGATAGGCTGCCACCTGTGCAGTAAGTCCATTTGTGAAATGTCCTCACTACTAAATATTCCACGGTCAACTGTTAGTGGTATCATAACAAAGTGGAAGCAATTGGGAACAACAGCAGTGACAAGTGACGAATCATGCTTCTCTGTCTGGCAGTCTGATGGATGAGTCTGGGTTTGGCGGTTGCCAGGAGAAGGGTACTTGCCTGACTGCATTATGCCAAGTGTAAAGTTTGGTGGAGGGGGGTTATGGTGTGGGGTTGTTTTTCAGGGGTTGGGCTTGGCCCCTTAGTTCCGGTGAAAGGAACTCTTAAGGGGGTCGCACACCGGACGCGAAGCTCGGCGCCGCACAGCGTCGCCGCGCAGCGTCGCGTCTCTGACAACTCACAGGTATCGCACACCGGCCGCGCACATTATATACGTGCGAGCTCAATTTTGAATCGACTCCTGATAGAAGAGCTGCACAATGGGAGTGTTTTACGTCAACAGGGAAACGTTACATGGAAAAATGGTACAACACAGCAAAAGGAAAGAAAAGGCTACGTTTATTATACATTTTTAGACTTTATTCAAGCTGTTAAACTAAGAATGTGAAACTGATGTATCTTGCAGCACAGGGTGAAGTCAGTATGTACATTAACGACGATTTGAGAGAAATATAATATACATTTAATGTAAAACAATGTACATGGCGCTCTGGCGCAGCAGGATTTTGAACAACTTCCTGAGTCGTTGCTGGGCGCCACGGACAGGCACCGAATGTCGCCGCCGGTGTGCGTACTCTCATAGAAAACAATGCGTTAGAATTTTAAAGACGTGGTGCGGCGCTGAGCTTCGCGTCCGGTGTGCGACCCCCTTTAATGCTTCAGCATACCAAGACATTTTGAACAATTTCATGCTCCAAAATTTGTGGGAACAGTTTGAGGATGGCCCCTTCCTGTTCCAACATGACTGCACACCAGTGCACAAAGCATGGTCCATAAAGACATGTATGAGCGAGTTTGGTGTGGAGGAACTTGACTGGCCTGCACAGAGTCCTGACCTCAACCCGATAGAACACCTTTGGGATGAATTAGAGCAGAGACTGCAAACCAGGCCTTCTCGCCAACATCACTGCCTGACCTCACAAATGCGCTTCTAGAAGAATGGTCAAAAATGACCATAAACGCACTCTTAAACCTTGTGGAAAGCCTTCCCAGAAGAGTTGAGGCTGTTATAGTCATTTAAAGTTCATGTGCACGTAAAGGCAGGCGTCCCAAAACTTTTGGCAATATAGTGTGTATATATATATATATATAGAATTTTACTAGGTGCTAAAAAATATAACAATACTAGGTGATTAATTACTAGGTGGTTATTTTGTCATAATACCCGTAAATTATACAACTGTATCTCTGACACAATTTTGCTGTAAAGATGATATATGATTATATAGTATGATAATATGATTTTCCAACCCAGACTATGACAAATCATTCTCACAATTTCATTGACAGCAATGTTCAATAAATCACAGAAAACCAAATGTCTAGTACTAAAACACATAAATTCCAGATTTATTGACTTATTAGCCGATAACTTTGTCGAGTCTTGGTTTTCTTAGCGTTTATGAACTATCAAATCTACTTTATACATGCTTGATTTTGGTTGCTTTTATGATTTTATAGCTGATTTTTTTTTTTTTTAATCATACCTCACTTATAACATCCTGTCTTATCTTTAAAAGCGTCACCGCTCCTTTTCATGTGAATTTTTGCAATAACTTGATAAGTAACTTCCACAGCTGAATTATATCTGAATTGTGTGGCAACTCCTTTTTTTTTTTTGTCTTTAGTATCAGATAAGATGCAGTTAGATAAAAAATTAAAGGACAGCCCTTTGCTTGATTTTTTTTTTTTTTTTTTTTTTTTTTTTTTTTATAGAAAAAGAACATGAAATCGATATACTTCTTGTGAACTGTGACCATCTTGGTTTTGAGTTCCATGTTATGACCTTCCTCATTGTATCTCACACTCAGTCACAAAGTGTTTACCACACATGATGAAATCACACTCTTGTCGCCTATGCACCTCTTTCATGCAATCTGTGGGTTTGTACTGTTAACCGATTCTCATTTCACCCCTGATGTGTTGCATGGAAGCCCCTTGTCTCAGCTCCTCTAGCTCAGTTCTTGTGTCCAGGTGTCCTGGTTAACTCAGGCCCTCTCACTTTGACAGGTAAGAGGGGGTGTGTGCAAGCAAACTGACTCAGACCTTCCACTGTTACTGAGGTCTCTGCTAGAGCTGGTGCAGCCATTGTGGGCAGCAGCCTTGAGCTCTTCCAGTATATCTCATGTCTAACAGTAAGGCTGCTTGAGAAGCACCTACAGGCTGGGTCAGAGAGTGGGCAGAACGGGCCCTGGAAGTGTGAGCAGGTGGGAGGAAGCTCAGATTTTGCTGCCAAATCAACCCACTGCTGCTTCCTGTCTCACAGCCGTTTGAGCATAAAAGGGTTAATGCATAAGCCATGACATCTGGCTGACTGTTTTCATTCTTGGTTTGAACTGGTTGATTCACTAGAATTCACAAATGTGGGGTAGAGCAATATTCAAGAGAATATTGGTCAAAGAAGGTCAAAGAGATGATGATTTAAACTTTTAAAATGATGAACATTAAACTTTTTTGCATTGTATAAAGTTCTTTGAAAATGTCAAAGTCCTAAAAATGAATAATTTTGATTCAGAATGAATCTAATGAATTGTTCAGATGAATCTGTGACCATTAAACGAATCATTTGAATCTAATCAATAAAAGAGGGTATGCATTGGCGTCACTTTCTCGCCGGAACACGTCCTCTTAGCCAGACTGAGTGGCAAAAGAGCCTGCTGCTTGACTGGATTTAATAGGGGAAACTACGAAAATGTGAGTGAAATAAACGATTACCAGTTTAAACTAAAAGTTCAACTCGATAGTGCTCATTACAACTTACCAAAGATGCAGTGATCCATGGATATTGACATGCAGAGAGCACCACGACGCATACATGTTGTGTTGATCCGAGAGCAGAAGATGTTGCGTGAACGTGCACTGGAGATTAATATTTTGTGAATAAAGTGGTCAGTTGTGTTTTGTTTTCACTCAAACAAAGCACTCACGTAAAGTGTTTACGTTTTACGAAGATCTCTTAAAAGATCTTCATTTGTGTTTCAATGATGATCAAAAGTCTTAGGGGTGTGGATTGACGTGAGGGTGAGTAAATAATGACAAAATTTTAATTTTTGGGTGAACTAACCCTTTAATATTTTGCACACCCATTCGTAGGTCACAAATCACGCAAATTTGTGACCATGATCATGTGAACTTTGAATTGAGCCTGCTTTTTGAATCATTCTCAAATCATGCTGGATAAGATGATCATTCTCCTATCTGGAAAATCTCTTATACAGCCCTCACCTAACAGTAACTGCTGTTTACAGCAGTCATGTCTTGCACAATCATGATTTGTGATAACATTGGCCTTTTGATGTACATTAAAAAAAATGTAAATACTGGAATGGCTCATCAGTGAGTGGATGGAACAAGCACCTCTCTCTCAAATGACGAAAGAGACAGTCAGACAGATAGACAGACAGATCGACCTAAGAAACTGACGTGCCACTGATCTGTTATTTTTAGACATGCAGGAAATGATGCATGCCCTCAACACCATAAAAGCATCACAGTGCATTGTGTGAACTTACATGAATCCTTGCTGTATATTTTCCACTCTTTGCTGTCAGTTTTTTAAGAGCACATTAACTGAAAGACCTGCAACCACGTTCACATGTATTTTTTACTCTTCTTGCTTCCTTTTTTGCATGCATATACATGATGATAATTATGCGTAACATGTGAACACTTTCTGAGGAAGTTCTCAGAAAATGTTTCACACCTTGAACACTTAGTCACATGGTACTTTTGCATGTAACACCCCACCCCCACTATGGTTGAGAGAAGAAATCTTTTCTATTAATGGGATATTGTTAAAATATACATGCACATTACATTTTCTCTTGAAATTAGACTGGGTGTAACTATCTTGATTCATTTGGTGGTGTCTAGATGGTCTGGTTTGATTACTCATATACAGGGTTAGAGTGAGTAATTTGTTCTATGGTAAACTACAGTTACCATGTGCTAAATTTTTTTTTTTTTCACATTTTCTAGACTATTAGGGGCCGTTTACATGGAATGTGTTTTTCCATTCACTTTTCCATAATTTTTCAGTGTAAAAACATGCTAGACGGATGTGTTTGACTGTGTTTGCATCTTTTGCAGCGTTTTGTGCAGGACACTGCATTCTAAAAAGTTCAAGTTAAAAGTTCGAGTTTAAAAACGTGTCTCGAGACCTTGCATTTTTCCCAAATTCCACTGCCTGCATCTCATGTTTTTCCAAAGTAAAAACGCATTCTGTGTGAATGGCCACTTATTTGACTTTTACATCATGATTCCCAAGGTCATGGTAGACCTAGAAATATCATGTAATAATAGAAGGCAAAGATGTCATAAAAGTGGAAATACTGTACATTTTTGGAAGTTATAATTTGCTAGAATTTTTTTTTCAGCTATATATAGCACTGGTGCGAACGTTTGATTTAGTTGAAAAATTGTTTTGAAAATATTCTTTTCAATTAATCAGTAAAATCAAATTGATCTGAATGATTCATTAGATTTGTTAAATCAAACTCATTTTTACAATAGTTGGGGTTAGGTTTATTAAGTATTAATAGGGGTGTGACGAGACGGGTATCTGACGAGACGAGACTCAAGATTGAGTTCACGAGAACGAGACGAGACAAGGTTTTTACACAATATTTTTAAGAAATCCTCAATGGCGAAATACATGACTAGAAAAAATATTCTGCAGGTGCATTTGACTAATCATCTTGTCATGTATGTCATCTCAGTTCTACTTTCTATCATATGCAGTAAAAGACAACAATACTCAAGTACTGTAAAAGGTTTTGCCACAAACTCAACTGACTGACTTCTCTTCTGTATGATTTCAGTCTTTTCAGACCTTACTGTACATGATTTATGAGCTTCTACAACTTTTGACCTCCTAACTGAACTCCTTTCCATAAACTTATCATAGAAATAAAACAGTTATTTGAACTTTTTACACTTTACAATAAGGTCTCATTTATTAACATTAATGTATTAACCAACATCAACTAACAATGAGCAATATATTTACTATAGTATTTATTAATTGTTTATGATAGTTAATACAAATAGTAATTCCTTGTTAGTTCATGATAGTTTGCAGTGCATTAACTAATGTTAACAAATGAAACCTTATTGTGCTTAATAAGATTAAAGGTGCTCCAAGCGATCCTGGGTGGAGTAACTTCCTGTTGACGTTCGAAGTGTTGTCAAACAAAACAGAGGCTAGCTAGAACCACTCTGTCATGGCAACATCACGAGACTACTTTTCGCCTACTTTTCATTAATTTTAGTCTCGCGAGATCTCGTGACACAAGATCACCCCTAAGTATTAATAATCAAAATTAAAAAAAAAAAAATGATCATCTTTGAATACAACTAAAAAAAATCTTGGAAGAATCAATAAATA
The DNA here is from genome assembly GCF_018812025.1 of Megalobrama amblycephala. NCBI lineage: Eukaryota > Metazoa > Chordata > Actinopteri > Cypriniformes > Xenocyprididae > Megalobrama > Megalobrama amblycephala. Next base: position 55,726,275 of record NC_063044.1, on the reverse strand, counting down.
TACGGTATGTTGTAGATATCATAGCTATGTTTCGCTTAAACTTATTTTGTTGGCCTCAATATGGCCAAGTGATATCAGTTAGTGAGTGAATTCTTTTGGTCAAACTGGTTCTCAAATGTTTCTGAATGATTCATTAGATTCGTTCTGAATCAGATTTTTTTTTTTTTTTTTTTTTTTTTTAATGAAGTCACCCAGTTTCCACATAATCAGTACATGCTCTCTACTTCTAATTTTAAAATACAACTGTATAATGAATCAACCAACATTACCACATTTAACCACCTGTGAAATGTGTCCCGAGTGCCCTTAGGATATGAGATTCCACAGAGCTGGTGTGCATAATGGTATTTGTGGCTTTAAAAATGCAGAACTACTGTGCCTCAGCTGTCTGATTAACAAGTCAAACTGCAACTACATGGAAGTGCTTATTCCTTGGTATAACAGCAGATAATTTTCCCCAGAGGCAACATAATTCTGTCATCACAGTTGGCTATGCTTTAAAAGGAAGCACTTGCTCTTTCAGTTCTGAAGTAATTCCTCAACCCATTAGTGTGACTTCTAAGGAAGTACCGAGCACAAAGAGAACTTTTACCAAGTCATAGTACCTCAGTTGTGACAATGCTTTTTCAGTTATTAGTAGTTCAGTTGATCTACCTGAAACCTACTTCAAACGTTCATGACCTACCTCCCTTATTTACCCCTCCCCTTCTTCCCCCACCCCCTTCTCCGCCCACCAGAGTAGCTGCGATATACTGTGTAGGTCATGAGTCATTGGAGTGTTTTTGAAAACTCCCGCATGAGTGCAATCTGATTTCATGCCAATTCTCATTAATATGATTGAATTCACCCAGGGATGACATTTTCTTAACTCTTTCTATTTGGAAATGCATGACTATATTTAAATGTGCTGATATTTAAAAGTCCTGATGTTTATAGGGAAATAAATTAAATGGTTTAATTGAAATTTTAATGCTAAAGTTCTTGAAGCATTTGATCAAAGACTCCTAATACAATGTGGTATTGTGTGAGAGGCAGATCTGGATTTGTAAATTTGGCAAAATCTGAGTTTGTTTTGAATGCTTGAAGTGGTTACACAGTGTTCCCATTCATTGGCTGAACTTTGACATTTCTGACTTTGTTTACTGATTTATGCAAGTTTGTTGAAGGACCCTTGGAATGAGCTATCCATTATTCAACCGTTAAATGTTTTTTGTCCTTTTTTCCTTGTAGATAACAGTGATCTTATTGCGTGCATGGTGGTGAGTAAAGATGGGGTTCAAGCTCAGCGCTTCCTGGCTGTAGATGTGTACCAGATGAGTCTTGTGGAACCAGATTCAAAGCGTCTTGGCTGGGGTGTTGTCAAGTTTGCCGGCCTTCTGCAGGTCTGCTTTATTCCTGCTCATAGACTGCAAACATGAAGCTCAAACAATAAAAGTACTCTTTGGCCACATTTTTGTCAGAACTTTGATGTTCTGCTTAAAAGTGAATTTAATGCATGTAACAGGATGGTTTAAGGGCTCGTATCAAAAACCAATTTTAAAAAATCTCATACATTTGGCTGTTTTGGCTTTTCGGAGTTGTGGAAATGCATTTATATTGCCCCGAACAAAGTGCTCCAATTAAAATAATTAATTAGGTAATGCATGTGTTGCTTCGTAACCCTTTGGGGGTGTCCAGCCAACCTAAAGGGATGGTTCGTCCAAAAATGAAAATTATCCCATGATTTACTCAACCACAAGCCATCCTAGGTGTACATGACTATCTTCTTTTTATTCTTTCATCAGTACGTCATGTGTCGGGTCAGGGGTTACTCTTCTGCCGTAACTCGGTGCGTACAGCCATTCGCCAGACGCTGGTTGCAAGTTATTAGATTATAAAGTCTTAAATATGGATATTTTTCTTACAAAAACCCATCACTTCACTTCAGAAGGCCCTTATTAACACCCTGGACCCGTATGGATTATTTTTATGATGGATGGATGCACTTTTTTGGGCTTCAAAATCTCACGCCCCCTTCACTACCATTATCAAACTGGGAATAGTGAGAATATTTTTTAATGTAACTCTGACTGTTCGGATGGTTTGAGGGAGAGTAAATCATGAGATAATTTTCATTTTTGGGTGAACTATCACTTTAATATTTATGAGTAAAGCCTCAGAGGATATGTAAATTACCTCAGTTACAATAAAATGTAAGAGTTAGTTTGTGTCTCATTGAAAATATATCAATCAACACTTTATATTAGCTTTCATTATATTAGCTTTCATTAATACCATTATACATTATTTTATATAACAGATTTCTAATTAAAATACATTCAGATATTTTTTAACTAGTAAAAAATGTCATGAACTTGTACTGATATTAATTAATTTTTATGTGGGGACATGAGTATTCTTAAACTATCCTAAGCAACCCATAAGGATGAAATGTCTTTAAACCAGCTGTTAAACACCCTACCTTGCATTAATGTGATAATAGGCAGGGGCAAAATCAAATCATCTGTAATTATCAAATGAAATAAGCACATTAAATATTTAGTTAAAAAACTGATTAGCGCTGCATGTTTGAACAAAATTATAATTAATAGTCATAATTCGGCATTTAACAAATCGTTTTCTTTAGCAAGGCTTGGTCTTAAGTGACACCATTCAGCTACTTAGCACAATAATTAGAACATTAGGTGCAGCCATTTTATGACAGAAGTAATTCTTGTAAGATGTAAGGTGTGATGGCACGACATGTTATAGACATGTTAAAACAGTGTTATAGGAAAGCCCAAAGAAAAAATAAAACAAATGCAATTAAGTAAAATAAAATTAATATACTTGAAAATATTTTCTTGTGTATTTAGTCTTTGAAACCAAAGTTTCTACATATCTTGATGACTCTATTTTCATTGTATGCATATGTTTACAGGACATGCAGGTTTCAGGAGTAGAAGACGACAGCAGGGCTCTGAACATCATCATACACAAGCCTACATCTAACCCTCATGCCAAGCCTGTGCCCATCCTGCAGGCTAACTTCATCTTTGCAGACCATATTCGCTGCATCATCGCCAAACAGCGACTAGCCAAGGGCCGAATCCAGGCCAGGCGCATGAAAATGCAGAGGATAGCAGGTCAGGTCTTGGCTGTTTACTAACTTTAAACTGCCTTGAAGCCAAAGTCATAAACTGTTTTTACAGCAGATTGTATCTTCTGTTTATAAATGATACTTTCTCAGACCTCCCAGCTGTTGTGCAACATTGATGGGGGTTGGAGTGGGGTCATTTGAGTTGGACTTTAGTTATACTTTAACAGGCCTGAGTACCATTTCAAATAAATGGATGCCACTTTAAGATTAATTGTACCAATTCCCATCGACATGGAATTTCCCTTTTATTTTGGATTTTTATCCAAATATTATGCTTCCACTTATTTGTGATCACAGGAATGCATAAAATAAGTCCAAAGACTTACACATTTACAAAAATATTACAAAAATATTTCTTTACAAAGAATGAGCATTTCTACAAATCTTTCATGAAACAATGCGATCTGAGGATGTTCCGTCTCACTATACTGTTATCCTTTCAGCCAGAGCAACAGAGGTAGCTCATGAGCAGAAACTGAATTTTTATGAGTTAAGTTATCCTCAAGTTTTATGAAGTTAGCTGGTAGCCTGATATGAAAACTTGGGAAAGTGTTGACCCTCTCCTGACTGAGATAATCTCTGCCATTGTTCCAAGTCCTCAAGACACAGTTGGCCCACTTTGGACCAAGATATTAGGCGGGCCAAAAACCCCTGGCTGTTGGCCCCCGAGAAAGCCCTGACCATTCAAGCCACCTCAAGAGACCGTGGAAGCGCGACTGGCCCTGGCACACACGCTCGCTTTTGCCCTGACAGTGAAAACGTGGCTCATATCTGTCACTTTTTCTTTTTTGGCTCATATTTTCTTTCTTTCCCCTTCCTTCCATAAAGCTCTATTGGACCTTCCTGTTCAGCCTTCCACAGAAGTGCTGGGCTTTAGCCAACCATCTGTTGCATCATCTCTGCCTTTCCGCTTCTATGACCAGTCCAGACGCGGCCCAGCCTTCGCCTCTGTAGATAAAGTTCCAGGTAAATGTTTGAACGATTAAAAGAGGAAATCTCAGAAGATTAAGAAGCCAGCTGCTATCCACAGTTGCATATTTATTGTTGATTATTTTTTATTTATATATATATATATATATATATATATATATATATGTGTATATGTATATGTCATATTAATTGCGGGTTTGATTCTAAGTACAGGTAGGAAATGACTGAGGTGCCCTTGAGCATGGCACCTAACCCCCAGTCGCTACCTAGATGCCACACCAAAATGGCTGCCCACATTTTTGATACCTTAAGTTATGTAGCAGATTACTCAAAAAAAAAAAAAAAAAGAAAAAAAAAAGGAACAATAAAAAATTTTTTAGAAAAGTTTTTTTTTTTTTTTTTTTTTTTTTTTTTTTTTCTTCTCCCACCTCAGCAATAATATACACTATTATTGCTGTAATACTGTAATTTTTCTGGATGATGTGGTGGTAGATGAGTTCTGTCTTAATGTGAAATTTATATTTATAGGAAAGTTCTTTGTGACGACAGTTTTTGTGAAGTGTATGGGATACTTGTTATTATGTACAATTTTTATAAAGGCTTGTCAAATAAATAAAACTAAAACTAAATAAAGAAAAACATTAGGTTCCTGTTTCTGTTACGGTAATAAGCTATATTTAAAATGTTCTGAAACGTTTAGCTCCTTTGCATTTTTTGTTTCTAAAACAGACATGCTCACTGTCTGTGTAGAAATTTGCACAGAAATTTGAATAATTTTCTGAAAAACTGCACATCCTAATTTTGTTTTCCCCAGAATTTCTCTAGTGCTTCTCCAAGTTACAGTTCTGTTTTGTCTGAGGTTTCTAGGTAACACTTCCTCTCTGCCAGCTGTGGTTCTGAACTGTCAGTATACAACCCTTATTTAGACTTTTGGTTCCAAACCAGTGGGTAATTCACCATGAGAAGCGATGACTGTATATAGATATATAGGGTTCGACATGAACACCCAAATTGTGAGTGAAAATCCACTGTGGCGGGTAATGCATATCAACACACTAGCCAATTTGGCGGTTTATGATTCATAAATTATGTTCTGTCACATTGCATGGCATCACTGTCAGAACCCTTCCCCTAAAAGGAGCCTCAAACATTAGGACAAATATAATTGCGTTCTAACTTCACCCTAGGAGATTGCTTATTGTTCATTTTTCAGTAACAGGTTTGTTTGTGTTGCTTGAATAACTATGCTTCACCAAGCTTAGAGAAATAATACAGTTTGCACTTTATCTTTCTGTTTGCGCTGTTTTTTTTTGTTTTTTTGTTTTTTTTCAAATACCTTAATTTAAACTATATAAACACACAGACAGGGTGGACAGTAAAACTGAAATACTGGCCAATATAGTGTTGAAGGTTTCATGGAAATTCACGCCTATATATGTGCAGTCTGGTGGTCAGTCTTCACTGATTTTACATTCCATCAGTAAGAGCAGAGTGTGAAGGATGAATTAGCAGAGCAAAAGCTAAAACTTAATAAAAACTGTATCAGAGTTCAAAAGGACAAATTGCTGGTGTGCGTCTCGCTGACAGCAAGTCTCTATGGTGTTCAGGGTAATGTCGGCATAACACCACGTAGGACGAACCACATCCTACAGGACTAACTGTCGACACTAGATGTCCAGTTACTAACCCGGATTGCATCCAAAAAACATAAAACCACTGCCTGGCCAAAAACCAAAAAAAAAAAAAAGTCGCTGTTTGGATTTTAATAGGCAAATACTTAAGAATCTATGAATGGATCATTATTACAGTGATTATTATGTTTCTAGCATGTTATATGTTTGGCAATGGTGACCTTAATTTCATTGAAAGTCTTTGGGATGTGCTGGAGGAGACTTTACAGAGTGCTCACCTCTTGCATTATCAATACAAGATCTTGACCAAAAAATGATGCACCTCTCAATGGAAATAAATGTTGTGATATTATTTCCATCAAGAGGTGCATCAATTTTTGGTCAAGATCTTCTATTGACAATGCTCCAGCACATCCCAAAGACTTTTAAATTAAATTAAGGTCTGGACTCAGAGGTGCCAATTCATGTGTGAAAATGATTCTTCATGCTCCCTCCCAACAATTCTTTCACAGTTTGAGCCTGATGAATCTTGACATTGTCATCCTGGAATATGACCATGATACGTCTTAATACATGGTTGTTTAAGAAATGAAAAGCTACACACTCCATCTTTAAGGGTTAAAAGAAACGTTGCCAAACATATAACATGCTAGAAAAATAATAATCACTGTAATAATGATCCATTCATAGACTTTTAAGTATTTGCCCATTAAAATCCAAACAGCAACTTTTTTGGGGGGCTGGGCAGTGTATATATATATATATATATATATATATATATATATATATAAAATTTCACCCCTTTAAAAGCTCCCTCACTACAAGGAGAAAATCTCAATATTTACAAAATGTATCGATACTTTCAGATTTGGGTAGGATTGTCATCTTTTTAATTTCACAAAAGTGAGTTCTCTGTTTAGGGAAAGAGATGACTAATAGCTGTCTCTCAGTACCTTTTGATGACGTGTTGTTGGTTCAGGTAAAAGAGATTGTGGTTCCCAGAACTCTTGGTGTGATGCCAAGTGTTAAAAAAAAAAAAAAAACACTTTACGGACATTAAAGCTGTTCTCATTTGTACCAAAATGTAGGAATCTGATGAATTAATGTTTCAGTAATCAACAATTAAGGGTGTATATTTGCTTATGTATATAGAACCTCTTTATTTTTTATTTTTATTTTGAAAACAGAAAATGACAAGAGAGAGAAAAAATGGCCAGACTCAAACCTGCACCAGTTGTATTAACTAAGCCACAGTTCCAGCTGGTTTTTGTAATTAATTAATATAGAAAGTATAGCAGGAAATGCATTGTCTATCAGTTTCTAAGCGATCTATATGTGACCATGTGTTTTGTTTTCCAGGTTTTGCAGTTGCTCACGTTGCCCAGCACAACCCCTCCACCTCATCACCTTCTGGTGGCCCCACCGGCCCGTGTGACTCAGTCACAGCCAGCAGCACATCCACACACACCACAACACAGAGTCAGACAGGTAGCACACAAAATCCCACACATGCCACTCCCTTCTGTACTTTTGTTCAACCACCCCATTTTACTACCAACTGCTTTCACTGAAAAACTAAAACATGTCTCACACAAGCTACAACACAAAAACACCCTCCTCTGAATCGAAGCACCTACTATACACCTGTGTATCAGGTTTGCAAAGAAGCAGATTGCACAATCATTTTTGTTTTCTCACATAGTTGATCAGACTTAATAGACTTTAATGATATCCAGGGTCCAAAATAAATTTTTTGCAACACTTTTTTTTTTTTTTTTTTTTTTTTTTTTTTATGGAAAAAAAATGTTGGCCATGAAAACCATTTTTGTTTTCCTTTGTATATTTGCAGAAAACAATGCAGGTCATTGTGTCTCGATCATCATATGTCTTTCTGTCAGTCAGTCGGCTCGTCACATAAAATGGTGATAATGATTTTGTTTTGCAAGTTTAACACTAGGTATGCATTTCCGCAACTCTGGAATAAGATTGGAGTTCTTAAAGGGGTCATGAACTGAGAAATCAAAATTCCTTTGATGTTTTGACATATAATACATTACTGTACTACTATTAAAAACATCCTGTAAGTTTCATAACCCAACTTTCTCGTTAGTCTAAAAACAGCTTATATTGAAGCCGGTCAGCCAAAACTACAGGTTGTGGAATGTGCCACTTTATGAGGTAATAGTGTCATACGCTTCCACAAAAGATCAACACCTGCTTCTTTATCACTGCCTGTTCAGCCCCGCCCAGCAATTCCCGCATGTAGTAGGTAAATAACGAGAGAGGTCTATGCAGAAACCAAAAGATAAAGATGGCTCTGAAGACAACAAAACGCTGTGCAGTGCCAAGTTTTGGAAAAACAGTCTTTGCTTTGCCTTCTTTCTTATCCCAACATTAGGAAAGTGTGGATGAACTTTTAAGCTCCAGACCGCGTCAGTAAGAACTTGGTCCTTTGTTCATTTAATTTTTCCGTGGATTCGTTTACAAACAAAGCACATTTCGACGCAGGATTTTCAGCAAGATTGAAACGACGATGCTGTCCCGACTATATGGGATCTGACCGTAATGTCGCGCCACTGTTTTTATTACGTGGTCACTATTGCTTTGTTATTACAGATCGCTTGATATGCCCTGAGTATTTATAAGTTTTTAAATTGTGTTTAAATTATATACAGAAAGCGATCAAAGAACGCGCTACAATGCTCATCGCTGCTAGCTTTAATGCAACGGGAGAGGACATAAATATATTACTATAATAAACACTTTTCACGATTAGTTAATCTTGGCAGGTGTAGGACCTAATAGTAAAAACATGGTAAAGTTTTCGTAGAGGGGGGGTTCAATCCCATACTGCCTGGCAGCACCAGTTCCACATGTAAGATTTATTTTTATGCAGACATGTTAGCCAATCACAGCAGTGGGTGTTTACACTGATGTCTCACAGCAGACACGGCCCTTAAAACAGAGTGTTCAGACCAGAAAGCCAGACGAATAGCCTTTTATTTCTAAATTATGACAATTTTTGATGTAAAGATCATAGTAGCATTGTAAGTTCACCTCAGGAAACACTATGAAATAATAAAAATATGCAGTTCATGACCCCCTTTAAGTTTTGACAATAATTGCATTGCGATTTACATTTATGCATTTAAGGTTTCTGCATTTCCTGGGAATTGAACCTATGACTGTAGCATTGCTAGCGCCATGCTTTTCTGTTTGAGCTACAAGAATTTAAATTATTGAATTGCAATTTATTATTAATTTGCAATCCCTAAAAAACACACCACCATTTTATTTAAGTCAGCATGAAACAGAAGTTACAATAGTCTTTTCTTACCTATTGTGACTGTATATCCAAGTGAAATGGAATGAGAAAAATGTAGGGTGGGATTTGATTTAGTCCTTCAGGAATAGATTTGGTCATAGGAAGTTGGGTGTTGCCAACTAAATGGAGACAGATTCAACAGTCTGTAGAAAAAGAAGAATTGTCAATTTTGAATACATGGTGACTTCAACTACCCTAAACCAGTTTGTACTTGCATTTTGTGTTTGGCGAGTGTCAATTTTGGATCCTGCAGATATCACTGTGTCCCAGTAGCTTTTGCAGTGTCAGTTTTATAGTCACAGCCCTGTAAATGAAGAATATGAACTGCTGCTGCAGTATTATACCTATAGTACATGATTAAAGGCCCATTCATACCAAGGACAATAACCATAATGATAACTATAAATATAAAGTTTGAATAATCGTTCTTGAGAATAGGGAAGCCCACACAACAGCTATAACGATAACAACACAGAGGAATGATATTATTGGACTCACAATTTTTCCCAGCTGATGAATGATAAAAACATTGACAGCCAATCAGAATCCATCCAACTTTAAAGAGCACAAGCATTTAAAGTGGCAGACGATATAACTGCAGCGCATGCTAATAAGAGACAGATTGTTATTGTGCGTTGGTGTGAACACTGATATAGTTATTATTCTTGGTGTGAATGGACCTTAAGACTCATGTTTCTCTACTATTCTATGCGCTCAAAGCCTCTTCACTGCATGTATGCATGACTGAATGCGTATATACGTGCGTGTATATACATGTTCTTTCCACTTCATCCTTTTAAGCTTTTAAGTCATCCAGCCAATTTTGTCGCATTTAAAAAGAAATTCTATGGTAAGCAATGGTTAAGTAGATCTTTAAGTGGAAGGCTATTTTATGACTACCAGCTAAATGGCCCCCCAGAGGGCCTCTCAGGAATTGATGTGTTTGCTGTGTAGAACAAGGGTCCCTGAGGGACTTGGTTTACCTCTAAAGTTCTCTGTTGCCATTGGCTGCTTTATCTCTCTTTCTTGCTTCCCACACTGCATTTTTGAGCTGGTCACTGGTGGTGGGGTGTGGTTTTGGAAAAACCTGAAAGCTCACAAAGTCTTCACACCACAAGAGCCCATGAACCAATCTGGTGGCTGATTCTCTGAACAGAGGAGAGGAGTATTGTGGCCTCTGTGAAGTCTCCTACAGATTTCTGTATTGTGGCGGGGGTGTTCAACTAATACGGTCATGGGTTTTTTTTGTTTTTTTTTTGTTTCTTTCACTATGTATCTGTTCCTTTAATTCTCTGAATTACTATGATGATCTATTTTGAAATACAGTGACCTTTTGGGGTTTGTCTGAAGTGAAACTCTCCATATCATTTAATAACCTCTGTAAAAAATGGACAAATAGTCTTCTGAAGTCACATGAATAAGTTGTTTGAATAAGAGCCACTGTCACAAACACACCAGAGTGCAGCAGTGTGAGCTGACCACATTCACTGTTAGTTAATGCCTTGTGGGGCGGCACATCTTTGAACCGAAGTTCTTAGAAACAGAAGCGGTGGTAGCAATGACGTATTGTTTTGAAGGTGTGGATTTGTGGTGAGACTGACATCCATTTCTCCTTCTGTCTCTGTCATAACAGATATGTACCTTGTAGTGTAAGTCTGGTTACACGTATGCAACCTGCATAGAGTAAAAGAGAAATCAACAGGAAATCCAAACTGACCTTTTTCACTTTCTTAAAACAGGTTCCTGGTCTTATTGTGCACAATTCATGAGTGCATGTTATTCCAAATAAAAATAAAAAAAGTTTCTTTATAGTGTATCAAAATAAAATAAAAATGTTCTGCCTCTCATGTGCATTGGCACATTACAGAAGTAAAACAGATTGTGAATGCCGATTTACTGTGCTAAATTTTATTTTTGCCCCTTTGTTAGACAACTAGTTAGTGAAGCGTCACAACAAATCATTGCGAGAGAGAGGAGGAATAGGATCAAGATATTTTTCATGCTAAACTCAAACCCAGATCACCTGCATGAGCACCAAGGCTAAACATGTTCCGAGCTAGAGTGCTAACCTATGAGCTATAGAGTTAAAATCAAGCTTTGCATGTTATGCTAATCGATAATATCCTTTGGCTGTAGGTTTTGCTCCATGCACCCTTCAGATTAGATGCTAAATTAATATGTCTGTAGGATTCGTTCTGATCTGTCCTTCTGTTCTCTAGTCAGGTCTGGCAGGGAAGGCCGAAGGTGCGTGTTTCCTCTGTCAGAGGATGACAGGCACGGTGGAGAATGGGTTTAGAGCTCCATGCAGACGTAACAGGCATGTCCGTGTGACGCTTTTACATAGATTGACAATGCAGAGTGGCCCCCTTAGTTTCCAGAGACTGGCATTGTGCTACTAAAAACTATAGCTTTGTGTGTGTGTGTGTTTCATAGTAAGTCTTTTTTTTTGTTTTGTTTTGTTTTTGTTTTTTTGAGCAAAAATCACTAACTTATACATAAGAGACAAAAAACAGTGAGAACAGGAAAAGACAGGGAAAGGAAAAAAAAAAAAAAGCTATAGATGTATGGTTGTGGTAGTTTCAGCAGGTACAGGTACAGAGGTCAGTTAAATAATTTTCATGAATTGTATTATAGTTTTATAGTAAGTCTGATATAATGTACCTGAGATAAGTTGATAAAGTTGATCATTGAGATTAGCTGATAAACAAGTATAGTTGAATTATTTCATATGTCATATATATATATATATATATATATATATATATATATGTATATATATATATGTATGTATATATGTGTGTGTGTGTGTGTGTGTGTGTGTGTGTGTGTGTGTATGTATGTATATATATATATATATTAGAAAATATCACAGTGTTGCAATGAATAAATATAAATACAAACATCCTTGTAGAAACTATGAAACTTATCTTTAGGAGTGCATGGTATTGGCAAGCGTAGCAAGATGTTGACATTCAAAAGCTCTGTGAATGAATGCCACCCCAGAGTGAGCAACTGCTTTCTACCTTCTGTATCCTGTTTTTCAATCCTTCACCCTTTTAAATATTAATCTTTTCACTTCCATGGCTCTCTGCCATTCAGGTTTCTCCTTTTACATTCACATCATTATTTTTGGCAGACAAAATACTTAAAGGGTTAGTTCACCCAAAAATGAAATTTGTCACCCTCATATCGTTCCAAACCCGCAAGACCTTTGTTCATCTTCAGAACACAAATTAAGATATTTTTGATGAGATCCGAGAAGTTTTTTTATCCCCCATAGAAAGCAACATAATTTCCACATTCAAGGTCCAGAAAAGCAGTAAAGACATCATTAAAATAGTCCAATAGTGAGTCGGCGTTCTGATTTAGAACACGGAAGCTCTGCACTGTCTATACAACGTAAATAGCGTAGGAGAATGACAGGGAAGAGAAGAAATTGTTGAATAAAGTCGTTATTTTTGTTTTTTGCACACAAAAGGTATTCTCGTCGCTTCATAACATTAGGGTTGAACCATTGCAGTCATGTGGACTATTTTAACAATATCTTTACTACTATTCTGGACCTTGAATGTGGTAATTATGTTGCTTTCTATAGTGGATAAAAAAAAACCTCTCAGATTTACATGAGGGTGAGTAATTAATGACAGAAATTTCATTTTTAGATGAACCCTTTCATGAACCCATATCTGACTCAATGTCACACCCTTGACATGTCTGGTATTCCACTTCCACTTTCCTAATAAGCATCTATCTGTCTATCTATATCTATTTGTGTCTGTCTGTCTATTTGCTTTTCTAGTCATCTATCTGCCTGCCTAAGTGTCTAGCCATCGATCAATCCATTTATCTACCTATCTATTTAGCCATCTACCTGTTTGTCCATCTCCCTGTCTACCTGCTTATCAATGTAATTAGCCATCTATCAATCCATCCATCCTGTCTGTCAAACATCTCAGCGTGATTTACAATCTCACACATTTATCTATCACAGCAAACACAAACATAGACACACATTACAATATAATAAAGCTAACATCCTCTTCCCCCACACTGTTTGCATTACTCCCTTTGCCTTGTTTGCCTTTTCAGTATGAATAGACGTTTCTGCATGTGTGTAACACCCCCCTCCTTCATAAGCAAGGAGAAGAATGTGCGGGATTAACTGGCCCTGTTCTTCCTGTTTCAGGACTTTCGCTGGCACCTAGCCTCACCCCTGCACCACAACCCACCATCTCCCTCCTGTCTAACAATGATGCCGAAACACTGAGCGTGGACTCCTTGACCCTGTTGCCCCCTGCTGACCCGCCTCGCCTGCGCTCCTTCAGCTCCCAGTCCTCCGTCCAGGATGACGCTTCTGCGGAAGGGGATGAGATGATTCCTGCTGGCCGAACAGAAGATGACCGCATGGGAGCAGCGGACACACAGTCTCAAGACGACAGGAAGGATATTCCAGTCATACGAGAGGAAGATGAGGCATCTCCTGAGTCCGGGCCATTGCTTGGTGAAGAAACTGAGGATTTGACAAATGTTCAGAGTGATGAACCTGTGACTCAGTCCAAGACAGACTCTGCAGGCGTCACAGCCGACCAAGAGGACAACCCAGACCTGGAGGAGGAGACCGCGATAGACTGAAATGTCTAGTGCTACTAAAACTAAAACGTATTAAAGAAATAAGGGCCAGGTTACTAAAGCAAGAAATGTTATATCGATTACTCAGTGTGAGCATTCAGGTTTGCACATGCTTTCAGCTTTAGTAATTCAGGCCCTCAGTTGTATCCGTGTAGTTGCCGACTGTGTCAACACAGCGGTTAACAATACTTCTCTTTACATCAAGACCATGAAACATTTCAGAGGAAAACTGCACATTCAGAACAATGGTGTTATTGTTCGTCATGAGTGCTGCTTAAAGCACAGTCTATTTCTGTCGTGCGTTATTCTTTCTGCTCTGGTGCTGAGGTGTTCCAGCTGTTTCTCTGCATGTGTGACTCTTTTGTGATTGTGTGTGACCGTTCGAGTGTGTGCGCGTATGGTTTTATGATGCTGAGCAGACGGAGAAGAAAGGGCGTGTTCGTAATATGTATCTGAGTGGGTTAGTGGGGAATGCCGGTTTGATTTTACCAGTCTTAACACTGAGGAATGTACAAAGACTTCTGAGTCTATCCAGCGGTGCTCTTTTCTGAAGGTGTATTTCATTTTGGTTGAACATTCATTTGCACTTGGGTTTTTAAAAAAAGCCCTTTTGTGTCATTCTTTGGACATTGTAAGGATCAGATACAGTATGTGCTTAAAGTGACCCGTTTTAATTCATCAGTGCATTCAACCCGTGAACTCTTGCTCAGTTTTGGCAGCGCAGGAGGTTTATCCAACCATCCACCCTTGCTCCACCAAGCCTTTTTGCATTAAAAAATGCTGACTCACCTATGTCAGTCACGTTCTAAAGTGAGTTTTCATCAGGTGATTCCGTCATCGAGTTTCATTCCTGGGCGTTTATGTCACTACCGTACCTTCATGCATTTGCTTTCGTTCTGGAAGATTTTGCAATCTGCTGACACAGGATGAATATGCCAGTTTTCGTTCACGTAGTTACGCCGTTAAGTACTTCGAGGTGGTCTCTTCCTGTTTTTAAGGCTGAGGCGACTTTTCCTTTTTTTTTTCTTTTTTTTTAGGTGTGTTCTTTAACGCTTAATATACTAGAGGTCATCGAGCGCTTGTGCTGGACACATAATCAAAGCTGGGTGTGATGTATTTGTGGTTTCGTTTTACTTTGGTGTGCATTAACAGCAATTCAAGATTCATTTATTTCACTTACAGAGTCAAGTAGTTGGACTACCGTCACTGATGGAATTTTTGGTTTATAGACAGCAGCACATAGAAGGGATCCACAGGTTCTTGCGATGTGGCACCGATGCAGATGTGTGGTAACCATGACTGAGCGCTTTACTCTCGAAAGAAACGCACTCAGATTTAAGCTTTATCAGTGGAGTTTGTAAAATATTACCTTTAAAGCAATACAACTAATTCTGCTTATATCAGTATTTTGAGGTTAAATTCATTGTCGAAAAGGGGGCGCGGGGGGAGGGGGGCATCATAGTTTGTACACAGTGTAAAGATTTGTTTTGATCTGATGTTATAATTAATTTCCAAGTCATGCAATAAATTATTCTGATGTAAATTTTGGTCGTCTTACCATTTTTAATCTGTCAATTAAGTTTTATGAAGAAGCGGCATTTCATTAAACATTAATCTGCCATAAAATCTGTCGCTTCACACTGTTTATCTGTAGTTGTTAATCTGTCAAAATACATTTGCAAATTTCCTGTTCTGGTGAAATATCAACAAGCCTCTTAAATTCCAGATAGTCATCATTTCCAAGAATAGGTGGGCTTCTCTGGGTCTCTTGATGATAGATGTAAACTCCTGTAAAATGTGGAAATGAGGTTATTTTCTTTCTTAATGTGTAAAGTGGGCTGCTTACTAGGATGTTGACTTAGTCCATGCACTCATACTAAACACTCCCAGAATATGGAGGGGGATTTTCATCGTTTATCCGGAAACCAGTGAAATATCTGTGCAATACTGAGAAAACTGCAATTTATGTTTCTTTTCCCTGCGTTTTCCCAGAGATTTCACATTAAATTGGCCCCCACCATCACCTTCTACATTTCAGAGTTTTTTTTTAAGCAGAGATGTTTACAATAAGTGAACAAAAACTAGCAAACTACGAAATTCACTTCTGCTTAACAGCAGATCCTTTTCGACTAAAAATGATTGTCATGCAGTTAAATTCTGTGAACTGCCCTGAATTCACTATCGATCAGCATTCCTGTTAAAAATTAGGCTGTGATGGTCATCTCAAATATGTTGGTTTTCCATAAAAGCACCTGCTGAATGAATAAACATGGCCTTTGTCTTCAGAGCGGTTCCTCTGGTCTGAGAAACAGGTTGATATGAAACTTAAGAGCAGCTATAAATGGATGTGTGGCGTGCAGACGGTCTCATGAGAGTCTTATTGGCAAGTTCTCTAGAGGTCTCGTTCCAGGAGCTTGTGCTGATAGTGTCTCATGCTTTCTGCTGAAGGCAGCCTCACAAGGGTGTTATTTCTAAAGAAGAGACACTCACTAACTTGTGGTTTGCATTACACGGCATTTGCCTGAGAAGAGCCATATGACATATGACAATACAGCAACTTGTATTTCACTGTAAAAAGATGAGATGGCAAGATTGTTGATTGTCACCCTCAAGTTAAACTGTGTATTTCTTTGTTCTGCTTAACACAAAAGAAGATATTTGAAGAATACGGGTAAATAAACAGTCGATGAGACCCATTAATATGGAGGGAAAAAAATACTAGAGATGTACTGATACTAAATTTCTCCACCGATACTGATTATTCAGAGTGATATCTGCCGATACTGATAGTTTGGGGGGTTCTGCCTTTTATGCCTTCTTTTAAAGGTGCCCAAGAATGCTTTTTCACAAGATGTAATGTAAGTCTAAGGTGTCTCCTGAATGTGTCTGTGAAGTTTCAGCTCAAAATACCCCATAGATTTTTTTTAATAAATTTTTTTAACTGCCTATTTTGGGGCATCATTAACAATGCACTGATTTACACTCGGCGCCGCCCCCTTAAATCACGTGCTCCCTGCCACACGAGCTGTCGACTATATTACAGCGCATTTACAAAGTTCACACAGCTAATATAACCCTCAAATGGATCTTTACAAGATGTTCGTCATGCATGCTGTATGCATGCTTCAAATTATCTGAGTAAAGTATTTATTTGGATGTTAAAGTTTTATTCTGAGTGAATTTAAGGCTGTCCTCCGAGGCTAACGGCTAATGCTACACTGTTGGAGAGATTTATAAAGAATGAAGTTGTGTTTATGAATTATACAGACTGCAAGTGTTTAAAAATGAAAATAGCGACGGCTCTTGTCTCCGTGAATACAGTAAGAAACAATGGTAACTTTAACCACATTTAACAGTACGTTAGCAACATGCTAACAAAACATTTAGAAAGACAATTTACAAATATCAGTAAAAATATCATGTTATCATGGATTATGTCAGTTATTATTGCTCCATCTGCCATTTTTCGCTGTTATTCTTGCTTACCTAGTCTGATGATTCGGCTGTGTGCAGCTCCAGACGTTAATACTGGCTTGTGTAATCCCTTGAACATGGATGGGCTGGCATTATGCAAATATTGGGGGCGTACATCCCGACTGTTACGTAACAGTCGGTGTTATGCTGAGATTCGCCTGTTCTTCTGAGGTCTTTTAAACAAATGAGATTTATATAAGAAGGAGGAAACAATGGGGTTTGAGACTCACTGTATGTCTTTTCCATGTACTGAACTCTTGTTATTCAACTATGTCAAGATAAATTCAATTTTTGAATCTAGGGCACCTTTAAATGAATGATAATGTCATTATAATAAATAATTATATTTTTTTATTGTTATATTTTGAAAGAAATGCAAATAAAAACTTTCCATTTCATCAGATTAACTGGTATCAGTTATAAACAAACACATTACTCAAATTAATATTAACACACTAACTAAATACTGAAGATTAAATTAATATTTCTTAACTTTCTGAATGTTATTAATTCATATAATTACTATTAATATTGAATATAAAACTGATTTCTTAGCATTTTCTTTACACAAAGCCCAAATGCTGTGCATTTTCCTGCTCTCTTTTGATTGACAGGATATATCGGCCCTGACTATCGGCCGATGGTCTATAGTGTGAAAATTTGCTTTTATCAGATTAGATACTGGTTATTGGCCGATATATCGGTGCATCTCCAAAAAAATACTATGAAAGTCAATGGGTGCCATCAACTGTTTGGTTACCAACATTCTTCAAAAATATCTTTTTTTTTTTTTTTTTTTTGTTCAGCAGAAGAAAGAAATTCATACAACTTGAGGGTGAGTAAATGATGACAGAATTTTCATTTTTGGGTGAACTGTTCCTTTAACCATTTGATGCATACGATCACAATGCATTTAGAGTTTGTAAAATGCACAATGTCTATAGAAGCGGCAATAACAGTCCTTTCCATAATAATTAGACATGTTTTATTCATAACAGATATATATTGTGTAAGTAACTTTAAAGTTTATTCTATTATTCTCCAAGTTCACCGGCTCACTTACCTTCATGTATTTCGGGAGAAGTGGATTCATTTGCGTGTTGAAAATACAACAGATCTGATTCTCTGTACTGCGGCGCAAACCAACATGGCGGCATGTATAGCTCAAATAACGCAATCATTATAAAGGTTTTTAAACGGCAAAACACATCCTCTTGCGCATATTTGACAAACGGAATATCAAATATTTCATGCTATAGTTAACAAGTTGGTGAATATTTTGAATAAAAAACGAAAAATTAAATAAAAGCAGAGTACCTCAGGGATGACGTGTTTTTGTAGGCCAACCCGGAAGTTAGCGGCGCACGGGTTCCCTTGGTTGAAAGCCTATGCATTTTTCCCATAGACTTTTGGAAAACCTCAAAAAATAAGCTTTGTGTTTAACAAAGGGTTATGACACTTGCACGTTTTGTCTATCAAGATAATCTTTACAAGTTAACACAACATTTATACATTTTGAAGCCTAAATAAAGCCGTCAGATATAAAAAGCTAACAGTAGGCTATAAACGGACTACAGCACACCATGGTCACGGATCAACGTCGTCACCACCAAGCTTCCTCAAACTTTATTTAAAAAAACAACTTTTTTTAAAAACATGCTCGCTGATTATGATCTGCGCTGTTAATTTAAGTAAGATGATATGAATACTTGAAATCATAAGTAGCATTAAAAATCATAACCAATAAATGATAATAAGAGATTAAAAATGATTAATAATGGATGATTAACATAGAATATGAATAAATGAATATAAGCCATTTTGGATTCACCAGTATGAATACTTACCCACTTTTCCATGAGAAATGCTGTCCAAATGTCCTGTTTGTCATGATGACGTCTAAAGTCCCCGCCAAAGGAAGTAGTTCCTTTCAGCAACTTGTTAGCAACCGCCGTTTTTAAGACACAATAAAGGTTAAAAAAAATCACAAGCGGGTTTTATGTCATAGATCAAAACGTGGAAATATTTAGAGGCTTTGTTAACCACAGACCTTATTTCAGGCAATTTAGCAAAAACCCATTCAAAAAACCCATAGACTTAGTGCGATGGAACCAGAAGTCCTAAAATGCTAACTCGCTTCTGGGTTTTGCCTACAAAAATACGTCATCCCTGAGGTACTCTATTGTGGCTGCGGTGTGTCACGTAACAAGCGATGATGCGTCACCATGATAACAATACAGTGATACGTTCTAAATAACGGTCGCCTTGAAAAATCTGAGAATACAGATTATTTATTTATTTTTTAATACAAATACTCATCCAATCATTTAAAACGCACCTGTTTGTGTATGGAAAAGGAGGTGAGGGGATTACACAAAGGTGGTCGGTTTGTTCTGTCAGTGTGAAACAAAATTATCTTTGTGAATCAATGATTTGGAAGTCCTGCCCACATATTCTCAGTGGAGGTCATGGGGACCTTCTACCTTGATGTGGGATGGCAATAGATGAGTGTTGTCATAGTAACCATTATGTGGGTAGCCATATCACTCACCTTCCTGGAATTTAGCTTTGTGGTCTGAAACATTGTCAATTTACAAAAACCACTCCCAGGGGTCTTGAGCGTCATAACCATAAATAGATTAAAAAAATTACAGTTTGATCTTGTGTAATGGGATTCCAGAGCAAAATCTACCTAGTCAACGAGTAAGTTGTAAGATGTAATGCAGATAAGGCACTTGCCTTTTCTTTTCATTAAAATTTTCTATTTGCCACAAATATGAACCGTTTATTTTCAAAAATCTATTATTTGATGAAGGCCTTGGACGGCCGAAACATCATGTTTTTTAATTAATAAAGTTTGAGCTCTGTAAGAGTGAGTGTTGCACTTTTGTTCAGCTCAAAAACCTATTATTTGCCACACATTTGAGCATTTTTATTTGATTTTGTTCATTAAAAGTTATGTGTCAGTGGCTTTTTGCTGTTTATCAGTTGAGGTTGTTCTCCATTCACGAGCGTTCAAAAGCTCAAACCAAGTTTGTTTCTGTGTACAGATTACCAACACAAGCTTGTGTGTGTGTGTCAGTCTCTGCGTCTTGGAGGGGAGCTTTGTGGTTCCAAAAGGAAATACACGACTCGGGAGCCACGTGTGTGTGTGTGTGTGTGTGTGTGTATATGTGTATGTATGTTTGTGTAAGTTGAGGCCAGATGCAGTGAAGATTAGGGGCTCTTCAGGGAAACACGACTGTTTCTTTTCCTGGAAGTGGCTATGCGCTTTCATGTGTATTAATCACGACAGATGAGCGAGGAAAGACAGACTGATTAACTCTGTACCACATGTGACCGAAGTCAACCTCAGCAACCTAAACCTTATCAAACGAGGCTTCTGCGTTCGATTTTCTTTATAAGTAGGTAGAAGTAGGTAGTTTCCTAATTGTGTCAAATTCGCCTGTGAAATAAATGTACAAAGTTAATTGGTAATCTGTGTGTTGAGAGTGGTGAATTAAGGGAAATCCCACGATAAAGTATAGCCAACCAGGCACATCGAACGATTTCCCCTTCACTTCCATAATATGATTTCATTAGAATCACAAACGTTTTCTCCACATAGATAAGCTTCCCTGTAATAAAGCTTCTTCTCTCGTACATGTGACCTTTGACCCGCTGTTTTTGCTAATGATTGATGTGAATCACAACTAGGTTTAGCTAGAAAGCAGCTCTCTTCCATTTGTTCTATTAAAAGCTAGATCACTCAGAAAGAGGTCTGACACAAAATAAAGCACAACACAAATGTGTTACAACCTCTCGTCACGTCTTATCTGATGACTATGCAGTACAGATAACTTCCTTCAGCCTCGAGTGGAATTCCAGGCAGTGATCTCTAAAGTTTACGTGAACCCCAGATGCCGATTATTGTTTTGTTCTGAGTCATTTTTCTGCGTAAGCCTGTCAGATGCGTCGCAAGGTTTTATTGATACCGTGTCTTTGGAGATCACAGGCTCCGCCTCATCACACTCCATCAGTCCTCAACCCACTTCATTTCTTGTAAATGTCTGTCTGAGCCATAAGCAGTTTACGGTCACCACAGCTCCGCCTCTCAACCACGCTACTACCTAGATTAATCAGCCTGGTTCAGTACAGAATGTCTGGCCTTAACTTCCTATAAGACCTCATCTTCATGTCATTTCAGGAATCGGGCACACTAAGCCTGTAATCTAGTAAAAAAAAATATACCGTAGCTTCAACATGACATGCCTTATTCTAAGAAAAAGGCGGGTTTCATGGCCATGGATTAAGTCGAGATATGAATCTTGAACCTTGTTAGACAAGGGTGAGGCTCAAATTACATGTGGGAAAAACTTAGTAATCGCCTACATAGTTTCATTTTCAAAAAAAAAATAAATAAATAAATAATATTTTTGACATATATATTTAAGTGTCTTATTAAATAGTTTTAATAGTCAGTTTGATGTCTAAAGTAGATATGCTTTTTTTGTGTGTGAATATTTTTGTATAAAAACCCTGTATTCAAGCATTCAGACCGCCCCAATAAATAAAGTAAAAATTGAGATGTTTTAAATTGTTTACAAATATATTTATTATTTTTTATAAAAATTATCTTGAAATATTTCTTTCTGCATAGCAGAAATGTAATCAAAGGAAAACAATATTCCTGTATAGTGTAAACATTCACAGACAATGTAAACTTTGTGCAGTGTTCAAGTCTGATGATATTCCAAAATGTGCTACAGTATGATTCCTGCGTCCTAAAACAGAGCAGGACCATGAGGAGTCCATCAAGTATCTCCAGAATAATCCAGCAGCGCTTTAATGCAATGAGTATCGTCTTCATAGCGGATGAGGGAAAGCATGGAGGAAGTCTTTGAGGATTGGGTGCACAGGGATGCGGTCGATGTCTTTTCCGTCGCATGTTTCGATAATCCGTCTGCGGCACAGCTGCTGCAGGGTCTGCACTGGTTCTTTCCTGTAGGGCCTGATGAGACCCTTCTTCGGGGAACTGATGTAGTGTTCCAGCAGTTTGAAAAGAGAGTCAAAAGATTCCTTGCTGCCGGTCAGGCTGAACTTGGAATTCTTGAAGTTAATCCGGACGCTCACGGGACCGTGTTGTCCTTTGTAACTCAGCGTAAAGAACACGTCGCTCTGCCGACTGTCCCGGATCAGGAAAGTTCCGACTGGCTCTTTCTTCAGCTTCTGATGTGCCTCCTCTACAGTCATGGGACCCCAATAGAAGCCACTCTCCTCTAGCATTGAGGTGGTCTTTGCGATGATCTTGAAGTCTCTCTCAAAGTTGAAGGGTCTGAAATGTGTCTGTAAAATGGCTGCCTGCTGGCTGGGTCTGGACCTTTGGGATTGGGAGACCGCTGGGGAGGGTTCTGTGCTCACTTGGGGTTCTTCTGTGCCTTGATTCCCTTCCACTGTACTGTGCGCCACCATCCTACAGGAAAGACCAACTGGTGTGGTCTTCCATACCGTACCACAGGAAGGTCATCTAGATGAGGTTCATCTGTCTGTTGAAGAGCAAGTGAAGAACAGAGTTAACCAGTGGCCCCTTCCAAAGCCAATCACGCGCTGTACTGAACATCACATAGAGGCTACAATAAACTTGCTTGTTTCATGGCAACATAGATTGTGACGTATTTGGGATTCACTCATTTACAGCTGGATTTATCTGTAAAATTATGTTTATGTAAACTTATATATTTTTTTATTTTTGTACAAAAATATATCTTATATATATCTTATGTATATCTTATATAAAGTTTACTTTTTATTATAAGCGTTACATTATGCCATACAACAAACAATTACATTCATTTCTAATCGTGTTAGGCTCATATAACCTGTTTAAACTTTTAAATAACAAAACAGACCGTTCGCAAAAGTGAAGTTAGTTCAGTGTAAATCTTACCGTTTTAGCGAATATGAACTCCAAGAGTAGTCAATACAACTTTGCCTTTGACAAACTCTCGTCGCCGCTTCCAAAATCAGGTTTTTTTGAACTCCCATTGATTTATTCCACCGTTATATCTCGATGGAGATTTCCTCAGCGCACGACAGAAACTCTTGTAATGTGAGAATGAACTGACAGGCGTTTGAAACCATACATATAGAGAGAACAGCTCCGCCCATTTCCCGGAATTCTTGCTTCACTTTCAGGTTTTTTCTGTGAAATCAATTCAGGATTAGCCACTCCTACCAAAGAGATAATGGTAGTATTCTTTCACTTCTCTTTTAAACTTTATTACATTCCCCCAAACCCAAAAAAAGAAGTTCCATTTATAACAAACTTATGAAGAACATGAAAATGACATAATATATCTGAATTAAATAGAGTGAATTTAGTTAAAGTGAATATTATAATGTTATGTGTGTTTCTAGGCTTAGGTCTGTTATACAACCCTCATTATTATAAAAATGTAATTTTATATATTAGTTTTTTTTTTTCATATACTTTTTCTTAAAAATGGCAGAACTTACTATTACAATTGCAATGGACAGATGTGTAACTAACATAGAAAACAACAGCATTAAGCATAATTATATGCCTTTTTTTCAAGTTTTTTTTATGATACATCAGTTCATGCAATATTCTCATACTGTGCACATAAAAAAAGGAGATTGATTTGTTGTGGATTATGCATGTCTGCATTTGTTCTTGTGATGTGACACTGTGTCAGATGACATATCAGTTGAGATCTATGTAAAGCTTTGGCCATAAATGAAACTCACTCTAAGCCTGTAAATCCACAACTGCGGACCAGGCAAACATTTTTCCATAAGTTTCAATTCATACAAATAGAGATAGACTGCCAAGACACTCAGATGTGTGCACTGCACAAGTGCACAGAAAATCATCTGCTTTTTAAACATCATTGCATTTGTCTCCAGATTATGTTTAATTGTTTTACATGCAGTTTTTGTGGGAGTCAAAAATGCACATGAGATTATTCATTCAAGTCGTCATGGCCCAGTAAAAGGGACTTACATGTGACTTGAAAGCCCATTTAACAAGAAGAATGACATCATCCTACTTCAAAATACTTACTAAATACTTGGTAATTTATTAAAATGAACTGTCCTGCCCGTGATTCGTTTGAATGATATCATTGTGAAACTGAAATTTCAGTCATGCAAATTCGAGGGTGTATTTTCTTTTCAATGACTTGTTTGCTTTGGAGTAGAATTACTGGTTATACTTTCGTTTCTCTTCTATTTCTCAGAAAGACACATATTTACAGTAGGAGGACCACTAGCGGACAATAGCGCACTTGCACTTCCAGATACAAGGAAGAGGATCTAAACAAACAGGCGTATGTTAATTGTCAGGGCTTTTCCTTGAAACAACCTCTTTATCAGATGGAGGAACATGCTAAGCACATTTTTATTCAGTGACAAAAATGCCGCATCATCTGAGTTTATGCTATCTCCAGATGTATCTGCAGATATTTGCAGTGTGATAGGCCTACATTTTGACTCATAATGCACAACAATGCAGAACTCCACGTCCAATCTGTCTGAGGACTGCGTTGAGGATGCAGACCACCAGAAATCAATTGCATAGGCTATTTGCGCATATCCAAAAAGCCAAACGTTTTGTGTAATGCTTAATAATATCCGAATGAATCACCAGATCAAATTCACTGTACAGTAGAAATCTGCAAGATGCTTGCATCATACAAACCGTTGACACAATTGCATACATGAAAATGATACTTACCTAGTTCCTTTATGGTTGAAAAGCTGTGTTTGCTATTCAAATATTTCTTTCTGGTTCATCTTGCGGCATTATATTCCAGTGCTTTACGGGAAAATGAAAGTGAAAGCCAGTGTGCTGCTTTCCCACATAACACAGTTCCTATAGATGGCGCTGTTTCTTCTAAACTGAAATCGCAGGAGTCGTCTTGTGCTGGGCCTGGAGCTTTGGACATTATTTAATTGAAAAGCAGGGAATAGGCTACTTCTTTAAATAGCCTTGAACTACTGTCCTCTCTGAAACGTAGAGAAACCACATGTTAGGGTGTTGTAAAGATGATCTGAAACTCACTTTCACATCTTTATCTCGTAGGCTACTTATGAATTATATCTGTCATCATACCGTCTCGGAAAGTACATTATCACAAAATCAGTGCTGTCGTAATTAAGAAATCAGACAGAGAAAATAAGCTGGTCACTTTCATTTTGAACTTTTTTAAAGTCACGTGATCTAAACCATACCTACCCCACAGCCTAGTGTGGTTTCCTTGAATAGTAGCCAATGTTTAGAAACGCTTCTTCCCTTACGTTTTTGTGAAACCATTTTTTATCATGACCTCATTTCAATAATATGCTCTGCACACGAATGCATTCAGATTAAACTTGATGTTTGATTTTCCTCTGACGAAAAACATTGCACCTAACTTTACAACTTACAATGCGACTTTTAAAATTAAGAGTATACAACATAAAATTCAGCTAAACTGTCTAAATACTACTACTACCATTATTATTAGTAGTAGTAGTAGTATTAGTAATAATAAACTTGTTCCGTGTCATTTGGATGCATAATGGCCTGGAGAATTCATGAAAAATCCCTTGCGATAAAATGTGAAAATGATAAAATGATAAAATGATTCTTATCACGTGACTGGGGCCGCGCACGCCAGCTCTTTACATGAAAACACCATCTTTACTGTAAGTGCTGTTCACTAACAAAGATGCATGTAAATAGGGCAGAGGTGTACTGTTACATAATGAGGAGCCAGACAGGGAGGCTATAGGCTATAGCGTATAGCGATGGCACCTGTCCAAACTAGCCTATCTCCCTGCTGAAAAAAACAGCATATGCTGGTAAAGTAGGTTTTGAAGCTGGTATGCTGGTTTGAGCTGGTCCTATGCTGGACCAGCATGGACCAGCATGGACCAATTTAGGACCAGTTTAGGACCATCATAGGACCAGCATGGACCAGCATAGACCAGCTCAAACCAGCATACCAGCTTCAAAAGCTAAAGGATTAGTCCACTTTCAAATAAAAATTTCCTGATAATTTACTCACCCCCATGTCATCCAAGATGTTCATGTCTTTCTTTCTTCAGTCGAAAAGAAATTAAGTTTTTGATTAAAACATTCCAGGATTATTCTCCTTATAGTGGACTTCAATGGCCTCCAGACGGTTGAAGGTCAAAATTACAGTTTCAGTGCAGCTTCAAAGGGCTTTAAACGATAGCAGGCGAGGAATAAGGGTCTTATCTACCGAAACCATCGGTTATTTTCTAAATAAAATACAAATGTATATGCTTTATAAACACAAATTAACGCCTTGCACGTGCTTCCGCTTTCCACATTCTTCAAAAAGCTTATGCTGTATGTTTTACGCCTTCCCTATTCAACTTACGGAAAAAAACTAAATTGCCGCCGAAAGCGGAAGCACGTGCAAGACGATCATTTGTTTTTATAAAGCATATACAGTTGTATTTTTTTTCAAAAATGACCGATTGTTTCTCTAGATAAGACCCTTATTCCTCATCTGGTATTGTTTAAAGCCCTTTGAAGCTGCACTGTAATTTTGAACTTCAACTGTTTGGGGTCCATTGAAGTCCACTATAAGGAGAATAATCCTGGAATGTTTTCATCAAAAACCTTCATTTCTTTTCCACTGACGAAAGAAAGACATGGACATCTTGAATGACATGAGGGTGAGTAAATTATCAGGAAAAGTTTATTTAAAAGTGGACTAATCCTTTAACCAGCGGTCACCATAAGACTTTGTTGATCCTGGAACAACATTCCTATCCGAAAATTTAGTCCTAACCTTTTCCCAACCCCTAAACCTAACCCTACCCAACTTATCCCTAAAAACAGAGGGAAATGATAGTTGAATAACACTGTTGTGGAAGCACCTAACCCTAGTTGTAAGCCTAAACTTAACATAAATGGTAAACGTGTCCCTCAAATCTGATTGATTGATTGGATTGTTGTTCCAGGATCAACAAAGATGTTGATTCAGGAACATGTACTTGGTGAAATCACGTTCACAGGGCTGACTCCTGATTATGTAACAGTAGCCCACACCTGTGCCCTGTGGAAGTCAATGGGAACTGAAAATGTTTGGTTACCAACATTTTTCAGTATGTCATCTTTTATGTTCTGTAGAAGAAAGAAATGCATACCAGTTTCGAACAAGATGATTTTTGGACTTTCCCTTTAAAATGCTGTTTTACTGGCTAATGTTAGGCCTATTTGTTTTGACAGTACATGACTTATTTTATACAAGAATGTCTAAACGGTTGAGACATATTTCGGGTATCTGTATAATTAAACCAATTAATGATTAATAATATAATTAGCCTAGCAATGTTTGTGTGTGTGTGTGTGTGTGTGGGTGGGTGACTGTATTGAATTTCCTTTAATTGCAGTAAACTCTTACTGTTATCCCCATTTAAAATCCAGTTCAACATCCTGAATATTCTGACTCAATCATTTCATGCGTTCATATTCTGGGAAACATATGCAACTCTAGCGCCATCTTCTGGGAGCCACACTGTGTTTACCCATCAGTTACACACAATTTCAGTTCATTTAGAAAAGTGAAATAATGTTGCAAATAATGTTTACTGACGGATGTTGGACTCAAGCTATCAAGCACAGTTGCTTGAAGGCTTTTCTCATTTGTCAAGGATCATGAAATAAAATTAAATGTTTTGCTTTTGAATAACAACCGTACTAATACTTAAAAAAAAAAAAAAAACACACAATAACATTTGTAAAATGTAGGCTACTTTTAATAAAACCTTTATCAACAGCTTTTGTTCATTTTTGCTTCAGTTCCCTCCTAAAATTCAAGTCTTATCATGTTTGAAGCTTATCAGGAAAGAAAAGCTGGTTCTTTAGAGGGCCCCATATTGTCTTGAATGTTAAGATAGCTAACGTTTCCTTTAGGTTACGATTCCCATCCCATTCGGACACATTCACCGGTCGACTGTTCATGTAAGTAGACGCTTTTAAGCAATGTAAATATATAATGGCAATCTAAAGTGCTTAAAATAATCTTAACATATGCATTAAAAACTATATATATATATATATATATATATATATATATATATATATATATATATATATATATATATATATATATATATATATAGGTTTGGAGAAAAAAGATCACACTAAAATGCTACGATTATTATTATGTTTATTAACTAAACCTAAACCTTTAACAACAGTTTGCTTACTCTCTCGACAACATTTGTGCTATTACATTTAAACGTGATTATTTGTATTAAATTAAATTTTCAGTAATTTATCAATATATTGCGGAGAACATGAGAGATAGGCTACGTTGGAAACCTGCAATGGTCAAACTCTACTCGAACCATTTGGGTCGGAACTGAAATTGTGCCTTGAGTTCACTCGGCGGGATTTTAATGACGGACTATCAACAATACGAACGGTTTAATTGGTTTACTCCTATGGAAAACTGGTTTTCAGTTAGTTTAACAAGATCATTGACTGGACTGTTATCTCCGATACTGTTTTTCTATGATTTTGCGTAAACTTTTTTTTATTTGAGAGCATGCCAACGTGGGTTAACGCACATAGTAGAGTTAATTCGCTCGTTGTCGGTAATAACATAGAAGCAACTTCTCAGAAGTCCTCGCCCTTCAAAATCCACAAGGTAACTTTTTGACGTTGTCTCTGCATGTCTCTGCATTTGGTCATGGTAAAATTGCAAATTAAATCGATATCAGTTTTGCCCCGGAGCGTGTGGTTTCCATAGAAACGACCCGAGTGTTCAATGTATTTGAAGGGCACGAGTACAAAACTGTCCTCGCCCGATCTGTGGATGCTGTTATGCGAACAACACGTTTATTTTTGACTTGACAACTCAAAACTGTGCATTATAAGTACTATATATATAGTTCATATTATATGCTTGCTTCCAGTCTTTTAATTGTGCCTTTTTGCCCAAACAGGAGTGCGTCTTTCTCTGTTGTTGGACTTTATAGCACTCCACCATGGTGCTGAAGATCTTCTTTCCCCAATGCTGCAATACTGCTGACAGTGGCCTGCTGGTTGGGCACTGGATACCAGGTCATAATTCTGCTGTGGTACTGGCCGTCATTCACTACCCATTCATACCGGGTCAGGTGAAGAAGTACTTGAGTCAGATGCAGAGCCAGTCTGAAGTGGATCTCACCATCCTGGGTTCCTGGAGTATGCCCAAAGAAGGTAAAGAAGGAATGGACAGCTTCCTAAAAGACCTGAGTACCATCTTTCCACAGAAATGTTGGCTGCAGTTGAGTCGTGAAATTGGCAAAAGAGGCTTTACCTGCCAGGTGGTCCAAAACAATGGGAAACTTGTACAGGACCGGGAGCAGAAGAACGGTGATGACAGCGCCGAGGAAGATAAGATCATCTTCGTTCATTACGACCAGAGGAAGGTAATGCTGTCGCAGCTTCACCCGGTACAGGAGGTCAGCCAGAAGTCTGACACTGAGCTTTCAGAGCTGCGCTTGGTCTTCCAAACAGTGGCTCAAAGTCAGCCTCTCTTTTTCCTGGACAAATATGACGACGGGCCTCTCAAGCTCACACACTGGCAGTCTGAAGGCAGAGAGGCTAGTATTATAGCAGAGCTTCTAAAACAAGCATCTGTTCCCGTCTGCATCTTCCTAACGTGGTTGCTGTCTCTGTGGCACTGGTTCTGCAGCTTCAGGTGAGTTAATGTGTCTCAGCTTGAACCTGTTGTCAATACTGAAGACTGATGGAGAACATTGAAATTCAAATCTTTTGGTATTTTACAGGATTTTACATTTTCGCCCAGTGCTGTTCATCTCAAGCAAGCTGTCCACCTGTGTTCAGTCAGGGTACAGAGCAGTTCATTTCAAGACTGTTTTCTCCCCCCAGAGAGCTGCTACGCATATGGATTTTATGAGGTATAGTACTCAGGTCAATGACGTATAAGAGCGCCATTGATGGCAAACAAGAAAAATCTTTTAAAACTGTAGTTTAAAGGGTTAGTTTGCCCAAAAATGAAAATTCTGCCATCATTTACTCACCTTCATGTCGTTTTAAACCTGTAAGACTTTCATTCATCTTTTTGATGAAATCTGAGAGATTTCTGTCCCTTCATTGACTGCTTTTGCAACGACCGCTTTGACGCTTCAAAAAGTTCATAAAGAGATCGTAAAACTAATCCATATGATGAACAGATTGAATTTAGGCTTTTATTCACATATAAACATTCATGAACTCACACATCAGATATGATAAACGGAAGATCAAGCATGTTTGCTTGTCATTTGCAAGAACCAATGAGGTCCGTTCTCATGTGTTACGCAGCACGCTTGAGCTTCCGCAAGAGGTTTGCTCTTGCGAGTCAAGCAGGATTGGTTGAGCTTCTGTTTATGTTCGCTAAACATTGTTTATATGTGAGTAAAAGCCTAAATTAAATCAGTTCATATAAAGCCATCAAGTCTCTTCAGAAAACTTGGACTAAACTGCTCAATTCATATGGATTAGTTTTACGATCTCTTTATGAACTTTTTGAAGTGTCAAAGTGGTAGTCACATAGATGTCTATGGAGGGACAGAAATCGCTCTGATTTCATTAAAAAGATCTTCATTTGTGTTTAGAGGACTTACGGGTTTGGATCGAGATGAGGGTGAGGTAATGATGACAGATTTTTAATTTTTGGGTGAACTAACCCTTTAAAATGTGCTTAGAAATTTCAAGTTTCAGTTTAATTACTGTTTTGTTCTGTAACCATGAAGTTAAAAGTTTCCTTGAATACGTGTGAGTGTACACCTCCCACCTTCCCAGGTTTTAAATATATTTTTGAAGATAAATGTAATTTGTATCCAATTATAATGAATTACATACATTTTTGGGGAGTCATAGCTCGACATTTTACTAACCTTGCATTGTCAAAAAAAGGTCAGATTTTCTGATATTTTAATAGTCTTAATGATCTTGAAGAAGGGTTGTTCAAAGTTTTTTGTTATAAGTTTTGTTAGAAATAATTATAAAAAATTGCCAATCTACAGTACATTCATTCTTGTAATGAGGCTTTTATTTATTGATTATGGTATAAGGAGAGTTTACATTTTAAAATTTTTTAATGCACAAAAAAAGATTTAGAATTTAGAAATTAAAAAATGCTAATTTTTAAAAATAAGTGCCATGTCATCGACGTTATCATGTTACGCTATTATTGTTATATTATTCAATAAAACATATTCTCACATCTTTCTTTTTTCACTCCTCTGCAGAAAAGCAAACATTTTTGTGTCCTTTCTTGTGGACATAGCCCTTGGTTTGCTGCTTGTCTCGTGGCTTTATAGGGAGAATCGAATCAGCAAATTAGCGGATACTCTGGTACCCGTGGCAGATGTAAGTATGACACGTATTAAGTTAAGTAAAAAAAAAAAAAAAAAGTAAGATATTTAATGTTTTCGAAAGATGCCTCACATGACTTAATGAAAATAGAGTACAAATTGTGAAATATTACAAGAATTTAAATTAATTTGTTTTCTATTTCAGTATATTTTAAAATGCAATTTATTCCTGAGATCAAAGCTGAATATTTTTTAACATCATTTCTCCAGTCTTCAGTGTCACATGATCCTTCAAAAATCATTCTAATATGCTGATTTGCTACTCAAGAAATATTTATTATCTATGTTGGAAACAGTTGTACTTGCTTAATATTTTTGTGGATTCTCTGATGAGTATAAATTTCAGACAAACAGCATATATATATTCTATAATCTTGCAGCGTGTGGCTAAAGAGCTCCAGGAGCTGTTAGAATGGCTGATGGGAGCTCCTGCTGGACTGAAGATGAACAGAGCTCTCGACCAGGTGCTGGGGAGATTCTTTCTCTACCACATCCATCTGTGGATCAGTAAGTACATCCTCAGTTGAGGCGTTCTCCTGGTGTTTCAAGCTTATACAGAAGCTCATGTATGTCTTGTGATTGTGTCAGCAGGTTACATCCACCTGATGTCTCCTTTCATTGAGAGGATCCTGTGGTATGTTGGACTCTCAGCCTGCTTGGGATTGACCTTTGCTCTTTCCATACTGTCCGACATTGTGGCCCTCCTGACTTTTCACATCTACTGTTTTTATGTGTATGGGGCAAGGTGAGGTTCAATTCTGTAGTTCTGTATGTAGTTTTCTAACTTACTTTCATGCTCATTCACTTTCAGTGTTTTCCAGTAGAGGGCAGTGTCAACTTTTCAACCTTTATAATTACATTGTGCCACTTAAAGGGTTAGTTCACCCAAATGAAAATAATGTCATTAATTACTCACCCTCATGTCGTTCTACACCCGTAAGACCTTCGTTCATCTTCAGAACACAAATTAAGATATTGTTGATGAAATCCAATGACTCAGTGAGGAATCCATTGCCAGAAATGTTACTGTAAAGCTCTGAAGCAGTTGAAAAGTCGTTATTTAGTTTTTTTGGCACACAAAAAATATTCTCACCGCTTTATAATATTAAGATAGAACCAGTGTACTCAGATGAACTGTTTCAAATATGTTTTTAGTACCTTTATGGATCTTGAGAGAGGAAGTACCATTGCTGTCTATTGAGGCCTCACTGAGCCATCAGAATTCATCAAAAATATCTTAATTTGTGTTATGAAGATGAATGAAGGTCTTACGGGTGTAGAACGACATGAGGGTGAGTAATTAGTGACAGAAATTTCATTTTGGGGTGAACTAACCCTTTAAAGGGACCACTGAGGTTTTCATTCCCTTACATTGTTGGAATAAAAGTGAATTTTATGTTCTACGCAAGAAAGAATTTTATACTGGTCTTTAGGGATGCAATTCAAGACTGAATTGTGGGTGTACTGTCTCTTTAAGGTTGTATCTCAGATCTCTCTGGTCAGTTACTTTCCATCTATATAAACAGTCTGGAGGATTTTATTTTAATATTACCCTTGAGACAACATTCTAAGACTTTTTCTGGGAATTTCTAGGGCAATTTTCTGAGAATTGCAACACATTTTCTTGTACTGAGTGAATTGTACTTTTTTATCTCTCTTGTCAGACTGTACTGTCTGAAGATCTATGGTCTCTCCTCCCTGTGGCGGCTCTTCAGGGGAAAGAAATGGAATGTACTGAGGCAGAGGGTTGACTCGTGCTCATACGACCTGGACCAGGTACATCTCCTCTTGCACAATTTTTATATCCCTCATTCATGTACTAGCTATTGAACACAATCTGATCTGTTTCTTTGCAGTTGTTCATTGGCACTTTGCTCTTTACGATTCTGCTGTTCCTGCTTCCCACCATTGCCCTGTATTACCTGGTCTTTACCCTGGTGAGTCACTCTGACATGAGTTTAAACTTCATCCTTACTCCAGCCCCATTGGAGCATCTGATGCAGTTCTCTGCTATTTTTATATTTTTAAAGTCTGTAGCTCTTGATCATGGGATCATCATTTTTTTTTTTTTTTTTTTTTTTGCCTGTACACTACTTTTCAAAAGTTTGGGGTCAGTAAGATTGTGTGTCTGTGTATGCGTGTTTATTTTTTATAAAAAAGTCTCTCATACTCACCAAGGCTGCATTTATTTGATCAAAATAACTGTTTATTATTGTAATTTACTCCTATGATGGCAAAGCTGGATTTTCAGCATCATTACTCTAGTCTTCAGTGTCGCACGATCCTTCAGAAATCATTCTGAAGAAACATTTCTTGTTATTAACATGTGTGCTACTTAATCTTTCTGTGGAAACCATAATACATTTTGTTTTTCAGGATTTTTTGGTGACTATTTAAAAATGTTTTGTTACAATGTAAGTCTTTACTGTCACTTGATCAATTTAATGCATCCTTGGTCAGTAAAAGTATTTATTTCTCTTTAGTATTTATTTCTCTTTTGAACAGCAGTGTATGTAACAGGTTTTTACTGGTTTTGAATATTGTTCTAATACTGATTTATGGTTCAGGACTGTGCTGTAGTGCTTGATACTCTACTAATACATAATACATCAAAGACGAAAATGTTTTTTTTTTTTTCAATCATCAAAACAATAAGTGTAATACAGCTTTTTGAATTTTTGTTGTTGTTTTTCAATACATCAGAATGGGTTCTGTTTAATTTTTTTTATTTTTTTTTTTTCTGAGCAAAGATTAAATATCATACATTTTTACCATGATTTACAGAAGACACCCACTAAAATGTCATTCAGTATAACAATCTTGTCATGGATATGTACAACAAAAAATCTAGGTATGCCATATTAAAGACTAATTACTTTTACCCCGAATGCTAATTACTTGTATTTTTACATAAATATAAGTGTTACACTGAATGACAATGCAACATTATTTCACCCACATTTTGACATTTTATTCTCCCAAAACTTATTTGAAACTTTGAAAGTAGACGTTTTACTTGCATTTAATGTGCTTTATATGTATTCATGTATGTTTATATGAAATTCAATTTTAGATGTAAAATGTCTCTAATATGAGTAATAAATTATAAATCTGAGTTGGTGTTGTTAACATGTGTAAGTTGTTTCTCGGTATGTTTCTAGCTGCGGCTGGTGATGGTGTTGTTTCAGGGAGTGATTCACCTCAGTGTCGACTTTATAAACTCCTTCCCGCTGTTCGCCATCGGCCTACGTATCTGCAGACCGTACAGACTGGCAGGTGAGCCATACTGCATTACACTGAAGAAATGAAAACTTTAGTTTAAGATTTGTCAAGTTTCTTTTCTTATGTAACAATTGATGATAAAGATGAAATTATGAATGTATTTCTAGGCCTTTTACTTGCCAATCATGTGTTTATATAACTGATCGATTAGTAATGGTCCTTTTTGAATCTCTTTTGATTCTAGAGGGGGTTAAATTCAAGGTGCTTTGTGAGGAGCCAGGAACTCCTCTACACCTGATGATGGAGGTAGGTTGGTTATTGGTTAAACAGCATGTCATCCTGTAGTTTATTTATGCTTGGGTTTCACTTTGGGCTTGACCTGTTGATTTTGTGGGACGGGTAATTGAATGGCTCTGTTTGGCTCACTGTGCAGTTTGTTGTATAATTCATAATCAGTGCAAACACTGCTTTACTTGTCTCTGAGGTTTGATAATGAATCATGTTCTAGATGAGCAAACATGAATGAAAATTGTCTTTTTCTTTTCTCCATCCTCAGATTAACCCATTAAAGTGCAGCTCTGTACTGCAGTGTTACCGGACGCCCACCTATAGCTGTTACCCTAAAGATTCCTGGAGCGCATTGTGCAAGAAACTGTTTGTGGGAGAACTCATTTACCCCTGGAAGCAGAAGACTACCAAGACGGACTAACTTTATGGGATTGTGCAACAGCCCCTAGAAGACAGAAACTAGACACGTGCACACTAGGAGAAGGTGCTGTGTTGGTCAGACTTCGCTGACATTCAATATAGTCTTAATTAGATTTTTAATGAAAATAATCCTACATTGTTGTTTTAAATCATAATCTTTCCTTTTCCAGACACTGATCAGAGTCTTTGATTGAAACTGTGATTTATGTTTTGTATTTATTCTTCTACGACTTTTGT
This sequence comes from Megalobrama amblycephala, assembly GCF_018812025.1. Lineage (NCBI taxonomy): Eukaryota > Metazoa > Chordata > Actinopteri > Cypriniformes > Xenocyprididae > Megalobrama > Megalobrama amblycephala. The sequence goes on along the minus strand of NC_063044.1, from coordinate 55,690,589 downwards.
ATAACATTGAAGATGTGCCATTTAAAAAATAATAATTTTAATAATTAAAACTAGTCAATGTATCAAACCATAATTTCAGCAGGATCGTTTGAACTGGAAGTTAAACTTTTAACTTCTCTTCAGGCTTTTTTGTTGTCTCACGTGAGATAGAAAGGGAATGACATGTAGACATTGTTAAGGTCATGTGTTTAAAGTTTTCTGAGTCTAATCTAGCTGACTCATGTGAACTGTCTCTCTCAATGTTGAGTATAAATATAGATTTGTGTATTAAATTATTTGAACATGATCCACTTGTTATGTCAGTGTTGCCAAATCAATGATGTTTTGTAGCTATTATAATTACTATAAATTATTTAATAAAAACTGATATGTATAAATTCAGATGATTATGATCATAATATACATTTGTGATGTTCATTTGTAAACCCCTAATTTACCTCAATAAAGTTTATTTAATCATTTTATACATTACAGTATCTTTGTGCATCTTAAATCATTTTTACATAAGTCATGTTTGCACTATAAACAATTGCTACCCATTTTCAGAAACATCCTAGTAAAACTAGTCTTGGGTCTTTTGTTTGGGAGAGCAGCCTGTGAAGAATGTGCTCAGACTAGACTGAGAGCACAACACAACAATGACTGCTGTGGCAACTGACTATTCAATGACACATGAAAAACAAATGAGCTGGGGATTCACCTGCATGTTTGTGTTGAGGGAACAATACCTTTGTGTGTATCTGACACAAAGATGAGTAGACAAAAATTAAAATATCTACATGGTATTCCTGGACACAGGTTATGATAGATAGATAGATAGATAGAGGTATTTTGCCTAGGTAGGCAGGACGCTAGGATTTGGGACATAGCCATTCATACAGTTCTCGCTTTCTCTGGGAATCAAACCCATGACCTTGGTGTTGCCAGTGCCACACTCTACTGTTTGAGCTACAGGAAAGAATATTGGTTACATTAAAGGGTCAGTTCACCCAAAAATGAAAATTCTGTCATTAATTACTCACCCTCATGTCGTTCTACAGCCTTAAGACCTTCGTTCATCTTTGGAACACAAATTAAGATATTTTTGACAAAATCTGATGGCTCAGTGAGGCCTCCATTGCCAACAAGTTAATTTACACTTTCAATGCCCAGAAAGCTACTAAAGACAAATTTAAAACAGTTCATGTGACTACAGTGGTTCAACCTTAATATTATGAAGCAACGAGAATACTTTTTGTGCACCAAAAAACAAAATTACGACTTTATTCAACAATATCTAGTGATGGGCGATTTCAAAACACTGCTTCATGAACCTTTGAAGCTTTACGGGTCTTTTGTATCGAACCAGTGGTTCGAAGCGTGTATCAAACTGACAAAGTCACATGAACCATTTAAATTTCAAAACATTTATGACGTAACAAAGCCTTGTTTACTGAAATCACGTGACTTTGTCAGTTTGATACACACTCCGAATCACTGATTCGAAACAAAGATTAGTAAAGCTTTGAAGCTTCATGAATTCAGTATTTTGAAATCACCCATCACTAGATATTGTTGAATAAAGTCCTTTTTTTTTTTTTTTTTGGCGCACAAAAAGTATTCTCGTCTCTTCATCATTAAGGTTGAACCATTGTAGTCACATGAACTGATTTAAATATGTCTTTAGTATATTTCATCAAAAATATCTTAATTTGTGTTCTGAAGATGAACTAAGGTCTTACGGATGTGGAACGACATGAGGGTGAGTAATTAATGACATAATTTTCATTTTTGGGTGAACTAACCCTTTAAGGCAAAGTTTACCTGCGTTTTGTATTGTCACATATTAGTTTTAATATGTGGCCATGTTGTACAGTGTGTGGTCAAATATTATAGTAATTTATTGGAGGCACTCCATATATGAATGTACAAAAGGACATTTATAGAATTCTATTCAAAACAGCTTTCTCAAATTTCATCCTAGGAGAACAAGCACCATTGTGTATATTTTGGGGGGTGAGTGTTTATGTTTTTAATGGCTGGTATAGAATTTAATGCAGGGTCCAGATGTCCCCTTGTCTCCCTTGAGACTGTCACATTGCTCTAATCTTGATGGGCAGACACAAAGACTTCATACAGCAATTTGCATTTTAATCTATTCAGGGGGATGGGGATTATCTTCCTTTGATGATTCCCTGAAAGTGCTGAGACCTTTGGCTTCTCCCTGTCACATTAACCCTCCTGCTTCTGTCACACGAGCAGCAACCTGTAATACTATCTATCTATCTATCTATCTATCTATCTATCTATCTATCTATCTATCTATCTGTCTATCTGTCTGTCTGTCTGTCTGTCTGTCTGTCTGTCTGTCTGTCTGTCTATCTATCTATCTATCTATCTATCTATCTATCTATCTATCTATCTATCTATCTATCTATCTGTCTGTCTGTCTGTCTGTCTGTCTGTCTGTCTGTCATCTATCTGTCTATCTATCTACCTATCATCTATCTATCTGTCCGTCCGTCCGTCCGTCCGTCCGTCCGTCCGTCCGTCTGTCTGTCTATCTATCTATCTATCTATCTATCTATCTATCTATCTATCTATCTATCTATCTATCTATCTATCTGTCTGTCTGTCTGTCTATCATCTATCTGTCTATCTATCTACCTATCATCTACCTGTCTATCTATCTATCTATCTATCTATCTATCTATCTATCTATCTATCTATCTATCTATCTATCTATCTATCAAATTCAAATTCAAATTCAAAATTGCTTTATTGGCATGACTGTAAATAATACAACATTGCCAACGCATACATAAAACAATAATAAAAACATCTGTATAATAGAAGAAAATAATATCAAATATTATTATATTATTATATTATCTATCTGTCTATCTATCTGTCTGTCTGTCTGTCTATCTATCTAACTATCAATCAATCTATCTATCTATCTATCTATCTATCTATCTATCTATCTATCTATCTATCTATCTATCTATCTATCTATCTATCTATCTATCTATCCTCCAAACCTTAAATATTTTTTGGATAATTTATTTTCGTTAATTTTTGACATATTATTTCAAATATATTTTGATTCAAATATTTATTTATTTTTTGTCCCGGTTTGTGTTTTTATTGTGTGTATTGATATTAATGTATGTAAAAATAATCACAGTGCTTTGATGCCTAAAATTGCTGTCTAAGTAGGCACGTTTGTTTTTTGTTTGTTTTTTGTGTGTGTGTGTGTGTGTGTGTGTGTGTGTGTGTGTGTGTGTGTGTGTGTGTGTGTGTGTGTGTGTGTGTGTGTGTGTGTGTGTGTGTGTGTGTGTGTGTAGGGGGAGGTACAGTCAGTCAGTCGCTCAGAGCGCAGTAGTACGCAGAGGTGAAAGCTCAGCGTGACAGTGTGTGTGTGATCTCTCCTGTGTGTGAGAACATGGGACATATTTGGATACCCGAGAGCATTTACAGCACAAGCAATAATATCCAGCTGGTCGGAATATCGTTTAATCCCTCACCTTCTGCGCCTCGCCCCAGAACCGCCTGATATCGCGCAGAGATCCAGAGACGAGCAGCGTTAACTTACACCAATCTTTGTTATTCAGAGAAAAACAGAAATGGAGCCATGATTTCTGCCAGACGCGCTAGCATCGTCTGCTCAAGCTAACTGGAGCGCGAATGTGGATATCTTTCTTCCATTCTTCAGGCTAAAGTTATTTTTTTAACCTCAAATTGCAGACGGAATATATTGTGAGAACTTTATTCCCTAAATTATGATATAAAATCAATGTTGTGCGCTTGTTGTTGACGCGCTAGGCTCATAGCTAGTAGCGTTAGCCGATGCTGTGTAACAACGACTCGTCTTAAATGTTTTTTAATTAGTTTTATGATAACAAATATACATTCTTATTGTTAATATTGTCATAACCGTGCAGGTGATTACTAGATAAAATTGTGATGAAATTATTTCTTTGTGTTGACAGCTTGGCAGGCGCATGCTAACAATGCACTAGCTTGATAGCTCCATTGCTTTTCTATTATAGCAATAATTTGCCATGATAAAATAGATGTTTTGGTAAATGATTTTGATACTTTTAGGCGTAATATTTTCATTTCGTGTCAGTAGCGATGATTTGAGCTTGTTGGAAGAAATGTAAACAGCCTAGCTGTTCAGTTTGCCAGCCAATAAAGTATTTGTGCACTGATGATCCATATTATTTTTACAATATTTAGACTGGACGAGTGAATACGGCTGGACATTTTAAAGGCTATACGCTTTAAACAAGTCTCCATTTCCGGATCTTGACTGGACTGGTGGGAAATGGTTTGATTTGGTCAGTCTGCTGATTTGGCCTCACACCCATTCAAAGATAGACCTGACACAAGAGACTCATAGACTCCTAGAGCTCTGGAGGAATCAGGGTCCATCTTTGGCATCAGAGAGGGACACACGCAGTTGTCTCCTGTCCTTTGCTGTCACTCTGGCTCTGATGTGAGCGATCATGGGCACCCAGGGAAGCCCTGTGAAGAGCTACGACTACCTGCTCAAGTTCCTCCTGGTGGGAGACAGCGATGTGGGGAAAGGAGAGATCCTGGACAGCCTTCAAGATGGATCTGCTGAGTCTCCATATGCCTACAGCAGCGGTGAGTTAGTCAACACTTCCCACGCATCTTCACACTGAATGCTAGTAACACATCCTTCAGCCAGAATTATCTCAGACCAAGGATGTCATTCACAGTGAGCCATTCAGATAATATTGTTTTAACAGGAATAACCCAATAACATGGTCAGTATTATTTTTGTGTGTATGATGAGTCTTTCTGTGGGTGCCATATTGTGGTGTCAGTGACTTTCAGGAGGTGGAAACGCAGCTGACTGATAATAGTTTATTATTCTGTTTATCTCTTGGAGGATTGTGTAATGCTCACTTTTGCCCAGTCAGATTGTTACATAAAAGCTGCTCATTTTCTGCTCAGTTGTTGTTTAACATACACTTCATCTTTGTTAGTGGAAGTCCTATAATAGGTTTGAACAATATCTTTAACCAGTATTCGCACTTTTCAGTTTAACTGTTTATTGGTAGATGGATAAATGATACATTTATTGGATGATTAGTTAATTTACTGATTGTTCATCATGTGAATATAAAAGTTTTTGATATTTGTTGTTGTCTTTGCCTTACTTGGCTTAAAGAATGAAAAAAAAAAAAAAAATGAAATCGCAGGTCAACTTTGCATAATATAATATTATAATAATAATAGCAATGAATATTAATAAAATATTCATTATGCATATGTGTTATTGCTGTAGTATATTAATCATTTAGTTATTATTGTGTTAAAAGTAGGATTAAAACAATAATTAAAATCATTTTACATTGGATAATGATTGGTTATGAGTAGAGATCAACCCATATTGCTTTTTTATTATTGATAAGTACCTGATAACCGGAATGCACTATGCAGAACCAATTATTTTGTAACAATAATAATGAACACGATGGAATAAAACACTATGTATTATAAATATTTTACTCTTATTAATAATAAAGTAGTAATAATTACTAGTTGTAATATTTATATTTTTTTGTCATCTTTATTGACTGCAGTTTTTTTTTTAAATCTTAATTACTTTTTTATGGCTATGTCTAATGGCTAAACTGCACATTCACTATTCTCTGAAATGTTGCCTTTTTTTTTTTTCTGTGGAACCAATAACAGTTTAACTTAAAAAGTGTGGATTGATTGGTCATACCCATTATCTGTAGTTTTGAGACACTATCAAAAATTATGCATACAAGCAATATCGCGTTCATTATCGAAGGCGATTCATCTGCGATATGAACGCGATATTGCGTGGCTTGTCAGTGATCTACGGCTCTGTCTATTAAATGCCGCTCCATTTGAAAGCAGGTGATGGTGATTTAGCGGTAATCAGGGAACCGGCTTTACTGACGAAATGCGCGTGACAATTGCATGCGATATATCGCCCAGCCCTACATATAAGTATTGGACTTAAAAATCAGTATTGGATGATTTATTTTATTTTTTAGTCAAGATTGCCTAAGTTGTTTTTGGTGAGTGTTCCCTCGGGATACAAAACACACAAGTAAACATGACTAAGAAGTTTGAAGTGTCTGTTTTCATTGAACAGGTTAGTACAGCACACCGTCAAGACCAGTTTTAAACTGGCAAGCTCTTTTTATTTGATTTATTTCACGGCTTTCCATCGGCTGTGATGAGATCATCCACGCTCTGTCATTCGGCTGAAGCCAGTGTGGTGATGGACCAATTATAGACCGATATGCCTTTCATATCCAAATGAGCCTCATGTGAGCTGGGTCACTCTTGTTCTTTCTCTTTTCATACATATGGCTGCTGTTTATCTTGTTGGTTGAACCTGTTAGGGAACAGTGTGTTTTCTGTGTGAGAGAGATTTCACAGTGATGGCTGTTTTCTGAAGTGTCCTAGGGGAGCTTGCTGGTCCAGCTTCAAAAGAGTTGCCTTGCACAATCATTCAAAATCAACACAGATGGCTCCACGAGCCGTTCCGTGGATTCAGTGATGATGATTTACACTGCAGGCTTGTATATTTATCCCTAAGGGAGATGCCATCCTGACGTGCTCAGATGGTTTTAATGCTGAAAGGCTTTTTTGATGAATTATACATAGGGTATGTGGAGGTATTGGCTGTGAGCAAGGTGAAATATTAAAGCTGAGAAAAGTTTCCTTTTATGGTTTAAAAACATCTTATTATATGAAACTGCTTTTAGATGGTGTAGACTTGGTGTTAATGATTTAGGCTAGTAACCAAAAGGTCATAGGCTCAAACCCTATAAGAGGAGATGCCCTTGAGTATGGCACTTAACCCCAGTTTGCTTCAAGGGGACTGTTCCTATAGTAAGTGTACTGTAACTTGCTATAGATAAATGCATCAGCGAAATGACAACAAATGTAATTTTTGATTTCTGGAGATTTCTTGAGTTCAGAGAAGCCTTGGGCTGTTGATTTTAGATTTTGCAGTCTGTATTATTATAAATTGGTTTTGTGGTGTTTACTCTCATTGATTTGTTTTTGCGCTGACTTTGAGTGGACATCTGTAAATATTTAGAGTCTAAAGTTGCAGATGCAGACATCTTGGTTAGCCGGCTAGTGATTGATGGATTTGGCACAGACGAGCACAGCAATAGCAATATAACCATGATAGAGTGTTTTTTTTTTCCTTTACACAGTACTTTTCATTTTCTATCTGTTCTGTTTCGATAGGGTCACGATGTGATAGATGTGACCAGTGAAGTGGAAAAAACTCTTAGGCAGCAGGCTACTGTAAACACTTTAGGGGTTTATTTTAAAAGCATAGGTTACAAAAAGCAAAGCAATGCCCAATTGAGGAAAACCAAAGTATAAAAAAGGAAAGGAAAAGAAAAGAAAAAAGATGGGTCACTGCCCACAGAGGTCTAGGCTCTACAGGACCATTCTCAAGACAACTACCACTTACATACACAGCTAGAGAATTTATACATTGGTGGCTAGCACCAGTTAACGCAAAAGTGGAGACACATACACACATAATGGCCATTACACAAAATAAACAAGTATGAAATACACCCCCCACCCCCTAAAAAAACAAAAAACAAAAAAACACTCCAAACAGCATGGAAGTTTGCAGAATTACATCATTTTATAAATGGTACTTTCTGTATATAAATGGAAGAGAAATAGTCCCTGGAGTCTCTTCGGCAGAAACAGGAATGGTTGCAGTTATATTATTGGCTGGAACAGTACATACACATCTCACCAGCTCACAAGACTCAGCTATAACAAACAAACAAAAAGAACGACAAGAATAAACCCATCAAATTACTTGTTAAAAGAGTGTGCGCACTTGACTTGACCAAACAAAAGTTCAAATAAAGTCAATTAAAACTAAATAATGTCATTGTGAACTTTTTAACTACTATAATTGCGTAATATACATATAAATAAAGAACAACAAGACTGACCTTACCGTGGCTCGGCAAACATCCGCCACACACGGACAGTGAGGAAACAGCATGCAAATAAAATTAATGTGAAATTCAACAAACTATGTAAATGTGTATTGTTAGGTTAGCATAATAAATGGCCATACTGCCCTTTGAAAAGGAGGAAAAGATGCACTTTCCCATATCCTTTGTGCTTTGTTTGGCATATTATTACCACCAAGACCATGAAACCTTTGAATTTCATCAGTTAATAATTCAATATATTATTGGACTTTTGCAGTTCATGATCATTTTTGGTTTTCGGTTGCCACTTGGTGACCAGTATTAAAGGGATAGTTCACCCAAAAATGAAAATTTGATGTTTATCTGCTTACCCCCAGAGCATCCAAGATGTAGGTGTCTTTGTTTCTTCAGTAGAACACAAATGATGATTTTTAACTCCAACCGTTGCTGTCTGTCAGTCAAATAATGCTAGTGGATGGGAACTTCTACAATAAGAGTAAATAAAACTTGCTTAGACAAGTCCAGATTAAACCCTGCAGCTCGTGACGATACATTGATGTCCTAAGACAAGAAACGATCGGTTTGTGCGAGAAACCGAACAGTATTTATATCATTTTTTACCTTTAATACACCACTATGTCCAACGGCATTCATCGCTCGATTCGTTTGGTCTGATCGTGCTCTGACAACGGCAGTGATGTCTCGCTCTCATTGAAGTATATGCGCGAGACATCACTGACGCTGTCAGAGCGCGATCAGACCTCACGAATCGAGTGATGAATGCAGTTGGACATAGTGGTGTTTTAGAGGTAAAAAATGATATAAATACTGTTCGGTTTCTCACACAAACCGATCGTTTCGTGTCTTAGGACATCAATGTGTCGTCACGAGCCGCAGGGTTTAATTTGGATTTGTCTGTCGTGTTTTATTTACTCTTATAGTCCAAGTTCCCGCTGACTTGCATTATACCACTGACAGACGGCAGCGGTTGCAGTTAAAAATCATCATTTGTGTTCTAGAAACAAAGACACCTACATCTTGGATGCGCTGGGGGTAAGCAGATAAACATCAAATTTTCATTTTTGGGTGAACTATCCCTTTAAGAACGAGTCACTGTGATCAACTACCAACAACCAACTAGCTGATTAGTGAGATTGCCTATTTTACCTTTTTTCTTAAGTAGAATAAGTAACTTGCATTTTGATAGTGGTGGTGCTTTGTTTAGCATGCTGGCAGTATACTTTAGTTGTTTGACAGTTCATAAGGTAAGACCCTCTCAGAATCTTGCATCTTTCAATTTATCTCCTTTAAAGCTCTGCCAGTGTTTTTATTTTTATTTTTTTAAGACAGCATGTCAAGTCAAAGACTATAGAATAACACAAGACGCGTCACTCGTATTGTTTTGAATGGGAGAAAGTTCAACGCGCAATATGGCGGAATAAGTCCCGCCTTCTAAATAAGAGCCAATCGCCGACTGGTAAAGTCAGCGGCCGTTAGAAGCTCCGGTTCCTATAGAAACAGTCAAACGCGTGCCTCCGAAATGAGACTCAAGAGACGCGCGCTTTAGGACTGCGCATGCGCAATTAGGCTGATCCAGCCTGAAAAAAAAAAACAAAACAAAACAAAAAAACATTTTTTGTCATGATTCGAGCGTTTAGAAACAAAATTTATGAGACAATTGTTGTCAGATTTCATTGGTGATTTCAAATATGAAATTTAATCGAAAGCTTGGCAAACAGCTTTAGAGAATTTGATGTTTCCCCATTCAAAGAGATAGGAGCTGCACTTGCATGCCTGAGAGGCATTTCAAAGATGGCCACTAAGTGAAATGACTTGTCTTACAGTGACTTTGTTCAAGTTATAAATAGTACAACTTTACTAAAATGCATCTCAAGACCATTTTGATTCCATTTTGTTGGTCTTCACCTAACTGTTTATGAATACGAGAATCCGTCTTATGGACATTACCATTCAAAAGTTTGGGGTTGGTACGATTTCTTCTGTGAAACATAAAAAGATATTTTTTTTGTCCATACATTGGTAGTCTGTGCTAACCAAAAGTATTTGGTTAGCAGCATTCTTCAAAATATGTTATTTTGTGTTCTGCAGAAGAAAGTAAGTCATGCCGGTTTGGAACGACATGAATGAGGGAGTCAATAAATTACATAATTTTCATTTATGGTTGAACTAACATTTGAGACCAATTAGTTTCCAGTTCATTTTGAAAATATGTAGCAGTTCCCCAGTCCTGGTACAAAATCACTGCTATAGTAAAGACTTTTCCCTCCTGTCATAGTTATAGTCAGTTTTCATTAGTTTTTTGACCAAAAGGAGGCCCAAAGTCAGACTTGCAGTTTGTAGTCGAAAGCTAGTATCTGCAGTTCTTCTGATCAATGATAAAGTAATGATTAGATATGGAAGACAGCGTAGAGTCATGTTGTGTGCTACGGTTGAAATGCAGGGTCTCAGTGAAACCAGCTTTTCTACCTTTCTCAGCCTTAGGCATGTTTGTTTCATTACTCTCATGTGTTTGCAGTCTTTGAAATTACTCTCAAACTCAGACGCACCCTTTTCTAGCTCCTCAGCATAGCTGGGCACATTGCAGTTCAGACTGTCTGAATATGTTATGAGCAAACACAACAATGAGACACAAAGACATGCTCTGAAAGAAAAGGGCTCCTGCTATGAAAAAAACAACTCTTTTACATTCTCCAATTCTCCAAGCAATTTTGTTTTCCACCATCCATTGATAATAGGTTGTTTAAATTGAAATAAACATGCCTGCACGTGCCACTGCCACTTGAATCCCTCTCAGGTGTCCTCAAGTCCTGCTGGATCTTTCACTTCCAGGCTCTTCCTCAAAACTGGCTGCTTCAGACTGTCTTCCCTCAGTGGGGCTGGGAAGTCTTGGCCTGCGGCCCGGAGCTGGAACCTGAGATGATAATTACACCGTACTGCCTTTGTCAGGCAGCGTTGCTATGCCATCTGCCCATACAATTACCCAGAACGAAGGAGGAGGGATGCTAGAGGAAGGAAGTGTGATGTGCCTTTGGCTTAATGTGCTGCCCTGCTTAAGAGGAAAGCTTTTGCAGGATGGAGAGAAGCAGGAAATCAGCCCCAGTGGTTCTTTTTAAGTGCGAGTCATTTCCCTCTTGTTACAGTCTCTTGTAGAAGTTTAATAATGAAGGACGGATGAAGCCTATGGGCTCAGCACCAGCCGACGTTTGCCTGTCAGGAGCTCTTATGGTGCCTGTCTAGCTGAGCATGAGAGGAGATCCTCCTTGAGACATGTTTCAGAGTCATCAAAGCTTTATGTAGGATTTTAAAAAAAGATGGATGCCCCATCCATGCCCTTCCCTTTCTCCATTTTAAAGCCTCTGCTTTAGGGTTGCGTGAACACTAGCGAAAATTCCTACTTGTCCTGCTTTTGTCAAGGGACTGGATTGACGTTTGAACATGAAGAAATTAAGAAAACAGTAAATATCAGTATTATCATTTTATAGTTGTATTTTCTTAAATACAACTATAAAAGTATCTACAATAAATTACAATATTTCTTAATTTATTTTAATTTAGTGATAATAGTAATTTTATTTTACTGTTGTTATTCTTTTTTTAGTATAGCAGAATAGGATATAGCATATGAAACGACAAAAGTTTTGGCCAGCCCTACAAACAAGCACTTTAAACATTTAAAAATTAAACACAATTTTTTTTTCAGAAATATTGCAATTAAATTCCCCCCCCAATCATGAAGCCCTACTCTGCTCTGTCCCCACTTTTCTGTTTTTGCAGGAAGTAAATAACTAAGTGGAATAGACTGCAGAAGGGTGTGACTTTGTTTTTGCCTTTGATCAGAGAGGAACAAAGTTGATTTCCTTTCTAGAACTGATGTTCCTGAGGAAGCAATTGCCAAAACTACTGTCATTATGACAAATAAACTCTCCTGGACTATTGCGGGGAGGAGTAGTCCATGTTCGTGTTGTCAGCATTACGGATAATCAGATTTTTCAAGTGGACAAAAAGATGATCCACTGAGACAAGTGCTTTAGGCATGGTGAATATTACAGACACTGGCCTGTATGGAAAGAGACGCAGTGAGCCTTTGTTAGAGAAAGAGCTGTCTATTAAAATGCAAAACCTGCTGTGAAGGGGCTGAAAATGCAGATATTGCCATTCAGTTAATGGAGGCCGTACTGTGTTTATATTTTAATTTTATGAATGCTAAATGTAGATAAGCAGTCAAGATAATCGCCTTATAGGAAGCGTCCTGGTCACATTTTAGCTATGATAGCATTAACTAACAGCAGATTGGTTGCAGCTGTCTGGCTCTCCTCTGAATGTGTGCAGTCACTGTCAAGATGGTCATCTCAGCTTTAGTGCCTTCTAATGAAAGGAAGAATTGGCTGGGAATTAAATTAGGTAGTACACCAAATGCAATCACGCTTACGGCTGAAGCTTGTTCCCGATCCTCTCTAGATTATTTTCTTTTCAGTAGATGGCAGACAGACACGGGTAAATGATCTTATCTAAGTGTTCTCTGTCTCTCATACTGCAGGAATCGACTACAAGACGACCACGATCCTGTTGGACGGGCGGAGAGTGAAACTAGAGCTTTGGTAAGTGGATCACAACTCTTGTCTGTCTTCTTGTTCACCTCATGACAGAATGATGCATCACCTGCTAAAAGCAAATGTAGTCTTTTAAGTTAAGAGTCGGTGTGTTTATAGTAGGGCTTCATTCCACAGACAGCAGGCCTTCCTTCTCACTGCACTTAAAAAAAGAAAAATCACTGAGACAAATTTGCAAAATGATAAATCACTGCTCATCATGTTCATCAACCTTACAGATATGAGTGCTGGGTTATTTCCCAGTCAGCAGGAAAGATGACACTGAAGTAATGATGCAGAAAATTCAGCTTTGTTATTACAGGAATAAATTACATTTTTAAATGTATTAAATGCATGATATGTAAGATTTTTGGATTAAAATATCCAAAAACCACTAGAACAGTGTTATATATTTTGTTGACTTGTGTACTTACATTATCCCAGAGGTTTCCAAGAATGTTTAAATCCAGATAATTAATTTTACAGTTTTAACTAGTGTCATTGTGTTGCCTATCAGTGACATCATTCATACATGCATTATTCTTGATTTCTGCCTTTATTTTGTAAAAAACATGGAAACACCAAAGCCGCTTTAATATGTTGTATTAGACAAGGGAACAACTGTTTGGATGGATACATTCATCAACAGAAAAATAATCATTATTATATAGCTCAACACTGTTAGTCTTATTGTTTAAATCTAGTTTTCTTGATTTTCTGCAAGTACCATGCTTTTGCCATGCCTCAGAAAAAAACAGTATTTTGTCTATTGGCTAACATAATCAGATAATACAGCATTTTCTCTGTCATACAACATGTTTTCAAATTAACACAAGCCATCCAGCATTTATTAATATAATAATCTAATATCGATCTAGCTTACTGCAGTGTGCAGCAAGTGTCTCAGAGCAGACGCCGAGCGAGCGCACAGAATAATGTTATAACGACTTTCAACACACTCAAATGTATCTAATATGATAAACAGCGCTGCTTTACCCCACATACGCTTGACTGAAAGAAGCGGAAGTAGAGACTGAAGCATAATAATAGTTCCGCTGCTCTCGAGACGCGTCACGCTCATCACTCATTAGCAATCACTCCAGCGGCCTCGCTCGCCCAACATCACTCAGCCCTGCTCTGCTTCATAATACATTAATGTTAATAATCTCATCCATGAACATGAGTCCCGTCGGATTCTTTTCCACTGGCTGCAAGGTGAGGACGACAACTCCAGTGATTCCACGCTCAATATCGGCGTCGTCAAGCTACACCTTTGTTTTGAATAGGTGAACTCTAGCAGCGAAAAATTACATATTGTGCCTTTTAAAATTGAAAACAGTTCTTTTAAATTGTAATAATATTTCACAATATTCCTGTTTTACTGTATTTTTATGATGAACACATATATATATATATATATATATATATATATATATATATATATATATATATATATATATATATATAAATAAATATATAAAATTAAGGCTGCACAATTAATCGAATTTAATCGCGATTATGATTACGGATGCTACGATTTCATAATCGTTCAAAGGTGCGATTACAAAGAAAAATATCCAGTTACATTATTCTGCGTGTTTAAGAGGTGTGTTTAGAGCATGTTAAGTTGTGAGAGGGAATCACGACAACTTCAGAATGTAAAAGGTCTAGGCGTAGGTGTACGCTGATATGTCGAACACACATGAAACACCAGCACCCGCCATTTTTAAAAAGCTGTGTAAAATAAAGTAATAGACAGGACTGTTAAACAGATCATAAACTAATGAAGATGGAGAATATGAGCACTGTGTGAACTGTTCTCAGCGCCGTCAAAATAAAAGTAACAACAAGTGCAGTTTACGTCACTTCAGGCCCTAGGGGACTTTTTTTATTATAATTATTTAAAGAAGAAACCAAACCAATATATAGATGACATTTGAGGTTTAATGCTATAGAAAAACAATAAAAAATTGTTTTCAGATTGTTTTTTTTTAATTTTTATTCAAAAATATGGCATGCAGTTGCTTCAAACAGTGGTATTAAACTATTCAATACATCATTCAATGCAAATTGTGATAATTGTAATTAATAATCGCAATTACGGTATATAAGAATACGGTAGAGAATAATCGACAATTATGATTTTTTGTCATAATCTTGCAGCCCTAATATATATCATTATATATATATATATCTCATTGCATGCAAGAGCTCATGAATCATAAATAAGACAAATTTCCATTAACTGAAAGAGGCTGAAAAAATTGCTTTTACAAATCTATAGAAGCATTTAGCCAGTACCCCAGAGAGAAAGAAAAGTTTCCTTATCAGGAAGGCACTGAATCATAAGACAACAGAATTACACATTATGAAGACAAACAACAAGCTCATTAGTGTTAACACAGAGTGTAGTAAGTGCCTGAGGAGCAATTCTCAAAACCCTTGAGGAAATTCCCATGGTGTGCTGTAATGTGCTGGGCTATATAATGTAATGTTTTATAGTAATTGGGCTTCTTACTGCATATTCCTTCTCATAGAGTCTCTCCTCAGGGCTTTAATCTTGCCCTACATCTAACTTTGCTAACGCACTTTTCAAGAGCTCCCAGGTAAATCTGATGAGCTCTCTGATGTGAATGCTTTTTAGTGCTGCACTTCCACTTTCTCCAGAGTGGCTTCAGTTCCACCACTTTTTTAATGCAGATATATTTAACACTTTCCAGCCCATTATGTCCAGTTTAACTGTGCTAGAAAGTTCTCACAGATAGAGAGTGTAGGCTGCTGGAAAGGTTACTTGGGTGCGGACTTGCCACAGTGGAAAACTCGTTTTTCTAGGCTGTGACGCCAACACAAGTGTCTGAGTCATCTTGTATTTGGGTTAACTCTAAACTCGATACAGCGACCAAAACGGTGTAGATTTGAAATTGATAGCTTTGTTCCAAAATGAAGTGAGCTGCCTTTCTATTTACTGCCTACATAGGCAGCCGCCTTTTAAGGGAGCATCCTAACTGAAATAGAACCTCTTAAGTGACCGATTTGGAATGCTTTTCTTATGTGTTAACTCTGATCACTACACAAATAGTGCTTCTTATGTGAAGCATGGAAACTTGAGTTTGATGTTGGCATGTTGTTAAGTTAAAGGGTTAATTTACCCCAAAATGAAATTTATGTCATTAATTACTCGCCCTCATGTCGTTCCAAACTCGTAAGTCTTTTGTTCATCTTCAGAATACACATGAAGTTCTCTTTCACATCAGAGATATCTTAAAATGCTGTCCATGAAAGCAGCTCACAGTGTTTTGAAACAGCTCATGTGTCGAGCTTAACTGACATTATATTTACTCATGTTTGTGTTGCGATTTTGTCCTGACTTGTCTCTGTTTGCTTTTAGGGACACCTCAGGACAAGGCAGGTTCTGCACCATTTTCAGGTCGTACTCCAGAGGAGCGCAGGTAAAGTGTCACTTACTGTTCTTGCTCAGAGGACTTATGTTGTACTAAGTGCTCAGCCAAAGGCAAGAAAAAGGACATATACATTCACTTACTATAAACATGTTTGCATAATCCACAAGTTTATTTTCAGGTGGGTTCAAAAGTCCAAATTGAACAAGATAATTTTTCACTAGTGGGCTTAGAATGTGTTAAAATGGTTTGCCGAGCACAGTTCATGTCCTGTTAGTCTGTTAACGTCCCTCCTCACTGCATGAACAGGATACCGGCTAACAATGCATTGTTTGTTTGGCCTCTACAGGGGATCCTGTTGGTGTATGACATCACCAACCGCTGGTCGTTTGACGGGATAGACCGCTGGATCAGGGAGATTGATGAGGTAGGATTAAGCTGCTCTTTTATGATAACAGGAAGTGAGATCACAGTTATACTCATAGTCCTTTGGGCTATCCATCTTATTTTTAACGTAGGGGCGGATGCATTTGTAACTTCAATGTGTCTGGTTTCCGGAGTCATCAGCTTCTAGTTACTTTTAGCTTTACAAAATAGCTTGTTATGCTGCTTTATATTGCAAACTGGTGTTTTTTACCATATTGTTTTAATGTATTGTCATAATTATGAACACACTGGTTTGTAAAGCACAAAGTTTTACCGTGTACTGCATTTTTTTTATTTTTCTAGTTATTTACCAATAACGGCTAATAAATCAGAAATCCTGCACGTTCACAGAAAATAGTTTACTTCTGCTTTGCAAAATAAGGTGGATAAGCTTGAGACTGATACGTGGAAGTCCATGATTTGTGCATGTATGTATATGTTGTGCACATATGTGTATATATAGAAGACTGTTGTTCATTGTTACAAGATGAACCCAGATGCATAACATACAATAGCTATGTTTCTATCTATATATATTTTATGCTAATTTTGGGATATCACATTAAACTGCTGGATGAAAACGCATAAATTCTAAAAATGTACATAAAACTGACTTTGCCTCAGTAGAGGATATGATTGGATAACTAGATCAATCTCATCACACACCATTTCAAATGTTGGTTTGGTCATTGTAAAATTCCAAAGTCACATAATTGCATTCCCAAACATCAGGCATCTGAACGCAAGATAACATGACAGCTTTCGTTGTGTTTCGTTTGTGTGCATGTAATTTATGATGTACGAAAAAGAGCCACAGTGGCTTCCCCGATTGCAGCAACTCCCATTTTTATTATAGTATATATTTTATCTTTTGTCTTCCTGTTCCTGTCCCTGTGCTTGAATTCCAGAGAGGATGTCCTCTTCCTTGTAGGCTACTCTGTTACAGTCTCTTCCTTCCTTCCTTGTTTGAGAATTGTATGTTCTTGTGTTTATTTAAGTGGTTACATGTCAGAACACATGTGCTGCACAAAGCACAAACCACACATATGAAAGAGAGAAAGAGGGTTGTATTAGTTGGATCCAGAGACTTAAACTGAAGAACTTTTGACCTGCTTTGGTAAATATTAGAATACTTGAGGCTCTGCTTTGACTTTGCCGCAGTTACTTGAGTCAGACTTGAGCTGATGATTCATAATGAGTCATTTCAACACAGAATGAGCTTTGAACTTGCAGAGCTTTGAAAGGATGCATGGTGCAGGGATATGCTCAGTGAGCATCCAATTAGTGTAGCGAGGAAACTTTTAAGGTCTCTGGCAGTCAGCTAATAAACAAATAATATAGTAATAAAATATACACTGCAGTTCAAAAGTTTTGGGTCAGTAAGATTTCTAAAATGTTTTAAAAAGAAGTCTTATGCTCACCATATGCTGCATTTATTTGATCAAAAATACAATAAAAACAGAAATACTGTGAAATATTTTCAAGTTTTTTCAAGTTTTTTCTTTTCAAGATTCTTTGAATAGAAAGTTCAAAAGAACTGCATTTATTTAAAATATAAATCTTATTTAACATGATAAATGTCTACTGTCTCTTTTGCTCAATTTAATGCACCCTTGCTGAATAAAAGAATTAATTTCTTAAAAAAAAAAAAAACTTACTGACCCCAAACTTTTGAGCAATAGTGTATATATTTTCCCATAATATATTACTAGTGTACAGTATACATTGTGTTTTATTCATTTCTTTCTTTTTAAATTGCTGCTAACAATGTATATTAATGACTATCAATATTTTGTTTCACCCCTAGTCTCTAATATTGGATACTGATATATTGTGCATCCCTACTTGGTCTTGACTTGTGTCTTTTGGAGCATGATTCAAGACTTGACTCAGATTCAAAGAATAAGACTTGAAACTTGACTCTGGTTTGATTTGAATCCACTTGTGGCTGCTCAGTACAGCTGCTAGAGGTGTGTGAGTGCTCTTTTCTCTGTGGACTAGAGAAGGGCACAGATATGACAGGCCTCATTGAATAAATAAACGAGACAGGCCAGCTGTGACACTGTTTGAGATTCATTCAGCCTGACAGGACTGTGCATCTCCCTTGTCCTCATCTCTCGTGTCCTCCCATCCCCCTTTTGTAACCCACTTTCTTGTCTCCTTGTCTTTTCTCAGCATGCACCTGGCGTGCCTCGTATTCTTGTGGGTAACCGGCTGCACCTTGCGTTCAAGAGACAGGTCCCCACAGAACAGGCACGGGCGTACGCAGAAAAAAACGGCATGACGTTTTTCGAAGTGAGTCCCCTCTGCAACTTCAACGTCATAGAGTCCTTCACGGAGCTCTCACGCATCGTGCTCATGAGACATGGCATGGAGAAGTTCTGGAGGCCCAACAGAGGTGAGTCTTACTCCTGAGCATTAAGAGGAATAATTTAGCTAGCGATAACAAGTGATATACAGCAACATCTCCTTAGTTTGAAATCCATTAAAAGTGACAAAAAGGCCTATTCTTCTTGATACTTAGACCATAATCCCACAAATACAGTGGAAATCTTTGGTTTTAACCTTCTGGGTGATGCAGGAAGGCTGGCACGATCTGCATAGCTTTCCATTAGCATAGAAAACCACACTATATGTCGCCCAGAGCTGCGTAATTAGAGGCAGAAGGCTTTCAGTGAAGCACTTCTTTCTCTGTCTGTTTCCAATATTATGTGGGATTTTCCCTTGAGACCTCGCAGTGCCCCAGATGGGCTGTTTAGCAGAAGCAGCATCCTGCAGTTCAGAGAACGGGAAGCGCTTTCAACATGTCTTTTAAATTGTTAGCCATTTACCCTCTCTCGCTTTCCTTGACTGTTCATGCTGGAGTAGAACTATTTTATGTGTTATGTTATGTTTTTTTGTTTTGTTTAACAAGTTATCGCATATTGCATTATACTTCAATATTGTGCAGCCGTAATTATATTGTATATATTTTATATATAATATACAATACTATATATAAAATATTATATAGATTTTATATATATAATATAAAATATTAGATATAAAATAATATGGTTACACTTTATTTTAAGGTGTCTGTGTTACAGTGTAATTATATATTTAAATACTGAGTTATAACAATTAACTACATGTACTTACTATAGGGTTAGGATTAGGATTTGGGTTTGGTTTAAAATTAGCATGTAATTTTGCATAATTTATAGTTATTACATGTAATATGTGTAATAAGGACACTGTAAAATACAAGTGTTACAAGTAATATTATGTAATATGAATAAATAATATAATATATATATTATATATTATGAATAAAATAAAATACACACAAACACACATGTGTATGTATGTATGTATGTGTGTGTATATATGTTATTTTATGTAATGCATTATAAAAAATTTTTTAATGCATTTATTAAGCCTTGTAACGCACCTTATAATGCATGGTCTCGTGAGTAATTGTAACCACAGTTATAATACATTACAACCCTTATGTTACGCCTTTAGAACATATAACGGATTAAAACACATGCCAAACAACCAATTTCAGACGTAACAAGGAATCTGCAAATATTATAATTAGGGTTGTCAAAAGTACTGACTTCGGTACCACGTCTGTACTGAAATTTTAAAAATGTGACAATACCAGCACTTCCCCCTAGCATTTTGAGTGCTGTTGAGCAGATTCTTTAACACCTCTGATTGTGTTCACATGCTCAACAGACATGTCAGTGATTGGCTACAATAATCACCGATTCAAAAACACTGAAAGGCGGATCCGCTGATAGATGCCTGCTTTCAAACGCTCCCGTGTGGATCTGTAAAGCATCAAAGATGTCTATTTACAACATGTTTTTGAAGCTTTGATCATTGTAGCCAATCACAGACATATCTGTTGAGTGCGTGAAAACAACGGCCAATCAGAATCCACTCAACAGCGCTCAAAATGCTGGGGGGAAGTGCTGGTATTGTCATATTTTTATTATTTTTTATTTATTTATTTTTTTTAAATGTAGATTACATTTTAACACTTAACTAAATATTCCCATGTCAGGCTTCCCATGTGAATCTCACCATTTGCATTTGACTCTATCTGAAATCTAAATGCATGCAGTGTGTTGACATCTGCTGAGGGAATGTTTAATCATTTAAAACATTCTCATTACTTTTGTAAAGAGAATACAAAATGATCTCAGCATGCAGATGCACTGAAGCAGCTACTGTTGAATCTCTGGGGTATCACATGCTTTTTTTTCTTTTTTTTTAGTTTTTATGGTTTGATTATGTAACTGTTCAACCTCCTGATCGCCTTTGTTTTGTAACTCAAGTATGTTTTGTCTTTTTTGTCATTGCAGTATTCAGTCTGCAGGACTTGTGCTGCCGTGCCATTGTTTCCTGCACCCCTGTGCACCTAATCGATAAGCTGCCGCTTCCTGTGGCCATCAAGAGCCATTTGAAGTCATTCTCCATGGCCAACGGCATGAACGCCGTCATGATGCACGGTCGGTCCTACTCCCTGGCCAACGCTGCCGGAGGCAGCAAAGGCAACAGCCTCAAACGCTCGAAATCCATCCGGCCGCCTCAGAGTCCGCCACAGAACTGCACCAGAAACAACTGTAAGATCTCCTAGCCTCCGGGCATAGGGGTGGGACCGTCCCCCCTCCCTTCCCTTATATAACACTCAGGTGCACACGGACAAACACACAAGGAAACCAACACAGGGCTGGGTCGATGACGCAACAGAGGTGTGGCACCTCCCAGCGTGGGGAGAGCAGGATGTGAACAAACACTTCCTGGCGCTACAAACGGCTACATTTCTCCCCTCACCTTGCTGCAGTACATTTGATTTCTCACCAACAGACCGTGAATAAAAACGAGTCCTTCATCAGACTCTTTGATTTCGTTGCAGTGACCACTTACAGCATGTTGCCTACTTCGCTAGCGCCCTCTGCTGGAGAATTTATGCAGATTAAACCCTGCACTGGCCTAATTTTGAAGTTGTTTTATGGGCTTACTTTGCTTTGGTTGTGTTCTCAGTTGCCTCATACTCATTATCCTCTGTGCTTTGCATATGGTGTTCCTCTTTCTGGCTCTGTGCGGGGGTCTGTTCTCCCTGCTAAAATGAAGTACCTCAAACGGTCACATGGTCTTGCATGCTTACCAACAATGAGAGGGCTGATGCGAAATGACTTGTAGTGCTTGCGTATGAACTGATTTATTAAAAATGTGATTTGCACTGCAAATTGGTGGTCTCTGAATTTGCCGGCCGTTTGCACAATGACTTAATCAACAGAGTGACTGTGTTGTTGAATGTGGACTGTGGGACCACTCGGCTGAGAGAGACGGCACAAGCATTTCCTGGCACCTTCTGTTCGCCATCTTTACTTGCTGGAAAGTCCTTGAAGATCCAGAAAATGGTGTTTGATGAAATGTTCCTCTTTAAGTCAGAACTGTCTTCTCCTTAAACATGGATTACAGGATATTTCTCCTCAGGGGACAGTATTGGCAAAGAGTCTTTTTAGTTTTCTTCTTCTCCTTTTTTTTTTTACTCACAGCTCCTTACTTAATCTGATTTGCTTTTTCCTGCATGTCTTGTGGGATTATTCATCATATTTTAACATTATACTGTAATTACCTCTGATTTTCTCATTTATGACCCAGCATTTGCACCACATTTCAGTACTTTCCCGTTATACTTTCTGTGCAGTTACACGCTTTCACTCTTGTCTGGCTAAAATGCACAATGCTTTCAAATCCCACGTGTTCTACCAGTTTTCAGTGTTGTCGCATGAGTTCAAAAGTCAGGTCTTTGCTCGAAGCCCTTTTAATCTGCACATACAGCATGGTTTCTCTATAGATAAATGTCAGAATGAAGGATAAACCCGTTCAAGCTTGCTCCTAAATATCAAGCACAAATGAAATGGTGACGTCACAAGTGGAATCCACAGCACTTCCTTTCGCTTTTCCCGGCGGTGTCGAGTCACGTCAGAAACACTGGTGCATTTCTTCCAGGTCTGATGAGCCATGGTTGCTGAATAATAGATGTTCCGCATTTTTTCAAACCACCCAACAGTCTTTTTCCTCGTTTCTCCTCCACCCCCTTCATCTCAGGGATGAGCCCCGTCCTCCAGCGACAGACCTGCCCAATGAAGCCTGTTTAAACCGGGCTGAGCGACAGGCTGCCAGCAGGAGGCCTTTAAACTTCCTCTAGAGGGCTGCAAGCTCTCGGTGTTTGACCTATAAGCTATTTGCTACAGGCCTTTTGCAGTCGCTATAGCTGATAGAATGAACCTGGCACATGTTGGTCTTGCTTTTAGAGCAGTTGTGTGTATTAGTGTCCATCTGTTGGGTGGCATAAATACTAAAGGGTCCACAGAATGTGTTATTTGACTCCACCCATAATCTTTGAATCCCGAAAGGCTGTGGTAATAGAAATACTACAAAGAAGTGTTCTTTTATTCCTTTTTGGGCACCTTCAGAATCCGTAGGTATTAGTTTGAGCCTCTCGCCTGAGAGCAATGGTTGTTCTTCTCTGTAATATGCACATCATACGGTGCAAAGAAATTCTGTGACTTAGTTAGAACGTTCCATTTCAACTTTTTTTGTATTGTAAAGTGTTTTTCCTCTTTGTAACTCAAGCCTCTGATTATATTTAAAAAGAAAAAAAACATGTTCATGGTTTTTAAGTGTAACCTCGGGCAGTATGACGGGACCATCCTGGTCTTTCCAAAGTGGTGGTCTCTTCTGTGTGAATGGGATAAAGGGAAATTGTGATTTGGTGGAGCAGTAGGAACACACAATTGTAAACACTATTTTCCTTTGGTTGAAGCTAAAAGCTGCTGAAATACCTGCATAATTATCAGAAGTTCTTGCAACAATAACAATGAAAAAACCTTTTTTTAAATTATTGATTGTACAGTTCTTAGTGTATGAAAAGTGACGACTTTTTCACAATAAAATTGAAAATGTTATCAGTAAATCAAAGCCTTGAGGTTCTTTGCTTCCAACATTGCTCATCACACATGACACTTGTTTACATATTAAAATATTTATTTGATGATATTTACAGAGATATCAGGATGTATCAGGATATGCATTAGGGGGGAAAAACTCAAATGGCTAGTGGTAAAATGTTTGTAACCTTGGACAATGTTTTTCCTACTTATCATTTGGAAACTACGGGTGCCTGTGATATGCCGGTTAAAAAAAAAAAACATCATGGCCATTAATATTCATTCCCATGACTTATTCATTTGTTCTCTTGTTTTAGTCAGGTTGTAGCCTAATTAAAACTAAATTAAAATGAGGGAACAAATTAAGTTTCCAAACCATTCTTCTTCCCATCCAGTAGACAGAGGGTAGTTAAAATTTTCTGAATAAATTACAGTTTAATGCAATATTTACAGAAACAAGGTTTGTACATCATAAAAATAATCAGAATATATTTTCACATATCCAATGGCAGAGTATTCATCCAATTTGGGTTGAAATGTGGTGTCTGGTCAAAGTCCTGCATGACAGAAAATAAGATCAAGATGAAGAGAAGTGCTTTCAAAAGAGCAAAAAGACTTTTCAGTAACAAGTTAAGCTGAACAGATACATAAATGCATAAGCTCAATTTCAGCTTTACTCAATATGACCTCTCAAGAAAAATGCTGTCAGTTTTTTTTCTGCTTTTAGAGGCTGCCAGAAGCAGTGAGATGGAAACGCGTTTTACATGAATATTGATCTTATTTTGATCACTGCTGCATGACAGGAGGGATCAAGGGCTACCGGTGTGAGCTCCCTGTCTGTTAAGCAGTTGTGTTTGAAGGCATGGCCCCTGGCAGTAGAGTATCTTCAGTAAGCAGGTGCCCTATTCTGGGCTTTCTCTGAAGCCTGCTAAGGACTGTAGTACCCCGAGTTATTTTGTGTTGGGCTGAAATCTCCACAATCACAATATGCTTCTCTTTCTGTTGAGTACAGTATACGATAACTAGATGCAAGAAGGATGTATGTTAGACCAGACACATGAGAAACACGCACCTGAGGTCTGTAAGATGTCATTTCCCTTCTCTGCTTCTGTAAAGTTTGTAGTTTATTCAAGAGAAATGCTTTGTCCTTTCCTTCCTGACAGGCAGATGGAAGAAGAGTCACTGAGGTTAAAACTGTTATCTGTATATAGTAGTTTTTGATGACACTAAAGCGAAGTGGATGCTAATGTGAGGCCCGTATGATCTCAGCACTCACATTCGCAATCTGCTCTCGCAGAGTCTTGATGAGCTCTTTCCGTCCCTGAGTGATTTGCCAGAGAAAAAAAGTGATGACTCTGAAAGAAGAGAGTAAGGAATGAAGAAAGAGCCAGAGAAAATGTTTCCTTTTTGTGTTTAGATGTTCACAAAACATCCAGCTTATTATGGACTTACAGGACGATGAGGGTAATCAGATAGTAGAAGAGTTCACTTCTGAGTACGTTTTCAAATATCCACCAGACCCAGTTACTTTCAGGATAGCCCTGAATTGAATCAATCCAATTGAAAATGGCATAGAAGGGGGTGTCGAGACCCTGGAATGGCCCACACTGATCTGAGGGCCGCAGCCTGCAAGACAAGCGGAAAAGACTGTAACATACAGTAAGGACCAGTTCACACGTTGCATTTTGCACTTGATCCCTATGAATTAAGTGGTTTAGTCCACATTTTCTGAGGAAACTCAATCACTTTTTATGATAAAAAGATTTAATTTAGATTTTTACACACATGTAAACACTGATCAGCGAACATGAGTAATTCACAAGAGCAATCTCTTCTGGAAGCTCAAATGTGCTGCATAACCACTGAGGTTCATTCTCATGTGTTAGACTTCTGTCAGCTTGTTAAACACATTTTTTTTATTTGGACATTTTCTACCATATGATGGCTGAAGCAGCAGCACGTGACACTGTTCTCACGGTAATCAACATTGTGAACGGAATTCTACAAAACTGAAGTGAAAACACCAAATTATCATTCAGTAGGATAAAATAGCTTCTCTTCCCTGCAAACGATACCATGAAGTATTTGAATATTTAACCAAGTCAAAAACAAAAGGTAAGCAGGTATCCATATTAATTTCAGTACCAACACACGCAAAACACTATAAAAGGCGACAACTTTTAAAGTTAAAAAATGAAATAAGTTATAAAAAACGGTATAAGTTACGTAAACGATATAAACACTTTCTGGGTTCTCGATTTTAACAATTTGAGCAACCATAAATGATGCAAAACATACAAATTTTGAGTTTTTGATAGGATTCCTATATAGAAAAATCAGTCCCTGCCCTCCAGACTCTTTCGTGCTGCTGCAATGACATCATGTACAAACAAAATATTTTCTATAAACAAAAAGAATTGTCCATTTTGATTTCAAAGTGACTTTAAGTCATCCCCACTGGAAGTTTTCTGCGGCCCCCTGGTTGAGAACAACTGATCTAGACGGATGTCTTTGACCACTGCACACCTCGCACTTTTCAGTGTCTTTGTTGAAACGTTAAAGGAAGATCAACCTTTAAAAAGTTTTTTTCCCTATTTCTCTGCGTTTTATCTCACAAATTTAAATGCAAGAATGTGAACAGCCTCGTTTACACAAAATCGGCCTTACATTTTATAACACAAGACACAATGGAACAGTCTTAAAGGTGCTAAAGAGGATCTTTTCGTCGACTGAGAAACCCAAGACTGTTACTGAGTTTTTGAAATGAGCGCATGCGTAAGAACAACCCCCCTCCTTCGAAGGAACGCCTCCCAAAACTCGTGCACGAGTATTGGAACACGAGTGTTTACCACCGGCATTCGCTGTGTCGTGTTAGTGGATTCATTATGTCGGACTCACCGCAGGTAACTCATAATCTGCAGTTGTTACTCCTGTCTCCGGACAAAAACATTGCATGCGGCGCCTGTGGAGTGTGGAAAGTTACTGGAGCGCGCAGCCGCGCACGTCTCGCACAAGGAACGTCACGGCAGTGATTGACAAGCCAGAGGGCCAATCGTTTACGCGATGATCGCGTAAACGATTGGCTGATGTTTTTAAGGCCCTACCTCGTGCACAGATGATGTATATTAACATTATTACTTTCAGTGCACCTAATAAATAGTCTTTTATCAGTTAGTAAAGACAGTTTCAAGTAATATTGTAAAAATGTATAAAACAAAACATCCTCTTTAGCACCTTTAAGACATGTTTTTAAGTTCCTTTTTCTTGACACGGTTACATTATTTTAAAACTTATTTTACCCTGTTCTTGACACGAACATACCCTGCAAAACAACCAAATAAATTGACATGGGCGTTTTAAAAATGCGGTGCGAACAAAGTGCACACCTACTGCATATTTAACTAGACAAACAATAAAAAAAGCAGTGCAGTGGAAGACAAAACACATTCCGTGTGAACTCTTATGTTTTATCATATTGATTGGTTACACTCTCTAGTCTGTCATCTGAAAAGCAGCTGGTTAAGTGTTGAATTTGGAAGTGTTCAGGAATTATACTACAAAAAATGAAGCAATAAACAACATTCAAGATGTGTTACTTGGTCTGAAGACAACTGATGACCCAGAATTGAAAGTGTAAAAGTAAGAAAGGCTCACACCTCCACACTGTGAATGATACCATGGCTAGAGTGCCCACAAACGAGGGGAAGAAGAGCAGGGCGATGAAGACTGTCTGTATCTGTGCGGCTCTGCCAGTGTGTTTGGGAGGCTGACAGTTCATGCTCAGACTGACCTGAAACAGGAACCGTGAGACTAAGAACATGCAATATAATCGCGACTGCAAGGACAAAGTGATGCTATAATGGTGCTTACCTTTTTCAAGTAAAAGATGATAAACAATTTAATGACTTGCATTACAGGAAGTAGGGGAGAGTAGTAAATTCCAATCCTGGGCAGACAGGAAGAGAGATAAAAGAGACAATCAGCTGGAAGGAATATCAAAGTATAGACCTGAAGAGATGCAGATATTGACTTACCAAGCTAGAGTCTGGGCATAGATCAGATCAAGTACATTCCTCGCAATGTCAAACTCTGGGACGCCAAGACTCTGGATCCACATGGTTCCGATTACACTGTAGCAATTTTGAAAAAGTGAAATGAAAGTGAATCTATTGATTCTGTGTCATTTCTAATCAGTAATTACTCTTCATATGGAAGGGTTCACAGTATACTCATGAATAGAACTGAAATGTAAACCATTTCCTTAGATTGATTGAGTCTGTAAAAACACAATTTATTGTACAAAGTAAAAAGCAAATAATATATTATTTATAGTATACACTATTCAAAAGTTTGGGGTAAGTAAGATATTAAAAAAAAAAAAAAGAAGAATAGGAGGAGGAGAAATTAATACCTTTACTCAGCAAGGATGCATTTAATTAACCTAATGTGACATTTATAATGTTACGAAATGTCTATTTCAAATAAATGCTGTATTTTTGAACTTTTTGTTCAAACAATGAATTATTTCTGAAGGATCATGTGACACTGAAGACTGGAGTAATGTAGCTAAAAATTCAGCTATACCATCACAGGAATAAATTACATTTTAAAATACAAAACCGTTATTTTTAATTGTAGTTAATATTTCACAATATTACCGTTTTTACTGCATTTTTGTTCAAAATAAACGCAGCTTTGGTGAACATACAAGACTTCTTTCAAAAACATTTTAAAAAACGTACTAATCCCAAACTTTGAAACTGTAGTATATTTATTTTTTAGAATCTTTGAATGAAAGACTTTAATATGAAGTTTTTCATATTAAAGTCATGAAAATCATCTACTAAATGGTATTAAATTTAGTTTTTGCAGACCTACTTCAGCAGCCAAGATGTATTTGACTCACTTGCGTAGGAATTCCCCAAAGAAAATGCCGAGTAGACAGAATATGAAGTCAATTATCAGCAGTCTGTACACGCTCTGCCCCACAAAGGACTCCCAACACTTGAATATAGAAAGATTACAACTGCGTAAAGAGATTTATAATCATACTTTGCTCGTAATCTGTGATAAATTACACTTATGGTGCACCTACTGATGAGATGCTGTTCGGAACATCATTCAGCCAGTAAAAGCAGAGAATTCCAAGAAGGGACATCTTCAAAATAACATTTCTGGGAACAAAACAAAAGACAATAAAGATGAGGTCACCTGCCATTGTTAGCAATGGAAATCGGATGCTTCTGGTAAAGAAACAATGATCACACCTCATGATGCTGATGTAGATCTGTGCACGTGGATTGGAGTAGCTCTCCATTCTGCTGATGAGGGAGTAGAGGAGAGGCACTATCAGGTTGATGAGCGACACGACCACAGGCAGAAGCAGAGTAGATGCCTCGGCCTTTAAGTCATTTGGATCATGATCGAAACTGAAGGTCTGCAGCAAAACATAAGCACATGAGCGCGATGCACACGCGTGTATTTTATTTGTGATATTACCACTCTGTGAATGAACTTACCAGTTGTTCTGTCCCCAGGAAGTATATGCCAGCACCAGAGCCTAGGGCGAGTCCTAAAGAGAGCAGCCAGGCCAGTAGGTGGAGAGACAGACGCTTTATTCTGTCAGACAGAGACATTTTGTTTTTCTCCTGTAACCTTTCTGATAAGGACTCCTGGAAGACATGGGCAAAATGAGCCAATGGAAACAGAAAAGGGATGACGCCTAGAAGAATATAAACGGGTATGAACCTTCAGCTGAATGCCGAGGTTGTTCTTGTTGTACTGTATGCCTTTTTCATTGACAACACTGAAGTCCCAGCTGCACAAGAGACGCCATGCTCCTCCAGAGACGGGTCCTGTCTCCAGCACAAAGTTGTTCTGAAAGGATCTGGACATGCTGAGGAGGAGGAAAAGAAAAACAGATCTTTCTGCATTCCCTTCTAGCATTAATTTAACATACTGTAGACGTGTTATTGTCAATTACTTCTGTTCCCACGATGACCTCTGAGTCACAATATGCAAATGTTCAAACCTCAACATATTCATATTTGTCAGGGAAACAATTATAGCCATTGACTAGAATATATTATATTTCCATGTGGCTTTCAAATGGCAAATATTTCACATGTGAAGTGTGGGAAAATGTGCAAATGCTAAACAGTGAACAGGAAGTTATCTAGCTAACAAGCTTTGTATTTCTTGTATGCTGTAAAGGCCTTAGAAACCTACCGTACTGCTAAGTATGTTACCTGTAGAGAAGAGACACCCCACACAGCACCAGATATGCAGCTATGGTGAAAAAATAGGCCAACTGCATGTTGTAGGCTGGTGTGGATACAATCACTTCACCATTATAACCACCATAGAACAAGACCGTCTGGTTGAAATAACCCTGTTGACAAAGATATTGTCACTCTATATTCTACAGATCTAGAAACCCAAAGTTTTGTATGATGAACACAATGTTCAGTTCGTTAAGGTTATTTAATGCATTAATTATCATTAACTATTAACAATATTTTTACAGCATTTATTAAGACCGCTGATACTTTTTTAACCTTTAAAGCTGTAAAAAATTATGATTCATAAATATTATAAGCAAAAATTAATTGACAATGAATATTTATACATTAACTTAAATGCTGTAAAAAAAGTCAATTATTGTTAGTGCATGCTCTTAAAAAAAAGGTTGGTTCTTTATTGGCATTGATGATTCAATAAAGAACCTTTAACGTACAAGAAAAGATTTCCATTCCACAAAAGGTTCATTAGAGTGGAAAATGGTTCTTTTTGGAACCTTTACTTTTAAGGATGTTCTTATTTCATTAGCTAATGTGAACAAACTGAACCTTAATGTAAAGTGTTAATGAATATAAAGTTTGGACTCAATATAAAAACTCACCACCCCTGTGAGGAGCTCAAGACCTCTGAACCCTGTGGCATCGCTGATATTGGGCGCATGCACAATTTGTGGGATTGTGATGAAGCAGAAGTTGATGAGGAGGGAGAAGAGGTTGAACTTCAGCAGCCACTTAAGGAACAAGAAGTAGGAGAGGACAGAAGTGCCAAACCTGCCCCCAATCTCCTTCAGGGTGTCCTGCCACACAACCAAACGCTGCCTGGCTGATGCCAAGTTGGCGCGGAATCTGCGGAAAGACTGAAGAGGCGAATTATTAGTCTTGAAATATCATGCAGCACAAGGAATGTGAACCATGATAATAGCGAATGTAGATCTAAAGAGTGTGTTTATCTTTTTACCCGGGACACCTGTTGACGACAGTCTGCGGGGAGCATGGTCTTTGAGAGCTTGACAGAGTTCACTCTGTTCCTGTTGAGGGGAGTTTAAGTTCAAGTTTAGATCAAATTTAGCATTGTGAGAAATACTGCAAAAATGTTTGATTATAAAATACATTAACCTGATTGTTTTCCTCTCATTAAATGACATAGGTAGTGATCGAATTGCTTGAAATCTGGCTCTGGCTGACAGGTTAACCAGGTCCGACACCAGTTCAGATGTACCTGTGATCACAGACATATAGTTAGTTCACATCTTAAACATCTTTTTTTTACTGTAGACAATGTAACATATTTGTTGTAAAAGCTTTTCTGCACTTTTTATATATATATATATATATATATATATATATATATATATATATGGAGAGAGAGAGAGAGAGAGAGAGAACCAAAATAACAACTTTATTTACCAATTTTTTCTCTACCCTGTCAGTCTGCAGTTGACGCAGTGCAGTGCTTCCATGTTTCATCCGAACGCCAGCTCGGTATTGGCTGACGCTGATCACATGAGCAGCACGATGCATGCGTGTGACATGCAACATGAACACGGAAGCCTGTGTTTTCAACGTAAACAGCATAGGAGAATGACAGGGTAGAGAGGAAATTGTTGAATAAAGTTGTTACGTTTGTTTTGTTTTTGAACACAAAAAGTATTCTTGTCGCTTCATAACATTAAGGTTGAACCGTTGTAGTCACTTGGACTATTTTAACAGTCTTTACTACTTTTCTGGACCTTGAATGTGGTAATTTCGTTGCTTTCTACGGGAGATTTTAAAAAAAAATTCTCGAATTTCATCAAAAATATCTTAATTTGTGTTCGTAAGATGAACGAGGTCTTACAGATTTGAAATGAGGGTGAGTAATTAATGACAGAAATTTCATTTTTGGGTGAACTAACCCTTTAACTACTACACTATTCATACAATTCGCACAGTAGGACTTTTTTAAAAGTATTTATTCAGTAATTAAGTAAAGACATTTATCATTTTACAAAAATTTCTATTTCAAATAAATGCTGTTCTTTTGAAGTTTCTATTCATCAAAGAACCCTGAAAACAAATGTATCATGGTTTTAAACATTGACAATAATATGAAATGTTTCTTGAGCAGCAAATCATCATGTTAGAATGATTTCTGAAGGATCATGTGACACTGAAGACTGGAGTAATGATGCTGAGAATTCAGCTTTGCCATCACAGGAATAAATTACATTTTAAAGTATATAAAAATAGTAAATAGTTATTTTAAGTTCTAGTAGTATTTCAAAATATTACTGTTTTTACTGTATTTTTGATCAAATAAATGTGAAATGTCTTTCAAAAACATTAAAGAATCTTACTGACCCCAAATCTGTAATGTTTTGTAATGTTTATGTAACTCAGTATCTGCATATAAATTTACATTTACAATTAAAATTACATAACACTCAAGCTATACACATTTAGATATAGTTATAGATATAGATATAAATATCAAGCAGATTCTGTTGACATGTTAACATGACTTACTGTTTTCAACTTCCTGTCGGATTTCGTTTGCAGTAAGTCCCAGAGCTGTGCCATGCTGTGGGAATACACTCATCCTCCTCATCCTGCTGTTTTGATCAGAGATTTGTCTTGACAAAAAAATAAATAATTCCTTTTACATGTTACATGTATGTATACATATTCCAAGGCTAACAGACTGCTGGATTTGCTGACTTCATTGGAGGAACAAGGAAGTTGTGGTCTAATTGTAGGATACAAGGTACAAGTGGGCTGTAACTCCTTTTATCTTTGTGTCCTGTTGTCCGGGTGACAGGTTTCACCAACCAATACCATTCAGGAAGAACTCTGTGGTCAGGTATCGCATTACATTTAAAAAGGTATTCATTAGTTATTCATTAACTGTCTTCCAACTCGTCAGCAGCAATATAATGACAACATATGCTGAACAACTACTGTTTACTTTTTGAAGGATGAAACAAAATCATGAACCTTGGCAGAAAGTTGTGATTGTTGTTGTTAGTTTACCGATTGTTAAATCTCTCACCCGGATACAACATGGGATTTACAGCT
Organism: Megalobrama amblycephala; assembly: GCF_018812025.1. Taxonomy (NCBI): domain Eukaryota; kingdom Metazoa; phylum Chordata; class Actinopteri; order Cypriniformes; family Xenocyprididae; genus Megalobrama; species Megalobrama amblycephala. The sequence continues at coordinate 55,657,873 of NC_063044.1, read as the reverse complement.
TAAACCAATGAGCTATTATTTGATCTGTTCTAATTTCCGTTCCCCAATTACAGATGCATGTGCATCAAAGAAGTATGTTTAATTATTAAAATACTTATTTTGTTTTTATTTATATACCAAAACTGTGTTGTTGTTTTTTTGTTTGTTGCCTCAGGGCAACATTGTGCGGTTATAGCACTTAGATAGCAACTTTTTGCCTTCCCAGATCTGCCACGCATGGTACGATGATCTGGGCCACATGTTGCGTGGAATGATGGCACTTGGGCGGACCGCTCCTGTTTGCCAGATTTGAGCCACAAGCAAGCCATAGCAATGCCACATGTCAGACAAGAGCAAAGAAATAAACCAGAACTGGACCTTATCTGAGCCACAAAATCTTTATATATTATTTATAGAGTCATCTTAGCATTAACTAGCTTGTTAACAAGCAGAATCACTGAAGGAAAGAAGAGAAGAGAAAAAGGAGACAAACAGAAACACAGGAGCTACAACTGACTTCAGCCACAGCTTAAGATGAAATCAACTGAAGGTAAAAGAAGGCATTAAATCTCTCCAGATCTCAGCATAGGATTAAAGAACTCCACAAACAGCAGTTCAGCTTCACATATTACTAACCAGATTGACTTTATTTCTGTCATTCATCTTCAGAAGTTCTTATTGAGAATTAACAGAAGTTTAACGCTCGTGTTTGTTTCATTTGAAGTCACCATAATGGTGATCTGTGTTTCCATTAGTTGGGTTCTTAACTCTTTTAATATGTTTGTCTGCTCTGGCTTCTGTGACAGCGTGTTTATCAAACATATTTGCAGTAACAAAAAAACTGAAATGAGATCAGATAATGATCGTTAGCAAATAATAGTTTTCTAATCATTGTGAAATAGCCTGACTCACTCAAAGTAGCAATTGTGTTGTGCCATTAATACATTTACATTTTTTACTGCAACATGAGATTGCACTGTATTGCAGACATCAGTTACCAGATTGAAAGTAAAAAAAACAAACAAAAAAAAAAAACATGAGAAGAAATCCATAAACTTCATTGACAAACACAGATATGAGCAATCAGCGTATGAATCTTAACAATGGTGACAACAAAATATTCAGACAAGCAGATCAACTCGGGACATCAAAAAAAGAGAACAAAAACCACAGCAAAAAATACAAGCAAATAGTTAGAATTAAAGAAAATGATAGGACAATTCTGCTGCTCAATTTATTCATGCTGTGATGCATGCTGGGAGTTTTGTACTGTTGTTCCCAGCATGCTTTGCGGCATGACACTTTTGATTGTCACCATTGTTGAGATTCATGTGCTGATTTTTGATGCCTTTGTGTGTCATCTTAAAGGTGCCCTTGATTCAAAAATTGAATTTACCTTGGCATAGTTAAATAACAAGAGTTCAGTACATGGAAAAGACATACAGTGAGTCTCAAACCCCATTGTTTCCTCCTTTTTATATAAATCTCATTTGTTTAAAAGACCTCTGAAGAACAGGCGAATCTCAACATAACACCGACTGTTATGTAACAGTCGGGGTGTACGCCCCAATATTTGCATAATGCCAGCCCATGATGTTCCCAACATTATAAAAGGCATTAGACAAGGGCAGCCAGTATTAACGTCTGGATCTGCACACAGCCGAATCATCAGACTAGGTAAGCAAGCAAGAACAACAGCGAAAAATGGCAGATGGAGCAATAATAACTGACATAATCCATGATAGCATGATATTTTTACTGATATTTGTAAATTTTTTTCTAAAAGTTTTGTTAGCATGTTGCTAATGTACTGTTAAATGTGGTTAAAGTTACCATCGTTTCTTACTGTATTCACAGAGACGAGAGCCGTCGTTATTTTCATTTTTTAAACACTTGCAGTCTGTATAATTCATAAACACAACTTCATTCTTTATAAATCTCTCCAACAGTGTAGCATTAGCCGTTAGCCACGGAGCATAGCCTCAAATTCACTCAGAATAAAACTTTAACATCCAAATAAATACTTTACTCACATAATTCGAAGCATGCATGATGAACATCTTGTAAAGATCCATTTGAGGGTTATATTAGCTGTGTGAACTTTGTAAATGCGCTGTAATATAGTCGACAGCTCGTGTGGCAGGGAGCACGCGATTTAAGGGGGCGGCGCCGAGTGTAAATCAGTGCATTGTTAATGATGCCCCAAAATAGGCAGTTAAAAAAATTAATTAAAAAAAATCTATGGGGTATTTTGAGCTGAAACTTCACAGACACATTCAGGAGACACCTTAGACTTATATTACATCTTGTTAAAGAACGTTCTTGGGCACCTTTACATTTTATTTATTTATTTTTTTTTAAATCTTCTGTTTTCTGAAATACAGTGTGATTTCATGGTGTAGTAACACAAGGTTTGTAATGAAAATGTATTAACTGCACAACACAATTATTAGATACAAATAACATCAGTGATTCGGGCTATTTTACGATGATTATAAAACCATTAATAGCTATAACTATCATCATCTGATCTCCCTTTGTCTTTCTTTGCTACTGCAAATGTGTTTGACAAACACACTGGCACAGAAACCATAAACACATAAAATAAGAGTTAAGAGCCCAACTAATAGAAACACTAATCACAATTATGGTGACTTCAAATTTAAAAAAAAAGTTACATTTAAACCCCTTTTCATTCTCAATAAGAACGTCTGTAGATGTCTAACAGAAATAAAGTCAGTGTTGTTAGCAGGCTTGTTAATGCTGAGATGATTCTATAAATAATATATAAAAGGTTTTGTGGCTCAGATAAGGTCCAGTTCTGGTTTATTTCTTTGCTCTTGGCTGACATGTGGCATTGCTATGGCCTGCTTGTGGCCCAGATCTGGCAAACAGGAGCGGTGCCGCACGGGCCGGCACAAAGTTGCTATCTGGGGATTCACTGACGGATACTGCAGCTTCTCAAACACACACACTCAACAACAGAAAGTCATATAACGAATATAAAGCTTTTTTAGATAACTGTAAATCAAAACATGATCACAAAGTTTTAACAAATGTAGCTATAAACAGAAGATGGGTTGTGCATGTTCATCACCTGTCAATCATAACTGCTTACGTCACTCCAGTGAGAATGTTCTTCCAGCATCACTCCATCTCCACCTTTATTATCCAGCAGGCACAGGATGTAGACTCCAACACTGATCAGCCATTGGATTTTGGTTGAAAAAGAAAATCGTGTTGACGTCTTAACCCAACGTTTGTTTGATGTCAAGATCTAAGGTTAGACAGATGTTGAATTTTGATTGGAATAAACACCAAAGAAAGGAAAAAACTGTGAAATCCATGGCAGTACAGGGTGCCAAACGTTTACCATTAATGGAACTAACGACTGAAGACGTTACAGCAGACTTCAGCCACAGCCTTCAACTGAAGATAAAAGAAGATATTAATTACTAACCAGATTGACTTTATTTCTGTCAGATATCTACAGAAGTTCTTATTGAGAATTAACAGAGGTGTTCCATTAACATGATGTTCCGTTAGTTATGTTAGTTTGAAGTCACCATCATTGTAGTGATCAGTGTTTGCTTTAGTTGTGCAGTTTGACTCTTAGCTTAGTGTTAGTTTTTCTCTTGCTGCTAAAATTGTGTTAGCTGTGGCAAGAAATAACAAGGGGAAATATGATCAGGTGGAGCTGACAACTTGATACAGAGGTTGTTGTCTTCATCTAGTGGTCTAATCTTACACAGAGTGTATTTTTTGATCATGTAGATGTAATGTAGTTAATTTCATCTTAATAATAGTCTGTTATAGAATGCATTGTTGAGATTCGTATGCTGAGTTTTGGTGTCTAACAGGGGTTGCAGTTCAAAATGTTTAGTGTACAATGTAAAATTATAGTCTTGTTGTAATTAATAATGAAAAGCTATATCATTTGAATTAATCATAGATAACACCAGCCAGCTATACAATGATTGTATCTTTATCAAGTAGACAGTATTGTCAGCTTCTCTTTCCACATCAAACACAGTCACAGGAGCTAAAGTACAACTAACATTAAAAAGTCAAGAGTCAAACTGCACAACTAAAGCAAATACTGACCACCACAATGGTAACTGAAATGAAGTCAATCTGTTTAGTCAAAAATGAAGCTGGTAATGCTGTTTGTGGAGTTGTATAAACCTCATCTGCTGAGAACTTGAGAGATTTAATTCATGTGATAAGATTAGGTCCTGCATATTCATACATTTATGCTTTGTTTCTCTGGCACATAAGGTCTAGAATGCATTGTGGCATGAAGCATGTTGCCATTGTTGAGATTTATATTTCTACGTAAGAGGATCTATGGTTGAAAAGATGCTTAAGCAGCCCCGTAGCAATTAACCTGAAGCTTTCACCTGCACACCCACTGAAGCTAAGCAGGGTTGAGCCTAGTCTATATCTGGATGGAAATCTCCTGAGAGACTGGGTAGTTGTGGGAAGAGGTGTTAGAGAGGCTAGCGGGTCTGATCAACCTGTCGCCTGAGTGGGTCCTGATGCCCCAGTACAGTTGCAATAAGCTGTGCTGTATAAGGTGTGCCACTATGGTGTAAAATAGTCCATACGGCATGTCACTTACTGCCCAACGCCCCAGTACAGTCATCATAAACTGTATTGAATAAAGGGTTAAAATAAACCCCAGAAAATAAGGGGTTATACCCCTGGGGCAAAAATAATCCCTACATCACATACCATGCAAGTAGTTAGTTAGTTCCAAACCACAAATAATATAGTACTTTATTTAGTTCATACAACTTACACTGAAGCACCATGTAGTTTTTTTTTTTCATTACTATTTTTAATGTTTTTGAAAGAAGTCTCATATGCTCATCAAGCCTGCATTTATTTGATCAAAAATACAGAAAAACAGTTTAAGATAATTGTTTTCTATTTTTAATTACTTAGTAAAGCGTGTGCACGATTTAGCCTACTATTTCTTTCATGCATGTCATGTGTGGGACTCCATACCCCGCTAGAAATTTTATGTTCCCAGAACATTCTCAGAAGGTCCCCACTGGTGTTAAGAACATTGCCTAGTAACATTCCCAGTACGTTCAGAGACGGTCACGATGTGGAGCTCTTTTAAGGTTTGGGGGACGTTATTTGGCGGACCTTCACAGAACATTCAAGATGTTCTTTGAACGTTTAGGGAACCATATTTAATTTGGAAATGTTCTCAGAACGTCCCTGCTGCCCTTGTCAAAAAAGCTCTTTACAGGTATTTCCTGGATTATTGTTATGAAACCTTTTCTTTAAAATGCAAATCTCTTGCAGTAAGTCATTAGCTGACAACAGCACATACATGAACTAATGTAACTGCTGTATCACTGCATCAACAACTACACACTTACTGTCTTTAAATAAAGCAGCAGAACATCAGTGTTTCTGGATCATCACTGACTGAAGCACAGGCGCTACTCTTCAGCACAATGGTGACCTCAGAAAACTCAGATAACAGAAACAGAACATTTAACGCTAACAGATCTCTCTGCATCTTCACTTATTACAAACCACTCTGACTTTGTTTCTTTCATACAAATCTTCTTAATGAGGTGTTGATGTTTTATTAAAATTTATAAATGTCACAGTTACGGAGGTAAGCGCTTGCTTTAGTTGGGCTCCTGACCCTTGACGTTTTAACTTCACTTTTTCTCCAATTGTTGTAACAGTGTGTTTCTAAAGCACATTTGTTACAAAAAAAAAGTCTGATCAGATGGATTTGGTTGTTCATTGTTGATAATTTTATCACCATACAGTGGCCTGTTTTTTGAGTGTTGTATTTCTTTCATGTTGTGGTCCTATGAAAATGCATAAAATCCTGCTTTGATATTTTGAAAGTTTCTATCATTGTGCAGAAATTATTCAGACAGGATCACGTAAAGTAACACAGACATCAAGATTCTGCGTATGAACCTCAACAATGGTGACACAAATTTTCAGATAAACAGATTAACTCTGAGCATCACAAAACAAGCTACTAAAGTCACAAAAAAGATTTTTGTTTGTTGTCACCATTGTTGGGGTTCATACGCTGATTGATGATGTCTGCGTGAGTCTAAAAGACACTGCTCAAAACTCTGTATAATGAATTTATATAAAAAAATAAAACCTGTAAAATAAGAAAAAAACTAACCGTTAATTAATGCAAAACTGACAGATAATAGACTCAGAGTTTAGTTTCTAGAGAGGGTCAAGCGAATCACAATCACTAAATAACCAAATTCATCTGATCAGCATTTCTCTTGTATTTTTTTGCTATAACAAGTGTGTTTTAGAAACACAGTTAAAGCAGCCAGAGAAAATCTAATGTTAACATATCAAGAATCAAGAGCCCATCTAAAGCAAACGCTCACCTCGATAATGGTGACTTCAAACATTATTATTTTCTTTACACCCACGTAGAAGGCGACGTTCTCGTGTCCTTTGGAAGTTATCAGAATGTAACACCAGTGAGGACGTTCTGAGAATGTTCTGGGAACGTAAAATTTCTAGCGGGGTAACCGGTCACCTAGTAACGTTCCCAGAACATTCAGAGACGGTCACGATGTGGAGTTCTTTTAAGGTTTGGGGAATGTTATTTGGTGGACCTTCAGGGAACATTAAGGATGTTCTGGGAAAGTTTAGGGGACTATTACTATAGGATGTTCTGATAACTTCCCAAATGTCCTCTTTGTAACGTTCTCGCGCGACCATAAAATAACCAAAATAGAACGTCCCCCTAAACTCATATCGGGAACGTTATTAAATGAGCAACAGAGGACCGTGTGGGAACGTTCTGTTAATGTCATAAATGTCCTCTTTGTAACTCTCTTTTCTGACCATAAAATAACCAAAATGGAACATCCCCCTAAAGTAATATAAGGAGCCTTGAACTGCAGCACTTTCATTACCAAAATAGGACGTTTTAGGAACGTCCCGAATGTTCTTTAAAGGTTCGGAATTTTTGTCACCTTTAGAGAACTTTTAGGGAACGTTGTGCAAGGTCCTGAGAACGTCACCTTCTATGTGGGTAAATAACAGAAAAAAAACGAACAACATTGAAGTCTTAGAATAGAAAAAAACAGCTGTTATTAAAATCTTGTCAGGGAACAAAACCGAGTGGCATTGAAATCTCGTAATGGAAAAAGGCCATTATTTAAATCTCTTGAAGGAAAAAAATCAAGCATCATTGAAATCTTAGAATATAACAAAACTAACTGTCATTGAAATCTCATAACCCAGCAAAACCGACTGATACTGAAAGCCGACCATCACTGAAATCTCGTAACGAAACAAAACCGATTGTCTTTGAAATATCGCAACCGAACATAGCCGACTGACACTAAAAACCAGCCATCGTTGAGATCTCGTAATCGAACAGAACCGTCCATCATTGAAATCTCATGACCGAATAAAACCGACCGCCATTGAGATCTCGTAACCGAACAGTGAAATCTCATAACCTAATAAATCATTGAAACAATGAGACATCATTGAAATCTCGTAACTGAATAAAACTGTCTGTCACTGAAGTCTCATAAAGCAACAACTCTTTGGAATCTCGTAAAGAACCAAAGGAACAAAACCAACCGTCATTGAAATCTCATTATCGAATAAAACCAGCTGTCATTGAAATCTCGTAATGAAGCAAAGCCAACTGTCATTAAAATCTTGTAAAAGATCAAAATTGAGCATCATTGAGATATTGTAACTGAACAAAACTGTCCGTCACTGAAATCTCATAATAAATCAGTGAAACATCAATGAGATATCACTGAAATCTCATAACTGAATAAAACTGACCATCATTAAAGTTTTGTAACAGAACAAAACTAACCACCATTGAAATCTCGTAATGAAACAAAGCCAACTGTCATTAAAATCTTGTAAAAGAACAAAACATACCATATTGACACCCCATAACTGAACAAAACTGACTGATAATGAAACCAACTGTCATTGAAATCTCGTAAAGGAACAAAACCGATTGGCATTGAAATCTTGTAATGGAAAAAAGGCCATTTTTTAAATCTTAAGGTGATGATACACGGGCAACTTTTTGAGCAATGTTGCCGAGCAACGTTGCTTGGGCACTTTCCCACTGAGAATGAGCAACAAATATATATCTGGATACATTAGATCGGTCGTGGGCAATTTTTTGAGATCCTCCAATCAGAATGTTAGCAGCCGATCACGTGACCGTTTCGGAGATTTCAGAAAAAATTCAAACAAGATGGCGGCCTCTCACCGGCAGTGGAGCGGAGAAAAGGAGTGTGAACTTTTATCTTTTTACGCTAGTAAGTTGTCATGCGTCAACCCAAAACAGGGAATTTACCTCATATATTGCTTAAAATACCAACAACTGTCCGAAAGTAATGTGTGTATGCTGTAATAAAGCTATTGAATGATTTCAGTTAAATACTAAAAAGACGGGATTTTTTAACGTCTGTAGTAGCGTAGGCTGTAGGGCGTTTGACATATGAATAGCTTTTGATGCGATCGACGCGGGTTCAAATCCGCCTTTTGCTGAACTCGCTCTTCTCCCTTTTCCTGTCACAAATCAGATCGGAAAGGCATTTATTTTTAATAAAAATGAAGAGTTGAAAAGTTGAAATAAAGTGCCTATAAGTGTTTATAATAAAGTATTTAGGCTATTGAGTTGGCAATAGATTTGCTCCTCTCTGATTAGTTGCTGCCAACTGTCTGTTGCCCTATTTAGTTGCCCTGTGTCTCATCAGGTTGCCCGTTGACGGCAACATTGCCCAGCAACATTGCTCAAAAAGTTGCCCCGTGTATCATCACCTTTAGAATAGTTCAAAACTAACTGTCATTGAAATCTCATAACCCAGCAAAATCGTCTGACACTGAAAGCCGACCATCAGTGAGATCTCGTAACCGAACAAAACTGAACTTCATTGAAATCTCATTAGCCTACTGAATATAACTGAATGTCATTGAAATCTTGTAACCTATCAAAAACGACTGACACTGAAAGCCGACCATCATTGAGATCTCGTAACCGAACAAAACTGTCCATCATTCAAATCTCATTACTGAATAAAACAGACTGTCATTGAAATCTTGTAATGGAACAAAACCGTATTGAGATCTCGTAACTGAACAAAACTGACTGACAATGAAAAACCAACTGTCATTGAAATCTCATAACCCAGCAAAATTGTCTGACACTGAAAGCCGACCATAGTGAGATCTGAACAAAACTGACTTCATTGAAATCTCATAAGCCTACTGAATATAACTGAATGTCATTGAAATCTTGTAACAGAACTAACCGTCATTGAAATCTTATAACCTATCAAAAACGACTGACACTGAAAGCCGACCATCATTGAGATCTCGTAACCGAACAAAACTGTCCATCATTCAAATCTCATTACTGAATAAAACAGACTGTCATTAAAATGTCGTAAAAGAACAAAACCGTATTGAGATCTCGTAACTGAACAAAACTGACTGACAATGAAAAACCAACTGTCATTGAAATCTCATCACAAAACAAAACCATTTGAATAGGAAAGGGAACGCAGGGGCATCGCGATGCGACCACAAAGGGCACTTTCACTTTCGTGATCAAAGGGGCAGGGGCTACCCCTAAACTTACAAACCTTTTGCATTTTTACATAACCATCATTAATCCGTTTCCCATGGGGACCGTGGCTGCTCCCCATAATGTACTTCAGGATTTTCTATAGGGGACATTTTGTCCCCGCAGTGTATGATAAACCTGTAAACACACACAGTCATTTGGATGTTGGTTTACAGTATATGGTTATGTAATTTGAGGAACTTTTATACATGAGGTGTTGTTGTAATTAGTAGTAGTTTGTTTATGTTTTGATTGGTTTGGAAAAATCTGTGACAATCTGTAACTTTTTCCAATGCATACGTTGCTTCTTTAATGCACATATATAGAAAACCTTGTTTTAGTACCCTTATGGCACATTGTTGCTCTGAGGCAATAAACCAACATCTGGTTCAGGGGTGGGGGCGACAAATTTTATGATGGATATATTATCAGGGATACCCAAGCTCCCAAAAAACTGGGTGAAATATTTTTCCCCAAAAAATAAAAAGTCATGCCATATGGGTTAAGGATATCCCCAGGGATGATTTTGCAGTCAAACACATTGAGAAAAAAGGTAACAGTTTAGTTAAATTATCTGTCAGTTAACCCTTTACTGCACACATGTTGATGGCACATGAAAAAAAAAAAAAATTCCACATAATTTTTTGGTTAATTTGGGAACATTTTACACTGTGAAATAGTGGAGTATGTTACAATTTTTGCACATCACTTTAGGTGTTCCTGCGCACCCAGGAACCCTGCATCTTCCCTTCTTATAAAACTGAATTTCTGAACATGCAAAATAAAAATAAAAAACTTCATAAAACCTGACAAAAGGCTTCTCTACACCTTCATACAGACACACACACACACACACACACACACACACACACACACACACACACACACGTTTTTTTATGTACAGTTCATGTCGTTTTAAATAAGATTACTAAAGCAAATAATCTTGCCTTCTTCACACACCATGTGCTCCTGTGACCATGTGTCAGAACAGGATGTCCCACCTTTAAATGGTGCTTGATAGTGACTCCCACACCATACTGAACTGTTCTTTGGTACATTCTCGACCTTTCTAATTGGTTGTTATCATTTAAAGAAAAATGTATTAAACATAGGGCTAAAGAAAACTTTCTGTTGCCTGAGGGCGACGCTGTGCTGTAGAAATTATTAGGACTGCCGAACACGTTCTTATCAGCATAATAATAATAATAATAATAATAATAATTTAAAAAAAAAAAAAAAAAAAATAATAATAATAATAATAATAACAATAAAACATTTTACACTTCTCACAAAACTACCATGTAAACTTTAATTACATCAGATATTGCTACTACAGTAGCCAGCGCTGTCATTGTGAAATATTCTGATAGCGTTTAACAGCTGTTTGAAGGACATTACATATGTGAAAGTATTTTAAAGTGGTAAAAATAAACGTAAAATGATGGGTGGTAGGAAAATGCCAAACTAAAAAAACAAAAACATAATTTAATTTATGATAGTAGCCTAGGCCAATTAATTTTTTTGAGGTTGGTAAGCGTCTTGAAGAATACTGGTTGATTTTACAATGTGCACATCAAGCAGTAGATGGCAGTATTGTAACATTCTTTTTTTTTCTCTTTTTCCCCAGTCCTCTGCTGTTGCGAAATATGAAGTAGGCATTTATAAAACTAAAGAATCTATCTTTTATTATTTACTTTAATAATTTTGAATGTAGTCACATACAAGTGCTGAATATGAAAATCTCAGTGTATGAATGCTTTTAGCTGAGGTCACTTTTACAGGCAGTTTTTGACACTGGCAGAACAATTACTGTTGAAAATTATAATGGGGTCAAAATTAAAATGTTCACACTAAATTTTATTAAACCAGCCAGGATAATCTATGCATTTTCTTCCTTTTAGCATGGCTGGAAAAACAACAAGAGGAGGTCTGATAAACATAGTTAACGGTATGCTTTGCATAATTCATGCAAATATGAAGCCTTCATTGAGATTGTTTTAAAATATACTTGGAATTATATTATATTATTACATTCCTATTCTGAAAACATGCATTTATTGATTTTGCAATGAGGACATCACAGACAGACTGGATGGTGTTCATTACTTTTAATGCTTTTTGTTCAAATTAAACACACACTGAAATACTTTAATGTAATATCAGATCTGGAATATGATTCTAAGAATCATGTTATTGTAATTGAATCATTACTTTTGCACAGAAAACGCCAATATATTCATTCCACACCCATCTCACCCTCCGTCTCTCTTTCAGGGTGGCTGTGCATAGTGGCAGCCGATAGTATTAGAATGACATATGATTCGCAGGCATGAGCAAGGGCCAATTAACTGGTGTGAACCTTTCAGTGGCAAATCCAGGCCCTGCCAGAATCCACACTGCAGCTGTGCGATGTGTCTGACCTGAGTAGCATGCCTGTCCAAGGGCGAGCCATTCTCACCAGCACATGACGGCTTTTCACACTGATCAACTTGCCCTGAAGGATGTGCTGCTCGACGTGCTTTCAGTAAGCTCTCATGTCGCACGGCATCATGTGCAAGGTGTACAGCACATCCAGGCTGGTAGATCCATAGCACCGGCCAGGGCAAAGCAACAAATCCTGCCGACCCAGAGATTCCCCTCAGCTAAATGTCATGCGAGTTAGTTTGATATCACTAGGACTGAATCACGTTGACCCAGCTGCACTCAGACATGGGCTATTTGTAGAAATAGCTACATGGGTTTGAGCCAATACCACAGTGCTCCTTCAACACACTTTCAGTCGATCGTTGCGGCAAGGGGTCACGCCATGACAAATGTCATTTGCTTCTGGGAGACGGCATAAATGTGCCAGCTCAGTGACCGTTCGGGGCAGGGGTTACGCTGGGGGCAGATAAGGCCATGGGCCATGTGCCACTTAGCAACCAGTAACATTTTGTTGATGAAGACGTAAACAATGTTAGACAGCGGCAGGGGCTGATAAGAATGGGGGGTCGTTATGGTGACAGGAAACCGAAGGAAAAAAAAAAAAAAAACATCATCGGATTAATATGAGGCCTCAGTGACTCCTTTATTCTGTCAAAATGATTCATGAAATATTTATGGCAATAATGGGGAGGATTATTCTAGTGCAGTGAAACCCGATCAGAATGGGTAATTGTATCCAGTGCCTCCGTGCTGGCTAGCAGAGGGTGCGGCGTGAGAGCAGAGACGTGCCTCTAAATCAGAACCAAATAGTACTCGGTGTCAGTCAGAATGAAGGCGAGGGAACACACTCTGTCACCGCAATGAGATGAGAGTCAGGGATGGATATCTTGGCATAATTAAATGATCGTGGCCTCTTCCTCTGCCAGGGAGCTTCTTTGATTCATTGTTTTTTTGTGTGTCAGCTCTCTTATTTGGCACAGGGAATCTCATGTAACCCTTGGTTAGAGATCAGTGCTGAACAGCAATCATTTTTGGTAATTGAAATAGCTAAAGCTAAACATATATATGAATATTAGATGATTTTTTTTTTCTTCTTTGAAATATTGCATTGGCAACTAACTAAAATAAGTGTAAGTTGAAAGACTAAAATGACTAAAACTGAAATAGAAATAAATTAAAGCTAAATGGAAACCAAAAGAATGACACTATGAAAAGAAAATGTAACTAAAATTAAAATATAAAAATAAAAGCTGATTCAAAATATTAATAAATACTATAATAGTATATAAATAATACTGTAACAACACTGATTTATTGCATATTTTATATTTTTCTTTCTTTACTGCACTGCACTGCAATATAGTGGGTACCCTTTTTGTTAATTTTCCCTTATTTTACAGGACTGTATAGAGCAGATGGGGTGAATGGGATCTAAACATGGCTGAGACCAAACATGTAAGTCAACAGCATTTATACACATGTCAGAAACATGTACAACCCATTGGGCCATGGCTCTGACACAAAATTATTAGATCTGTGCAGTCAGAGTAATTGTGATGTAGAATCAGCACTTATGTAAAACGCCATATGTTCAGTTTACATAGTAATTGGATCTTAAATTACGTCACTTGCTAATTACGGCACACTAAAATGGCAGCGTTTATCCAATGAATCATTTCCATAGGTCACGGAAATCAAGCATTCTACACCTTTCTGCTGGCAAAAAAGTCTCTTTTGCCATTGATGGCCATTCAGAAGTAATGTATTCTGACTACATGCAATACACTGTAGCATTCACAAGTATTTCATTATATTATAGTATATCTTTTACCAGTGACAGATAATATTTGATGGACTCTTAAAGGTGTGAAATTGACTTATATTTTTCCCCGTCTGCTGCTTTTCACATCATAGCTCAGGTTGCTTTTGAAGTGTGCGTTCTTCTGGTGCCATCAGCCTTGTCATAAGTCATTTTCATCCAGAGCGATTAGTCACATGACATTTTCAGCAGGGGGTCCTGTTGAGCAGCTTCCATTGAGGAATGCGAATGTTAATTGAAAACTCTCTTCAGGTACTCTTCAGCATAGATAAAGCACCTAAGCCACGTCTGGTCTTCTGGTTTCATACTGGTTATTCTATAACTACCAGGCCTGGTAATGCTGGTCAAACCTCTAAACCCTGATAGCAGCATTGTGTCTGTCATGGTGCTACGAGGGCGGTCGAGTGACCAAACTTGTCCTTTTCCAGATACGCATGTTCCTCTGTTCCACCAGTGGATGAAACCAGCATCAGTTAAGAACTCAGGCGAGAGGGAAATTCAACATGGTAACTTTGGATTTTTTAGCCTTAGCCTATCACCATGAAGGAAGAGTAGATAGCAAGCCTGCCAGAACGTCCCATAGCTTCTGCTTGCTATAAACCTCCACCTGGGCTTTAAAGAAAAATGCTTTCCTGTCTCAGCTTTTAAAGGATGAATATTTTACATTTATCAGGGCTGACAAGATTTCAGTGACATAATTTATTTGCTCCTCCAACTGAATTTTAAATGCTTGGTGTTTCAAGTTATAAACCTTCTGTCTGAACATGTGGCTAGGGGAGGTACTTATATCTGTGTTCACATGAATTTGCATTTGTTCTGCATTGGAAAACATTAAGTCTGTGCCCCAGTATAGGGAGTTTTGGATGGCCTCCCAGCTGCACGTTGTCACCATAAATATGTGTTTTCCAGGAAACCATTAAAAGCATCAGCAAGATGTGCTGGTTTTGTTAGCTGTGAGTCTGTTTCATCTCAGAGTAGAGGAACCTCCTTGGCTCCCCAGATCCTTCACATTGCATAATCAAAGTGGTCGCGGTTTCGCAAGCTAATGACATGGTTCATGGGAGGGGGGTCTTTCTCGCTCAGCCAACGTCTGCGCCAGAATCGGCATCGAAAATGCATAATTTGAAATTCTCGAGCAGCATAATTTGTCAGGCTGGGTGCTCTGTCATTACTCACTGTGTCAGGTCAGGCAAATATTTATTGGGTGCCTTCAATAATAAATGGAACATTGGAGCATCTGTCACTTTGGGTTTGGGAGATGAGTAATAAGTTCGTATTCAAGGGGCCGTGCGGAAGATGTCCTCGGTGCTCGGTAAAGCCCCCCCCCACAGTCCATCAGCTAACCGCCGCCATGGGGCATTAGTCATGAATGAGCTCCAAAATAATATCAAAGCTCGTAATGAGGTGAATTAATAAGGTTACAGTATAAGGAATATGCCTCGGTATTTAAAATGCATCAGTGTTCAATGTACCCTGAATTCCCTCGTCTCATCTTTGCACATTTATATTTGCCTGGTTTTTCACTCTAAAAGGGGAACTAATGGCTGCAAATATGAAGCCCGGAAAGTCGCACGGTTTACGGCAGCCAATCTTCCGCTCTCAAACGTCTAATGTGGCAGGATGGGTCGTTATGATAATACTTCTGCCAGCAGTACAACAGTCGGTTTTGCTTTAAGACCCGCCTGTCACACAAGCCCCAAAAGTGTTTGTTTCCCTGCCCAGACTGCTGAGTGAAATCCTACAAAATATATGTGAAGTCTTCTCTGCAATATTAAAATTCAGCGTCTTTTTCCAGGATCGCTAAAACGCCAAATGTTCAGATTCATGCACACTGTGAACAAGTGCATAAATGTCAACCAGATTGTAAACAGCCTCCTGTATTATTGTACGGTGGGAGTTCAACCTAGATACGGTTCATTTAATTCTGACCAGGTGGTACCTGACTCTGCAGGGCTTCAAAACAAACATTCATCATGCGAGTGAGAGAACTCAACCACTGGCTTAATATCTGTCCTGTCGTGTGCATGTTGTGACCACATGTGAAGCCAGGGCTGCTCTTCTGAGCGGAGAGTCCACAGGCCAAATGCGTTCCGAATTCATCACATTTATCTCTTTTTTTCATCCGTTAAAGCAGAGTGCCTTTGAAAAACCGTCCCCGCTGGTACAGTAGGTTCGTCGTGGCTTTAAGCTGCCGATGCCCCATTTGTCACACACGTCAGGAAATATTTCCCCTCCGCTAACACAAATACCAGCATTATGCATATGCAAGTTAATTCATGTTCATCCATTATGCCATCATTACTGTGATTAATTCTCATAACAAGCACTGTTGCCTGCAGAAAGCATAGCCTTGCCCTGCAGTTTCGTGCCATTGGTGAGAATTGCTCAGATGCCGTGGAATGGATGCATGTTTTTTCAAGCAGGCAGCTCATTATCATCTGCGCAGGGCGTGTAATGCTCACAGCAAGCGGGTTGAGTACAAAGTAGCAGATGGAGGGATAGTTAGGGCCACTTGATTAGATCAGTGTCTAAGATCATTTCATGATCCTGTGTGCGGTTATGTTGTTAAAGTCAGAGCCTATTGAGGATAGAATTGGTGACATTGAGGTCTGTGATCTCACACCAGTTAAACACAAAACAACTCTTGTTCTTGTTCTTCAGCACTTTATAATGAAAGGAATGTGCCTCAATTGAATCCATCTAATTTATAACATGCAGATGGTGACTTGCAATGGCATCAACTAAACAGCGCTGGCAATTTTATGGCTAATTTGTATTTATATTCTTCTCTATGTTCTTCTGAAACAAATAGAGGTGGTGTAGATGTTCCATGGGATTGCGAGCTCATTTAGCAGGCAGAATTGATCTTCTCGGCGGCGGGAACGTGGAAGGGGCTCCTCCTGGGAAGGGGTGAAGAGGAGCCAGAGACGGTTCACTTAATTGAAGCTTAAACTTGGCTGCCTCTTTTGCCCTGCTCGTACAATAAAGGCACCTCTGAGCATTGCTGGGAAAAATGTTGGCTGTTTGTTTGGGGGGTATTCAGATTCTTCCAGGCCATTAATCTAATTTCTTTTCCAATCCAGATCCCTATTAACGATAACCTTCTTGGCACACGGCTGAATCAGATTTGCACATCATTTGCAAAATTTGAAGATTAAATAAAGCAGAAGTCAATCCCTAGACACGCAGATACACACTGCACTTTTGCTCATTCTAGCTCTTGGTCAGCTGTGTGTGAGATATTGGCTGACTCCATGCATTATTCATTCATCTAATTATAGAGATATGCATATCTGATTCTGTCTGTTTTATGTCTTGTGGCACCTAGACAAACCTTGCTGATGTATATAGGCTATAAAAGACTCTTGCGGTAAAAAGCTGAAAAAGCTTTTATTTACATGAATATCAGTATAAAATCAGTTAGAAGTGTCAGTCAGTGATATGTTTAGGATGTTTCCTTATTAGAGATAGATGGCTGAATAGATAGATAGAAGGACGGATAGGTGGATAGATACATTAATGGCCGGATGAGTGGATAGATAAATGGATGGCCAGACAGGTGGATAGATAGATGGATGGCAGGATAGGTATAGATGAATAGATAGAAGGATACAGACAGACTGATGGATGGATGGATAGATAGACAGACAGACAGACAGACAGACAGACAGATAGATAGATAGATAGATAGATAGATACATAGATACATAGATACATAGATACATACATAGATACATACATGGATACATAGATAGATACATAGATGGTCAAATGGATGGACAGACAGACGGACAGACAGACAATGAGTACACCCCCTTTGAAAAGTAACATTTTAAACAATATCTCAATGAACACAAAAACAATTTCCAAAATGTTGACAAACTAAGTTTTATATAACATCTGTTTAACTTATGACATGAAAGTAAGGTTAATAATATAACTTAGAGAACAAAATTTCCAGTTTTACTCAAATTAGGGTGATGCAAAAATGAGTACACCCCACTGAAAGTCTCTGGAGCAAAGGTACATTTTAGACTACAAATGTCTAATTTAACAAGAATTCAACCACGGGTGAGTCGAATTATTCATTACGCAGGTGTCCAGCAGACAGGTGACTATAAAAGGGTGTTAAAAGCCCTTCCCATTTCATGCTGTCAGCAATGGCACCACATGGAAGAGAAATGTCACAAGACCTGAGAAAGAAAATAATTTCTTTACACCAGAAAGGTGACGGCTACAAGAAGATCAGCAAAGCTTTACTTATCAGTCAGAATACTGTAGCAAAAGTGGTACGAAAATGTAAAAAAGATGGAACTGCAACCATCTCAAAGAGACGTCCAGATCGTCCATGGAAGTTAACACCTTGACAGGAGTGTCTTCTGATGAGAAGGGTTGAAGAAAATCGGCATGCAAGTTCACTGCAGTTATCTAAAGAAGTAGAAAGCCAAACTGGGGTGACTATTTCCCGAGACACAATACGGCGTACACTGCAGAGGAATGGCATGGATGGGTGCCGTCCACGAAAGAAGCCTCTCCTAAAGCCCAGGCACAATATAGACCGCCTAGAGTTTGTCAGGGCCCATGCTGACAAAGATGAAGACTACTGGGACACTATACTCTGGATTGATGAGACCAAGGTAAATGTTTTTGGAACTGATGGCTTCAAAACTGTATGGCGTCACAAAGGTGAGGAATACAAAGAAAAATGCATGGTGCCTACAGTGAAACATGGTGGTGGCAGTGTCCTTATGTGGGGCTGCATGAGTGCTGCTGGTGTCGGGAGCTGCATTTCATTGATGGCATCATGAATTCACAGATGTACTGCTCTATACTGAAAGAGAAGATGCTACCATCACTCCGTGCCCTTGGTCGTCGTGTACTTTTCCAACATGACAATGATCCTAAACACACATCTGGAGGCCACTGTTGAATTTCTGAAGAAGAACAAGGTGAAAGTGATTCATTGGCTCCTGATCTGAACCCAATCGAACACCTATGAGGAATTCTGAAGAGACAAGTTGAGCATCACTCTCCATCCAGCATCCAGTCTCTGAAAGAGGTCATTCTTGAAGAATGGAAAAAGATAGATGTTGCAAAATGTCGCCAACTTGTTCATTCCATGCCTAGAAGACTTGGTGCTATCATTAAAAATCATGGAGACCATACAAAGTACTAGATGTAGTAGTTTTTGTTGTGGGTGTACTCATTTTTGCATCACTTTTGCATTACTTTCATGTTATAAGTTAAACAGATGTTATATTCAACTTAGTCTTGTCAAAATTTTGGAAATTGTTTTTTTGTTTATTGAGATTTTTTTTCTAATGTTACTTTTCAAAGGGGGTGTACTCATTTACGCTCAGCACTGTAGATAGATAGATAGATAGATCTTTTTATATTATGTATATTTATGTATAGTGCTGTTTTCATTGCATGTCCTCTAATAAGCATCACATTCTGTGTTTTTTTTAAGCCAATCAGATAAGAAGTAACGATCACCAGTGGAAGCCTGTATTGACCTGACCTTTGGGCTTATCTTTCCTTAAATTTCCTTTATAATCGAGTGTTTTGGTTTCCTCAGGAAACGTTTGATATCTTATTTCTTTCCTCTTACAGGAAACAACTTCTGCTTTAAAACTAAAGTTCCTGCTGTGCTCTTGTATTTGCAAGTGAGCATGCAGGCTGTAATGGATGATAAACTTTATACTAGCTGCTGCTAATGTGGGCGCAGCTCCTATTGTTCGCCATTATGTGAATATCGGTGTAGGAGTTAGTCAGAGCTTCGCAACACGCCACATCGTGCATGCATCAAATTAAGCCAACCTGATCCCCAGCAGCACTGAACTCAGTTAATATGAGCAGCAAAAATGGGGAAATTTGTCAATACTCACATGCTCGATCTGTCTCCATTTTCCATTTGTGGGAAATGTTTGCCTCAATGAGCGTAATGGCTGCTGATTTATCCACATCAGATGGGTAATGGAAGGTTTTCCTTTTAGCTAATGGGAATGTAAACATCATCCATTTGAGTTTATATAAATACACAGTCAAACTGTAAGAAACTCAAATTGAATTTCGCTATTAATAGTTGTTAGTTATTTAGAGGTGCACCAAAATCATATTTCCTGTGTGTGTGTGGATCAGATTTTGCCTTCACCTAGAATCACTTACACTGTGAGAGGAAAATGGTCTAATAAATACACTAAATAATGTCTAGATGAAAATGTAAAAAGGGTATTTTTGGGAAAGAAAATATCATTAGCTCAATATAAAAACAATAGCCTGCTGTTAGAAAAAATATGGATAATTAAAAATAATAAAATTAACTATATAAATTAAAGTATCTTTTATAATATACTTATAATAATTTATAATATACAGTCATGCTCAAAATTATTGGTACCCTTGGTAAATATGACCAAAGAAGGCTGTGAAAATAAATCTGCATCGTTAATCATTTTGATCTTTTATTTTAAAAATCTACAAAAATCCAACCTTTCATTGGAGAATAATAATTTTAAATGGGGGGGAAATCTCATTATGAAATAAATGTTTTTCTCTAATACACACTGCTCAATTAATCATACCCTTTTATTCAATAATTTTTGCAACCTCCTTTTGCCAAGATAACAGCTCTGAGGCTTCACCTATAATGCCTGATGAGTTTGGAGAACACCTGACAAGAGATCAGAGACCATTCCTTCTTACAGAATCTCTCCAGATCCTTGTTTTGGATCATAGTCCTGTTGGAAGAAACTGTGCCACGCCGCATTGATGCAGTAATTCATGCAAAAAGGAGGACCAACCAAGTATTGAGTGCATAAATGAACATACTTTTCAGAAGCCTGACATTTCTGTTTAAAATATCCTTTTTTTATTGATCTTATGAAGTATTCTACTTTATTGAGATAGTGAACTGGTGGGTTTTAATATATATATATATATATATATATATATATATATATATATATATATATATATATATATATATATATATATATATATATATATAATTACTCACACACACACATTTATCTTTTATTTTTATCTGCAGTGTACATGCACTCATATTTACTTTTTAAAATACTAATTACATTGTAATACTGATACTAGTATTAAAAAAAATTCGTACTGTCAGTTAACCATTTACCAGTTAATTATTTGCATGTCTAGTTCATATGTAATTACTGTATTCATATGTATTCATATGTATGTGCTCACATTGAGCAGGGTGTTGCACAGGTGGCACCGCAGGTCTTCCTGTCAGTGCTGACAGCTGTTCAATAAGGCCTGATGTGCGGGGCTGCCACTGCCACATTTATCTTCTGCTCGCATCTTATCTGCAGTGTCTCAGCACTGAGAAAGTGTCAGCCATTAATCAGTTTCATCAGTAGTTAATGCTGCCCTCTGCACCCCCTCTAAACACACACACTCACACTGCTCACCTGGCCTTGTGTTATTCCAGTTTCTGGCAGTCTGCAAAGAGGTGGGAGTTTTCATTAGCTCCTTGTCAAGGTTTAGTGTAATCCAGGCAGTGGGTTTGAAGCTGCAGTGCGGTCTTGTCTGTCAATCAAACACACAAGCTTCACAACTTTTTTTTTTTGGGGGGGGGGGGGAGCATCTCTTTTATTTATACTAATACATCTCTAATTTCCTCTTTAATAATGCCATGATGTGTCATACATTTCTGCTTGTTCTCAAATAGTAAATAATTAATGAATTGAGTAGCGAGTTACAAGTTTTCTCAGGATCAGTGCCATACCATTTGAAAGTTAAGAAATGTTAAGATTGCTTATTGTAGTTCATCTGACAAATGCCTCTTTGTCTTACAAAGTTCAGATGTAGCTCAAAGGGCTAAGTTTGCAAAAATAAGGCTACAGACGCTTCTAGCCACGCAAGCTCAATTTCATGCGTCACTGAATTGTGAAACATGTCAGACCATAACATAATTAAAGTACAGGTTGCATTCTCACCGTTGCCTCATGGGGCGCTATAGCAATAGTTAAGGTAAAAGCTTCTTTCACAGTCAGTTTTGTCTTTCAGGTCAACTGCTATCATGGTGGAACAACAGTTTGAAGAGAATCTTTCCTAGTAAGTTAGCTAAATTCAATATATTTACCTGAATAACACCTGGTTTAATGGTACAGATTATTAAAGGTCTGAATTCTATCACTCCCAGAGTACTCTGACGTTTATTACTGGTGTCACAAACAATTCGGCGTGGCCCCTGAATCAGGTCCGCCCCAAAGTTATTCCACCGTCTGAAAGAACTTTTGTTCCTGATTAAAAATTAATTACAAAATTTCTTTGTGATGAACACTACAGTTCAAAGTTTTTTTAATGTAGTTGAAAAAATACAGTAAAAATATATAGAATAGGAAATTAAACATGTATCATTATCTGTGTGTGTTTTTTAAATTGCATGTTTTGCAAACTAATCGGTAGCCGATCAGCCTATACGCAAATGGTCAGTATTAAATTTTATACATTTTTGTTTGATCAGGCTTTACAAACAGCTATCCCCTGGGGTCCTAGGAGGACTCAACAGGCAGATGGAATTGCTCATGATACCAACTGATCAATGCAAGAGTGCACTTTATCCTTGTGTTTGCAGTGCGTTGGCTATGCGGTTGTGTCTGTGTTGATGGCATACTTATGTGAGTATGTTTCTGGCCTAAAGCATTGAAATGCTCTTAGGGCCCTATTTTAACGATCTAAGCGCATGGTCTGAAGCACATGGCACAGCTGCACTTAGGGTGTGTCCGAATTTACTTTAGCTAGTTTAACGATGGAAAAAATGGTTGGCGCACCCGGCGAAAAGGTACAATCCAAAAGGGTTGCACCTATTCTCTTAATGAGTCATGGATGTGTTTTGGGTGTAACGTGCAATAAACCAATCAGGGTGTCATCTCCCATTCCCTTTAAAAGCCAGGGGCCTCATTTATATAATGTTGTGCAGAAACCGTCCTAAATTTGATCTAACGATCATTTCTCCGATGTGCGTACGTGTGATTCATAGAATGAACATACACACAAAAAACGAGCATATGCCTCTCTTTCAGATGTAAAATCTATAAATTGCAAATGATCTTGAACTTGCGCGCAGCTGAATGGTTTCAGTTTTCTGTGTTTTAAACGACACCTAATTAATGTCATTGACATATAAAAGATCATCGTCCAAATCCTTAAAGGTGCCCTTGATTCAAAAATTGAATTTACCTTGGCATAGTTGAATAACAAGAGTTCAGTACATGGAAAAGACATACAGTGAGTCTCAAACTCCATTGTTTCCTCCTTCTTATATAAATCTCATTTGTTTAAAAGACCTCCGAAGAACAGGCGAATCTCAACATAACACCGACTGTTACGTAACAGTCGGGGTGTACACCCCCAATATTTGCATATGCCAGCCCATGATCGAGGCATTACACAAGGGCAGCCAGTATTAACGTATGGATGTGCACAGCCAATCATCAGACTAGGTAAGCAAGCAAGGACAATAGCAAAAAATGGCAGATGGAGCGATAATAACTGACATGATCCATGATATCATGATATTTTTAGTGGTATTTGTAAATTGTCTTTCTAAATGTTTTGTTGGCATGTTGCTAATGTACTGTTAAATGTGGTTAAAGTTACCATCGTTTCTTACTGTATTCACGGAGACAAGAGCCGTCGCTATTTTCATTTTTAAACACTGGCAGTCTGTATAATTCATAAACACAACTTCATTCTTTATAAATCTCTCCAACAGTGTAGCATTAGCCGTTAGCCACGGAGCACTATCAAACTCATTCAGAATCAATGTAAACATCCAAATAAATACTGTACTTACGCGATTAGACATGCTGCATGAAGAACACTTTGTAAAGATCCATTTTGAGGGTCATATTAGCTGTTTGAACTTTTTTTATGTTGTTTAAGGCAAGCGCGAGCTCTTGGGGTGTGGAGCACGATAATTAAAGGGCCAGTAGCCCTGAATCGGCTCATTTCTAATTATGCCCCAAAATAGGCAGTTAAAAAAATGAATAAAAAAAAAAATCTATGGGGTATTTTGAGCTGAAACTTCACAGACACATTCAGGAGACACCTTAGACTTATATTAAATCTTTTAAAAAAAAAAAAATTCTAGGGCACCTTTAACAAGCTGCAAGAATAGCTTAGATTTCCAAAAACCTGCAGTAATCTGACCAGGAAAAGTGCGTACGCCTGCTCAGACACTGATGTGGCTCTAAGCACTTTTCCACGTCAAAGACCGTTTTTATAAATATGAGCGTTAGCGAGGATTTAAGCGTACACACACTCTAAGATCAAATCTGTGCGTACGCACGCTTTATAAATGAGGCCCCAGGTGTGCTTGCACCATGCCAGATTGCTATTTACATGGCAAAATATAGACACCCTCAACATGACGAGTTTAAATACATGTGTGTATTGCCACGATTGGTCAAATAATTTGCAATTTCATTTGTCATTACTGCAAATAGGTAATTCTGATACATGCAATGACCATTATGACATGTAGGCATTTTTATCTTTATGTACACAATAATAATCTTTTACATTGTAATCCTTTTTTCTAATTGTGCTCCCGCCTATGGGTGCATATTACTAACGCGCTCTTTAAATAACAAAAAAATACTGCATCATTGACTTTAGACCAGGTTTTTGTTGCTCAGTGGCGCAGTCGTTTTCAGTAGCCTCAAAATAGCAACACGCCAACAATGCGCCTGAACACACCTTGTTTTCAGACCAGCACACCCATGGGCGAATAGATGTGAGCGAGTGCATTTGCTATTTAAACAACACGGATGCTGGACTTCAAAATGATAACTGCATCGGGCTGAAACTAGCGAAAAACACTTGAGTCGCGCCCGGCATTGCGTTGTGCCGGGTGTATGATAGGGCCTAGAGACTTTTACAGATCAATGTAAATTCTCTTTAGAGACAGCACCATTTCACCTACCTTTGGTTATTGTTGGGTTGATTTTCTTTTAATTCTGTTCCTCTCTTGATTTTAATCACAGATACAATTTTAGAATTTTACCGCACCATTTTTATCTCAGCTGCTGCATATTGTGGCAGTGATTGAAAGCTCAAAATGTTTTAAACAGGGTGGAAGGCCCCCAGTGCAGTTCAGATTAATGTCGCCACCCGGCTATGAAAAATATTTGCTTGAATTATTCATTGCACTTCCTTCCTTTCTCCTCATCATTCATTTATTCCTTCATTTTATTCCGGAGCAATTACTGTAGCCCATGTTCCGTTCATCAGTCTAGGGACTATTATTAAATCCTCTCCTCTTGTTTTTTACCCTTTTGTAGTACAGGTACAGAGCAGAGCAGAGGTTGTGCCCACCTGCTTGATTTAAGACTCATTCTGCCTCCTCTGAACAATTAATGACCATGTCACATTATCACAAACAGGGAGAACAGAAGCTGGAGGATTTGTTGAGTGTTTTTTCAGCATGTGAAAATGGGCACTGCAGAATAAATTAGCTCAGTATTGACTTGGATCGCGCTATTTCCTGCCAAATGCTAGAAAACATAAAACCCTCCCTGCAGTTAAACAGTCTCAGATCCAGGGAGGAAAAGCCGCCCTGGAGGGACTGCTTTCCTAATGCTTCGTACGCGGGTGCAAAAAAGGCCGTCAATGCCACAGGTAGCATGTAAAACACGGAAGCAAATATGAGCTTTTTGGCTATTTTTGGATGCACATTAAAGTTGTGCTATCTGAGCCTGATGACTTTTGTGCCTTCTGACAAACCACACTGGATGATTTAGGACAAATATACAGTTGGGATTACATTGGCAGGCTCATACAGTGTATGTCTTTGCTTTATAATCTTTGATTTGCCCCGGCTGGATATTTCTGCCTCTTTCATGTTTGTGAATTAATTTGAAGTGCTAGGCAACTGAAGCATTTCAGAGAAAAGAGAAACAGTGCTAATCCTCAATGACTTTATGCAGCATGCTGTTCCATCTTTATAAATTGAGTTGCTCACCTATGTTTTCTTATAAAATGCTGCTGCTACACTTTGTGCTGCTTTGTCTCGATTTTCATACAAGTAACATTTGTCTTAAGCTCAGCGCGACAGCAACAATAACTTGTAAAAAGCACAGCTGGTCTTTAGTTCCTATTTCAATGATTTTTCTCTTTAGAGAGAAGTTATTTGTTTTTTGTGTGCTCCCATCACCTGTTTCATTAGAGCAGTGTACCTGAGGATGATAATATTAACCCTTAAATGCATGACTGTTTCGCCAACCATTCTTACATATTTGGGTCTTTATCGACCCGGATCTATATCTAGCACTGATGGATCTCTACCTGTCGTGATAATATAAAACTCCTCTGATATTAGAATAACAATTACAGAAGAATAAAACAAAGCATATTTTGTTACCTTTTGGAGCTTAAAAAGGCTCAGTTTGAGCAGATGTTTTATGCCATCACCAATGTCCTCGTCAGAGCTCATTTGCCAGTAAATTCAGCAAATAATAGGCTAGTTTTATGTTTGAGGTCATGAAAATAAGTCCATTCGCGATCTCAAACGTATTCTCAAAACTGTATAATTTTCAACATCCTCAAAATCAATATTTTGATCGCTAACAGCTTCACCAGATCCATCCAGTAACAGTTACAGTCATATTTGATTGTGTTCAGTACTTGTTCTGCAGTAAATCGCTGAGCCATTTCTTGTTTTTCTTATTATTTCGTTTTCTGTCTAAATGAGTCGTCACTTCATCATTGTGTATCAGACATTGTCACATTGTGGAATAGAGGTGAATTGCACTTATTTCGCCATCTAAGATTCAATTATTGTTGTGCAGAAAAAAATATACATACACTCATACACACCTCGGGTCATTTGCGACCCTATACAATTTTTACAAAAAATGAATACAAAAATAGACATTCTTTAATAATTTTATGATTTTTTTCTTGTTATATTCTTTATAATGAATTGATTGAGGAATAACAAGAAGGTTGATGTCTAACTTTAAAAAATGAACGAGGAGGAGGGTAGTGAATGACGTCCCGGGTCACTAAAGACCCGAGGTATGCATTTAAGGGTTAAAGGAGGCTGAGAAAATCAAATCCTAAACGTTGGGCTTTGTAGTTGCTAGGGTGTTTTAGATGGTTGCTAGGGTGTTTGGGTGATTGTTGGGTATGTGTGAACAGTAAATGCATAAACTACCTAGAAACCATCCAGAAAACCCTAGGAACCAACCAAATGTGAGTGGTACATTCTCATGTTATGTTATGGATGGTTGACAGGGCATTACTTAAAGAAAAAAAAGTTATGTTATTATGTTGCTTCTGGCACAGTGCTGCATCAGGTGAGCTACTGAGCAAGTTTACTACATCAGAAAAGCCATACACATGGATCTGATTGTGTAATGCAAGTGCCAAAATGTATTTGTTTACAAACCATGAAATAAAGATAAAAATGCATTTTAATTAATCTGGCACTATAATCATAATTTATACGAATAGGAATAAAAGTTGTTGCTGTTTCACTAGTGTTCATTTTACCTGGAAACTGAATTATATGTATAGATATGATTTTGGACTTTTGCCATTATAGCCTGTGGATGCATGTTTCTTCTAATGAGCCCAAGTTAGGCAAAATATTGCCCTGAAATATAAGTAATCATGTCATGAAAAGCACCTCTCATGATTTATATTTTTATGATGAATATTTGAATATACTAATTGCTGAATTAAGCACTAAAAAGATGATGTGGTGTCCATCACTGTTTTTTCCATCTGCTAAAAGTTGATATGGGTTTCAAAGGTATAAGTAATATAATTACTGTTCAGAAAGAATACTTAGTAAAGTAACACCCATTACAATTAAGAGAAAATAATTGAAACAACTTCAGAGTATAAAACAGACTAAATTTACTCTAAATTCTCTAATTTAAATATAAATTAAAAAATATAACTATTTAATTGCTTACATAGTTGTGGAGTGACATGAACTAAAGTTTTCTCGACAGAAATGATTTTGTCACCTCTTAGATCACCAACACACTCAAAAGATATAAACACTTCGCTTCTTACGGACGTCTGACAATCTTCTCACCTTCCAATGTGAGAAAGTGTGTCAGAAGTGCGTTCCATCTGCTGACACGCTTCTTTCTCTTTGGTTCTGCTAAAGAGAAGCAGGTCCATTATCCTCTTATTTGTCTGACATTGTTGTTCATGTTGGTTTAATGATTGGAAACAGCATGGCTCTTCATTGGCAGGCTTGTCATTGTGTCACAATTGATGAGGTTCTGTGATTAACGCTGTGGAATTAGACAAGCTCCGTGGAACATGATCCCCAGAGGTTAAAGCTGCAATGCTTTCCTTGCAAAAAGCCAACCAATCCTTGAGTTTAGGGTGGGCCCAACTCGATTCGCTGACTCCAAATGTGTTATTATTATTTAAATTGCCAGTGTTTTTTAAATGTGCTCTAATGTGTTAAAAATGAACAAAATTTAAATAATGAGTCAATACATCCTCAGTCCTTCTTCCAAAACATGTTTTTGTCTTACCCTTATTCACCATTATAAGTGTTTATATTTTAGACCGAGCAGGATGCTTTTCATACAAAATTGCTTACTTGCTTCACATCATATCCGGAAATTGATAAAAATTGCTCCACATATATGAGTGGCATAGGTTAGTTGTCACAAAGAGCGAGAAAAGTTGATATGCAGCAGCTAAATCTCGAACCTCCTGGGAATCACTTGTTTAAATAAATGCCAAACAGAAGAGAGTCTGAGAGCAAAAGTGAACATTTGCTTGGCTTTTTGGAAATGGTGAGAACTGAGGCATTTGAAATGATGTAAACACAACATGGAGATGGTGTTTATATTACTCAACAGGTGAGTAAGGTATTTTATTGAACAGATAATTGTCATATGTAGTTCATTGCATTATCAATTGTGAATGGTCATTTCATTATGGTTGTTGTAGCGCTGTGCTGGAATATATTTTCAAGAAAGTACCATGTCTATTAATGTTTATAGCTACAGTAACGTCTTCAGCTAGTCAGCTTGAGATCCTTTCCATCTAAACTGGTTATTTCTCGTAAACCTATAGTAACGTTTTATGAGCAGTAGGATAATCATATTCATCCACACAGTCATGCATTGCCAAAGCACAACCAAAACAATGTTCTTCCGCAGAATGCATGCAGTTTTAAAAGTTTAAAACATTTTTAGTCTGATCTGCTCAGTGGTCTAATAGTGCTCATCAATGTCAAATGATTGAGATGGCAAATCAAATCAAAGTAGGGTTTAGGGTTTAGGTTCTCTTTTGGCTCGTGCACACAGACTTCACACACAGACAAGTGCGTCAATCTATTGCTTAATGAGGTTGTGGATACTTTATTTTTTCACAAAACAAAATACACATGAACGTGTCCCTGCTCTTGATATACAATCATTGATGAACATCTTTGATTTTAATGAGGGAAAAAAAAAATATACAAGGGCAGATTAGAACCCTGAACCTTTGACACGGTTAAAAAAAAACCTTCCACTATATGAGGGAATTCAAATGCTGGTAGCAGATCGTTGTATTTATTCACTAATGTGAAGAATCTCGGGACTAACAATATATTGTATTACATATGTATAAAAATAAAATTACATGTGTGCATATTTTAATGCAAATATTATTTGCAAATAGTTCCAAAATGATTATTTCCCAACTAAAATTAGACCTAGAATTTCATTCACTGTTCTGTTTCTTTATGCTATATATATATATATATATATATATATATATATATATATATATATATATATATAAATGTTCAAGACATGGTTACGGCCTTGCTTTATATATATATATATATATATATATATATATATATATATATATATATATATATACAGTGGGTACATAAAGTATTCAGACCCCCTTAAATTTTTCACTCTTTGTTATATTGCAGCCATTTGCTAAAATCATTTAAGTTCATTTTTTTCCCTCATTAATGTACACACAGCACCCCATACTGACAGAAAAACACAGAATTGTTGACATTTTTACAGATTTATTAAAAAAGAAAAACTGAAATATCACATGGTACTAAGTATTCAGACCCTTTGCTCAGTATTCAGTAGAAGCACCCTTTTGATCTAATACAGCCATGAGTCTTTTTGGGAAAGATGCAACAAGTTTTTCACACCTGGATTTGGGGATCATCTGCCATTCCTCCTTGCAGATCCTCTCCAGTTCTGTCAGGTTGGATGGTAAACGTTGGTGGACAGCCATTTTTAGGTCTCTCCAGAGATGCTCAATTGGGTTTAAGTCAGGGCTCTGGCTGGGCCTTTCAAGAACAGTCACGGAGTTGTTGTGAAGCCACTCCTTCTTTATTTTAGCTGTGTGCTTAGGGTCATTGTCTTGTTGGAAGGTAAACCTTCAGCCCAGTCTGAGGTCCTGAGCACTCTGGAGAAGGTTTTCGTCCAGGATATCCCTGTACTTGGCCGCATTCATCTTTCCCTCGATTGCAACCAGTCGTCCTGTCCCTGCAGCTGAAAAACACCCCCACAGCATGATGCTGCCACCACCATGCTTCACTGTTGGGACTGTATTGGACAGGTGATGAGCAGTGCCTGGTTTTCTCCACACGTACCGCTTAGAATTAAGACCAAAAAGTTTTATCTTGGTCTCATCAGACCAGAGAATCTTATTTCTCACCATCTTGGCAAACTCCATGCAGGCTTTCATGTGTCTTGCACTGAGGAGAGGCTTCTGTCGGGCCACTCTGCCATAAAGCCCCGACTGGTGGAGGGCTGCAGTGATGGTTGACTTTCTACAACTTTCTCCCATCTCCCGACTGCATCTCTGGAGCTCAGCCACAGTGATCTTTGGGTTCTTCTTTACCTCTCTCACCAAGGCTCTTCTCCCCCGATAGCTCAGTTTGGCCAGACGGCCAGCTCTAGGAAGGGTTCTGGTCGTCCCAAACGTCTTTCATTTAAGGATTATGGAGACCACTGTGCTCTTAGGAACCTTAAGTGCAGCAGAAATTTTTTTGTAACCTTGGCCAGATCTGTGCCTTGCCACAATTCTGTCTCTGAGCTCTTCAGGCAGTTCCTTTGACCTCATGATTCTCATTTGCTCTGACATGCACTGTGAGCTGTAAGGTCGTATATAGACAGGTGTGTGGCTTTCCTAATCAAGTCCAATCAAACACAGCTGGACTCAAATGAAGGTGTAGAACCATCTCAAGGATGATCAGAAGAAATGGACAGCACCTGAGTTAAATATATGAGTGTCACAGCAAAGGGTCTGAATACTTAGGCCCATGTGATATTTCAGTTTTTATTTTTTAATAAATCTGCAAAAATGTCAAGAATTCTGTGTTTTTCTGTCAATATGGGGTGCTGTGTGTACATTAATGAGGAAAAAAAAATGAACTTGATTGATTTTAGCAAATGGCTGCAATATAACAAAGAGTGAAAAATTTAAGGGGGTCTGAATACTTTCCGTACCCACTGTATATATATATATATATATATATATATATATTTTTTTTTTTTTTTTTTTCTTCTCCCATTATGTTATACTGGGCAAAAACTAATCCAAGCACTGATGATATTGAACCTGAAACCAGACAACAAGGACAGAAAGCGTTTAGGCTATTCTTAACCAATGAGGCGAGGCGGCGTTTGGGTCATATTAGGGTTGACTCTAAGAAGTGTGCATTTGTGTAGGGCATATTGTCCTGTCTGGATGAGGCATGGTTTGTTCATTTCCTTGTTTAGGAATGTTGCCCATGGCTGGCGAGAGGCTCCCGTCTCTGACAATTCGGAGTGAGGTCATTTCCTCTGGCCCCTGGCTGGACTCGCTGTTCTCTGTTCTGATGGACGTTGAATCTAAACAGCTCTGCCTGTTAGCAAAACTGTTTATCTCTCTGTTTCTCTCTCTCTCTTTCTTCACCTTCAATTTGTCAGTGGTCTCCCCAGCCATTCAGCTCATGTTTGTAGCTACAAAACCAAACCTTTTTGTTCCCCTCTGGTTAGAATTCACATCACTCTGTTAATTGGCTGTATTAACTGTGTCTGATTGAAGCACATTTGCAGAGGCAAAGAGAGAAAAATGCACAGATAGTCAACTCTGGGGACAATTATCTTTTAAAATTGAAGGGACGTCTCCATTACCAGTCAGATCCTTTGTAGTTTAAATAAATTGCTGTAACACAAGGCTCTGTAGTGTGTTTTTTTTATTTATTTTATTAAATAACATGATGTGTTCTGCTACCATGCATTCAGCAAGCAAAGCTTTATGCAGCATAGTCACTCCCTCTTAAATATCGCCAGTTGATGCTTCATTCAAACTCTATGTAGCCTTGGACCTTGACATTTCAATGTATATGCTACCTTTCAAAAGCTTTGTGTCAAGTGATTAAGAAATTAATACTTTTATTCAGCAGGGATGCATTAAATTGATCAAAAGTGACAGTAAAGACATTTACATTGTTACAGAAATGCTTTATATTAATTAAATGAAGTTCTTTTGAACTTTTTATTTATCAAAGATTCCTAAATAAATATGTATTGTGTTTTCCACAAATATATTAAGCAGCACAACTGTTTTCAACATTGATAATAATAATAAATGTTTCTTGAGCAGCAAATCATCATATTATAATGATTTCTGAAGGATCATGTGACACTGAAGACTGGAGTCTGAAAATGCTGAAAATTCAGCTTTACCAACACAGGAATAAATTACATTTTAAAATGTATTAAAATAGAAAACAGTTTTTTTAAACTGATATAATATTTCACAATATTTCTCTACTTACTGTATTTTTGAAAAAAAAAAAAAATGCAGCCTTGCTGAGCATAAGAAACCTCTTTTTAAAAATGTTATATCGTACGAACCAAAACTTTTGAATGGCAATGTAAAACAAACCATCCTGCAGAACAGTCATTAAATTTTCATGTTATACTTGTTGCTGAAGCACCTGCTGTCAAAGTGTGACAGGAAACAGAGAGGCATAATACAAAAAACGTGGGGTGAAAAATGTGTTTTATTTCGTAGAAAAGTGCAAGATATTCTTCAAAAACTCACCTTTTGTGTTCCGCAGAAGAAAGTTGAATGGATTTGGAAAAACATGAGAGTGACTAAATAATGATTATTGATTCTTATCCCTCTTCAAGATTTTTGTTATTCATTTGAAAATTTTAATTAGAGGCTCCCATTCATTTCATGCAACTTGGACTAAAAATGATGGAAAACATCATCGTAAGAAGGATACATTTTGGATGATTTACCAGTTTTTCTCATGTGTTAAAAACACACATGTGTGTCTCAGTCAGGTGTGATGAAGGTTTTCCGTCTCTCCCTGCATAAAGGAAAAGGTGTTGGAGTGCTGCTGCTTCAGGGGCTTTCAGGCCTGCTGCTGTAACCGTGGGGGTTATGACACTTGTCGTTGTTTAATTGCTTGCAACTCTGTGGTGCCAAACTCCTGCGAACTTTTCTTAATTAGGACCACTGCCAGCTCTGCCGAGCACACAGGAGCTGGAGACGCAGGAGAGGATGAGCAAAGATATTTTTGCAATTAAAAAGCACGATGGATGATCTTTAGCGGGGAGGGGAAAAAAAGGAAAACGATTTAAACTATCTCTGCATGAACCTCTTATTTGAGATCATACATGTCTTGTAAAAATGAAAAACACATCAGTGACAGCAGATGCATGAAGGATCAGTAGACAGTGACAAGAGTTTGATAATGATTAATGAATTTCATTAACTGGTTATATGGCGAAGTACAGGAAATCAATGACATATGTTAAAGAGGAATTCACTAAGATTGAATTGTGCCTGCTGATAGCATTGATGATGTTCATATGTTGTCTGTATTATTTTAGTACCCGATTCACTAAAGGAATTCTGCAAATCAGTTAATTACTGTAAATTATTGTACTCATAAATCATTTGGATTTGTTCTCTTCTTAGACAAAAATAGAATGGTGCAAATAGCGGATACATGGTTAAGTGGGATCACTGGAATGGCAGTTTTTATAGAATATCATTCATAATTTCATACATTCATAGTTTCATATATAACTGTTTTAGTAATATTAGTTTTAGTTACTCTGAATATGATCCAGAACAGCACTTATTACCACTAAGGGAGAAGGAAATCTTGATCAATGTGTTTCAAATCACAAATCATCTGCCATTCATAATTTCTGTCATAAAGTGTAGTGAATTAGTAATTTAGCAGCAGGTCAGGGTAAGATGACCCCGTCCCTTTTTTCTTTTTTTTTCTTCTCCTGACCACAGATGACACAAAATCTCATCTCAGCACTTTTGATGAATGCTATGCTATTTTTAATTTAGTCATTTCATCTGAATATCAATATTTGTGAGATTTATTAAGTCGAAACAGTTTTGAGGTTAATTGATCTAATTTTGTGTCTCTGTAAAATAATTGTATTAGGGTTAGGATTAGGGTTTCAGACATCTTTGTTTTCATTAAAACCTATAGGCTAATTGAGTGAAATCAGTAAAGTTGTGTGTCAGATATATCAACTAAATTTCGAATCAAATGTCATTTATACATTCTGTAAAAGCATTACGTAAAAGCCCTGGGGGGCTTCTTACCCCAGGTAGGGGGCCAGCTTACCCCTCTTTTAATATTTGACATTCTGTGCTATAAGAACTAAATTAGCAAATGTTTCTTTTTATTTCCTATAATAACACATTGGCTGATACATCATCATCCACCACATGCTGAACCTATATCTAAATATTTACAATTTAAAAGTAACTCCATATTATTCTTAGGGGGGCATCTTCCCCGATGTTACCCCACATTTATTTTGTATTGCTTGCTGTAGCTACTACATGCTGAGACAAACCCAGAATGTAAAGACACAGAGGGTGAGGTTCTTGCATTAACAGCCGCTCAGTAGTGTGAGGAGCTGTAAACATAATACACGGCTGTTGTCATGACAACTAATTCAGTAAAAAGCACTTCATTTGTGTTAAAACGTTTGTTTTGTGCTCTTCGGCAACCTGGTTTTTGTGACACACTCGACGCTAATCATTTGTGGCTGGTTAGCATGGAAACAGAAAAGATATGATGGCAACTTTTACAGTATATCTATGGTGACCCAGGAGAGCAAACCACCAGGACAGAGTCAAAATCCTTCTAAATATTATGTATTTGGCTTGATTCTTATTAATACATATGAAGTCATGTGGTACAAATTCTTCATACCAACGCCACCGACATGTATATAAAGTTAAAATGATAAGGCGAATTAGAATACTAAGTAGATAACGAATCACACTTAGATGGTAATTATTGAGTGAAATTGTCAAATGAAATATGCCTCAAGTTAATCTTTTGAGTACTTCGGATGGTCGATGACAGTGGTTCAAATGACTTTACAATGTTTTATGTTTTATGACTTGTAAATGAACAAATATCTACAGATATGATCCCTGGACCAACAGTAAAAGAAAAAGGTAAATTGTTTGTGCACATCACAACCAGCAAGTCTATGCACCTAAACACTTTGCAAAAAAAAAAAAAAAAGAAAAAGAAAAAAAAGCCCCCCATGTTTGGTGTCAGTATGATCTCAGAAGAGGAAAATGTGATTTTTTTTTTCTTTTTTTCAAATCACGCAACTGGCCAAGAGCTGTCAGCATCTCTGATGCGTTCACTGGCCGTTCAGACACGTTTCCTATAGCTCTCATCACCTCATCAAACCTGCAGTGTTCCTTCACATCACCTCACTGTCTGTATGCAGAAGGTTGGATCGAGGAGGAGGAGGAGAGTCTTATGTGTTTTGACGAAATCCCAGGAGGCAAAAGGGGTGATTGGGGGGCTGCGAGCAGATGCCCAGCTCTCTGAGAGTGGGTGGGTGTATCGCGTAATTGGATTTGTCAGACATGAGCCGTGTGGTGTGCAAAGAGACAGAATGAAATCTTTGATTAAGCTTGTCGCCCTCTCTTCCCTATAATGCTTATGGACGAAGCAGATATCCCAAATGCCATCACACAGAGCTAGTGCCCCAGCTCAATTTTCAACAGAGTAATTTTATATGCTCATTCTCCTGTGGTTAAAACACACACATACACTTCTCTAGAAAACACAAATATATGAAGAGATTGTGTGTGTGGTGAACAGTTTGATTTTAGTTATAGAAAATCAGTCAGAGCCACACACAGTGGCCCCAAATGAATTTGGACACTGAAGCCACACTTAAAATGTATGAACGTAATTGCATTAGATACAATTATTCCTTAGGCTTTTTCTCAGAACTAATTTCACTTTCCTTAGCCATATTTGCATAAACAATTGTTTGTATCCGGTGTCTAAATATTCCTACTTCTTAACTATATTGTATGTGAAATATAATTTGTCTTATTTTTGACTACTACTTAGTGTATATATGGTGGTCAGAATTATTGGCACCCTTGGTAAATATGATCAAAAATGACTGTAAAAATAAATCTGAATCCTTTATCCTTTTGATTTTTAATTCATAAAATTAGCAAAAATCTAACATTTCATTGAAGGAGAAGAATTGAAAGTGGGGGGAAAAATCAGATTATGAAATAAATGTTTTTCTCCAAAACACTTTGGCCACAATTATTGGCACCCCTACAATATTTTATGAGTAAAATATCTCTGAAGTATATTCCCATTCATATTTACATTTTTTAGCACACCAGGGTGATAATGAACATGAAATTGTCCAGTCATGACTTCCTGTTCCACAGGAGAATAAACATGAGGAAAGGGCCAAATTCCCTTAATCATTCATCACAATGAGTAAAACCAAAGAATATAGTTCTGATGTGTAGCAAAAGATTGTTAAGCTTCACAAAATAGAAAGTGGCTGTAAGAAAATAGCTGAAGCATTGAAAATCCCCATTTCCACTATCAGGGCAATCATTAAGAAGTTCCAATCAACTAAAGATGTTACAAATCTGCCTGGAAGAGGACATGTGTCTAAATCGTCCTAATGTGAAGTGAGGAGGAGAGTTTGAGTGGCCAAAGACTCTCCAAGGATCACAGCTGGAGAATTGCAGAGATTAGTTG
The DNA here is from genome assembly GCF_018812025.1 of Megalobrama amblycephala. Lineage (NCBI taxonomy): Eukaryota > Metazoa > Chordata > Actinopteri > Cypriniformes > Xenocyprididae > Megalobrama > Megalobrama amblycephala. Next base: position 55,620,958 of record NC_063044.1, on the reverse strand, counting down.
AGTCTTGAATCTCAGAAAGCCTAAAAAAAATGATCAAATAGCACCTACATCCCCACAAGTTGTTCGGGAGGGTTTCAAGAAAAATCCTCTGCTCTCATCCAGAAACAATCTCCAGCATATTCAGTTGTCAGTCAAGACTGGAACTTCAAACGGGACAAGCTTCTATAGTCAGATTAAACTAAAAAAAGAGCTTTTTGGCAGCAAACCCACCAGATGGGTTTGGTGCACACCTGGATAAAAAGTGCCCCATGCCCACGGTTAAATATACTGCTGGATCTTTAATGTTGTGGGCCTATTTTTCTGCTGGAGGTCCCGGACATCTTGTTCAGATACATGGTATCATGGTAAAAATTCAAAACCTGACCGCTTCTGCTAGAAATTCAATAATGGGCCATGGTTGGATCTTCCATTAGGACAATGATCCAAAACAAACATCAAAACCAACACAAAAATGTGTCAATGAGCCCAAAACCAAGCTTCTGCCATGGCCATCCCAGTCCCCTGACCTGAACCCTAAAGAAAATGAGTGGAGTGAACTGAAGAGAAGAAGCACCAACATGGAGCTGGAATCTGAAGGATCTGGAGAGATTCTGCATGAAGGAATGGTCTCTGATCTCTTGTCAGGTGTTCTCCAAACTCATCAGGCATTATAGAAGAAGACTCAGAGCTGTTATCTTGGCAAAAGGAGGTTGCACAAATTATTGAATAAAAGGGTGCCAATAATTGTGGCCAACGTGTTTTGTAGATAAATATTTATTTCATAATGTGATTTTCCCCCCACTTTCAATTCTTTTATGAATTAAAGATCAAAAGGATAAACAATGCAGATTTATTTTTACAGTCATCTTTGATCATATTTACCAAGGGTGCCAATAATTCTGACCACCACTGTATATATATATATATATATAAACTGTTAATATTAAAAATATTAAATTGAATATTAAATAATATTTTTTTTCATGCAAAACAAAATGCATATACTACGTTTATGTATACACACAAGGAGGGAAGGAGGGAAAACTGATTTATCTTTTAGGAGTTTGATAAAAGCTTGGGTAAGTTATATCTTAGCTGGATTCTTTATTTCCTCATTAAAAATGCATTATTAGTGCCAATATTCTGACAAATGCTGACTAATTAATGTCCTGTGCCCACAGAATGACAATGAGTGAATGAAGATTCAGCTACAGAGATTGTCAAGCTGTAACAAAGCAGTGCAGCAGACAGCTGGCCAGGTGGGGAACTGTCCCCAACAATTAAACCACATTGGCCCAGTAATGTTTTAGTCTCAAAATTGCCCTTGATCTCATGACCTTTTTAAAATGATGTTATGGACAGTGACTGCCAGCCATGCAGGGTTAATGCGGCCCATCTGTTCGAATCTGCAGAAAGCGGGCTAGTCTAATGGCAGGGGACACATACAATTGGCCAGTGCCCTGCCTTAATTGTCTTCAATAAAGAGCTCACTGCTGCACCTTGATGGGTGTATTTCACAGGAACGACATCTCTCTTGTGCGTCACGGTTGTTCTACTTCTATACATTACCCTTGATTGTCAAAGTTAAATGCCTTTGTGTGTGTGTAAGTGTGTGTGTGTGTGTGTGTGTACATAGAGAGACTTATCTGTTGAAGTAAACTACATCGGATACACTGGAGGAGGTTGGCGCCTGTTTGACAAACAGCACAGGAACATTTATATGGGCCTGAAGGCATTTGCATAAAGATGGAAATCAATACAGCTATGTGTAATGCTCAGTCTAGACTAAGCCATGCACAATTCAGTGTAGCTCTTGCTCACATATAAATCAGACTGTCTGTAGCTTCTCTGGTAAATTAGAGACAGAGGAATAATGAAGGGAAAACCTGAGCTGTGTATAGCGCTGGCTCCAGTGTAAGAGACAATAGAAGAGAGAGAAAGAGAGATACAATTGCACACAGTGGCCTGTGGATGGAGGAGATTTGAGATGGAGGTAATTTGTGGGATGTGAGGTGAAGCCGATGGCAAGAGAAAAAAACCCAATTGCATTTATATAAGAATTTCAGCCATGCATGATGTCTTTATGCATAAAAAGCAATCCAGAGTTGCTTAAGCCTTTCTTTTTCTCATGCTGCACTTTATGAGCAATGCTAACCTGTCCAAACATTGGATGCTAATGTAGGGCCTCAACCACCATAGACACATTAAATGCACCACTCTTGTTTGTTGATAGAATGACAAAAAGTTAAAAGAGTTAATTTTTTTAGGCTGGTCTAAAAATCTCAGTGCTCTTCAGTATCATAATGATTGGGATGGCCAATCAAATTTTCTGTTCACACAAGCCGAACTTCAGTTATAGCTTCAGTTTTAACAGTGAAAGAGGGCGGAGTAATAAGATGGAAGCAGCAACTGTTTTAAGATAGAATTGTTAATATCCAGGGATAAATGCTGGACTTTTGTGAAATTTTACTTGCAAATAGTTCAAATCGATTTCTTTACAATATTCTAGTTATTTACTATTTTTCCCCTAAAGGGTTATTTCACCCAAAAATGAAATTTCTGTCATTAATTACTCAACCGCCTGTTGTTCCAAACCCGAAAGACCTTCGTTCATCTTCAGAGCGCAAATTAAGATATTTTTGATGAAATCTAAGAGGGTTTTTTTTAAATTTCCCATGGAAAGCAACGAAATGACCACATTCAAGGTCCAGAAAATTAGTAAGGACATCGTTAAAACAGTCAGTGTGGTTCAAACTTAATGTTATGAGGCAAGGAGAATACTTTTTGTGCGCAAAAACAAAACAAAAATAACGACTTTATTCAATAATTTTTCCTCTTCCCTGTGAGTCTGTTACACAGTTGGTGCAGCGTATGTCACTGCAGATCACTGTGTGTACATCTCTCAAGATGGTCTTTTTTCAGTGCAGTGTGATTGCATTTGGGTGTTAGAGCCATGTGAATTGGCTAAAACGGTCATAATTTTTCTCTAAAAGTCCAGTTTGCAAGATTCAGTTCACGCTGCATTAGGTGTATACGGTTATAAATTTGCAGCAGGAGCACATTACTATTCACGCTTGTATTTTCTCCTTAGCGCTGAACTCACCTCAGGATCCCGTCATTGATATTGATGCCTGCTTTGTGTGCTTCCCTCCCTGAGCTGTTTGTTTCTAAAGCCTCTTTATCTTCATCTGGCTCATCCACACGCACACATGCTGTCTGCTTGTCTGACCGTCCTTTAGATACACTCTACCCAACACAGCTTTATCAGCAGCTGTAATGTGTGCTGCAATGTGTGAGATATATTATGAAATATACACAGTGAAAAACATAATTTCAGTGGTAAAAGACTGTAAAAATACAATGGTATTTGTGGTACAATGGTCCGTATAGTGAAAAACTGTAATGGTGCTTTGTGTTTATATGCATGACACTATGTGCACCTTCTATGGGTCATTGACGAATAAGGTTTTTAAAAGTGAAAAAAAAAAAAAAAAAACTAATTTTATTACGTGTTAGCAATGAGATAATGTGGTTTTTATAATCAATTAACACTGCTTTTGTCATTTACAAGATGGACAAAATTTGTCACCAAAAAAATGATTTGGTTTAACCAAAATTTCGGTTTTACCAAATGACACTATTGGTTATACCGAATGACGATTTTTTCAAGCAATGCTAACAGGCTGATAACTAGCAAGCTAACAAAAGGACAATTAAACATTTTATGTTTACTACAAGTTTTTAAAATATTACAACATTTTCCATGTTTTATAGCATTTGTACCGAATGACCTGATGTTTCGGGACATGCGTATGAGCTTTTCTGGACATTTTTGCTCCTAAAAAAGCAACAACTTCTACACATAATTTTAATACCATTTTGCACTATGTTGATATATGATGTTAGAAAATCATGCCAGAATTAAAAATATATACATTTATTACATTTTAAGATATTTTAATCACAAATGAAATGGCTCTTTTGGCCTTTGAACTGTTATGACCTTTTGAATGACCTTTTGACACTTCAAAATCTTTAAAACACCTTTATATGAAGCAAAATATAATTAAAACCTTTTGTATCCAATAAAGAGATCTAGTTGTACTACCTCACATACTTTGGATGTCATATTTTTGTTTTTTATTTTTATTTAGGCCTTTGGACAAAAAAAAAAAAAAAAAAAAGACCTGTCATGTCATTGACCCCTATATTAGTATTTACCATGGGCAAAAGCTACTTGTGATTGTAACATATTAGGTCCAAGGAAGACGAAGATAGTTAATAATTAAAGTTCAGTTTAATAAACAAAGTAAATAGGATAATCCAAGATAGCAAAGGCAACGTAACAGCATGTGTAACATGCACACACAAACATTATCGGACAATGATAGAGGACAACTAAAGAGGAATTTACACAGGCTAATGATGAACCGAATACAAACAGGTGTGATCGTTAATGAATGTCAATGGTAAGAGACAGTGGTGGGAAAATAGAACAAAGGGAAAGGTGACTGACGAGAAACAAAATAAAAGTCCATGAAAATGAAACTAAACGCACAGATTGTTTGATCCATCATGTGGCTTTCATCTGTGTTTTATCGTGGTTGTCACAGTATTATAATGGTACAAAACAGATTTTAGTACTTCAGTAGGTTGGTATTTTAAAGGTGCCCTCGAATGAAAAATTGAATTTACCTCGGCATAGTTGAATAACAAGAGTTCAGTACATGGAAAAGACATACATTGAGTTTCAAACCCCATTGCTTCCTCTTTCTTATGTAAATCTTATTTGTTTAAAAGACTTCCGGAAAACACGCTCAACATAACACTGACTGTTACGTAACAGTCGGGATCATTAATATGTACGCCCCCAATATTTGCATATATGCCAGCCCATGTTCGAGCATTAGACAAGGAAAGGCTGTATTAACGTCTGGATCTGTGCACAGACAAGGTAAGCAAGCAAGAACAACAGCGAAAAATGGCAGATGGAGCAATATTAACTGACATGATCCATGATAGCATGATATTTTTAGTGATATTTGTAAACTGTCTTTCTAAATGTTTCGTTAGCATGTTGCTAATGTACTGTTAAATGTGGTTAAAGTTACCATCGTTTCTTACTGTATTCACGGAGACAAGAGCCATCGCTATTTTCATTTTTAAACACTTGCAGTCTGTATAATTCATAAACACTTCATTCTATATAAATCTCTCCAACAGTGTAACATTAGCCGTTAGCCACGGAGCATATAGCCTCAAACTCATAGAGAATCAAACGTAAACATCAAAATAAATACTTTACTCACATAATTCGAAGCATGCATACAGTATGCATGACGAACATCTTGTAAAGATCCATTTGAGGGTTATATTAGCTGTGTGAACTTTGTAAATGTGCTGTAATATAATCGAGAGCTGGTGTGGCAGGGAGCACGTGATTTAAAGGGGCGGCGCACTGAAAAAATCAGTGTATAGTTAATGATGCCCCAAAATAGGCAGTTAAAAAAATTAATTAAAAAAAATCTATGGGGTATTTTGAGCTGAAACTTAACAGACACATTCAGGAGACACCTTAGACTTATATTACATCTTGTGAAAAAGCATTCTTGGGCACCTTTAACATTCTGTCAGTTTAAAAATTATATAATATGAAAATGTGTTTTTAATGTAAAGTTCAGTCTGTAAAAACTAAAATGTTGTTAGTTCTGGTAACCAATTTTTTTACCTTAAATTTCACACTTTTTTTTTTTACATTGGTGTGTAATTGTTATACGTATGAGAGCAAAATGTGTAAAAGGCATATTTGGATCTTTTTTTTTGGATTTTACTAGCAGCTTTAATGCACATTTTAGTATTGAATCTGTGTTTAATGTATACAGAATGTCTTAATTACTTAGTTCCAACAGGACATTAGGTATCTCCAGTAAATTAAAAGTGTTCAGATCAGTGCGTTAACAGCTGACCTTGTGGTCAGCACCTCAATTTGATCTTGTTAGCCCGTCTGACAAGTAGCATCAGTGGCAAAGCATATAGGCAAAAGCAAAGATATAATTAGATAAAACAAGTCTCCCACTGTTGTCCGTGGCAACCCCTTGTGAAGGTGAGCTACATGTTGAATTAGGAGGTCATGAGCAGTCTGCACGCACAAAGACACATTTGTGCGTATAGTACATCTGATAGATTAATTTTTACTTCTTAAGGCCATAAGATAACCTTCCTCAGTTTGAATTGACAGTACAAATGGATAAATTCACTTACGTGGGGCACAAACGCACCACTTCAACTGAATCAGACTGGGACTGCACTGAAATTGATTGAAAAGAAATTGTAGCCATTCATCTCATTATAATATGATTACTGCCTGCGATTCACTGTCTAATCTTTCAGTGGCGGGTACTTGTGAGTGTGTGAACGCTGCACACTCTTCCTCCAAATCTCTTGAGACTGATATATAGTGCACACTGTGGGACACTGTAATTTCAGAGGCCATGGAAACTTATGCTATGATTCAACCACAGCAAATCTATAAAATCTTTAAAAGGAAAAAGACTTCCCTCGTGTGCCGAATTGGTGTTTGGTGGTGGGCTGAGGTCTTCTCTGGGTGGATTTACTTGAACTTTCTTTTAAAGATTCTTCATGGTTCAGATGTGATTAAAGAAGGCTAGAAAACCAAAGCGGACAGATCGTTGAGAACAAAGCCTTGAGCATTAAAGATTGGGGGTGTGAAATATAAATTTGGGCTTGGGGGTGGGGAAGATAGTGAAATGTTTTTCTAGGAACTTCTACAAGTCTCATATCTGTATGGAAGCCTTTTTCCGTCTCAAAGTAAAAAATAAAAAAATTCAAATATAAAGTCGCAATTGTGAGATCTGAAGTCACATGCGAGTATAAAAATATAAAGGTACAATTCAGAATACAGGGTTAGTTCACCCAAAAATTTAAATTTTGTCATTAATTACTCACGCTCATGTCGTTCCAAACCTTTGTTCATCTTCAGAACACAAATTAAGATATTTTTGATAAAATCCGATGGCTCAGTGAGACCTCCATTGCCAGCAAGATAATTAACACTTTCAATGCCCAGAAAGCTACTAAAGACATTTAAAACAGGTCATGTTCAGTTCAGTTTGACTTTGATTGTGGTTCAACCTTAAGCCGCGGTCACACTAGACTTTGAACGTGCAAAATTTCTTCGGATGCTGTAACGGTCGTGATATGACGTCACTGTCTACAGCGTCTTTTTTATAAACATCTTAATTTGTGTTTTGAAGATGAATGAAGGTCTTACGGGTTTGGAACGACATGAGGGTGAGTAATTAATGACTGAATTTTCATTTTTGGGTGAACTAACCCTTTAACTGTTTACATTGAGGCAAAAACCATACATTTTTGCTTGTGAGGCATCCTAAAAAAATTGATGTTTCCACAAAATTATTAAGCAGCACAAATGTTTTCAACATTGATTATAATAAATGTTTTTGAGCATCAAATCAGCATATTTAGTAAAATGATTTCTGAAGGATCATGTGATACCGAAGACTGGAGTAATGATGCTGACAATTCAGCTTCGACATATAATATATTATATTCGACATATTAAAATATATTCAAATAGAAAACAAGTATTATTATATTTCTGTACACTATTACTGTTTTTCTGTACTTTTCAAATAATGCAGTTATGGTGAACATAAACTGCTTTCAAACCCATAAAAACAACCCCAAACTTGAATGCAAATGTGTATTTTTCCTGTCAAAACTTTGATTGTTGTTCTTCAAATGGTTAACTTTGGACATTCTATCTTGAAGTTGGTGTTTTTAACAATCTAGTAGCTACATTGTTTTCCTTAGCAGGCTCATTTGCTTTCATGCTAAAGACATTGCATTACACTTAGGTGAACACAGCACCAGATACATTTATATTCCAAACCAAAAGTAAGCTATTGTAAAGCTTATCTTCTTGTCAAAGTTGCAGCTGTGTATTAGAATAAAACATTACTTTCCCTCATCATTATCATGCTAGTATTAAGCTCTCAAAGTGCCACCAGCAAATGTTCCATAGATGCATTTTGTTTTAATCAGGGCTAAATTGTGATTCTGATTACTCACTATTATGCAGAGATGTAGCAATCATTATAACTGTCCATCACTTTCAGAAATTTCGTCCTCCCCATTTTTGGGGGAGTAATCATTATATTTAAACAACTGTTTTGCAGTATTGCAAAGGAAAAACAACAACTTTAAGACCAAGCAGAAGTTTCTGCATTCTGCCAACCGGTTGCATCAGACAAAGACTGCAACATATGTGCAAGTAGTAAGATCTAATATAATATTAGCAAACACCAACTTAACTGCCTCTCAGCAAATAAGATGGGCGAATATTATATCATCTAATTAATATTCATAACCCAAAGAGATAAGGTTTATAATGTGTCCACCCACTTTTTAGATCATTTCTACACCCTTACCATTATGAACCAGGACATAAAGTCTGAATACTGGTGGATAATTCACATTTAAATAAAGCTGTTGTAGTTGGCGCCCAAGTTCAGTTAATTAAAAAAGTATTTCCAAAGTGTATTTGAGTGGAAAATTATTATACTTCCTAAACTACTTTATGGAGGTTTCTTGATACCACAATGGGTGTCACTTTATTTTTAACAAAAGTTTTTTTACATTTCATCTATCACGTCCTTGACTGAAACACAGGCCTCTTTGTCGCATGCAGTGATTACTTTTCTGTTTTGGTTTTTCTCTGACACGCAGCCATCCTTTCATCCTGTGCCGGTGATAAACTGTTGTATTTCTGCAGACATAATTTCTCCTGCAGCGGGATATGCCTGGGAAGAACAACACAGACGTTTGAATCCAGAGGAACATGGAGAGGGTGCTTCAAAGTCTATACTGTGTAGGCTTTTATACTTGTTTTTTTTTCAGTGACTTTTAGAGGCTATAATTGATCTCCAAGATGAAATTGGCAAATTGAAGAGGAGCAAAAGTAGAGAATGCTCACATCTATTCTCGACATCTCCACTCTCTCACCTCATACATTTTAAAGCTAATTTATTTGTCAAGATTGGACTGCGATTTTCACATTTCCTTCTTCCTCCCCTCCCCTCATCCTCTTACATTTAGCCTGTAAGCTGAGAACATTTCGCCAGCTGTCATGGAAACTGGAACACTATGCAGTCTGCAACAAACACTTTTTGAATTAGTTTTGATTTATTTTATTTCCTGCAGTATGGCATCTTAATTGCTGGGCCAAATGTCCTTCCAAGACACGTATGTCCTTGAAAGTCTTTGCGATATCACTTAGATGTGCATCTTTCTTCCTTCAGAGAAATTTTAAAAAGAAAATCAGTTTTGAGCAACAAAACAGACAGGCAGCAGGCAAAGCATGCTCTATTCAGTCAGTTAACTGAAGTGCATCATGGTGTGTAAAGGCTTATGCATTCTCTTAGAGGGATCATGTATTTTTGGAACTTGCATTTGAAGTACCTTCCACTACCATTTATATACCATGAAATATAATATGGAAATCATTTACATTACAACCTTATTTTCAAACCCTCTTTTTTTTTTTTTTTTTAAATAGATTTTTTTTTTTCATTACAAATTACACCTCCATTCAAAAGTCTGGGGTCACTAAGATTTAACTTTTTATTTGAAAGAAATTAATACTTCTATTTAGCAAGGATGAATTAAATCGATCAAAAGCGGCAGTAAAGACATTGCTGTGTAATGTTACAAAAGGTTTCTATTTCAAATAAATGCTGTTCTTTTTAACTGTATATTCATCAAAGAATCCTGACAAATCTGTTTCAACACTGATAATAAAAAAAAATTCTTGAGCATAACTGACTCCAAACCTTTGAATGATTTGTATATGATGATCAGTATACGATTTTAAGTGAAAAGTTTTATTGAAACATTAACATGATTAACAGATTTTTTTTCCAAGGTAGTATGCAGTATCGCCCACTTTTTGCTGTTGTCATATCCATAAATAGAGTAAAGTTGCTCCAGCTACTTTGACAAATATTAGTTGTCACATTGAGCGAGAAAGGTTGACAGAGCGCAGCTAAAACTCGAACCTCTGGGGAATCATCTGTTTTTTTAAAAAAAAGCCAAACAAATCGCAACAGATCTCAAAATAAAATGAGAATCAACACTGGCTTGGCTTTTCGGAGATGGTGAGAACTGAGGGATTTGAAATGTTGTAAGATGGCGTTTACTCAATAGGTAACATATTTTATTGAATAGATAAATTGCCATATGTAACTCTCAAACAGAGTTCATTGTAAAGCATGATCTGTTGTGAAGGCTCATTTCATTATGGTTGTTGCAGAGCTAAGTTGGAATTAATTTTCAAGAAAGTACCTTGTCTATTAATGTTTAATACTACAATAATGTCTTCAGCTAGTCAGCTTGAGATCCTTTCCATCTAAACTGGTTATATCTCATCTTAAGCCTAGTAATGTTTTATGAGCAGTAGGATAATCTGCGCAGTCACGCATAACCAAAGCACAACCAAAACAATGTTCTTCTGCAAAATTTGCTTATTTGATGATTGATGCATTTTATATAATAATGATTCTTTGTTTCAAAATGTAAAGCTTTTGGTATTTTCAGAATTAAATTAGATATTGAAACCTATTTTCAGTGTGATCTTAGACATTTACACCCCACTATACAGGGTCTCATAGTCTTACCATCTGGTACCATCACTGTGCCATAGTACCGACACAGTAGTTTGTGCCACTTATTGTTCATTTAAGCCTGGCATCAAAAATCCTGTTCTCTCATTATTCTCTTAGGCTCAGAGAGACCATGGCATTTTTTCAGCCTGGCAATCACTTTTTGATGCTGTGCCATTAATCCACTCCCAAGTCATGTGTGCCTTGGGTATGTCAGGCCAGCGGGGTCCCGCCATCAACTGAAATAATGTGTTCTAAAAAACATGCAATTACTATAATGCCATCAACAGTCTTATGCGGCCAATGGTGTGGGGTTTGAAAGAGCTATGTTTTTCCTGATTGCAGACTCTTTGGAGAGTGACGGCCTCCCACGCAGGCCTTTGTTTCCGCAGCAGCACAGCAGGTCGAGGGGCTGACGGATGCTGACAGGTCTCTGGGGCTCAGGTGATTGCTGAGTCTTGCGGCCCTTTTCATCGGCGCTGCGGAGCGAAAGATATGAGAGCCGCAAGCTTCGCCGCTGACTCAGAATACTGGTGAGTCTGATTGATACGGAGTTGATGGAAAGATTAAAAACTTAGCTTTTACTCTCAGGCTCTGACAGCAACGTTCCCACACATAAACTTAGTCATATGCATGCAAAACACACTCCTCTACTTTTTAAGTGGACTGTCTGGCATGGATTTCATCTGTCAGTCTTGTTGGTGTAATCGAGGCAAAAGCTTTCAATCATCATCTCAGAAATGACACAGCTTGTGCGGTCATAATTACGTTGGTTGTGATTTCAATGAATAATGTCTAATTTCGATTGCAGCCATGGAGGTTTGTCTTTACCGTGTGGTTGCGAATAGCTTCGTGGTAATTAGAGCATATGAGCCTAGCATAGGCAGAGGAGGAGTATGTTCCTGCACAGTGATTGTTGGTTGGCTTGATTGTGGATGTTTTTTTCTAAATTTAGTGGAGCTTTATATCTTTAAACAGCTACATGCAAAATTAGCATAGCCTCCTACACTTCACACTGAATCTCAAGTATTTTGTTCCAAGCACATAAGTTTCTCTCAGTAATGTTGCCAGGTATTAGTGTCTATGTCATAGGCACTCAAAATCTAATTCTTGGACTGCACTTTAATTTAATTGTGGCTTTATTTAACATTAAACTTAACTATCAACTCTATTCAGACACCTTGTGTAGGGGAAACAGAACTGAACTGAGTAAATTTCAAATGTCAAATTCAAAGCTCAAATGAATCATTTTCAGTTAACTATTAGCTAGCATGCTAAGCTTCTGTTTTGACAACAAAAAGTAAAGAAACAGCCTTGTGAAGTGTGTAATGTTATCTAGAAGTGCAGAGAATAAGAATAAGAACAAGTTCCACCAAAGACTATAGAATAACACAAGACGTGTCACTCGTATTGTTTTGAATGGGAGAAAGTGTAACGCACAGTATGGCGGAATAAGTCCCGCCTTCTAAATAGAGCAATCGCCGACTGGTAAAGTCATCGCATCACTTCAGCGGCCGTTAGAATCACCGGTTTCTATAGAAACAGTCATACGCGAGCCTCCGAACAGACGAGCATTTAGGTCTGCGCATGCGCATTAGCTTGATCCAGCCTGAAAAATACAGTTTTTTGGTCATGATTCGAGCGTTTAGAAACTAAATTTATGAGCCGGTTGTTGTTAAATTTCATTGTTGATTTCAAATATGAAATTTAATCGTAAGGTTGGCGAACAGTTTTGGAGAATTTGATGTTTCCCCATTCAAAGAGATTGCATGATGCCCAGGATGCCCGAGAGGCGTTTCAAAGATGGCTGCCGAGTGAAATGACTTGTCTTAAAGGGACTTTGGTTCCACTCTACATCACAATTGATGCTGCTCCACCCATCTTAGTTATGGTTGCTAACTGAGACAAGCTTTACAGAAGATCCTAGTGATGGGTTTTTCATGAACAGTGCATCTGCCACATGGCAAATGAATGAAAACTCTGGAGGTAAATCAATTATGTTTCTCATAATTTATCTTTGGCTGCATTATAATGATTTCCTAATTCAAAATATTATCAAAGATTGCATAGGTGGATGTGTTCAGAGTATTTCGCTATTGAATATACTGTAACATTTTAACTCAGCTCAAATAATTTAATTCAATTCAATGAACTTTATTGTCCCCAATGGGGAAATTTGTCCCACATACACATACATTGATCAAAGACATAATACAGAATTCACAAAAAAAACAACAACAAAAAACATACTACTTATTTAAAAGTCTAATTGACATTGGTACAAAAGATTTCTTAAAACGATTATATTTGCACATAGGCATCCTGTATCTTTTGCCAGAAGGCAGCAACTCATATTCTGAATTTAAATTATGCGAAGAATCAGATACAATCTTGGTAGCTACACTGATGACTGACTTCTCATATGAATACTCCAATGAATGGTATTCCCTTTTTCCCATAATTCTCATTGCCATCTTTACCAGACGAGCAAGTTTAGCTTTGGACTGAACTGTAATATTGCCAAACCACACAGTGTATCCATAGTGTATTACACTTTCAATTACAGCCTGGTAAAAGATGTACATTATTTTCTGTTCTACTCCATACAATCTTAATCTACGTAAGAAATGTAACCTCTGTTGCACACGACAGCATACACTATCCACATGAAAACCCCAGTTAAGCAAGTTATCCATGTAAACACCCAGATATCTGTAAGAACAAATAAACAAAATCACTAAAGATACGTTAATTTTGCTGAATGAGATTGAATGCGAGAGTCAATAAAATGTGACCCTGGACCACAAAACCAGTCATAAGGGTCCATTTATGCATCATTGATCATCTTTCCATTGATGTATGGTTTGGCCGAGATACAACTCTGGAAAAATCTGGAATCTGAGGGTGCAAAAAAATAAAAATATTGAGAAAATCGCCATTAAAGTTGTCCAAATGAAGTCTTTAGCAATGCATATACGGTAGGAAATGTACAAAATATATTCATGGAACATGATCTTTACTTAATGTCCTAATGATTTTTGGCATAAAAGAAAAATCGATAATTTTGACCCATATAATGTATTGTTGGCTATTGCTAAAAATATACCTGTGTGACTTATGACTGGTTTTGTGGTCCAGGGTCACATATGATCCAATCTTCTCATCACTAAAATGTCATACTGGAAATAACTGGATATCTGAACAGCACATATTTACTGGGTATATCCAGTAATTAACTGGATAATTGAACAGCATCATTTTCAGTCAAATTTGCTTATAAAGAGGTAAAAACTTGTTGTTCTTAAGTGGGCTGGAATGGAATTTGGCATTAGCATGGAGAAAAACACTAATCAAAATCAGTGCAAAAATTTAAAAAAAAGCCTCATTTGAAACATTACAAGTGAAAACAATGTAAGAGAACAAAACGTTCCCACAACACTTCCACAATGGTACTGTAAGCTATATGCTATTGACTCGAAATTCCTCTTAATGTAGTCCCAATGCAAGTATTTGTAATTTATTATTTCAAATTTATTGCACATGATAAAAATCAAGAATTGTGTTGCATTACCTCATTTTAATTAGCCTAAGTAAATTGAGCAGAAATCAATTTTTCGCCTGCTCATTTTACACTTTCCTGTATTTGCAGTAGTCCCAGGTTGGATTGTCCCACGTTCCTCTGTGCAGCAAGTGATTTCTCTATCACTGTAAGGGTCATCCAGTCAGACACCCAGAGGTCACTGATGACAGCTGGGTTCCCTGGCAGTGATTGAGTCAGTACTGGGGCACTTCAGCTCTCTGACCGCTCTCAGACACGTCTGGCCACGGGCTCTGCTCGTTTATGATGGATGAATGTTTGTGGGCTAGTTTGGCTCTGATATCTTAATGGATGTGCTCCTCTTGGGGTAGCAGGAGTGCTTTGTGTTGGACAAGTGGATGGATTTATCATCCGTCACGCTGAGGAGGCTGCAGCACTCCCCGTGCCCTGCTGTAACCCACTATGATGTAAGAGCTGGAATGTAAGTTACTATTAGGTCTGTCAGAGACATTTATATAAGAGCAGTGCTGTAATGTCATTACAAATGTCAAGAAATTCAAAAGATACTGCCAGAACAGCTGCTCCGATCTCTTAAATGAAAGTTTAATGGGTGGTCCAACAGGGAGGGGTGTGTTTGACTCATGTCCCGATGGCAGACCCCCTTCAGGAGTACATTCTGCCACACGTCAGTCGCGTTATGTTTTTATGTCCTCAGCTGCTTGTGCGCAGGGACATCTGTTCTGCCGATGCTTCAAGGTGCCTCCGACATTCCCCAAAGGCCTGAAATGGAGAACCCGGCGCTCTGGAAACAAATGAGTTCTTGGATCCTTGTTGTCCCTGCTGACCCTCCTGTCGCTGTAACTGACGTTTGCCTCGGAAAGATAGTACCGCTCATACAAGACGCAGTCAAATCACAACAGGATGAAAATAGAACAAGCCGTTTGAGATGTGGTTACTGCGCAACATCTCTGATCATTTTGACATGTTTTGCTGTTTACAGGGGTTTTGTCATCTATTCAACAGGCTTGGGTGAAAAGACATGCATGATGGTAAGGGATAGTTCACCCAAAAATAAAAATCTGACTTTGTTTGTTTACTCACCCTCATGTAGTTCTAGTCCTGTAAGCATTTTTTTCTTCTGTGGAACATAAAACATAGCATTTGTCTGTACATACATTACCATTCAAAAGTTTGGGGTCAGTAAAAAATTTATTTTTTTTTTTTCATTCCGCAAGGATGCATTAAAGGTGCCCTAAAATTAAAAATTGAATTTATCTTGGCATAGTTGAATTACAAGAGTTCAGTACATGGAAATGACATACAGTGAGTCTCAAACTCCATTGTTTACTCCTTCTTATATAAATCTCATTTGTTTAAAAGACCTCCGAAAAACGAATCTCAACATAACACCGACTGTTACATAACAGTCGGGATCATTAATATGTACGCCCCCAATATTTGCATATGCCAGCCCATGTTCAAGCATTACACAAGGGCAGCCAGTATTAACATCTGGATGTGTACAGCTGAATCATCAGACTAGGTAAGCAAGCAAGGACAATAGTGAAAAATGGCAGATGGAGCAATAATAACTGACATGATCCATGATAACATGATATTTTTAGTGATATTTGTAAACTGTCTTTCTAAATGTTTCGTTAGCATGTTGCTAATGTACTGTTAAATGTGGTTAAAGTTACCATCGTTTCTTACTGTAATCACGGAGACAAGAGCCGTCGCTATTTTCATTTTTAAACACTTGGAGTCTGTATAATGCACAAACACAACTTCATTCTTCAAATCTCTTCAACAGTGTGTAATGTTAGCTTTAGCCATGGAGCAAAACCTCAAACTCATTCAGAATCAAATGTAAACATCCAAATAAATACTTTACTCACATAATCCGACGCATGCATGCAGCATGCATGATGAACACTTTGTAAAGATCCATTTTGAGGGTTATATTAGCTGTGTGAACTTTGTTTAGGCACTGTTTAAGGCAAGCGCGAGCTCCGTGGGCGGGGAACGTCAGCATTTAAAGGGTCCGCACAGCATAAATCAGCTCATATTTAATGATGCCCCAAAATAGGCAGTTAAAAAAATTAATTTAAAAAAATCTATGGGGTATTTTGAGCTGAAACTTCAAAGACATATTCAGGGGACACCTTAGACTTATATTACATCTTGTAAAAAAAAAAACGTTCAATGGCACCTTTAAAGACATTAATAATGTTGCAAGAGGTTTCTATTTTAAATAAATGCTGTTCTATTGATTGACAATTAAGCAGCACAACTGTTTTCAATGTTAATAATAATAATAATAATAAATGTTTCTTGAGCAGCAAATCAGTATATTAGAATGATTTCTGAAGGATCATGTGACACTGAAGACTGGAGAAATGGTGCTGAAATTTCAGCTTTTCATCACAGGAATAAATTACGCTTTAACCCTTTCGATCGTGAGTTTAAAATATTCTAACTGTCCCCCCCAGAGTGAGTTTTTTTAAGGCGACCGTTATTTTAGAACGTTTGTCTTTAATGTTTCCATGGCGACGCGTCTTGCGTGTCACGAGCGCTGAACGCAGCAACAATAACACTGTATGACAGATGGATCGCTATTATTTAGTTTTTCCTTTTATATTTAAAATATTCGCAAAATTGCTTACCATGTCATCAACTATATGATATTCCGATTCTCAAATATGTGTAAGTGAGTGTGCTTTGTCGTTTTAAAACCTTTATAAATGATCTTTATCTTGATCTATAATGCGAGATGGGCGCCGCCATCTTAGTTTGCGCTGCAGTTCACAGAGTCCTGTCAGTCAGATTTACAGCAGGTGAATTCATCAATTTCTCCCGAAATATATGCAAGTAAGCGGCTGGTGAACTGGAAGAATAATAGAGTAAACTTTATAGTTACTTAGGCCCATTATGTGCGTCTGATATGAATAAATGTCGGCAAATTATATTTGTTATTGCTGCTTCCACTGATGTCGGACATCAGTGTGTATTTTATAAAACTCTTAATGTATTGTTTTAATGGTGCTTATGCATATTTAAATGTCTGAAACCTTAAAAGAAACATTATGTGGCTGAAAACGCTGCATAGCTGTGATATATGACAAGAGCTGCGCGCGTCCGTCTCGCAGCCAGAGCGCGAAAGCACAGTTTGAATCTGGCAGTTATGTGACGTCGCTGAACTTTCGAAATCCCATATGTGGGACCGTACCGCTCAGAGGGTTAAAGGAATAGTTCACCCAAAAATGAAACTTCTGTCATAATTTACTCACCCTCAAGTAGTTCCAAAGCTGTATAAATTTATTTGTTCTTCTGAACACAAAGGAAGATATTTGGAAGAATGTGGAAACTTAGTAGTAGGAAGTCAATGGTGCCCCAAAGCACCCCGGTTACCAACTTTTTTCAAAATACTTCCTTTTATGTTCAGCAGAACAAAGAAATTCATACTGGTTTAGAACAACATGAGGGTGAGTAAATGATGACAGAATTTCCATTTTTGGGTGAACTATCTCTTTAAAATATATTAAAATGGAAAACATTTATTTATACTTTAATAATATTTCACAATATTACTGTTTTACTGCATTTTTGGTCAAATAAATGCAACCTTGGTGAGCATGGGAGACTCTTTTCAAAAACATTTTGAACTGTAGTGTACAGTTGTATTCATCGTATGGACAAAAACATCTTCCCGAATATCTTCTGAAGAAAGTCATACAAGTTTGGAATGACATGAGGGTGTGTAAACAATGACAAAATTGGTAAACTATATTCCTTTTAAATGTCCGCCAATGCTTATGTAGCCACAGTGAGGTTGTTGATGTGCTAAGATATGGATTTCTCCCAAAGAAAGAGTCTTTTATTTCACACTCTCTCAGGCAGCATGAGTGCTGTGTCGACACAGTCCCACTGCATCAATTAAAAATGTGTTGCTTGAGGTTAGGCTGGATATGAGCAAGCAAGCACTTATTAATACTAGCCGCATAAAACTTGCACTCTCTGTAATTAAGGTTGACCCTGACTGCCTTATATATATATATATTTATATATAGAAGAAGTTGCTGTTTTGTGCAAAGACTCTGTGGTAAAGTTTCGCCTAATATGCTTGTGAGTTCAGAGATGAATAGATGTAAACGTGTAATGAGGTGGGGAAAACACAGAGAGGAAACAGAAGCTGTTTGCTGCACTGCATGAAGGTCATGAGTGACAGTAGCATCACTGAGCTATACATATGCATATTAACATGTGAATGATCATTTCAGGAGAGAAGAGCGCTGGTGCGGCGCTCTGTGAAGAATGACATTAAGGGCTTGATTTATTGTATGTGAAGGAGCCTCTCAGCAGCTGTTAGTCAATGGAGAATTCATAATGATGCCCTTCGCTTCATCACTGCTTTGAGTGAATGAGAGCAAGGCTGGAACTAAAAAGACCTCTGTTTTATCTAGAGAGCTCGGTCCAGTGGCCTGTTGTACATGACAGAGAGCTTTTGTAGGCATCAAATTATGATTTGTGAGTTCTTTTTTTAAAACAACAAAATCAAAAATTGACTTATCTGTACTAATTAATGCATGCTGCAGTTGCATGATTTATCTGTGCACATTATATTAAAAGAAAGAAAAAATGTGGCCTTCCAACTACTGGGATCTATTCTGGTATGTAAATTAACACTTTTTATGATCCAGTCAATCTCTGATATTTTCAATTGTGTGTTTCTCTTTTTTAATGCAATTTGTCCTCTTTTTTATTTATTTATTATGTACAATAACATTCAAATGTTTGGGGTCAGTAATATTTTTTTAATAGTAAATATTCAGTAAAGATGCATTAAATTGATCGAAAGTGACAGTAAAGACATGATGTTACAAAATATTTCTATTTTTTATTTTATTTTTTTAATGCTTTTGAACTGATAATAATAAATAAAATATTTCTGGAGCATCAAATTAGCACATTAGAATCATTTCTGAAAGATTATGTAAAATTGAAGACTGGAATAATGATGCTTTTACATTTTAAAATACATTCAAATAGAAAACAGTTATTTTAAATTGTGATAATTTTTTTTAAATATAGCTGTTTTTACTGTATTTTTGATCAAGTAGCATTGGTGAGCATAAGATATTTCTTTCAAATATATGGTCATACTTTAGTTTATGGTCCAATTCTCACTATCAATTAACTATTATCTATGGCTTTTGCCTCAATAAATTCCTAATTACTGCTTATTAGTAGTAAGTTTTAAGTTTAGGTATTGGGTATATTAAGGGATGTAGAATATGGCCATGCAGAAGGCATTAATATGTGCTTTATACATACTAATAAACAGCCAATATAATATACATGCTAATAGTGAGAACTGAACCCTAAACTAAAGTGTTACAAATTACAGACCCAAACTTTTGAATGCTGGTGTTAGTTTTCTTACTAGGTGGGATTTTACTGTACAGCACTTTGGTCTACTTAAAGTGCTTTATAAATAATACTGACTTCAATCTAAAATGTATTGTTTAAGATTTTTAAAATTTAAAATGTATTAAATTATTAACATTATTACTTTTATTGTTTAAAGGGTTAGTTCACCCAAAAATGAAAATAATGTCATTTATTATTACTCACCCTCATGCCGTTCCACACCCGTAAGACCTTTGTTCATCTTCAGAACACAAATTAAGATATTTTTTGATGAAATCCGATGGCTCAGTGAGGCCTCCATAGGGAGCAATGGCATTTCCTCTCTCAAGATCCATAAAGGTACTAAAAACATATTTAAATCAGTTCATGTGAGTACAGTGGTTCAATATTAATATTATAAAGCGACGAGAATATTTTTGGAGCGCCAAAAAAAACAAAATAACGACTTATTTAGTGATGGCCGATTTCAAAACACTGCTTCATGAAGCATCTGAGCACAAATGAATCAGTGTATCGAATCAGCGGTTCAGAGCGCCAAAGTCACGTGATTTCAGCCGTTGGCAGTTTGACACGCGATCTGAATCATGATTTGACACACTGATTCATTATGCTCCGAAGCTTCCTGAAGCAGTGTTCTGAAATCGGCCATCATTAAATAAGTCGTTATTTTGTTTTTTTGGCGCTCCAAAAATATTCTTGTCGCTTTATAATATTAATATTGAACCACTGTACTCAAATGAACTGATTTAAATGTGTTTTTAGTACATTAATGGATCTTGAGAGAGAAAGTGTCCATTGCTCCCTATGGAGGCCTCACGGAGCCATCAGATTTCAACTAAAATATCTTAATTTGTGTTCTGAAGATGAACAAAGGTCTTACGGGTGTGAAACGACATGAGGATAAGTAATAAATGACAGAATGTTCATTTTTGGGTGAACTAACCCTTTAAAATATTGCCTTCTAAAGTAAATATAGTGTAGTTTAAGTATGTTTTTATATTTATACTGGACAACAAGACAATACTGATTAATTCTATTTTATTTGACAGTGCATGATTCATCTATTCCTTCTCAAGAGCCCCTCTTGATCCAGGCTGCTTGAGATCTTTTCACCCTCTCCTTTCAACTGGGCGAGTTTTTTTACTTCTGATGGAAACAGACATGTATCCCTGGCCGTAGGAAAGAAAATAATCTTTTATTCAGCATCTCTGCATGTTCCGTCTGGATATGCATGTAGCATGTAGAAGGAGGGAAAGGTGAGTAAAATCTTTACTCATTTTGTGTAATCCCTGGGAACCATCATCCTCACAGCTCCTCTTTCATCCTAGACTCATGCTTTTCCCCTGCACTCGTTCTTCTTCAGCAACAGACAGATGATGATGGAGGCCTCACTGTTGAGTCTTAGGATCAGCACAGTGGTGTGTGATTGATACCAGGGTTAGAATCCCAAGTGAGGGTGAGTTATTTTATACACACCCACACTAATTCACACTAAAGATATCCAAACCCTTGTACACACAGAAATGTGCGCAAGGGCATTGATCAACTGTCTTGACAACTGTGAACACATGTATATACGCCCACTAGCTCTCATAGGGACATAACTGTACATCAAGCAGTATTTGCTCTTATATTCTTGCTACTTCAAGTGACGGATTGCAAAAGACAATAAGAGAAAGAAAAGAAGTAAATAAGCATGCAGACTGGATATTAATTCAGTTTGTGGGAGGTGTTTGAGTGAACGACTGGAGGGAGACTGAGAATGAGAGAGTGCTTAACATGATTTACCCAAGTAGGACATCCTTGTTGGTCCTGGAACAACATTTGTATCAACCAATCAGATTTTCGAGATAAGATTAGAGTTATGGATAGGGTTAAGCTTAGATCTGAGGTTAGGCCAACAACATTCTTATCATCTACTTACAGTATGTCTGTCTGATCATAGGGGGTTGTTTAGGCTTAGGCTTAAAGGGATAGTTCATCCAAAAATGAAATTTCTGTCATCAAAAATCTGTATGACTCTCTTTCTTCAGAAAAAAAAAAAAACTAAAAAACATAAAAGAAGATATTTAAAAGAGTGTTTTAAGTTTTCTGTTTACATTAAAGGGTTAGTTCACACAAAAATGAAATTGCCTTCATTAATTTCTCACCCTCATGTCGTTCCAAACACACAAGACGGTTGAGCTGCTGTTTACCATATGTGAGAGCTGTATGTTCGCTGATCAGTGTTTATACGTGAATAAAAGTATAAATTAAATCTATTCATCATACAGTGACTGTGTCTCTTTAGAGGACTTGGATTAAACCAATCGATTCATATGGATTTTCTTTTACAATCTCTGTATGAACGTTTTGAAGCTTCAGAGTTTTTGGGTCAATTGACTTTCAATGGATAGACAGAAATATCTCTGCTTTAATGAAAAATATCTTCATTTGTGTTTCGAAGATGAATGTGAGTCTTATGGATTTGAAATGACATGAGGGTGAGTAAATGATGACAATTTTCACTTTTGGGTGAAATATCCTTTTAAGAATATGAATGAGTGCTAAACTAAAGGTGGTGTGAATCCATACAGCATGTGTGCTATATTGGAAGCATCACAATTGCTTTGCTCAAATGAAATCAAAACATTGATCAACACACACATACACAGATTTGTTTTGCCATATTTGATATAATCTGTGTATTTCGCCATTTTTATGCACATAATTGCATACGTAATTGTTCATAAACACTACATTTTTTTATATTTTTGAAAGATGTCTATTTTGCTCATTAAGGCTGTATTTATTTGACCAAAAATACAGTAAAAACAGTAATATTTTGAAACATTTTGCAAATTAAAATAACTGTAGTCTATTTTAATGTTTTAAAATGTTATTCCTTGAAGTATGAAATAGCAGAATTTTCAGGGTCATTACTCCGGTCTTCAGTGTCACATGATCCTTCAGAAATCATTCTTTCTGAATTAAATTATGAATATCATAAAAAAAATCTTAGTGATCCCAAACTTTTGAATGGTAGTGCATAGTGGGTTGATTTTTAGTTCCAGTCCATCCCCAGGCTTATGGTTTAGGTCTATAATTATTCCAGGACTAACAAAGGATGTTAATCCAGGATCGTCCTACTTCAAATCATGCAGTAAAGAGTTTGGGAGAAAGAGAAATGATATGTGATAGGGAGGTTTTTGTAAAGGTGTTTAGTACATCCACCACAGAGACTTGGGTGACACTTGTGAAGTAAGACCTGTTTGGCTCTGTGTGATACTCTGTACACCGAGGGCTCCTGTGGCCCACTAATTAAACTGACATTGCCTCCAGCTTCTTGCCCATGGGCCGTCATGCCAGTTGATAAGGGCATTATGGGGGAGGGTGTTGTGATATGCGGTGGCCGTGGTCCTCTTGCCAGCATCAGATGTTCAGAAATCAGAGTGTGAGCGTCTGCAGTGCCTGTTTCCAGAACAGAAG
Organism: Megalobrama amblycephala; assembly: GCF_018812025.1. Lineage (NCBI taxonomy): Eukaryota > Metazoa > Chordata > Actinopteri > Cypriniformes > Xenocyprididae > Megalobrama > Megalobrama amblycephala. The sequence goes on along the minus strand of NC_063044.1, from coordinate 55,597,843 downwards.
GGTTCATCGAGCTCTGCTGCCCCGGCAGTACCGAGATAAGAGCAGACAGATGCACCCCAATGTGCCTGACGCTGTTGATAATGAACATGCACACACTAGCCTAACACTGTGCAAGCAACAAACAGTTTGTTTGTCCACAATGAACACAAAACTGCTGCGCATTGTGACAATCAAAGCCTATCAGAACATATTTGAAGTTGAAAGTTAAAAGTGAAGATGAATAACCTATTGTAACCCATTTACTTTTGTAATATTCAGAGCAGGAACTTATGGAGGATTTGGTGTGGTACTTAAATTGATAATATTTTCCTTTCTTTTTTTTTTTTTTTTTAATTAAAAAATAATAAAACAAATAAACAAACTTCTGTCAGGACCACTATTGTCAAATATGATAGATAATGCATAGAGTATGGTTCTGTTCTGGGCAAGAACTCCCTGTGCATCCATGCAGCCTAGCATGGATAAGAGCAGGGAGAGCAGCAATAACCCCTCTTAGAGTAAACAGAACAGAACCAACATTTGCAGATATATAATAATGTCAATAATTTAACATGTACACATATTTCAAGAATTAGTTTGATTCAGGGGAATCATAAGGCCAATCCTGACTGAAGAGAGGAGGAGCTGGGGATGGAGGAGGGTATATTGCTCCTGAGAAATGCAATAGCTGCTGATAATACTGAGGATCTTATATATGGATGCCGTGATAGGCGTCGTATTCCTATAGGTAGACACGAGTCACCTGGGAGTCAGCTGATGTGAGCTTGACTGACGTGACCTGCCAGAACTGACGCTAACGCTTGATATTTTTGAAACTGCTAATTTAAGTGTCACATTATAAATTGAGAAAAAAAAAAAATAAGTGAAACATTTAAATTGCATTATTGTAGCATTTAACAATTGGTTTTCTTCATCCTGTTGCCAAATGGATTTCTCTATCCATAAAATCCTCCACAATGTCTTGATATTTTTTTCCATTGGAAATAGATTAGACAATGAAAAGTAGCCATTTGGTTTCAATGATCCAGTAAATTAATGATTAATAAAGTCAAGTCCTGCCCAACATTTTTTCTTTTTTGAGAAGCTATTTCACTTGGATGTACATTACAAAAGGGAAGAAAAGACTACACTCTAAAAATTGTGTTAAAAACAACAAATCGACAAACCCAACAATTGGGTTGTTTTAACCCAGTGGTTGGGTTAAATGTTTGCCCAACGTGCTGGGCAGTTTTATTTAACCCAACTATTGTTTAAAAATGACTATATGGCTGGCTTAAAATGAACCCAAAATAGGTTGGAAATTAAAAAATCAGACACATAATTACTAGAGGCAACAATAATAATAAAAAGTTGAATATTTATTAATAAGCAATTGAATAAATGTTATTGTTTAACTATTATTCATTAAAATGTTCATTTATTAAACATTCTGTATTAATAAATGTTAATTTTCAACACATTTTGGGTCATTTTTAAACAATAGTTGAGTTAAATAAAACTATCCAGCAGGTTGTGCAAACATTTAACCCAACCACTGGGTTAAAACAACCCAGTCGTTGGGTTTGTCTATTTTCAACCCAACTTGGGTTGTTTTTAACCCAGCAATGTCCATTTCATGCCAACTTTAACATTATTCTGCACATGCTAAGTGATATCAGCAGAAAAGGAAAGTCATTTCAGAGGAAGAGCAAGTTCGTACAGTACATTTGATTAAAAAGACACTTTTTTTTCTTTGTAAAAAGCAAAATGATGAATCGAATCTAGGAACATGTATTAAAATAAAAGTAAGTACAGTAAATTTTCATTTTATTTTGACTTTTTTGTATTGTAGATTGTCGACCAATGAAATTTCACTGTGGCCGGGGCTACTCAGCTCAACCAAGCAATTTGAAAAAAATCCATTGCTGGTTAGGACGCAAACTCTGATTTACATGGAGGCAAATTGCTTGTTGTTTTACCATGTCACGTCTTGGTTACGACACGATGTAAGAAGAACAGCCCCCGTACCATGTATGCTTACATTTCACTCATGCCGAGATCAAAACAACACTAAGATTTTCAAAAGAGCACGTTCGGGTAGGCGCGCGCACACATACACACCCACACACACGTTCAGTCAGCATCAAACCAGCCAGACGAGGCCATGAGGAAGCGACTGATGAGAGGACACCCGCTGTCTTCTGCTCTCATGTGAGAAAGCTGTCAGGTTGTGTTTGTAAGATGTCAATTAAAACAGACTCCATGAATATCAGCCACCACTGCTGTTGTTCTAGCACTTTGGCCTCCATGGAAAAATACTACAGAGGACCGGCCAAATGTTTTGCCGCTGCCAATCAATAGATCCCCCTCCAGAGCAGTAAAGGTCACTTCAGGATGAAGAAGATAAATCCGTGCACTTCTACTCGACACAATAGTGGAGTATGTTGGGCTTCTGAAATGAAAAGGCAAAGGGTGTAACTATGTTGCCATTAGGAATACACTGATATTAAAGTCACAATGTAACAGAAGTAACCTTAATCGTATTAAAGATTTCTCTTAAATCTTATTAAAGCTGAAATTATATTTAGCGTCCCAGCAACCATTTAAACATTCACTGTGCTATCTAGATAGTTAGCTTGTTGGCGATTCTTTAATTTCAAATAAATACATGTTATTTCCATTGTGCATAAAACATACAATATGCTTCAAATGATTATTCATAAATGTAAATATGCACTGCTTTACTGACAATACAATGCAACGTATCTGTTGTGGAAAAAACTAATAAAGCATATTCAAGACTAACTTTGAGTGAATGTTTGATGCCAGAAAAAAAGCAAAGATAAACAGTTATTGTATAATTAAATATCCAAAATCAGTCACTATATATATATGGTAATTAAATAAATGCCAATATTAGCCATTATCCAATGTGATACAAATATATTGTGAATCTCTAGTTTCTATTGTAACAGTAACCTATTGTTTCTGTTGGCTGTAATTTTGATGTGCATCGATAACAGAGCATCAACAATTCCTTCCTTGTGCGCCTCTACTCAAACTGGGGCGGAAAATTGCAAACAAAGGATTTTCCTACTTTTCAACATTCCTTCACCTTTCCTCCCCTTATACATGATAGATGAGCTGTGGGTTGATCTGCTAATTAGCTTCTATGTGTCTCCGGTAGCTGTTTGGTGGAGGACGTTGGGACACCAGCTTTTGTTGTTGCTTGCCAGTGTCCCAGATGGGAGGCGGTAATTTTACGCCCCATATCCATTAGTAATATGCCATGCAAAAGACAGAAGTCAAACTCAGTTAGATGATACCAAGTTGTTAACATGAGAGTTTGACTGCAGCCTGAGGCAATCCGATCCCTGATTGACCTCCTCCTGTTTACTCTGCAAGGCCAGGAGTGTGTGTGTGTGTGTGTGTGTATGTGTGTGTGTCATTTTTAATGTGAGGCTGAGCATTGAATTCACATAGAGACTACAACCCAACGGCCTCTGATGTGTCTGACTTGAATGTTTAATTCTGAACCCTCAGGTGTGAAAGATACTAAGGGAGAGATTTTAGAATTGGCAGTGTTGTAGGATATTGCATCCCATATAAATGGGAAGCCTAAAACATATACATTTCACTGGCTATCTTCGACCAAGATTTCTTTAAGTGCATCAAAAGGAGGTGCTAAAGTCCCTAAATTCATTATATTGATAGCCTGAAGCCATTTGTGTCCCTCATGAACTCGTTTTGTAATCTCGCAAAACTCTCACGCCTCAGAAAGTTCCCCTGAGTGAAAGCTCTTGTTCAATAGAGCTAATTCATACTTTTAAAATCACTGATAAAATGAAAAGTAATTTCTGGGGCTTTTTCATTCCTCATTCACTCAATTCAAATCTCATTGAGATGCTTTTGAGCTCTCACTGTTTGTCTCACTGGGCTTGGAAGTGTTGAATAGAAACTGATGAAGGCAGAAGACGCCAAGTCCCGCTGCATGTCTGATATGAGTCAGGTAAATGTATATACGCCACACTAAAGGCACTGGGGCTCTATAGAAAATGACAGTAGGCTATAGTCTTTGCTTCTGAATAACAGGATTTTAATAGCATGTCATAGCAGTCTGTGCTAGTATAAAAGAGACCAGCTTGTAAGAGCAGTAAACCTCACTCTCCTGGCCTCAAGAGGCGCACTAGCGACTGACGCTAATGGCTTCAGTCTTTAGCGTCCTTGTTAGTACGCCCACCTCCCATGTCATGTCAGAAACACTGGTTCAAATCCCCCTCGGAGCAGTTCAGATAGAACCAGAGAGGTTACACATGGAATTGAGAGTGGTGGAAATTACATTTTAACATCTAGGAAAAAATCTATTATATGCAAAGGATAATTTTATAGCATTATATATATTCTAAATACACACAATTAAATAACATTTTACTTTTTTTTTTTAAATAACACACTTTTTCATATTTTGACAAAATTATGTGAAATGCATTTTAAAAAGTAATATGTTCAGTTCGTGAGTAATATTTTTATTTTGATGTCATTTTAAGTCAAGTCATCTTCATTTATATAGCACTTTTTACAATACAGATTGTTTCAAAACAGCTTCACAGTGAAAATAGGAATATTAATGGACAGAGATTGTTTTGGCTTTACAGCAGCTCTAGAAAAAAGTTATTATCGAGCTAAAGTAAGTTTTTGATTGAATCACTTCTGTTGTAAAAATGGTTAATTATTAACTTAGGGGCCACTTAAATGACACCTTTTTAACTGAAAACAGAAGACTTTTAATGCGTTCTTGCCGTTCATTTGCATGTTTAGTCTATAGGTATGCGCATTTGAATGTGTATGTGCACAGGCGCTTAGTCTTTTATACAAAGTGACAAATTACGTGTCTGGCCTGCATAATACAGAATTATTAGTCGTTTCCACGGATCCATGTGAACTGTTATCATTTTGATAGCATTTATCTATTCATAGGGGAAGGGAAGGAGGCCTTCACAGGGGATAGTTTAGTTGACATTTCAGGGCTGCGTTGTCATCATGTCTAGTCCTTCATCTCATCTGGATACGGCCTGGATCTGGCAGACTACAGTAAACCTCTGGATAAACAGAGAGAGATTAATATTAGTGTAGACACCATTCTTCTTATGATGTAGCGAGTACATCAGGTGTTATGGGAACTGTATACAGTAGCCAGCACAGATATCAAGTGGGATTTATCACGTACACTAGATAATGTTACATAAAGCTCCATCGCTTCAAAAGAATTATATTTGAAACTAGACCTCTGAGTAATACTGAAGATATTGCTATAAATTATAGTAACACCTCCCCCTTTGCCTTTCAGACGAGGCTTGTGTTTATAACAGTAACCTTGAGGGGTGGACTCATGTTCTTCACTAACAATGTTATCTCCTTGATAAACAAATACACTGACTTGCTATTTTGGGATTGGGGTGGGGGTAGGGGGTTTGTTGTGGTGAAAATGATGCTAGAACTGTGGAACATTATTGTTTATTACTCTTTGTTTAGATAATCATGGTTTAAAAGAGAATGATTTTATTATACGTTTTCATTGAAAGTCTGGGACAAGTCTGACAATCTGACTTTGCTTTGAAAAATAAAGTCTCCAAGGCTGTTTTAATATGACCTTCATATAACAAAAAGGAAATAAGAATCTGTTTTAACAAAAAACAGCCCATGGGATAAAAAAGTGGACAGTTAAAGAAACAACCACATACTGAGGATTTAGCAATGCATCAAGGCACTTTTTTATGTTTTCAGATCATATTGCTGCATTTACATTTTGCCTTTTTCATTTTTTATCATAGAAAAGTGATTATTAATTATGACCTGTGTTTTAAATCATGTTTTTAATTGAATTTTTTTGAATTGAATTGAATTGCCATATTATGGCATTGTTTCTGATTCTAAATCTAATCTCCTACTACTTCATGTTTTGAAGCTCATAACAATTCTGACTTTACACTTTCTTCTCTTTACTCAATTCCAGGATGTAACCAAGGGCTCTTGCTAAATCAGTTTTAATCAGATATTTGAAACAACAGCTGATTGAATTACATCGTAAATTAATTTAAGTTACTGATGAGCTTATAAAATCCATCTGCTTTAATCAAACTGAATTAAAGCATAGAAAGGATTGGTACGCTGATAGTGCCTTAATTCATTCCATGGCTGTATTTAAGCTCAGGCCTAAGCTAACCCAAATGTTTCTGGCTACATTTCGGCCTACTAAAATATCTTTATTTACAATTTTTATGCGGCTGCGGTAGTATATTTGGACTTAATCACAACACTAGCGTGACCCTATAATGTGATGTAGGTGTCATCAAAGCGTTATATGCACACACTGTCTCAGTGAGGCAATAAAGTCTCTCTGCTGCTATTTCTCACTTTAATCATCACTTTTAAAGGCCTGCAGCATCACACCGGCGGGGATCAGTTGTGAGATGGGCTGTCTGCTCACAAGAAAGGTGTCTAGGCTGGTTGTGCTTTTGGAGACATGTTGGCCCAGGTGATGAAGTGCAGCGCTGCAAGTTCTGTACTTTCATCCAGTGCAATCAGGCCCAACGTGGATGGCTTTCGCAGCGAGGAGCCTCCCCATCTGTCAATTCAACCCCACACCAGTGTTCATGTCACTCTCCATGATGGTGAATTAGGCTTCTCAGTGGAAAGTGCTAGTTCTTATCTGGCAGGTTTGTGGTGAGTTCCTTTCTCATGCTAAAATCATCACTGGCTGCTCCTGACTGCATGACAGGTGCTGCAAATGGATGAGGTCTTTTACATTTGCTCTGTCTCATATCTTCTGGAGGTGATGGACACATTCACTTCAATGTGGAAGATTGTTTCTGACATGAAATAAAAAAAAATTCGACTTTATCTCACAATTCTGACTTAATCTGAGAACTGCACATTTATATCTTCTAATTCTGTTTATATCTCACAATTTCTGACTATTTAAATCAGAATTAATAAAAAAAGTCAGAAATTACCTTTTTTTAGCAGTTTATTACATAGTGGGAAAAGAATGCAAAGGAAAAGAAAAGAAAAAGTTCAGAATACTCAAAACATTTAAGAAAACTAAATACAAATTCATTTTCACAAATTCATTCATTCCCATTATATACTTACATACATATAATCAAACAACATACAGTATATATGGTCTTAAAAATTTTTGCACCCCATCCTCAACCTAACCACAGGCTCTACTCTTCACCACAATGGTAACCCTACAAAACTAATATAACAACCCCCTGTAAAACCCAACATAACACAACATTAAACACTAACTTATGTCTCCCTATGTTAGACCTATGTTCATCTCTGGCTTTATTGTTCAAAATGTTATAGTCTACCCTTAAACACGTAATGAATGGCAAGACGCATTAAAAGTTTCTGTTTCTGTTCTGTTTTCAGTTAAAAATGTGTCATTTAAGCGTCATTTAAGTTAATAATTATTGATTCTTACAACGAAAGTGATTCAATCAAAAACTTTAGCTCGATAGACTTAATAGCTGCTGTAAAGCCAAAACAAACGCTGTCTATTAATTTCCTATTATCACTGTGAAGCTGCTTTGAAACAATCTGTATTGTAAGAAGCGCTATATAAATGAAGATGACTTGACCCTTGAATCAATTCTGCTCTGCTCTGATTCTGGAGCTGAGAACTGATGGCGCGGCTTGATCTTTGGTTGACCAATCAGCGGAAAGGGGCGTTTTATTCCCGCCCATGTAGAAATCGAATATTCAAGCCGTTTATCCATTTTGGTTTTATTGTTTTTCCTTTTGGTGGATTAGAACAAAGTGTGATTAAAACGAAAATAAAAATATGAAAAAAACGACTCGAGATTTGTTTATTTATGCTCACGAGGAGGGTCGAATATGTGATAAATGAATGCTTTCTTCGTTTTTCCGTTTAGAAGACAAAAACAAAAAAACAAATTATACGAAGGTACACGGACCATACTACTACTAGTACAATGAACTTTATTATTTGAGTAAAACAAACTCATTTCATTTAATCAATTTCACTGTTCAGTTTTACAGTGTACAAGTGTATAACTGGTGATTACGGGAGAAAAAAAGTCTGAATTTTTATTTTTTTTATTCTGTAGTGGAAACAAGCTTTCAAGCTTGTCAGTATGTTGTTGCTGTTTTAACCATTATTTCCCCCTCTAAACGTTTACTTTTACTCCTTGTGAATTACCTTGATGGGCATAGGATTTTTGTGTTTATCCCCTCCCAGAATCTTAATGAAATGTTTTGCATCTCTGATGCCTTTTCAGAAACGTCCTTTTGAAATAGCAAGAGGTTGTGAATAATTTCACCCTGAAGCTCTTACTCTGGTTTCACTAAGCTACTAGAGGCAAATTGATCGCTCTCGACGGGCTGAAATCTTTGCATTCTTTACGGATTTTTCCCTCTTTCTGTGTTTGTATGGGGGAAATGAGATTGCTTGCTAGGGTGATGAGACTCCAAATGGCTGTCATTTCTCCTGGAATCAGATGAAAGTGGCCACGTTGCCAGCGGAGGAGCCCAGGGTAGCGATCAGCACTCACAATTTTCCTCTTGTCCTCTCTGCTGTTATTGTATGACTCTCTGGAGGGCCTCTCATCTTATCTGTAGCTCTGACCACAGGGCCGGGCAGGGAGGCAGAGCCATCTTCTATAACTCCTCATCTGGGCTGAGTGATGGAGCGCCATTCGGTGAGGAGGTTAGCACAGATGCTGCAGTAGATCATCCTCTAGACTTTACAGTTCAGCACTCAGGCTTATACATCAGCATAGATATGTGTGTGTGGGCATGTAGGTGGGGTGATGTGTCTGCCTTAATGTGCATGTGAAGTCAAATTTATCTAATTTGTTTCTGTTTGTCTCAGTCTCTTGTCTTTTGTCTTCTCTAGAAATTCTCCTCCCCGTATTCCTGTAATCTTTGCCTGCTGTCTCCTGTGAAACGCACCACAGTAACCATGGCAATGCTGCACCTGAGCAGGAAATAGCCACTCCAAACCCAGAGAAATCAAATCCTAGCCTTGTAGCCGAATGGTGATTTCTGTTAATAGTTTGAAATATATTGATGCTGTTCCTTAAGCTTTAGAAGCATTAGACAAGTACTAATAGTATTTTATGTGATGATTAGTTTAATCCAACTCACTATAGTTTGCAGGGTATTTGTATTACATTGTGTTTTTGTGTATATATTCAGTATTCAATATAAAACCAGGGAAATTACAGTATATTGTTTCAACACCACAGCAAAAACATACAAAAACACTACTGTTCAGTAAGATTTTTTTAAAGAAATTACTACTTTTATTTAGCAAGGACACATTGAATTGACCAAAAGTGACAGTAAAGAGTTTTACAATGTTACAAAAGACTTCTATTTCAAATAAATGCTGTTATTTTTTAACTTTCTATTAATCAAATAATCCTTTAAAAAATCATGGATCATATCAGGGTATCATGGTTCCCACAGAAAATATTAAGCAGCACAACTGTTTTCAACATTGATAATCTGAAATGTTTCTTGAGCAGCAAATCATCATATTAGAATGATTTCTGAAGGATCACGTGACACTGAAGACTGGAGTAACGATACTGAAAATTCAGCTTTGACATCACAGGAATAAATTACATTTAAAAAAAATATTACAGTTGAATTGTATTAATATTTCACAATATTGCTGTTTTTACTGTATTTTTGATTAAATAAATACAGCCTTGGTGCATAAAAGACTTTAAAATCTTACTGACCCCAAACTTTTGAATGATAGTGTATAATAAATTATAAATGCATTATAATAAATAGTATATTAAATTAATAATAGTATTTTTAAAACAAGAAAGAAAAACATATAAGCAAAAGAACAAATTTGAACCAATAGAACAACAGTGCTTGGAGTCTCAAGTATTCAGTTAAACAATTCGAACTGCTGATATAACGGCCACAGTTATAAATAGTTATCAAGTATGATGCATTAGTACTGCCTGATGTTGTTTGACCAAAAAGGAGGTAATGAAATTCAATGAACTCTTGTTTTTCTCTTTAGGTCTAGCTTATTTCTATCCAGTAGGTCACCTCGAAGTCTGGGATAGATTTCACAGAAATGTATGCATAATGATGAGAAACCAACTAAAGCAACAGTCAACCCCACCCACCAAGATGGCACTGGTATCAGGGCAGTATTAGCGGTGAGTGCCAGCCCAGGCTGGAGCTCCAGCAGTGTGTAAATGGCTTCATGGGGACCTGTTGGCCTCCTGACGGGCTTGCAGATGGCCTGAAGTTTGTTTTTCTCTCTCTCTCTCTCTCTCTCTCTCTCTCTCCTCATGACGAGGCTGAGTCAAAGCACCGATGGCAGCTCACGCAATGGTGGCGTTCTGCCAGCCGAAGAATCTGTGACGGCAGTGCTCACTGACGCTGCACGAGCAGACACGAATGCAAGCACACCCACGCATTCACAAAATGCTTCGCTCATATTCATACATCACATCTCCTCATTTTCCCTATCAGATTGTCAGAGTAGGACTGTAAATGTCATCCATCTAACTCCGGCTCTGTTGGAGTATGTCATTGGTGTGTGTAGGCTTTTGTTTTGCTTGTGTTTGCTGGTATGTGCGGCTTGCGGGGAGAAAAAAGAGCCATTACTCACTAGCAAAAGAAGTCACACTGACAAACACCTGTAGGTGGGTTGAGTCTGTGTGCTACTGTGACAGAGTGCTAACCTAAATCAATGCAGTCTGTTCATGAACGTCCCAGCCTCTTACACGTCTGAGCAATTTTTAACTGACCCTGTGCCCATAGTGTCTCTTCTGCCTTGTGCCTTTTTCTCTAATTCACCTCGCTGGAGCCTCATGGGATAGATAGCCGGCGCCACAATCCTCTCAGATTAAAACTACACCTTTAAATCACCAAAAAGGACTAAACCTTGTCTTAATGAGACCAGTAAATGCTGATACCTCACTTGCAAACTGAGGTAAGGCAACATTTATAATTCAATGCCATGTTTAGATTTAAACAGTGTTTTTAAAAACATTTAAATAATGCGATGAAATGTTGCTAGCTAAGCTACAAGCTATTCTACTAGCTTACCAACGTTTTTTATCTTCAAACCAATCTTGGGTCTTCGGCTGACAAAGTTTAAATCCTGTCTGGCCCTGTTTCCACCTGGTTTTGGTTGATCAGATCACAAGTGGTCGATGCTAAATACAAGTGTAAACAGGGTGTAAAACGTTTTGAGCTTGTCCACTTTTGACCACTTCCAGAGGTAGTCGAATACGCATTCGACCGGATTGCTTTCGTAGTGTAGACGCTCACGTGGTCGAATGTGTTCAAACAGCCACTAAAGACCACCTACTCTCTGCATTCTGAGTCTGACTTAAAGGTGCCGTTGAACGTCTTTTCAAAAGATGTAATATAAGTCTAAGGTGTCCCCTAAATGTGTCTGTGAAGTTTCATCTCAAAATACCCCATAGATTTTTTTTTATTCATTTTTTTAACTGCCTATTTTGGGGCATCATTAACTATGCACCGATTCAGGCTGCGGCCCCTTTAAATCTCGCGCTCCCTGCCCCCCTGAGCTCTCGACTATAAGTGCAGTTATACAGTGCATAAACAAAGTTCACACAGCTAATATAACCCTCAAATGGATCTTTACAAGATGTTCGTCATTCATGCTGCATGCATACATCGATTCCTGTGAGTATAGTATTTATTTGGATGTTTACATTTGATTTTGCCTTGAACATGAGCTGGCATACGCAAATATTAATACATATTAATGATCCCGACTGTTACGTAACAGTCGGTGTTATGTTGAGATTCGCCTGTTCTTCGGAGGTCTTTTAAACAAATGAGATTTATATAAGAAGGAGGAAGCAATGGAGTTTGAAACTCACTGTATGTCATTTCCATGTACTGAACTCTTGTTATTCAGCTATGCCAAGTTAAATTCAATTTTTGATTCTAGGGCACCTTTAATGCCTTAAACCTTAAACATGGGATTTAAACTTTGTCGGCTGAAGAACCAAGTTTGGTTTGAAGATGAAAAACTTACCAAGCACAATGTTCTCTCACCATTCCTGATTTCTAACACTCACAGCGTTCGGTGTGGTCTTGCGGCTGTCAGGGTACAAAGTAAAGCTGCTGCTCTCCATATGTTTTTCCATCATCTCCGGGTGCGTTCATATTTAAATTGCGTGAGCTTATTTTGTCCATTAGATCAAAAGATCTGAAAAAACTCCTTTACCGTCCCCCAAAGAAATCAGGACACAAGTGGTCAGTGTTGCCAGACGTAGGCCTACAATAATTATTGTATTTGTATGATAATTTTGACTTCTATACAATGTACGATCAATAATGAAAAAAAAAATCCCATACTGTACGATAATTTCAGAATTTTGTGACACTTCAAATGATGGTCATTGTAATCATAGGGTCTCTATACTCATTGATCTAGCTGTGGATCCTACGTCTGCTGTCATGATTATAAGGCAGAATCATGTGTTATGCATGTCTTACGCATCTCATCTCATGTTACGTCTTCTTAATCATCGTGGAGAATGACTCTCTCTCACAAGCACAAGTTAATGTTCCTGCCGCAGCACTTTTAGGTCAGTTGTTTCCCACTAAGGTATGCCTAGTTATTTATCTGCTGTGGTAATTTGCAGGTTGTGGCAAAAAGTTGCTGGCCTAGATAAATAGCTGTATTCTGTACGTTTGACACGTCAAGTCAGCTTTATTTATATAGCGCTTTTTACAATGCAGAGTGTGTCAAAGTAGCTTTACAGTGATAAAGGGAACATCATTTTGGCTGTACAGCAGCTTTAGAAATGTGATTGTCCAGCTTAAGTTCAGTATTTATTCATTCCAATACAGAAGCTCTGGAGAAAAAGAGTGATGTCAATGTCCAGCTCAGTTCAGTTCACATACAATGTCAATGCGGGCAGATCAAAAACATATCAAAAACTGGTGATAATTTTCTTCCAAATACGATAATTTTGAGCATCTGGTATGATACTTGGACATTTCCAATCTGGCAACACTGGAAGTGGTTGAAGGTGGACAAAAGAGACGGATTAAAATACGAGGTGTAAACGGGTATGTGTCTCCCTCATCCACTTGTGATCCGATCAACCAAAACATATTAATACCAGGTGGAAACAGGGCCCTAGAGGAATATTATCTAAGCTGAAAGCTACCCTTTAGAGAAAGTAGAAGTACCATCCAACTGATACATATGAGTGAGTCAATTATGCTACAATTACGAAACTAAACTAAACTGAGTTTCATGATTCATATTGATTCAACTGATTCATTTAAAAGAGTCACTCATTCTCGATTCAAGCATCGTTTGTTCTCATTCTAAATAGCTGACAGAGAATACTTTAAACACATCCTTTATTTTACTGAAATGTTGTATGAAAAAATGTAACAATTTTGCTCTCTTGATTCAACCAATTCAGTGAACCGATTCAAATGAGTTATTCATTCCTGATTCGCATTTGTTTCAATTGTCATCATTTGTTCTGATTCTAAACAGTCGATTGATAATACTGTAAATCATGTTTATTGCTGAAATATTGTCAAAAAAAAAAAACGTTTTTCTCTCCTATTATTTGACAGACTCAATGAAAAGAACTGATTCAACTGATTCATAGCAGGTGTTCACATCTGGGTCCTCAATATCCACTCTGATCAAACTCACCTGCCTGTAACTTTCTACTAATCCTGAAGAGCTTGATTAGCTTGTTCAAGTGTGTTTGATTAGGGTTGGAACTGAACTCTGCAGGAAATAGACCTCGAGGGCCAGAGTTGAGAAACCCTGATATACAGATTGTTCGGATTCTAAACAGCCGACAGAATACAGTAAACACAGTAAATCTTTATTGCTGAAATATACTCACATTTTTCTTGACTGTTCCCCAATTTGAACATTGTTTGTTCTAATTTTAAACAGCTGACAGGGAATTCTCTAAACATGTTTATCTTTGCTGAAATATTGTCAAGAAAAATGTAATGCCTTTCCTCTCTCTCTCTCTCTCTCTCTCTCTCTCTCTATTCATGATTCAGAAAAATGTGACATTTCTATCTCCTGATTTGACTGATTAATTGAAAAGAACTGATTCAGAAGACTCATTCATAATTCGGACAATGTTTGTGCTGATTTTAAACAATGTCAGAGAATACTGTAAATGAGTCATATTGTCAAGAAAAAATGTAGTTTTTTCTCTGATTCAATCTATTTATTAGAAAAGACCCAATTCAAAATAATAATGCATTCCGAATTCATGCATAGTTTGTTCTTATTCTAAACAGCTGACAGATAATACTGTAAACATGTCTTTTTTGCTGAAATACTGTCAAGCTAAATTTACAGTTTTTTCAATGCTGATGTCCATCGGTGCATTTGGATGGTGGATGAGCTCATGCTAGATAATGCTGCCTTTTCCAGCAGGGCTCCCTCTGTTCTACCTGTTCTTCTGACATTCCTGGCGTGACTGACTGTACAAACAGGCTGATACCAAAGGGAATGTGTTGTCAGAGAGCATTAACGTGACCTCTAACCTGAGAGGCCGATGGTGCTGTGCACCAGACTGTAGCTCTGGTCTGTAGCATCCACACCCATCTCACTCTCTGTTCTTCTGCGCTCTGGGCGATGACTCTATCCGTTTATTTGACTTTCCCCTGCAGTTATTTGTGCCGCGTCAGTGCCCTGGCAGCTGGTGTGCAACGTGCCACCTTCACCTCTTATTAGGCACATATTTCACATCTCTTCTTCTCTCACTCGCTCAGGTCCGCTCTCTGTGCATGATTTCGGGTTTCGGTCCAATTCTTTTAGAAAGCCATTGCAGGCAGTTCCTATAATGCACATATATCTAGGTTTTTTATATAGGCAAAGATTTGAGAAAACTGTGTTAAGAATACTGATCAGCATTTTTGACAAGGATCAATGTAATATTTCTTTTGACCTTTTTTTTTTTTAGCTTTTCTTTTTAGTATAAGTTAAATGTTTCAAAGAATATGTGCAGCAGGATTTGTTAGGATGCAAATTTGCTGGATTTGCACTAGAAGTACAGTTGTTCCACTATATATGTTTTTTACATTTCAGTTTCAGTTTAGTTAGTATGTCTTTAGTGACATGACAAATATTTTAAAATCTTAGTACAAAAAGTTAAACTAAATGAAAATGAGAAATGTTACCTTGACAACTTGCTGAAATAAAATAAGTTTATTTTATTTTATTTCAGTTAAAGGATTAGTTCACTTCAGAATTAAAATTTCCTGATAATTTACTCAACCCCCATGTCATCCAAAATGTTTATATCTTTCTTTCTTCAGTCGAAAAGATAAAATTATGGTTTTAAGGAAAACATTCCAGGATTTTTTTTTCCATATAGTGGACTTCAACAGTTTTCTAATGGGTTGAAGGTCCAAACTGCAGTTTCAGTGCAGCTTCAAAGGGCTCTACATGATCCCAGATGAGGAATAAGGGTCTTATCTAGCGAAACGATCATTTAAAAAAAAACAAATTCTCATCATCCACTGCTCTGTGATGCTCCACAGATTACGTAATAACGTTGGAAAGGTCACGTGTGACGTAGGCGGAAGTATCCAGTGTCTACAAAGTGAATGTGCAAAGGCTAAGTCAAAAGCCTTTTACAAAAAAAGGTAACAACAATGTCGGACAATTTTTAAGTTGGAGGAGAAAATGAGGTGGAGTTTTTCGCCCTACCACGGTACATTCGCCTACGTCACCCGTGACTTTTCCAACATGATTACTTAATGGGTGGCGGATCAGAGCAGAGCAGTGCAAGATGAGCCTTTGTGGTTAAAAAGTATATACAGTTTTTTTTTTTTTTAAATGAATGATCGTTTCACTAGATAAGACCCTTATTCCTTGGCTGGCATCATGTAGAGCCCTTTGAAGGTGCACTGAAACTGCAATTTGGACCTTCAACCCATTGGTAATTGTTGAAATCCACTATGGAGAAAAATAATGTTTTCCTCAAAACCATAATTTCTTTTCAACTGAGGAAAGAAAGATATGAACATCTTGGATGACATGGGGGTGAGTAAATTATCAGGAAATTGTGAACTAATCCTTTAATGTTTATTGTATTTTTGATTTTTATGGTTTTAATTTTAGTTGATTATGATAACTATGATACATACAAATGTACAAAAACAGTGCAAAATGAAAATAATAGTAGATAATAGTATTAGTGTAAAACAACAAATTATTATAAGAAATAAAAATGCTTCTCTCTCTCTTTCTCACACTCTTTCTCTGTGCTTTTTTTTATACCTTTACTTCATCCCCTGGGTCAAATTAGCATAGGAAGGTTGGTAAATGTGTTCAGTTTATGCATATAAACCCCAAGCCCTCTATTCAGTTGCAATACTGAATACACTGAAACATTTTAAAGCTGATATCTTATATTGTATGTTGGTATATGTTTGTACTTTAAGGTTTTTGCATTTTCTGCTCTGATTTTGATAAATAAGCAGAATAGATTTAAACATGAAAAAGTGTTAAATTGAGTGAAAGCCCAGTCAAACTGTTTAATTAACAAACATTCAAGGGGAAGGTAATGTGTGGAATGTTTTGAGTGGCATCATTTTAATTCTTTAGAAACCGCACAGTTGTTGTATTGCATGTTACAGAAAAAATAAAAAGCAAAATAATAATAAAAATAATAATAAAAGACAAAAGACTTTAGGGGGGTTTTATGGCAGTGTAAGCTGCTGTGATTGATTGTGGGTAACAGAGGATAAGCCTTATTCTAGGCCAATTCCACTACTACTTAAAATATGTGTAGCTCCAGGTAAAATAGGGCTATATTCTTTTTTCCTTCGTGCATTTAGGTCTAGAGTTAAATATTTACCTTTACAGCACTTAATGTGACTTAATTAAATATACATTGTTCTCTCTTCTCATTATAAATACATTTCTTCCACCCAGGAAAAAAAAGACAAGAAAGAATGTACATGGCGAACCAAGTTAAACCAAGGTGAAAGTACTTCTGATTGGGCAGACTTGATTATGATCATGTTCTGATATTTATCCACAGCATTCATTGCAGGAACAACTGTCATGGACTAACCTGAAATGAAATGCCTTGCTTAAGTTCATGAATCACCCCTTTGATGCAAACCTGCAATAGGTGATGGTTAAAATATAGAAGTGCTTGTACCGTGTATCGGTGCATACTGGCCCACTTCGAGCACTTGTTACAGCATCTACCAGGGGTTTACAGGGTCATACTAACCCGCCAAACTCAATGGCTTCTGTTGCTAGACATGTTTGGGTGTGATGTTGTCTTGTTGGCTGGAAAGAAGAACCCAACCCTTGTCTCAGCGATGGCCTCTTATTGGTCCCAGACAGTCTTTTCACAGGCCAATGAGATCACAGTGTTTATTTTGGCTTTCATCTGTTATGAAATGCCCTCTTTTCATTCCAGCTCTGTTTAAGGAGGAGGGCATTGGCCTTGTTTTCTGTGAACTCAGTGAGGACACTCATCCATGGCTTCTTTCTCTTACTCTCGCTCCCTCACTTTCTGTTTGTATGATTTTATAATGCTCTATAAATTCAGCCGCAGAGGCCATATTGAAAGACAAGGTCGACAATAAACCAGCTGGGGGTGTGTGTAAATTGAAGCCTGTAGAGCCAATACTGCACAAACACAAGAGATATACTTTCAAAGCTACTCACCTTTTCGCCTCATCTCTATAACAGAAGACCAAGATAATCCTTCCCAGCACATATTCATTTTAAAACATTCTGATTCTATAGATACTGTACTCTTGAATTGACCACTTCAGAGATAATGCTCTTTGAAAAACAAAGGGATCCATAATGGGAACCAGAGTTTCAAATTTTTTGGTGATCTGTGTAGAGGCTATGTAGTAAATGGTAATGGAAATTACCCATAAGTGTTTAGTATTTGTGCTGTTTATTTTGTTTATTGTGCTGTTTATATTTATTTTGGGATGATGTATAAGCATGGGTTTTGAAGTACAATCCAATGAGCGGCCATAGTGCTTTGGTGGTGTTGTTTTTCTCTTTGAACGGCAGGGTTGTATGCTGTTTAGAAAATAATTTTAAAATGAATTTATTAATTGAATTTTAAAAATCAATTCAGTTCTTGTGTTTAAATTGAGATAAACTGAATTGCAATCGTATAGGGACATATGAATTTAAAGAAAATTCATAGACAGACAGATAGACAGGTAGATATATAGACAGATAGATAGATAGCAGTAGGGGCATGATTCTCGCTTGGGATGCGAGAGGTCTCGGGTTCAAATCCCGGACGAGCCCCCATTTTATTACGATCCGTCTAGGTTAAATCATAACAAATAAAAAAAGAAAAAGAAAAATGCTCTCCCCCCGCCCAGTCGTCAGACCATAAAGAAACCACTGAATTGAAGATTCAAGAAAAATGATTAACATTTTATTAAAATGAAAAAAAAAAAAAAAAATATAGAGATGACTGGGAACGCTAATGGATTTTATACCTTTTTGACAGAAAAAAACAAATGTCCTATAGCAGGTTTGCATCAAAGGGGTGATTCATGAACTTGAGCAAGGCATTTCATTTCAGGTTAGTCCATGACAGATGCAATGAATGCTGTGGATAAATATCAGAACATGATCATAATCAAGTCTGCCCAATCAGAAAATAAACAATTATGAACACAATTGAGAATTTCAGGGTAACATAAACCAGTAGGTGTATAATCTTCAGGAAGACCCAAGGCCCAAAATAACAAACAAAATGGGTAATAAACAAAAGATCCAAACTAACTTCCCTCAAAATATCCAAATCAAAGTGCAACAAATTACCCTAACTACACTAACAAAAACAGAGCAAACGTAATTTCAAAGAAAAGGGCAGGTCAACCCTACACAACACCATCACTGAAAAGAAAAGATTGTAACAGAATCATGCATAATGGTGGTCTGGTGGCTGGAGAGGAGACAGGAGAAGTGCGACCGGCCTGGAATCATAACAGCTCAACTTCAGGAAGCAGAAAAGATGGTTTTAAACCCTCAATCAATCGTCACGATCCAAACCCTACAGAGAGAGGTGGAGCCATCCCGCAGCTGATTACGGGATCCTACTTAGAACAAACAGAGCAGAAAGAACACACACACAGAAATAGCAATAACAGAAAACACAAACAAAATATACCCAAATCTGAATGCAATATACAGAATCAAAACATAATATACAGAATTACACATAATTCTGTAAGAATGGATAGATTCCAATTCAATTACCTGTGAGGCGTGGCCAAATTGTTTAAAATTTGTACTTATTCAATTCTGAATTTTGAATGAACCCTGGTGAACAGCCACTTAACCGCCCATCATCCTCTGAGCGGCAGACAATGAAGCACGTTTATAGCTGGAAGTCAGAGATTTCAAGTAGGTATATCTTATATCCCACATTTGGATAGTTTCACACAATGAGATTTACCATCTAGACGCAACAGTTTGAGTCTCAAAGGTGTTTTTGCTTACCTTACCCCTTCGTGGATAGGTAATGAGGTCCAGTTGTTTTTCTGATTATCCCACCCTGCCATGTTTGTACGGTTGCGGTTGCCCAGGGGGATGCTGACACGTGCACAGAGGACTCACAAACCTCCCATCTGACAAAGTGGTGCGTTTCATGCGACAGCTGCAATAAACTCAGCCATTCATCCCAATGAACGTGATTCTGCTTGACTTGTTTTATTAATAGAAATCAAAGGTTCTCATTCAATAAAGGGCAGGGGTTTAATGAATTAACACATGCATCTGTAAATGTCACTGATTTGAGCTTTTTTACATTTTCAGATCCTTTTAAAGTAACTCTATGGTGCCTATCAAAGCCCAAATTGGTATCGTCCCCGTTGATTGATGGTAGGTTTTTTTGAGAAAAGCCTCAAGGGTTTCTACTTTGATCCACCAACCTGAGGTTCTCATTATGACTCTCTCATGAACTGAATCTTTCTAGTCAATAAAGTGAATAGAGAGGGAGGAACTGAGAAGAAACGATTTTTTTACACTCTATTTTTAGACATTTTGGTTTCTTATTATATAGAACCAGTCTGAGATGTATACGTTTCCGTGGCATTTCAACAAAGCACATGATGTTAGACTGTCACTTGTGTGAGCCACATACCAATGTGTGAATTTGATGATTAGGGAATGAATAGATGGGGAGTGGCAAAAAAGAAAAAAGATCAAAAGAGACAAAGAGGTCGAGAGAAAGAGGAAGTAAGTTCATTTCGCAGAATGAGCTGTTCAATCGCCCTGAAAGTTGGCAGAGCAATTGCCATTTGAGGTGTCTGATCTAGACTGCTCCCCCAACTCGCTCTGACCTTCAAGATGGCCAGTCTGAAAGGACTTTGGAGAAGCATCCAATCTAGCCTTTTTCTCAGCCCATAACCCTTCAAACGCTGCGTATGGATATATTGAGCTATACGTGTATGTGTGTGTGTGTGTGTGTGTGTGTGTCTATGCTATTCCCAAACTTAGCTTCTCACTGCTTCTCATTTAAAGTTGGTAAAGACAAACAGGAAAAAGCAGTGGTCCATAGACTGCACAAATAGACCCCTGGAAAACAGGCAGCGAGAAAAGTTGGAGGTGTGAGGATGGTAAACATTGGTTTGTTTTTCTGCTCTAATGCTCTACCCTGCGGAGGTGCCTCAGTTATTTTGAACCTCTGGGACATAAACACCCCGTCTCATAAATACCATGTGCCTCTCGCTCACCTCCAGGTCTGCAGTCCTAGAAGTGATACTAGAAGCTACTTTGAAACTCTAGCTTCCCAAGTTACAAGCTATTCATATTTTAAAGTTGTTACAGTAAAATAAGGTACTTTTTTGTACAGTTTTTACCTACAAGCTAACTACACTGAACCAAGCCTGATTAACACATGACGAATGCTCAACTTTGAGTAAAACGCTGCACTCTTCACTGTCACTTTTTAGCCAGTCATCGAATCAGAGAGGAGGGGCAGGACAAATACAACACGACCAACCGCCACATTCTACTTGTACAACGTCAACAGATGAAAAAAAACAAGAGCCAGAGCAAATACTTTACATTGTATCAACATTTTTATATGGAAACAGTACAGAAACAAGCGCTCTCAAGCTCGTTTTCAGCAGAGCGCCTAGCGTTTTTCCACTGGCTTAAAATGCTTTGGTGGACATGCAGCCTATTTGTCATAAAACTAGAGAGGATCTGGATCTAAGTTACTCTAAAAAAGTAAAATTTTACTAGTTAGTAATTACATCTTCAACAGTGTAATTGGATTACTGTACAAATTACTCTCTCTAAAAAGTATTGCATTATTAATTGCCTTCTAAATCCTTTATACACCTCAACCACTTACAAGGATACAATACAAGGATAGACATGAAACTGCTCTTAATTCTTTTAAATAAATAATATAAAATTGCATAAATTATTCTTGAACTTGGAAGGTTACATTAAAAACATACATTTTAACAGTAGATGTTACATTTTGACATTAAGTCCAATATTGTTATATATAGAATTGTTCTGTAGTCTATACAGATATTTAATGCAAAAACATCAGAAGTGACTGTAATTAAATTACAGAAAAATTAAGAGTAATTACTTGCTTTAATTTTTAAGAGAAAAGTAATTAAACTACAGTTATTAATTATTTGATAATGCAACACTGTGAATATAGTCACAGTTATGGACTCTAATTTTGATGTTCTGTTTTTTTCCCTTTATTTCCTGTTTCCCTGCTCTGTTTAGTTTCGGTTTCTTGTGTTACTGGTCCTCGTTTGTTTCTGTGGTTACTTATGATTTGCACCTGTCTTTCGTTGTGTTCGACTTGTATTTATACTCCCTGGTATGTTCAGTCCCTTGTCGGTTCTTGTGAATTATAATGTTTGATTTGCTATATCTCCTATGTTTCCTCTGATATCTCCTGATTGTTACGGATTATAAATAAAGACTGTTTTGTTGGATACTCCTGAGTTCAGTTCATGTGTGCTGCAAGCCAACGTGTGCGTGTGTGTGTGTGTGTGTGTGTGTGTGTGTGTGTGTGTGTGTGTGTGTGTGTGTGTGTGTGTGTGTGCTTGTTTTCGTGATTTATGAGGACACAAATTTGAATAATGACATGTATTACACTGGTATTACAACGTAAATGTGTTTTATGAGGACATTTCATGAGTCCTCATATTTGATATCTTTGCAATTAAAAAACTAATTAACCTAAAAAATAAATGAAAAATATCATTCTGATATAAGTATTCAGACCCTTTGCAATGACATTTGAAAATGAGCTCAAAATGGATCTAATTTTTCTGAATCATATTTGAGATGTTTAATAATATTTTATTATTGAACTGTTTTAGTTAAATTAGTGATTTAAATGAACTGATTCACTAACTAAAATCACTAACTAAACGAACAGAATCACTAACTAAATGAACTGATTCACTCACTAAAATTATTTGATTATTGCGTCAGTTCACTTTGTTGTCACTTTGTAGATTAAAAGTAGTGATACACATTTTTTTTGCTTCAAGTCTTACTTGAAAAGTAACTCAATTAGTTTAAAAGTAACACTGCTTTAGAAAAGGCTGAGCTGCTTTTCGCTAGGCTACTGAAAAATGTTAGCAGTGTTGCTACTTAGTTATATGCTCCATAACACTCTGTCCAGGAAGTGGATCTTTTTCATTTGCAGCCAAAGAAAAAATTTACAAACCAAAAGTTAAAACCAGCAGTGTGGGGAAAATGTGATTTTAGCCTATATTTTCAACTCTCAGCAAGACTCTTGTAGCCTTTGAGGCCTCACCGAGGTAGCTCACCATCTTTGTGAGCTTAAGGGAGGCTTCCATTGATGTTCTAAATGTCTGCCTCCAGCTGTCTTAATATCACACAAGTACACACAAACGCACACAGACACCGATAGACCGGGCTTGATTAAACATTCTTGAGGTGTTAGCTGGTAATCTGTCACTGAACTTCTAAGGAGCCGTTTAAGTTTGGCCTCCATGTGTCACCCGACGTGGCATGATAGGCCGTTCCTCACAAACACAATTCGTTCTGCTCTTAATGTGGCCACAGAATCTACAGCACTGTGAAGACCTTAGACAGCTTTAGTGCCGTGCTTATTGAATGGAGGTGAAATCTCTGCTTTCTCCACACAAAATACACAAGATCTGATGTACAATAAGATATGACTCAAAAAGCTCCTCTATATGTGCCGTATGTAATCTCAGAAAGCTCTCAGTTATATTTTCAAATGTTTGCATTAAAGGTTTTTGGATAAATCGAAACCGTTTTTGAAATTAAGATACTCTACAGCATGGGTTTTCCAAAAAAGGGACCACAAGGGGACTAAACGGGTGCACTTAAGATAGTAATTAAATACGTTTCAAGTAATGTTTATTTTTTATTTGTTTAATTTATTTCATTCTGCTATTGAAAACATTTAAAGACTGGTCAGAAATAATGAGATTAAGTTTGATTATTTTACTCTCTTTAAGCAAAAAAAAAAAAAATCTGTATGCTCTCTATTTAAAGAAATTACCGTCTTAAACAACTAAGATATTAAAAATGTCTCACTGCTGATTTTCTTTTCCTGTGGGCTCACATCCGGACATTTTCTGAATTGTTGCATCCTTTCACACTGTATCATATCATGCATCTCAGTGTGAATCATGTTAGGTAAAAGTGGCACTATTGGTTGAACACCATCTCAGGGGGCCATTGAATTCAATTAAGCATCTGAAAGGCTGGAGACCTCATGTGTGTCAAATGAATTTGAGACTGCTGGTGTGTCTGCCTCTGTACGGTACTGTCAGAAGACAGTTGCCATGACAGCCAATCGCAAGCCTGCTGTTAGTACAGCTACAGGTTAGTGAAACCATGACTGACTCGGAGATCGGCTGGACCTTTGTTTCCGCACTTGGCCACAATGTTTGTGATCGTGTTAAAAGGCCACAATTATTACCTCTGTAATTAGATGGTTTTATGTGGGCAGAAAGGAGAATGACCACTGGCTTTTCACACCTCTGCGAACACATGGCAAATGATGTCCATTGTGAAGTATAATGAAGAGATTTTAGCATTCCTTTGGCTGTTTATTGTGACCCTGGCACCTTAACAAGCTACATCAGAATACATTTTCTTTCTCATGAGAGGTATAGAAGGTCTAAATGTGTTTTGATGAGCCATGTGGGATTTTTACTTCCCTTCAATGCTTTACCTATAAAAGGCTACTGTGGTCATTTAGACAGTGATTCCCCTCCCATGGGGGTGCTTAAACAGCTTTATTACTCCCTGTATTTGGATAGATTTTGGTTTTAATTTGTTATTAAAAAGCTATAAAATAGAAAATTAATCTCATGATTTTTTCAGATTTTTTGGAAAAGAAAAGAAAATGTCTGCCTTTTAAATTTGTGGACACTACAGTTCTTTTAAACTTTCGATTCCTCAAAGAATCCTGAAAAAAAAAAAGTCAGGGTTTCCACAAAAATATTAAGAAGCACAACTGGTTTCAGCTTTGAATATAAGAAATGCTTTTTGAGCAGCAAATCAGGGGTGCGTTTCCCATACAATGACGTTACTCGCTGCCATAGCAGGCCTACGATGCATTGTTGAAAAACTAGCTAGCTAGTCACGACTGTTTCCCGAAACCATATCATCACAAACCTGTTGTTCAGCCATGTTGGTGAACGATGTCATGCAGGTGGTGGAGTAATAACTTTTTTAAATGAATCTGTTTGAGATCAAATTAATGCTAGATTTTTTGCTATAAATTACAGATATGGCATCTGAGGACCAATTCTCATTTTTCTCAGTTATTTTGCTTTATTTACAGATTCAAAGCTCGTTCTTGCATACTAGAACACACATGCACATGCGCACTCTTCAAAAACAGTGCTTAAATTCTCTTGACAAACTAAAATATGAAAATGACATTTGTACATTTTATTCTAAATAATACATAGTACTTAATGTCATCTTGCTTATTTTGCTCAAGATAACAATTTAGTAAGTACACATGTCATAAAAACAAGAAACTATGCTTTAACCACAGCTCGAGAGCTGTTGTTCCAACCACACAAGTTTCTGATGCAGTTTGCAAATGTTCGTTTGAACGATGGTTTTGGGGAACACCAAATCATTGAACACTGTAAACCCGGATAATTAGAATCTACTTAAAAAAACCGAGGTAACTCGTTGCCTTAAAATACTTAAGTAATGAAGCATTAGTTGAATAAGTGAAGTGGACTATGTTCAATGTACTTAAGCCCATAATCTAAATTTTGCTGTTTTTCTGTGACTTTTTAGTAGCTTGTTTTCAGAGTTGATCTGTTTATCATTATATTATGCTTGTCACCGTTGTTGAGATACAGACGCTGATTCTTGATGTCTGTGTGTGCCTAAAATATATATACAACTTTAAAAAAAAAAAAAAAAAAAAAAAAAAAATGTATTGTAAAAGTTGATCTTCTGCTGTAGAATCACAGTGCTGCTGTAATCAATAATGTAAATCTAACTCAGAGATTGGGCTCTAAATGAGTTCAGTGATTCAGATCAAATAATGATTATGTGAAAACATAATCAACACCACCTGATCATCTTTTAACTTTGCTTGTCTGGTTGGTGTTACGTGTAGCTGGTCAAGAGATGAGGCAGATGCGGATTTCCACAATAATATAACACTTTAATCAAACAAGGGCAAGGAACGCCAACATACACATTAAACAACATACAGAACGGACAAGGAGTGAAGGGAGTGAGTGCATTATAAAGGGAGTGCAGATAATAGAGTCCAGGTGCAGGTGATCCGTGATGATGAGGAACTGACGAGGGAAGTGAGTGCAGGTGTGGAGAACAGGAGGATCTTGGGAATTGAAGTCCAGGGAAACAAGGGTTCTGTGACATTACCCCCCCTCCCGGTAGGCGCGTCCTCGCGCCGTAGATGAAACAACCGGGAGGGGGGCGGGCGCCCTGGAGACCTCAAGCTGGTGCAGGGGGAGGAGCAAACTGGAGTGGAGGTCTCCAGGGCAGGTTCAAAAGCCATGGCAGGTCAGGGGCTGAAGGCAGCCATGGCGGGTCAGGGGCTGAAGGCAGCCATGGCGGGTCAGGGGCTGAAGGCAGCCATGGCGGGTCAGGTGAAGGCAGCCAT
This sequence comes from Megalobrama amblycephala, assembly GCF_018812025.1. Taxonomy (NCBI): domain Eukaryota; kingdom Metazoa; phylum Chordata; class Actinopteri; order Cypriniformes; family Xenocyprididae; genus Megalobrama; species Megalobrama amblycephala. The sequence goes on along the minus strand of NC_063044.1, from coordinate 55,571,663 downwards.
GGGGGTCAGGTGCACATGCAGCGGGCATACATGGCGGGTCAGGTGCAGCGGGCAGCCATGGCGGGTCAGGAGCCGAAGCCTTCGAGGCGTTGAGCCCAGGCGTCGCTGAAGGACTGGCGGGTGATGGCGGAACAGAAGGCTCCGCCGACCGAAGCGCAGCCGGGGCTCCAGAAGGCCGCAGTGAAAGCAGGAGGACAGCCAACAAAACGAACACTGGGGGGAGTGAGGAGGCCAACTGAATCCGAGGGACGGAGTGACGGAGCGGAGACGGAGGAGTGAAGTCCAGAGGGGAGGGCAGGCTGATGAATGACCAAGGTGTGAGTGGAGGCAGGATGGATACTGGTGAAGCTGGAGGACTGAAGGGCAACGGTGGAGCAGAGGGAGGTTGGAGCCGGGGTGAAGGTAATCGCCCAGAGGTCCAAGGTGGAGATCTGGGCGAGGGGGCTTGAGGTGGAGGTGCAGTATAGACATGACTTGGAGGAGGCGGGAGAGGGAGGCAGGGAGGGAAAACAGTCTTTACAAAGTTCATAATGAAGGGCTCGGTGGCGGAGACTGGCGCTGCTTGCTCGGCGGCGGAGACTGGCGCTGCTTGCTCGGCGGCGGAGACTGGCGCTGCTTGCCCGGCGGCGGAGACTGGCGCGGCTTGCTCGGCGGCGGCTGGAGCGGCTTGCTCGGCGGAGACTGGAGCGGCTTGCTCGGCGGAGACTGGAGCGGCTTGCTCGGCGGAGACTGGAGCGGCTTGCTCGGCGGAGACTGGAGCGGCTTGCTCGGCGGAGACTGGAGCGGCTTGCTCGGCGGAGACTGGAGCGGCTTGCTCGCTCGGCGGAGACTGGAGCGGCTTGCTCGGCGGAGACTGGAGCGGCTTGCTCGGCGGAGACTGGAGCGGCTCGGCGGAGACTGCTCGGCGGAGACTGGAGCGGCTTGCTCGGCGGAGACTGGAGCGGCTTGCTCGGCGGAGACTGGAGCACTTGGCTCGGCGGAGACTGGAGAGCTTGGCTCGGCGGAGACTGGAGAGCTTGGCTCGGCGGAGACTGGAGAGCTTGGCTCTGTCCAAAAGTCTATAAGCCAGACCACCTCACTAGGTGGCTCGCACAGGGTTGGAGCAGGCTCTGGAGATACTGGAGCGGGCTCTGGAGATACTGGAGCGGGCTCTGGAGATACTGGCCCGCAGGAGACTGGAGAGACTGGCTCGCAGGAGACTGGAGAGACTGGCTCGCAGGAGACTGGAGAGACTGGCTCGCAGGAGACTGGAGAGACTGGCTCGCAGGAGACTGGAGAGACTGGCTCGCAGGAGACTGGAGAGACTGGCTCGCAGGAGACTGAAGAGCGCTCGCCCTTCTTCCTCTTCCTCCTCTTAGGTTTACCGGACCCAGCGGAGATTTGTGGGCCCGGCAGGACACAGGGGAAACCTTCGCTGGAGGGGTATGCGGAGGAGGACGGAGGCTGACTGACTGGCCCGGCCAACCGTGTTTCTGGATGGCCTGGAGACAAACACACATCCTGAACCTGTTCCACGAAAAATTTGGACTCATTCAAAACAAAATTAAATTGATAGTTTCGCTTAAGGAGAGACGAAAATCAGGTTCGTTTAAACGGACAGTGTTGTCGTCCAGACCATCCAGAAACAGGGCGATCAAACGTGCTTCAGGCCAGTCAGACAAAAAGGCAAGTTCAGCGAACTCCTCCACATACCTCTCCAGCGAACGACCCACCTGTAAGAGTCCAATGAGCCGCTCACTAGCCGTCCAGGATGAGAGAGGCATGGGAGAAGTTGGAGCCCGGGAGAAGAAGGAAGCTTCCATCCTTTTTTTTTCCTGGGGAAAATCCGGTTGTTCTTTTTGGTCCGTTCTTCTGTTACGTGTAGCTGGTCAAGAGATGAGGCAGATGCGGATTTCCACAATAATATAACACTTTAATCAAACAAGGGCAAGGAACGCCAACATACACATTAAACAACATACAGAACGGACAAGGAGTGAAGGGAGTGAGTGCATTATAAAGGGAGTGCAGATAATAGAGTCCAGGTGCAGGTGATCCGTGATGATGAGGAACTGACGAGGGAAGTGAGTGCAGGTGTGGAGAACAGGAGGATCTTGGGAATTGAAGTCCAGGGAAACAAGGGTTCTGTGACAGTTGGTTTCAATGCAGTTAAAACTGCCCAAACAAAATTTAATATTAAAAAGTCAAGGGTCAAGAGCTCATCTAAAACAAACCCTGAACTCGATGATGGTAACTTAAAAATTGTGATTTTCTCCTTTAGTGAAAAACTATAAAAAGGTAAATGTTTGGAAAAAATGTCTGTAGAACAGCCAAAACAAATGTTCCAACTGCTCATCAACAGCTCCTTGAATTCACACACACCACGACAAAATGGCGTCATTACCTGTCGCAAACCAGTGTGTAGGAGGCGTGGTCAGGAGAAAAACTTCATAATTTAAGTGCATTTAACTTACATTTATTAACACATTCAAATACACCCACAAATTAGTAGAATATACTTATATTTTATAAGTAATGCAACCAAACTTAAATATTTTAAGTATATTGTAATTATATTTTTAAGTAAATATAAAATCTGGGCTAAGAGTGAACTATGTTAGTAACAATGGAATTGCGATGTAAGTTGAATAATAATGCTTTTGGGAAACGCACCCCAGCATATTAGAATGATTTCTGAAGGAGCATACACTGAAAATGGCAGCTAAAAATTCAGCTTTAGCATATATTTTAAAATTACATTTTAAAATATATTCAAATAGAAAACACATCAAAATAATATTTCACAACATTACCATTTTCACTGTATTTTTGATAAAATAAATGCAGCCTTGCTGAGCATTATGAGTCTTTTTTCAAAAACAATAATAATAATTTGTTACATTTATATAGCGTTTTTCTCTGCACTCAAAGCGCTTTATGCAAGGGGGAATCTCCTCAACCACCACCAATGTGCAGCATCCACCTGGATGATGCGACGGCAGCCATGTTGCACCAGAACTCCTGTCACACACCTGCTTATCCATGGAGAGGAGCCAATCGGTATTTATATGGGGATGATAAGAAGGCCATGATGATGGATAGAGGCCAATGGACGAATTTAGCCAGGATGTCGGGGTCACACCCCTACTCATTTTCAAAGGACATTCAGGGATTTTAAATGACCACAGTGAGTCAGGACCTCAATTTAACATCTCATCTGAAGGACGGTCCTTTTTTTTTTGACAGTATAGTGTCCTCATTACTATATTGGAGCTTCAGGATCCACAACAGGGTGAGCACCCCCTGCTGGCCTCACTAACACCTCTTCCAGCAGCAACCTAGTTTTCCCAGGAGGTCTCCCATCCAGGTACGGACCACACTCAATCCTGTTTACCTTCAGTGTGCAGCCAGTCTTGGGCTACAGTCTTGTGATAGCTGCTGGCAATAAAAAATCTTACCAACCACAAACTTTTGAATGGTAGTGTATCATTTATAACACATTTGTTGTTTGTGACTGATTTCTCATGCCATTTATATAAGTAATACCGCTGTTTGCATGTCCATACAATGAAAAATCAAACATGCACGAATGACCAAACAATAGGCATATTATGTATCTAATTATGTGTCCTTGCTCTAAATTGTCCCCAGCTTTCCTTGGAATCCAGTGTGTCCACACAAATTTGAACAGATTTGAAGAGGTCCAGACCCTCCTCTGAGCTCCTTCAGTGAAGACAGCGCTGGGACAGCAGGCATGGCCGACGAAGCCGATGGAGCCCAGAATCACAACTTTATCTATTAAATAGTAATTCTGAAACAATAGGGAGGCATCGCTCTTTAACATGGTCCAGATGATAGCAGCATCTCCCCTGCTGGGCCATTCTGTCCTTTGGCTGGATATAATTCAATGATCTGATCAGTACAATAAAAATGATGTGCTCTATTACTGTTGCTGCCTTTGCCAGTCTGTGGGGGCCATGTTTGTGAGACCCCCCTCTATTCTCTCTCTCATTCACACTCACTCTTTTGTATCTCCTCCATAACCAAAGCATTAACATTTGTTAAGCAGGATGAGTGGGTGCGGATGGAGAGATGGGATTTGTGAGCTGTGCCTGATGCCTGATGTAGTACGTCTTTAAAGTCAGTATGAAACGGAAGCTGCAATAATCTTTTCGCCCCTATGGTGACGTACTGTATATCCAAATGAAATAAGAAAAAAATGTAGGGTGAGACTTGATTTTGTCCATCGGGAATTGCATTGGATGGTTGTGGTTTGCTATTGCTGTGATCTCATGTGAGTGACAGGTTGCCCCACCCTTGTGCCGATAAACATGTCATCAGAGAAGAGAAGTCAGTGCAAGAGGGAGGGGAAGTTATTTTGGTTTAAGATTACAAGCGCACATGAATGTTTTAAGAACGATGTACACAGATAAATCATTTATAATAAATACTGCAATATTCCATTTAAAAAACTAGAATTGCCCATCGATTTTTATGGTGACTTTAACCTCTTGAAGTGCAACCGTTCTGATTTTCCCTCACAAAAGACCAGCAACTAAAAAAAGACTATTGCTGTACTGTAACCCGTTGATATGGGGGGAAATAACAATACACTGATTTTTGGGTTAGGACAATGTTCTTTGATGGTAATGTTGTTTGCAAAACAATGCATTTTTTTCATTGTGTCCAATAAACATATGAATGTGGAGACCCTGTTGCGAGTGATGATGGAAGTGTTGTGGATGAAAGTCTGGACTCTTAGTTCATAGGTCAACTTCTAGAACGGCAGCCCATGAACCTCAGAATTACTGGATTACCCAATTACCATTGGGCCCTTGACCTCCAGTTACTCTTGGGAACTGATCCTGTTTGTAAATGAACTGAAATTGCTTAGAAATTAGATTTTAAAAAAATCTGCCAATTTATTTAAAACCAAAGTAAGCACTAAGTTAGCAGGCTTGTTATGTTTGTTGTCTATTTGTGCCTTTTGTCTATCCCTTCACTGCACACTTCCCCTTGCTACTCTTCTTTTTGTCTTTCATTCTCTGTGTCTCTGAGGACACTTTGTTTTTTGCCCAGGTACTGCTGCCTATAATGGAATGCTGTTTTTGTCTTTAACTCGATGCACCTCCTAAACTGAAAATAACCAGCCGAGACACATTCCCACAAAAACAGCATCAGGTCTTACTAGGACGATGGCTTGATACCTCTGAACTGAACAGTGGCTTAGATTGTTGGAGCGTCTGTGGCAGGATCTGCCTAGCTGTTTTGAACTCTTCTGCTGAACACGGTGTGTAGTCATAGACTAGCTGGAGGAAATCTGTACAGATAACAATATTAATCTGCTCAGACAGCTGGGCTGGGGGATATCTAGTGGCATTAGACTAAGGACACAGGGACCTTGGTAGACCTAAATATATATCAGGACTGGAATGAATTTTATCTTAGCTGAGCTCACAGGATCTCTGCCACATACCTTGTACTCTAATGGCTGAAGTGACAGTCAAATGAGTTCATAAGCTGTGCTGAGGGCATGAACACCTGACCCTGTCACAAAATACGAAAAGCAAAAGTGTCAGTTTGTGTCTTTGTGAGACTGTCCTCCTCCAAAAAACGATCCTATAGGTCGTTTTTTCAAGCACCTTATTATGACCTGTATTTATGTTTTAAAGGCGTAAAAATAATGACAGTGTCGTGTTACATCTGTCGTCATGAAATGACATATGACATATGACACCTACCCCAACCATAAACCTACCGTCAGTGATTTATAGTGCAGATACACTTTATGAGTTCCCTGGGATTGAACCCACAATCGCATGATTGCATATTGTTGTATATTGCAGTGCTCTACCAATTGAGCTACGCGAAACCTGAAATATGATGCAGATAATGGGATACAATGCATTAAAATGAAAGTGTCCTGTTGTCGATAATGGCGCAACTTTAGTAAACGCTCCTATGGGTCGTATTTAGGGAAGTGACAAATGACCTCATTGGGCGTATTGGTTGGAGGACATGTTGGTCTTTGGATATCACATGCAAGCATTTACCTGTAGTCATGGGACACTGTTCCAACAACATACACTTTTTACAATGTCAACAATCGGGGGTGTTGTGAACTAGTGCATTTCTAGTTTCATTTTACATTTACATTACATTACATTTATGCATTTGGCAGACGCTTTTATCCAAAGCGACTTACATTGCATGATACTATACATTTGTATCTGAGTATGTGCAATCCCTGGGATCGAACCCATGACCTTTGGCATTGCTAGTGCCACGCTCTAACCACTGAAATATTGTGGCAACAACCATGAATATAAAATTTTTTATATATATTTTTCAGAGGACTTTTGTTGTGGACACTACTCAGGCAATTTACTTTTTGTTAGAGACATAACAAAAACTGCGTACTGCACTTCTTAGATATTAAATCCCAGCTCAAGTCTTTTCAGACTGTAAGATGATGTCAGTGAGTCCATGGAAAAATTGAAAAAGAGAAATAAGATTTTTACAAAATATATAATTCTGTTCAAAAGTTTGAGGTCACTAAGATTTTTTTAATGTTTTTGAAAGAAGTCTCTTATGCTCAAGTCTATATTTAATCAAAAAAATTGTCAAAACATTTATTTTAAGGGCTGTCAAGTAACATGTTAACTTAAGGTATTAATTAATAGATATGTTTAATGCTGTATATATATCAAAAATGTGTTAGTCATTTTTCATTCTGCTTTCTTAATTCAGAGATTATTGTGATCATTTTAATATATTCACAGACGTTGTTTTATAAATTGAGGAATTTTAGAATGAAGGTCCCTTGCAAGTCACTCATCATATTAGAAAATCATTATATTTTAAAGAGTTTTTTAATGGCCTGTGCTTAACATCCACCTTTAAACAAATTTTCCAAACTTTGGATTTTGGTATGTGTCACGAGTGGATCGTAGTATTTCAATGCATGACAAAGGAGATGTCTTCAAGAACATTTAATGGACAAGGAAAATCACCAGGAAACCAAATCTACAAACACCACATAGTCAAAGCTACATAAAAGACAGACTGAAACTAAGGGCATATATACACAGTGAACTGAAGATCTAACAAGACTAATTAACAAGATACAGCTGAACTCAAACTCTAATCAAATCAGTAACCTAGGATACAAACAGACAGGCACACAAGGAGAACTGAAACCATTAACAAACTCATACCGGAACAGAACCAGGAACCAAGTCAAAACATATATAACCCTGACAGTATGTGAGCACAAGCAATTAAAAAACTCTTTAAAATATAATGATTATCTGCTAAAAGTGGGGGCCCACAGTTATATTGCTTGTTACACCCATAGGAACAAAAGAAAGGGACTCAAATACAATGCCAGTTGCTCCAGGGATGTTTAAAGTAAAGGTTTTATGGAGCATGGAAATAATGCTTAATAAATAGAAAATATAATTAGGTACAGCTGATTTGTGAAATGAAAGTCTTTATTAGATGCCTTTGATCCTACAAATTTAATAGTTCTTTGATCCTACAAATGATATTTAGAATGATGACCTTGTTGATTTGTGCCCATGAAACACAAAAACCAGAGAGCTTTTGGTTCGATGATAAGTTGAAAGCATTTCCACCCAATATAAAATGTTGACTGCTGATGGATGTTGTACCGGCATAATCATTTAGGCCTGCATGACGGTCTCCACCACAGCACACTTATGAATCTTTTCCTTTCTTTTCCAACTATTTTGCTCTCTGATAAGCCATAATATATGGCACGCCGCACGCTGACACAACACATAAATTGTATCTATGTGATCAAAAATTATAAATTGACTTTCAGCTCTTTTTGATAACGCATTTTCCTGTGGAGTAATCATACTTGCATTACATGTAAACGTTCTGTCAGTGTGCGTTCTGTCTCCTCTATTAGGCCGGAGGACATGCCTTGTCTTATTGTTTTCTTATGCGTGCTGTTGGTCCTGCTGAGGATGTTGGGATTCTAGGAGCAGCCTGTCATTGAACAGTATCTCAGTGCTGAAGAAGATTGGACAAAGCAGCTGCCCCGGGCTGGAACGAGCTTTGCCGTGAGGAACCTCTCGCTGCGCTTCGTCTCACTTAAGATTGTTCTTTGAGGAGCTGTATTCACTTCTCTTAATGTGAGATAGCTTTAGACACACTGCATAATAAGCAAATTAAACAATTTTACACGGGACAGAAAATATGTGGCCTTTGCAAATAAGCACAAACTGGACCACTGCAGATCCCACAGGGCCATTCTGAATTACCCTAACAGATGCTAAGGAGACGCTTAACCCAGCTAAATGCTTGAATATTTCTATTTGAAGAAAAAGACACTTAATTTAAGTTTTTTTGTGCACGCTGATGTATTTTGACATATACACACAAAATTACTGTTACGTTTGTGATGTTCGTGGGTCAATTTGACCCGCATATTTTAGTGCTCTAAGGCAACTGTACAGACCCAAAACAATAACGTTTCTTAGTTATATATATTTTTTTTTATTATTTTACTTTTTTTACTACCCTATGAAGCTAAAAAAGGAGCTTTACCCCATTTATTTCAATACAGAAAAATATTTTGTCAGCCACATATAGTGCAAAATTAACTATCATTTCTTTGTTCAATCTGAAACACAATTATACCGGTGTTGTTTTTCTTGACATTTTGTGACTTTTTCTCATTTAGGGTCATGAACATGCATGCAAAGTTTCAACACACTGATGTCTTGTGAAATGTGCATACAGAAAATGTATACGATTTTGTTTGTGTGTCAATTTGACCCATATTGGCAGCTATTCAAAAGCAAATACAAACCCAAAATACAAAACACTTCTTTGTTGTCAGCGCTCTTCAACTGAAGTGCAAGTGTCTTCTTGAGTTTAACATTTTATTTTCAAAAGTTGTTTTACCTGTTAATTGTCTGTCCCACTTTTGGAGCATAGATTTGAAAAGGACTATTCTAACTTAAATTGTTAAAGATCTTGAATACTTCAGAGCACAGACTTAAGTTTGGTATCTATTTGGTACAAGTAAAGTTGTAAAATTAAAGTTTAAAAAGTTTAAGTTTATGAAAAATATATATTTTATATAAAATATATATTTTACAAAACATTTTCAACTCTAAAACTTCAAGAAAATCAAAGCTAAATATCTGAACAAGTTCTGAGCTAGATTTTAGGTTGATATCTCAAAAAACAACTTTCAGTAAGATTTATTTGTGCACAATACCAAACTTTTCTTTAGGTGACATCCAGGCTCCACCAGTGACCATATAAGGGCTCTTCAATTTCCATATATGGTTTGAGTGATCTGAACCATATATTTCCATACTTTTCAAAATATTTATGAAATAGACTTCATATTCAGAAGAAGTTTGGGCAGTAATGTTAATATTTGATTTGAATTCAATCCCTAAAACACATATAAAAAACATGCAGAAAGAATCAGAGTGCATGTTATAGTTTGACACCACATCACAAATACATAATCTATCGCTATTTATCTATTGCTCAGTCATTTCTTTTGAAGATCCATCACCAAATATGAAAACTAGATTCTGAAAGCTTTCAAATGCTATATAGGTTTAAACTAAGATATTATTGTTATAAATGTATAATGGCAGGTGTCCCACAGGTGTGGGGAGGGGCAGTCTTAAAAATAATGGTTAAAAACATTTTTATAAATTCATAAATTCAGATATTTATTCTTTGTAATGTGTGAAAAATATTGATATTAAAATGTATTGAATCCAAATAGGGTCATTTGACCTGGACCATACAGCTTGTATCCAGAAATCAAACATTGCACAAGGGTTAATAAAGACTTATTTTTGTGCAGTACGTTCCTTGCACAATACTATGTTATGACCTCAAAGAACCATAGTGTAATTACCATAGTGCATGATTTGTAAAGTAATACATTTTGACATTTTCATCACATAACCAACTCAATATTGCTTTTCTGATGTTGTAAACTTGCTCAGTAGCTTGCAATGTGCACACTTGTGTACAATGGGAACATGAGTCTTATGAAACACGACCCACCATAAAACAGCTCAAAGACTTCTAGAAGCAATGTGAAATGGCATATGGATATTTTATTTCAGAGCTGTGATGATACACAGATCAACCAGCATAATAAAACTTTGGCTGATTCTTTTCTTTCGAATAAGACTGCATGCACTTCTAGTGGCACTCACTGGACATTTTACTTTGAAATTGTTGCGAAACCTGAAGTAACATAATATAATTTTGCCACAGGCATGTTTTTCCAATGAGCCAATAGGCTGTCCAAACAATTTTGTCAATAAAAATACTGAATGAAATCCAAGTTAGTTTATAATAAACTTCTCTTGTTCACCAAACTTCTTGTTCACCATCTTGGATTTTTTTTCCCCCCAACTTGAGCTCATCGCAATGCATTGTGGGATGTATGTGATGCTGTCTTGGGACTGAAAGTGTCAAAATTAAGTTGCCTTTAATTTGAAATAGTCTTGTGTCATGCAAACGCCTTACTATGCTGACTCTGTAGGCATCTCACTAGTTTTTTGGATCAAAGCTCTTATATACAGGCCTTGAAGGAGCAAGGAAGGAAAACAGAAAGAGTCCAAGAGAGCCTCACGGGGGGTCAGAAACAGAGAAGGTGAAGATCATGCATATACCTGTCACACTATGGTTACACAAAGGTGAAGGAGGAATTTTATAGGCTACAACACTTGCTTCCTCCAATCCAGCTCTAAAACTGCCTGGGGCTTCCTGTGCTGTTTCTCTTTTCAGCTGAATGAGAGAGAGACATCCACTTTTGCATTATTCAGACTAACCACATAATGGAACAGGCAATTCCCCAAACTCTCCTCTGATGTGTCAGATTTAAAGTGGAATAAAAGATTTAGCATTCTTTGTCTTCTCATACTTTGAACTGCGGGAGATCTGTGATTCAGCTCTGAGTCGTTCACTTGGCACTGAATTATCTGAGTTGAATAATTCTTGGTTGTTAACCTACTTGGTAACTAATAGAGTTTTCAGTACAAAAAAAGTTACTGTATTTAATACTGGATTTCATAGCTTATACATGAGACACTCGTTTCACCCCCGAAAAAATCAAATAAAGAATTTAGAAGACAGTAAAGCCTTTATTTAATTTACATGAATTGTGTTGAAATATTGCCAAATTTAATTATTATTAAACAGTTATTACAAATTAAATATTCTCATTATTATTAATGACAGATGATTCTCAGTATGTACTGTAATTTAATCAACAAACATTAAAGGCAGTTACTGTAATATTTGCCATTTGAATAATATTTGCACTGCAAGAAAATTCCCCCAAATCCTCTTATCTGTCCACAAATGGTACGTTTTACCATTTCTTTCTTTCTTTTTATACTGTATATATATTCCCATTCCCATTATTCTCAATGGTGATTCTAGGACATCTTCCTGACAGGCTTTCATGAGATTTGCTGCTTTATAGAAGACACTGAGAGTAACCCAAAAAACAACTATCATCTTGTCCCTCCTGTGAACTGCAAATGCTCCCCGAGTGACAAAGGCGAGCCATTGGAGACATTGATCTCCCTTCCACAATCACCTCTGTCGAGCATGTCCTGTAAATCTGGCCGCCTAAATCCTGCACATGTCGCAATTGACTAGTCTCGAAATGGACCCAACACACAGTCTCAACTGGCATTTACCAAAGCCATCGATCTGTGTAGCCCAAATACTCACGCTTAGATAGGAAATGTAATGACCTCTGCCTGGGGAGAATTAGACGGCCGAGTGCAATGAAGAGCAACAGAGCCGTGATGACGACGGGGGGGAAAACAAAAGCAAACTCTTATCAGTATGTGAAGCATCGTCTTCCTGTCAGAGGTGTAATCCCACAGATGAATGTGTGCGGGGACGTCCAACCGTGATTAAACTTTGTGCAACAAGCCATAACATTGCCACATAATACTCACTCTCCATCCCGCTATCTATCCCTGGCTGCTTTGCTTAACTGGCTCAATAAATTAGCTTATGTTTGAGCCTAAGAAGCCGCTCCATATGAAACATGTTCCATATGAAATCATCTTTTTTCTCTCTCTCTCTCTCTCTCCCTCCCGCACAGTGTGAGGTGTGAATGCTAATCAGCGAAAGCAGCTGACGCTTGTTTAATTGGTCTAACCTGCTTTGCTGAACTGTGACGGTCCTATGAGAATATCTTGGCTGGCACGGTAGGTTTTTGTCCCTATCCTATTCGACATTCATTCTGTTCCATGCTACTATTTTTATTGCTCTAACAAGGTTCCGGGCAGGGCTGCAGGTGCATCGTGGGAAATGGATGGCCTCGTCATGGCTTGAGCCCCCTGTGGAGCATGAGGGGTGTTGCCCCAAGGTGCTGTGGCAGCTGTGGAAGGTCAAAGAAGTGTGAGGAGGCACAGGTGGCTCACAATGGAAGGAGACAGACAGACACATCTGACAGACCTGACCTTCACTGCCTTAAACTCAGTTTTTTCTCAATCGCTTTGGCTCTGTTCTTGAATGGAAATTTTTTTACCCTCAAAACAACAAGTTCAGATCTCTAAACAATAGTTTTTTTGTTTACACCTGATTTGCATCGCCAGGACCCATTTCTCAATACTTAGGTCACTTTTTCAAAACTCTAAACACATTGAGAACAACAGTGGTCTTTGTGGGCTAAACTGCATTTTCCATTGCTTTGGCACAAAATGCATTCAATGACTTCATCTTTCAGATTATATGAATAGTTTTCTCACCAAAATATCATGTGCCTACAGGCCAATTTGCATGTTTAATTAAAAAATGTTAAAGGGTTAGTTCACCCAAAAATGAAAATTCTGTCATTAATTACTCACCCTCATGTCGTTCCACACCCTTAAGACTTTCGTTCATCTTCGGATCGCAGATTAAGATATTTTTGATGAAATCTGAGAGCTCTTTGTCCCTCCATTTGACAGCTATGCAACTACCACTTTGATGCTTCAAAAAGTTCATAAAGAGATCGTAAAACTAATCCATATGAATTGAGTGGTTTAGTCCAAATTTTCTGAAGAGACTAGATCACTTTTAATGATGAACAGATTTGATTTAGGCTTTTATTCACATATAAACATTGATAAGCGAACATAAACAAATGCTCAGCCGAACCTGAATGACACGCGAGAACAAACCTCTTCCGGAAGCTCAAATGTACAATGTTTATATGTGAGTAAACGCCAAAATTAAATCCGTTTATCATAAAAAGCGATTGTGTCTCTCCAGAAAATTTGGACTAAACTGCTCAATTCATTTTTGGGTGATCTAACCCTTTAAACTTACAGTATGTTCAACCTACAAACCTACATACCTAAAATATAATGCAAAAATACATTTCTTCAGTAATACAATATTGAAATATATTTCAAATCTAAAATAAAATATATAGCTGCGAGCAGCAATTATCAGGGTTCAAGTGTTTCAAGGCCTTTAACCACACGTGTAAAAAGATGTAAAGGTTTTAATCAGCAAGCCTGTAACCATCTCGATCATAGATGGAAAAGACCATTTACAGCAAATACAGGCAATTTACCATATGAAATATGAGGTTTTTAAAGCTTTTTAACAGTTATAAAGGTTGAGCCAAAACCTAGTTCGCAAAAGCAGGTTTTTCAAAAAATCCAAAATATCCTAAAATTTGGTATCACTTTATTTTACAGTCCTGTTCCCCATATACTTACTATGATAGTAATTGTAATAACTGGGTAATAACTAGGTACTAACACTGAACCTAACCCTAAACCTAACCTTAACCCATGTACTTACCTTATATTACCCAGTACTTTCTTGGATAAGTATACTTTAAGTACATGTAAGTGCACATACTGTAAAATAAAGTGCAACCGAAAATTTCACAGGTCCACGAGTTATTCCGAGAAGTTCAGGAGTTATGAGCCATTTCGTACTTTTGACTATTGTAGAACCCCCATCAGGCCGATCGGGGCGAGCCTTGGTGACATTGTAGGAGGTGTTAGTACTAACAGTCTATACGATTTGCGGTTTGGTCTGTCTGATCACTTTTAGGAGAGAATGCTGATCCTTGGAAATCATTTACAATCTAAAAATGAAATACTATGAAAATAATTAGATGTAAGTCTTTCAATTTCTTTACTATCTATACAAAAGGGCAAAACTTAGGAATAATATTGTACTATAACATGGACCATGTAATATATAATGCAGTGAATTCTAAATGGTAGAGAGCTGTCATTCTTGTTTTTTAAAGAAATGTTACAAATAAAAAATGAATACTGCCACCCGTTGTTAGTGTTTTTGAGGTCATTGTTTTATGAGTGACAAAGTGTGTATGTTTGCTGTTATGGACTAATGACTTAATTTGAGTCATATGAAATGTTTTGACAGTTTTAGTGCATTTTATATATAAAATGTACTGCTCTGCCAAGCTAAACATTTCTAAGGAGAACTGTGTTAAATTTTTTGAAAAAGTGACGCACTTATGTCGCACTTAAGTGGCGTCTGAATAATTTTTGGTTTGACTGTATATTCCATAAATATCTATGACATGAATGCTTCTGATGTCTGCTAAACTGGCAAATGACCTGTCATAGTAATGAAATAGGAATCACAATCTTGCCAAACAACCATTGACTTTGCCCTGTTCATTTTAACAGCTGTTGAGTTGAAATACGTATCTAAACGCTCAGTGTAATACACAATGGCATTCAGCCAGACAAAACTGTCATTCTTTTAGTATAGTAGCAAGCAGTCAGTGTCAGGCTTATTACAGTTAACTAAAAAAAAAAAAAAAAACATTTTATTACTTGGGGAAAAAAGGTTTGTAAAAACCTTAAACTTATTTTATTTTACCAGTACAGCTCACTTGATGACAAAAAAAGTTTTCATTTTGGTACCATTTTCATTTTGGTACCACTGGCCAATTTACTGACACAGTAACAATTGCGCTTTGATGATGGATGCTGAGAATGTTAAAGGTGCCCTAGATTCAAAAATTGAATTTATCTTGGCATAGTTGAATAACAAGAGTTCAGTACATGGAAAAGACATACAGTGAGTTTCAAACTCCATTGTTTTCTCTTTCTTATATAAATCTCATTTGTTTAAAAGACTTCCGGAAAACACGCGGATCTCAACATAACACCATAACAGTCGGGGTGTACGCCCCCAATATTTGCATATGCCAGCCCATGTTCCCAACATTATGAAAGGCATTAGACAAGGGCAGCCAGTAACGTCTGGATCTGCACAGGTGAATCATCAGACTAGGTAAGCAAGCAAGAACAATAGCGAAAATGGCAGATGGAGCAATAATACCTGACATGATCCATGATATCATGATATTTTTAGTGATATTTGTAAATTGTCTTTCTAAATGTTTCATTAGCATGTTGCTAATGTACTGTTAAATGTGGTTAAAGTTACCATCATTTCTTACTGCCGTCGCTATTTTCATTTTTAAACACTTGCAGTCTGTATAATTCATAAACACAACTTCATTCTTTATAAATCTCTCCAACAGTGTAGCATTAGCCGTTAGCCACGAAGCACAGCCTCAAACTCATTCAGAATCAAATGTAAACATCCAAATAAATACGTTACTCACATAATTCGAAGCATGCATACAGCATGCATGACGAACATCTTGTAAAGATCCATTTGAGGGTTATATTAGCTGTGTGAACTTTGTAAATGTGCTTTAATATAATCGAGAGCTCGTGTGGCAGGGAGCACACGAATTAAAGGGACGGCGCGCTGAAAAAATCAGTGCATAGTTAATGATGCCCCAAAATAGGCAGTTAAAAAAATTAATTTTAAAAAATCTATGGGGTATTTTGAGCTGAAACTTCACAGACACATTCAGGGGACACCTTAGACTTATATTACATCTTGTGAAAAAGCATTCTTGGGCACCTTTAAGACTATTTCAAAAAATAAGCCAAAGTGATTTTGAAAAACTGCGATGCAAAAGCAACTCGTCCGGGTGCCAAAAGAATCACTGCCTCATAACCCACAATGTCAGAGTGAACGCAAACAAAAACAGAATGATCTCTGAGTCGTCACAGGAAACGTGAGCAAGAGAGGAAACAATTTGTCAGGGAAAATTAACAATGATAAATTATTCAGCGGATCGATGAATGGGGATAAAAAAAGAGCCCTGTCTGTAAGCACAGGATCCATATCAGCAGCCTGGATACTGACGGATGCGAGCGCTGTGACAGATGAGAGGCCGACGGTGTCTGAGGTCAAGGTCAGTGGCGGGGCCCTGATGGGAAGCGCTCTATGACTTCAATCTCCCACTTTCAATGAGCGATGCCATAAATCAAGGCCTGCATGAGAGAAAAGTGCGAAAACAACTGGCAGAGCGGCCTACGATAGGTCTTTTCCCACAAGACTCTTTATTTCCTCTCGCATCCACATAATACAGCAGTTTAACTCCAGTCTGAGTAAACGTGTTTCATGAGTGTTTCATGGTTGACTGTGAAGAGTGTATCACTGTTTCTTTCCCTTGGGACTGTGCAAAGGGTCAGAGGTTTAACCTGACGATGTGTCATTCGCCTCGGCTCGGCCTGATGTGGCTCAGCGGTGGATCTAATGTATGGAATTACAGCTGTGAATGAGTCAGCCAAGGCTAAACCATAGTGGGAGGATACAAAGATGTCAAACTTGAAATGACGAAGAGATAAAACTAGAAAACAGCGAGAAAGAAAAAAACGTAGTGCTCGCTTGGAGATTATCTAGCCGCTTTTGAATCTTTGATCTTTTGCCTTTTTTTTTTTTAATAAGGATGGTGAAAATTGAATGATTTTGCATGCTTAACTATTGATGTCCTTTTCAGGGAGGGATTCACTGATCCATGTATTTATTCACAGCAATGCTCTTATCGTGACCGATTTGAATGCTTTCCGCGGTCTAAGTGGAGGTCTGAGGATGTGCGTTAACTGTTTACGGACTGCACCCCTCAAAGTACAGAAAATTCAGGAGATGCTTCAGTAACCACTGGTGAAACTGAAACAGATGTGCTTCATAACCCAGCAGGCCTGATCAGCCTGTCAATACAAGGAGGACTTACTTGTCACCATCGACAGAAAGGAGGACAAAGAGAAAGAGGCAGGATTCCTACACTGTAAAAAATGGTTCTCAGATCAAGAAAATATGCAAAAATAATCAAAAATGTATTTGATTATTACATCTAAATGGTGTTTTTCTATTAAGATGTACTCTGATTTTTTAAGTCGAACCAAAATGCATATCAGATGAGTTGAATTTATCAATTTTTTGAGTTAAAATATTTCTACTGTACACAGAAAAAATGTTTAATCCAAGTATGAATAATTAATACGGTGCATTGTTTGACTGTTTGCTGGGTTTATTTACTGTTTTTGATCTTGTTGTCATGTTTAGTAACTTGTTGTCTTGTGTCAGAATCAGTTTGTTGTTCTACTCAAAATGATCAAGTAAATATCAAGTAAGTATACTAAGTCTTGATGTCTGTGTGTGTCATTTCAAAGTATTTCAGTTTTGTTTCTTGTGAAAAATATTCTTGTGATGTTGTCAATTGTTTCAGACCACAAACAGATTTTTGAGTTTTCTCAATTTGTTGCAGCTGATTGCCTTAAACTTTTAAGTTTTCTCAAGTTTTGATTTTTTTACAGTATTTAACAGTTTAAAACCATGTCAAGGAAGGGAATGTAAATAAATTTATCCTTAAGTAATCTTTTTAAATTGGTGGTAGAATTTAAGTCATGGCAACCTGGCATTTGAAATTCATTAAATGATATTAAATATCTTTTTATTTACTTAAAATAAAAAAGTTAATGGGAAAAAAACTTTGCAAACTGTTGACATCAGTTTCCCAACACGCCTCATTTTTGCCGGCATTAACCCTAGAGCGGAGAAGATTGGTGTTTCATTTACCAAGTCTTAAAGGAACACTCCACTTTTTTTGAAAATAGGCTCATTTTCCAACTCCCCTAGAGTTAAACAGTTGAGTTTTACCGTTTTCGAATCCATTCAGCCAGATCTCTGGGTCTGGCGGTACCACTTTTAGCATAGCTTAGCATACTTCATTGAATCTGATTAGACCGTTAGCATCTCACTCAAAAATGACCAAAGAGTTTTGATATTTTTCCTATTTAAAACTTGACTCTTCTGTAGTTACATTGTGTACTAAGACTGACGGAAAATGAAAAGTCGCAATTTTCTAGGCCGATATGGCTAGGAACTATATTCTCATTCCGGCGTAATAATCAAGGAACTTTGCTGCCGTACCGCAATGATATTACGCAGCAAAGTTTAAAAAAAAAAGTCGAGTGTTCCTTTAAAGGGTTAGTTCACCCAAAAATGTCAATTCTGTCATTATTACTCACCCTCATGTCATTCCACACCCGCAAGAACTTCGTTCATCTTCAGAACACAAATTAAGATGTTTTTGATGAAATCCGATGGCCCAGTGTGGCCTCCATTGACAGCAAGATAATTACCACTTTCAATGCCCAGAAAGCTACGAAAACATATTAAATCAGTTCATGTGACTACAATGGTTCAACCTTAATGTTATGAAGAGACGAGAATACTTTTTGTGCACCAAAAAAAGCTAAATAACGACTTTATTCAACAATACCTAGTGATGGGTGATTTCAAAACACTGCTTCATTAAGCTTCGATGCATACAAAACTTTTGTTTCGATTCAGTTTGTTTGGAGCGCTTATCAAACTGCCAAAGTCATGTGATTTCAGTAAATGAGGCTTTGTTACTTCATAAGTGTTTCGAAAATTTCAATGGTTCACCACTGGCAGGCATGACTTTGGCAGTTTGATAGACGCTCCAAACCACTGAATTGAAACAAAAGATTAGTAAAGCTTCGAAGCTTCATGAAGCAGTGTTTTGAAATCGTCCATCACTAGATATTGTTGAATAAAGGCGTTATTTTGTTGGGGGTTTTTTGGTGCACAAAAAGCATTCTTGTCGCTTCATCACATTAAGGTTGAACCACTGTAGTCACATGAACTGATTTAATATGTTTTCGTAGCTTTCTGGGCATTGAATGTGTTCATTATCTTGCTGTCAATGTAGGCCTCACTGAGCCATCAGATTTCATCAAAAATATCTTAATTTGTGTTCTGAAGATGAATGAAGGTCTTACGGGTGTGTAACGACATGAGGTTTAGTAATTAATGACAGAATTTCCATTTTTGGGAAAACTAACACTTTAAGGCCTGTGTGAGTGTCATTTTAAGGTATTTCATGCATGCTTTATCTTAATGATGAATATTCATTTGTTGTTGTCAATACAGTTAGACAACACACAATTTCCTTGCCATGATGTGCATTTCTCATAGAGACTTAAACAATTAGAACAATAGAACTCATTTTAAGTTAATAAAACTTAGGAAATCTAAAAAATACAATACTGTTCAATTCATTTTTTTTTAAATAAATTAATATTTTAATTCAGCAAGGATGCATCAAATTGAGGGAAAGTGAAGTAAATACATTGTTACAAGCGATTTCTATTTCAAATAAATGCTGTGCTTTTAAACTTTTTATAAAAGAATCCTGAAAAAAAAAAAGTATTACAGTTTCTACAAAAATATTAAATAAATGTTTTCAACATTGATAATAAGAAGTATCAGCATATTAGAAAGATTTCTGAGGCATCAGACACTGATTCAGTGTCTTAAATTTGTAATAATAATTCTGTTTTGACTGTAGTTTTGATCAAATAATTTCAGCCATGATGAGCAGAAGAGACTTCTTTCAAAAATATTTTAAAAAACCCAAACTTTTGAAAGGTACTGTACTTAATCTAAATAAGTAAACGTTACAATGATGGCAGATTTTAGCCATCAGTTCATCAGAACATCTCATTTTGTAGAGGCATGAACCCTGGAGCAGAGAAGACCAGAAGAGGCATATGGAGAGAACGTCTGCCTAAGGGCACGAGTTCCCTGGCTTCCCCTTCTGCTAGATCTAACGACCCGCACGCACATATACTGACAGTGAATGTCGTCATGCGTAGCCCTTCGTAACTGCACACCTCAGCATCTGCTGCCCGAGGGACTTTCTGCCGGCTCCACAGCCATTCTACGAGGGGAATGAAGTGTGACTGTGCCCTGTGCTTTCTTTCAAATTCATCAAAGCCTTGTGATCTCCATCTCAATGAGAGAGCTGTGAATTATAGAGCAGCCACGTCGGGGTAGCTGATTCAACTTTAATGATGTCAAGAATGCTGTGAACAAACAGCAGTGCTCACTGAGATGTCTAAGCAGAATCGCATTCTCACATCTCTCTGTCTCCTGAACTTCTAGAGGAAAGGAAGAGGGACACTGAGGGTATTCCCATGGAAACCGAATCTCGTTGTCGTGCGAGCCGGTGCCATTCTATGCGGGATGAAAGATGGCCTCAGTCTTGATTAAAAAACTGTAGGCGATGCTTCACCTGGGTCCTTTGTATTGGGAAGTCATCTTGATGGCTCTCCAGGGTTATCTCTCTTTTTCTAAATCTGACAGGTTAACACTATCAATTAGCAGCCATTGATCGCTGGACAATAATAAAGGCTGGTTGAAAGATGATGTAGCCATTCACCTTCACCCCTGAGGCAATACATTCAGCTGCACACACAACAATGCGAAACTAGTCCCGACTAACCAGAAAGGGGAACTTCGCAGTTTGGAAACTGATTTTTCACATAGACATTTACAGGATTTTTTTTGGTTTGGGTATTTTTATAGTTTTATCTCTATTTATATTTTAAGAAGTCTTGCAAAAGATTTATTCTTGAGCAAGCAAGGTTTTTCTGGTCTCTTCAAAACCTCACATGGGCGATTCACAAATATGCTATTTTAAGCATTTTTCTTAACACATCAACAAACATCCAGTAAATGTATTTTATTTTATACTTTATATTATGTCCTTTCTTCCTGCGGACACCTTTCCCCACTCATATCTTTCTTTCTCCTTGCTGTAGTTGCAATTGGGTCATTGACGAATAAGGTTTTTAAAAGTGTAAAAACTCAAAACAAAAAGGAGATATAATTAATTTTGAAGTTTATTAACAATGAGATTATGTGGTTTTTATAATCAATTAACACTGCTTTTGTCATTTTTTACAAGATGGACAAAAATTGTCAGCAAAAAAGTCATTCGGTTTAACCAAAATTTCGGTTTTACCAAATGACACATTTGGTTGTACCGAATGACGATATTTTCAAACAATGCTAACAGACTGATATCTAGCTTGCAAAAGGACAATCAAACATTTTGTATTTAGTACAAGTTTTTAAAATATTACAACATTTTCCATGTTTTATAGCGGTTGTACCGAATGACCTGATGTTTTCAACTCTCTTTCAACTATTTGAAAAATTCATGTTTTCACTTGATCATATATACGCATGGTATGAATTTTTCAAATAGTTAAGAGAGAGTTTGTTACTTTGCTTCAAGACCATGTGGTCATTTGCAGGCGTCTGAATGATGTCACATCCTGTCACATGATACTGACCGCATGACCAAAAAAATTCATTTTGAAATGTATTTTTCCAGACATTCTTTCTCATAACAAAGCAACAACTTCTACACATATTTTTAATACCATTTTGCACTATGTTTATATATGATGTTTTAAAATCATGCCAGAATAAAAAATATATACATTTATTACATTTTAAGATATTTTAATCACAAATGAAATGGCTGTTTGGTCTTTGGATGGTTAAACCGAATGACCTTTTGACTCTTCAAAATCTTTAAAAATAACTTTATATATAGCAAAATATAATGAAAACCTTCTGGATTCAATAAAATAGATCTAGTTGTACTACCTTACATACTTTGGATGTCATATTTGTGTTTTTTATTATTATTAAGGCCTTTGGACAAAAAACAAAACAAAAAAAAGACCCATCACATCATTGATCCAATTTCATGGAAAGCAATCATTTTTTTTAATTTCCTATCTATAAATTTAGCTTTTTGTAGACATATTTTATTCAAAACACTTCAAGGTGCATGTATTTAATATGTAATATCAAAATAATTGGATATTTGTAGAAATATCATGATTAAATTCTTTCTTTTTTATTTCAACACAACATAAACATAAATTATACAGTACAATCTTAGCTGGTGACAAGGTATTGCAGAACATAAAAGAGTACTTAAACAGGAAAGCAAAACATAGATAGTACAAACATACTGAAATAGACAAACAGTTCAAAAAGGATCCACAGGAATAAATGTATAAATTCACTTTCTAATAAACACCTTGTAGTATCATGACCTTGCCTTAAGCGCATGGCTGGTAATGAACTGTCAACCCTTTTCCCGTCAAACCTGTTGCTTTGGCAACAGCTAAATCTCAAAATATATTAAAATATATAAATTATCTCACACAACAATTTAGTCACTGTCTGATAAAATGTTTTGATAAGCACTGGAAAAGGCGCCCATTTCATGAAATGCCCCTCGTGTACTTCACATGTGTCACCGCAAGGGGGCGCAGACCATATTTCATCCGCGCTCTCTCTCTCCTCCAGCGGAGCCCTTGCCAACCGCCCCCTCTCTCCCTCTCCACGCTCCTTTCGCGACGCTGAGCCACAAAGCGGACTGTCGGCGCACGGCAGTGGCACCTCGCCGCTTCAGGGTGAAGATGTTCGGCAGTCTGTGCGCCCGTAAGCTGGCTCGCCGATCGCGGTCAGCGTTAATAGCCGCGCTGACAGTGCTGCTGGTCCAAACGCTCATCGTGTGGAACTTCAGCAGTCTGGACACGGGAGAAGACCGAAAAGACAACGGTAGAGAGAAGAGGGACCGAATCGGCATCAACAAAGCCTACAGCGAGTACCCGAAGAGCGGCTACCAGAAGAGGCATCACCAGCCGCCGCTTGGGAAAGCGTCCATTCGACATAAACAGCAGCCGGTAAGGCGGAATTTCCCCGTTCGTCGCGAAACCATTCATTCCTCACGGTCCGCCGTCATAACGGGCCCGTTCTCGTTCGGAAATGATCCCCAGGCAGGCAGACCCAACGTTTCGGGGTGTTTATGTTTACACGAACGGTGGCAGGAGGATTTGTTAGTGATGTGCTGAAATGCAGCCCTTTGTTGTCATGACTATAAGCACAGCTGAGAATGTGACAGTCGCGCGCGCCGCGCAAGATGCAGTTTTGTTGGACACTTTAGCATCTCGTGTGACGGATCGCTCTCCGTTAAAACTCCCGTTAAGTTGTTGCTATTGTAATTGTGTATGTCGGCGGCGGAAGAGGCAGTTCAGCTCTCATGCGTTGCTTTCAGATCATGTTCATGTAATGTGTTGGTGATATATTATTATGTGCTGGGAGTGATCTAGTCATGACCTTTATGAAGAGTGAAATGATGCATTATATATATATATATATATATATATATAATCCGGTTCTGTCGGCTATGGATATAGTGTAAATTGTCGATTCTTGTTATTAAGTGCCCTCTTTTTTTGTCCTCTTATCGGTCAGTTATACAGTAAAAACTATAGAAATGTTTTGTCAGGTAAATTAAAATGGATTTCATGTGATAACATAAATTAATTAGTCAAAATATGGATTAGTATGACTGAAATAACCTAGTCATTTTCCCAAAACGTCCACTTAGTATTCAAAATGTGTCATTTTTAAAACTTACCTTGAACCACTTGAATTTATGAATCCGCATTAGTGGCTGTTTTTTTGTACATTTGATTTAAATACTATTTTTCATCTATTCTTAAAATTTAATATGTTATATATTATATATAATTAAGTCTGTTAATATAAAATCCTTTTGTCAACAACAAAATTTGAAGCAAATTTTCCAAACAGTGACACAGAAAGCACGAAAGATCATTGTCCTCACTTTAAAATCGACATATTTTACTATTGATTTTGTGGATTCGTAACATTCTCCATTGAGTTTGTGCCTTGAACTGCTGGCTGATCTATCTGGACATGATGCTCCTGCTCTGAGTTTTTGCCTGCAGCTTTGCTGACAGACCCTCCATGCCTTGCGTTGAGGACAATGCCTCGACTACATTAGGTAACATCAGTGAGAGTTGGGTCAGATCAGTTAAAAACAGCTATTTAAGGTTACGTTTTCTCTTTTTTTTGCAGCGTATCAGCTTCTTGTGAAACAAAGAAAATTGTTCAAACCAGAAATGTTTTACCACTTGATCTCTATGACTGTCTTAAAACCTAGTTGGATGTATACCTAGGAAGCATTTTTGGGAATTAATCTGTGTTATGTTATGCAAAATTTATCATGCACATGCCTAGGTAGGCAGCTTGCTCAATTTTGAGACACAGCCAAGCAAGGTGTATAAAACATTAAAGTCGGTTTCTAATTAATTCGCACAGAATACATTAAACACCCCACTTCAGTAAAAGCGCTGCACTCCCTCGTCAAGTCTGCATCATTTTTTACAATTAACTGATACTAATTATCATGTAGCATCTCATTAACATAATTCTCTCAAACATAGGTTTGCCTAATCTAATTAGAAATCTTTCTGTCACCAATAGCCGTGTTTGAACAGCTCTTTCCTCATTGAAGAAATATCATCCTAATTGTGTTCATGTAAATCTGGATAATGTAAAAATGTGAAGGCTGGAACAGATTTTCACTGCAGGCTAATACCAATGTCACCATTTGTCTACCATGTGGTACGGTACTTTTTAATTGCAGAGGTGTTAATTTAGCTTTCTAATCCAGGTGTAATGTAAACTACAGCGAGCCTGGAGCGACGTTCCATCTCATTTAGTCTCTCGCTAATATCCCCACAGACTTGTTGCTCTATCTGTGTCTAATGTGATAATTCTATTCTTCTGTGGTCGAATTTAATCCTGCAGACTAAAGTGCACGTTATAATCCCTCCAGCACTAATCGACGGCACCTTCGGATGCTGAATTCTCAGCAGGACTTGCTTCTCAGACGGTTTTGCCTTCAAGTTGTCGCAGTTTGGAAGGAGTGTTAATGTCCACTAAATGTGTGCATGTCAGCAGAGTGGCTTGGTGCCATCCTGCCTCTGCGGTGTGAAGCGTGTCCATCTTTCGGTGTTGTCTGCTCTGAAATGCTCCCCGTAGAGCCATCATCCTGCTTGAATCCGACTCTGCTGCAGGAAGCGCTCTATCCCACTCGATTCCTTCGAACAATAATAATAGAGTGTGGCGTGACCCCTGCGCCGGTCACCTTTTTGCCCGTGCTCTTGTGTACACGCTCTGCTCTTCCATATCTGTTCTGCGCTCGGATTTGTTTGTGGCCTCAGTGGGCTGTTTATTCTGGCAAACAGGATTGGCAGAGGATTAAAGTGAGAGCCCGTAGCCGTGTGATTGTTTCAGCTGTTTATCTCGATCCTCCTCCTGAGACAGCATGGAATCAGCGAGGTGGGAAGTCTGGAGCAAGTGTTAGAAACCCGGGAGTGTTTCTCATCCGAACCGCCTGAAGGTGCTCAAACCTGCTGAGTGCCACAGATGCCTATCAGTCTGCTTTTGTCCGAAATTAATCTTCATCTTGAAGCCACATCACTGTTGGATTTCCTCATGGCTAATTTGTTATTTCGTGTCATTTGTCTGTTCTGGGTTTGCCGGTGCAGATGATGTAGTGTGTTTGTGTTTGTGTCTGTCTAAAAAGCAGCGCAAGTCTTTGTTGTTTGGGTGTTTTGGTGTAGTGCTACACTCTACCTGGCCTCTGTTGACTCAAAGAGAGAAAAATAAATGGGGGAGTGACTATTCCCTTTTTGAAGTGCACTTTATGCCGACTGCTTTTTAATACCACAGTCACAGCTCTGCCGGCACAAATTGTCTGCTCTTCAGCCCTTTTTGATTAAGAGATGTGAGACACAGATGACCTCTCACCTCTTGTGGGCCACTGCGCTGCCTTCTTAAACATAGCATTAACCCAAACCCACACGCAATCTGTGCCCACCAAAAACGCTGCTGAATTGCAGGAAAAAATTGGATCTTTTGGTTTTTGTTTGCATGTTCATATTTTGGCTCATTTGACTCTGATTAACATATTTGACTGTTTAAATCTATTCTGCACAATTTCCACAAACTTCATCTGGTCCTACATTGACCTCAGCGTTTGCATGTTATTTGGGTATTCTTGTATTGTATGGTTTGTGCACTGTGTGTATTCCTTCCTGAAACCAAAACTGGAAGTTCCATTGCTTGTGGAAATGGGGATGTTGGCTGTACATAATGGGAAGTGGATTAAACCTCAGATAAATGTGGGATTTTCTGTAAATGGCAAAATTGGCTCAGAATTTTTTGAGTCCATTTTAGTTGCAACTTCTTGGGGATACTTTACTTATGTGAATAAATGCTTTTGTACTACCTAAGCAAAGAATTTCCAAGCCCAAATGAAACACCAGATGCAGCTAGATTAAATTGAATTTAACTGTAAATGGATGTGCTTAACTAGACATCTTCAGATATTTTCAACCCAGAAAGAGGGTTGGCTCAATGATTATTTGAATAATCTGTCCTGAGTCTTGAGGAAACCTTATATAATTAGGCTGCATTTTTGTTCATATATATATATATATATATATATATATATATATATATATATGACATTTGATTACACACAGGCAAGCACCCGATTTAAGTCCATTTTATAATAATAAATTTATACTTTCATAATTAAAGGTGCCCTAGAATCAAAATTTGAATTTACCTCGGCATAGTTAAATAACAAGAGTTCAGTACATGGAAAAGACATGCATTGAGTTTCAAACCCCATTGCTTCCTCCTTCTTATATAAATCTCATTTGTTTAAAAGACTTCCGGAAAACACGCAGGATCTCAACATAACACGACTGTTACGTAACAGTTGGGATCATTAATATGCATGACCCAATATTTGCATATATGCCAGCCCATGTTCAAGGCATTAGACAAGGAAAGGCAGTATTAACGTCTGGATCTGTGCACAGACAAGGTAAGTCAGCAAGAACAACAGCGAAAAATGGCAGATGGAGCAATATTAACTGACATGATCCATGATAGCATGATATTTTTAGTGATATTTGTAAATTGTCTTTCTAAATGTTTCGTTAGCATGTTGCTAATGTACTGTTAAATGAGGTTAAAGTTACCATCGTTTCTTACTGTATTCACGGAGACGAGAGACGTCGCTATTTTCATTTTTAAACTCTTGCAGTCTGTATAATTCATAAACACAACTTCATTCTTTATAAATCTCTCCAACAGTGTAGCATTAGTTGTTAGCCACGGAGCACAGCCTCAAACTCATACAGATTCAAACGTAAACATCCAAAATAAATACTTTACTCAGATAATTCGAAGCATGCATACAGCATGCATGACGGACATCTTGTAAAGATCCATTTGAGGGTTATATTAGCTGTGTGAACTTTGTAAATGCACTGTAATATAGTCGAGAGCTTGTGTGGCAGGGAGCAGGCGAATTAAAGGGGCGGCGCGCTGCCAAAATCAGTGTATAGTTAATGATGCCCCAAAATAGGCAGTTAAAAAAAATTTATTAAAAAAATCTATGGGGTATTTTGAGCTGAAACTTCACAGACACATTCAGGAGACACCTTAGACTTCTTGTAGACATCTTGTAGACATCTTGTGAAAAAGCATTCTTGGGCACCTTTAAGTTTCTAATCCAGTTCGTTTTGTTCGTTTGTTATTTTTCTTGCTGACTATCATGTTTGTGGTCAACAAATGGCTTTTCTGAGGTATAATGTTACGTGACATTATTTTCAACACTGATTGAACTGATTAAGACGTGATACAGATTTCGGTAAGCTACTGTATCTTTCAACATATTTTCTGATGTTTATTCATGTTTATTTCATTCTGTAAAGTAGTAAAGAGGAAGGGATGATCGCGTTCACTCACGATCTGAGACAACTGTTCAAGATGAAATCTGAAAAGTGACGCACCGTCTTTGTTCAACTTTCTTTTCGTAATATAAATAAATGCATAGCCTAGGCCTATTTTCTTATCCTGTAAGCTTGTGAATAAAAATGAAAATGTGGACGAAAAAAGAAACCATTAAACGTCTAATTATCATTAAAATATAAAAATTAAAAGGACGGGTAATAATTGATTATGACGGAATTTTTACTATCCTGTCCGTCAAAATGATTTTGACAATAATGGCTGTAAAGTAAATCTATACTGCTATACAAGCAGCACATACTCTAAAATATATCCAAATTTCATTTCTATAGAATTGTCCCTTGAGAAGATATACTAAAATGGTTGCTGAAATGTGAGGGGTGTATTCACTTTTGTGAGATACTGTGTATATATACATAGACTGTATATACAGTATTTATTTATAGATATTACTATTGTATATATTATTTTATATTTTAATTTGTATTTCATGTTTTATGTATAGTTTATTCCTCTTTCTCTATTAAAAGAAAAAAATTGTAGATAAATTAATTAGTCGACCACACTAAATGAAACATTTCTGCAGGCAGATGTAGCGCTGAGGAAAGCATGCCAGTGAAGGGCTGTGATGCTGGCGATTAAGTTAATTCCACATGTGTTTGGTGTGTTTTGGGGCCTGTGTTAATGCAGCAATAAACGGTACTTCCTTCATTTGCTTTAACGTGTTCTTATTAGCCAGATGCCGCTGCGCACCAGGTGAGCGGAACGCCACATTTGTCTTGTTACTGCATGTTCTGATTCTCCTCAGGTCAGCCGGTCCCACATGCTCAAACACCGCTCGGGTCCTGTCGCCGCAGGACGTTCCTGATGCGAGGGGAGTCTGGTTTGATGGTGATCAATCTCATATGTCGTGCTCAGCATGTGTGCTGAATGTGAATGTGCTCATTATCTGCCGACCGCTCGCCACCTGAATTAGTGGTGGGATCCCAGAGGGAGGGGCTCTGGGGACCGAGAGTGACATAAGTGTCCATGTAAACACACGCACACACCTGTGTAGCTCTTTCTCACTCACTGTAGCATGTGGAGGGATGTTTCTTATAGCAGGGCTCCAGACAGTGCACCCATAGTTGACTAGGCAGCAAAGCTTTGGAATAATAAAGCTTAGTCCTCACTTGCACCCTTATATCACAAAGCCGAGCTTGTGTACATCAGAGTTTCTGTGCTTTCTGACATTTTCCCAATGTCACAATGTCCGGATTTTTTTTTTTTTTCGCAAATACAAGAACTGTTCTTCAAAAAAAAAAAAAAAAAAAAAAAAGTCTTTTAGTAAAAAAGTAAAAAATATTCATCAGCGTTTACAAGTTATGCATTTAATATGTTATTTATATAGTGTTTTTTTTCTTTCTTTTTTTGCATTTTATAGTGTTTCTTGCATCCATTGCAAGTTTGCTCAGGCCCTCTAGTGTCTCTCACATGCGATTTATACTCCAATCCAGAAGGGGATGTGCGCGGTAATGCAATGCTGTTTGCTCACCGCCACAACAAGAAAAGGCAAAAAAAGAACAGACGATCTAGAAATGAATGTAATCTCTCAACCAGTGTTTCAACCGCAGAAAGACATCAATAAAACAGCTTGAGAATAACATCTCACGTAGCATTACATTTACCTCAGGCAAGTCATTTGCTGTCCACAACATTAGGGCTGCACGATGTATCGTTTTAGCATTAATATCGCAATGTGCGCATCCATGATAGTCACATCGCAGGAATATCTAGTATAGGGATTCTTAATCCTTACAGACCAGGCACTAAATTTTGAAATGCACGTGGTTCTCGGATTAATTGCAAAGTTTAAGCATCATAGAGCGAAAGTTCATCATTTGCACGTGTTTTAGATCCTGTTAGTTTTGCGCCACATGGAGCCCCTGACGCACGTAAACACCGAATTCCATTCACTTCCACATCTATTTGTGCTTGAAAGGACACATTTACGCAGAATTATGCGAGTATCCTTGTAAACACAGTTGCTTATAGCTTAGGCAAACACACAAAGAAAACAGATGTGTATCATTATATTGGATCCACGCTTTCAGTCTTGAAGTGGCAGCAGGCTAATATTCTTGCTGCTTTCTGTGTCAGAATGTCGGCAAACAACAAAATACAAAGAGAAAATTACTTTTGCAGCCATAACACACATTAATTATATTCAATTTATACAGTGAGGACTATTACCTGAAAAATATAAAACAGTGTTTATTTCATTTAAATCACCCCATTCATTGTAGAATTATTTCCAAATAGAGCTATTCAGATAATCTGGTGAATTTATTTCATATCGCAATATATATCGCAGAAAAACAAAATATCGCAATGTCAAAAAAAACTCTTTCATTTTCTCCCCTCTGCTGTACCGAAGCCGTACCGAACCGTGACTTCAATACCGAGGTGCGTACCGAACCTGTCAAATTTGTGTACTGTTAACACCCCTACTAATTGTTGAAAATATGTATTGAATATAAGGCCATAAGACTATTTCAAATGCACATGCACAAATCAGGGGAATTTGGGAAATTAAAACAAATGTGACGGATTAAAAATAGTCAATGACAGAAATTTTACAACTCCATCCATCAGAAAGACAGATAATGATTCTTTGTTACACAACCTCTACACAGTCTATCATGTTACCACAAAATAAACACATTTTTTCCACTTTTATCCGGCCAACTGTGTCATTCCCCAGTCACGCAACTACTTTTCTTAGCAGAAACTCTTTTGTGGATACATTGTCTTTCTCTCAGTCTTTTCCTGTTATTGAGTTGTTCCATCCTCTCCTCTCCTCGCCTTGCAGTGCTGACTCACACTCCGTCAGTATGCCTGAGTGCTTACAGGCCATCTCTCTGTCTCTGTTGCCTCTCTCTCTGCATCTCTTTCTTTGTCTCTCTCTCTCTCTCTCTCTCTCGCTCTCTCACAACATTTGATCCAGGCTGGTCGTTGTTTTGCTTGATCATCAGAAGTTGCCCCAGGGTACTCATTTGCCCCAGCTTCAGTTGGACAGCTGCCCTGTTAGCATTTCCTCCTCTCCATTAGCTCTTAAACAGGGAGGGAAGTATATCTCAGACCTTGTAAAGATTGATGACGGCGAATCAGGAAAGTTGAGCCAGGTTGTTTTTGCATGGCTTTCGAAGGCTAGAGGCGAAGTCAAATTTGTTTTCATGATGTTACCTTCATTCCAGAAGTGCAGAAAAGACCAAATAGAGCACTTTCATCTCTCTCTGACTGTTACGTAATGAACCGAGCCAACACCTATTGATTTGTTTCTCTTGTGTTAAGCTGATGGTTATCACAAACAATTCCATGATGTGCTCTCTTAATGAGCGGGCTCGGTCCCACTGCCTCGCCAATGACTTCATCTACTAAAGCTAAGAAAGCAAGCGCTCAGGCTGATTTTATAGTTCACACCGAGAGCCGTGATAAAGACTGTTGTGAAAATGCTTTCAAGTGGCTGAATGTCTATTGTGTTAGGGTAGAATATTTTGCTAGCAGTGCTTTATGTCCTTTTGTAAACATGTCCATAAAAAGTGAGCTAATTGTTATGTAAGCTTGACAGCACAATAGTGGCCTGTCACAGATATTGGAAAAACAGCAAATTGGAGCACCGTAATGCTACCATTAACATAACTGTGGTCGGTCGCTATTCATACTTGGCTAAGTAAGCTGCTACAGGCCCTTAATTCCATCTCACTCCTGTCATTGTTGGCGCCTATTTGTTATCACTCATTGTATGGAAATAGGAGGGGGCGTGGCCTACGGATGCTTGTGAGTAGTGGTTTATGTTTGAGGACTTGTTTGGATGCATTGTATGCAGAATATTAGGGATGAACCTAGGGCTGGACGATTAATCGAAAAGTAATCGAAACCGAAATTCAGAATCTCTAACCAACGTAATTTTCCCATGTCGGTTATTTCGGTTTTTTAATCCTGTTAATACTTCCCCCTTAAAAACATAACTGCGTGTGTAGCCACGTGACTCCGCCCAGTCCAGTCAGTGGCATAAAAGCAAAACACGGAGGTGAACGCCGGTTCAACACATAGTGATGGCGCGTGAGCGGTGAGCCTTGCGTCTTCACTAAACTTTGTCAGTTGTATTTGTTTTATGGTTTGGACATTCGAGCGATTAGACGATCGGATGTGTATTATTATATCGAGCTACCGCACTCGCATAGATATATACATACATCTATGCCGCGCTCGCGCAGCTGCATGTGGCACGAACACTCACACAAACAGCTGGGCAAAACGTGAAGATCGCGCGCACACTGAGGAACGCAGAAACTTGTTGTCAGCTCTGTCCTGTGATTTATCACTAAAATAGCTTAGAAACTTTAAAAAAAAGAAAGTTATAGCATCTATTTTTTCTACTTTTGAAGGAACTATTTACAACCCACAGCTTCACAATTAATAGAGAGACGGTATGACTAACAACGAGCAGAAACCTGTAATAAATGTTACAAACCATAGATAAAATAGCCTAACTGCTGATAGTGAGCTATGATGTCAGATCACTCTTTCAACAGGGAAAAAAAAATCCCACCTTAATAGTCAATCATAGGCTATTTACAGTACAAACCTTGCAGTGAACTATGAGGGCAAAAAAAAAAAAAAAAAAAAAACAGAAATAAAATAATTGTTCATTAATCGTAATTGAGGTCAAATGTTCAATTAATCGAGCTTTTGATTTTAGGCCATAATTGTCCAGCCCTAGATGAACCAATATTAAAATTCTTTCTGAAGCAAAGTATTATTTTTATGCTATGGCCGGTATTAAAGTTCTGTACATTTTTATCTAAATTAATTAAAAATAAAACACTAAAAACTGAAATCAGTCATGATATGCTGAATTCAGGCATCACAACATTATAATGTACAGTATGAAATATGGGTATTCATTTGGAGATGTGCTAAAGATTACATTTAACGGTTCATTCCATTGACTTCCATTCATACACATGCGAGAGACGGGAAGCAAAAGGGACGAATTTTCGCATTTCTCTGCATTACAAAGTTCTAGTTTGGTGAACTCTGTGAATTTGTGTCACGTGAAGAAGAGTGACCAATAGAAGATTGATACTCCACAGCATGACCTTTTAGCTGAATGCAAATTTTAAATCTGCAGGAATGAAGCATTGCAGTTCAGTGGAGTAGATTTTTTATTTTTTATATTTTTGATGTATCATATGTTTTTAAAAAAGATGCCGCAGAGTGTGATGGCATTTTCTGACTGCTGCATGCTCAAAAGTCTAGTGTGATCGTGGCTTTATTAAATTGTAAAATTGTTTTTAGAGATTAAAGGGTTAGTTCACCCCAAAATTAAAATTTAATTACTCACCCTCGTGATCTTCGGAACACAAATGAAGATTTTTTTTTTTTTTTGATGACTGAATGCTGTCAGATTTTCTTCCATTGACTGAATTTGTAACTACCACTTTGATGCTTCAAAACCTTCATAAAGAGATTGGAAAACTAATCGATATGAATCGAGCGGTTTAGTCCAAATTTTCTGAAGAGAATCGTTCGCTTGTTATGATGAACAGATTTAAATTAGGGTTTTACTCGCATGTAAACATTGATCAGCGAACATAAGCAGAAGCTCAACCTAACCTGAATAACACACAAGAGCAAAACTCTTCAGGAAGCTCAAACGTGCGGCGTAACACATGAGAATGAACCTCATTGGTTACGCCGCATGTTTGAGCTTCCGGAAGAGGTTTGCTCTTGTACATTATTTAAGTTATGTTCGCTGATCAATGTTTACATGCGAGTAAAAGCCTAAATTAAATCTATTCATCATAACAAGCAATTGATTCTCTTCTAAAAAGTTTTTGAAGCATCAAGGTGATAGTTATAAAGGCAATCAATGGAAGGAAATCTGAGAGCATTCAATCACCAAAAAGACCTTCATTTGTCTTCTGAAGATAAAAAGTCTTACGGGTGTGGAACGGTGAGTAATTAATGACAGAATTTTCATTTTGGGGTGAACTAACCCTTTAAATTTAATTGAGCATTAGATGACCCAGGTGATCATAATGTAAATATAAGGGAAATTACCATGCACAATATTCAATATCGACTAAAACTAATTAAAAAAATAGAATTTAAATAAAAAATTTTGTGCATAATATTGGCCAACAACCAATATGGTACTGATATATTGTGTATCCCTATATACACGCATGAATACTGCTTAAATACACCGTTATACAAAAATATCAGCAAGTGCACTAATGCTGTATTTAATATTTGTGTGTTAACTTGACGATTGGAGAAGACGGTGGTTGAGCAGGAGTCGTCAGGGCGAGCGGTTGACGCTGCAGAAGAAGAGAGGGGTTGTGTATTCGTGTGAATACATTCCCTGTGAGCGGTGGAAAGCATTGGTCAGTGTCGAGGTGTGTCAGTATGACTATGTAACCGTGTGTTGGTCACATGAATGAGGCTTGTGTTACAGCTCAGTCGGTGACGGCCGAAAGAAAATAAACTCTGGCATTCACTGGCTGCTTTACCACCACCATCCAGACAGGTAGTCCCACCCCACCCCTACTTCTGTCTCTCTCTCTCTCTCTTTGCATAGATCTGTCTCTTTCTCTGTGCGCTTTATTGGCATGATAAATAATGGACTCAAATCACGCTTCCACATTCAGTCTCAGTGGCCACCATAACTTCCGGTGCATGCTTTATATTGCTTTATCAATAACTCATTATTGATTATTCTTATTTCACTATATTCTAACATTTTACTGTGTTATTGTAAACACTTTTTGTGTTATTTTCATTTTTTGCACTTTTTCATTTTTTTGTCAGTCACTTGTTTACACTTGTAAAGCACTTTGAATTTGTTTGAAAGATACTATGTAAAGTTGTCTGTTTGACTGAAAACAGCAATTTCCTCCATTTTTACGTGAATGTAACACTTACTTAATTTAACACTCTTACCTCCGGTTTCACAGACAAGGCTTAAGCTAGCCCTAGACTAAAATGCATGTTTAAGCTGTTTTAACTGAAAGCAACTTATTGACATATATTAAAATATGTCAGTGCCATTGTTTTGTCGCAAGATGCACACCAGTAATGTTTTTTTCTAGTGTACATTTATAAAAGATACTTAAATACCCTAATTGAACTAAGGCCTAATCCTGGCTTAAGCTAAGCCCCGTCTGTGAAACCGGGCCGTAAATGTAGTCTTTAGCTAATCTCAAATTGAATATCCATTTTTTTCATACTGTACAGTACATTATAATACTGTGATGCCTAAATTCACTTGATTGATTTTAGTTTTTTATTGCCTTTTTTGTTTATTTAATTATACGAAACACTTAAGTAAAATTATCCCATGATTTACTCACCCTCAGGCCATCCTAGGTGTTTATGACCTTGATTCTCTTTCAGACGAACAC
Organism: Megalobrama amblycephala; assembly: GCF_018812025.1. Classification (NCBI taxonomy): domain Eukaryota; kingdom Metazoa; phylum Chordata; class Actinopteri; order Cypriniformes; family Xenocyprididae; genus Megalobrama; species Megalobrama amblycephala. Next base: position 55,536,309 of record NC_063044.1, on the reverse strand, counting down.
AATCAGAGATATATTTAAAAATATCCTGGCTCTTCCGAGCTTTATAATGGTAGTGAATAGGGGGTGCGATGTTGAAGCCCAAAAAGTGAATTCATCCATCATAAAAATAATCCATATGGCTCCAGTGGGTTAATAAAGGCCTTCTGAAGCAAAGCGATGGGTTTTTGTAAGAAAAATTTCCATATTTAAAACTTTATCAACTACAATAACTAGCTTCCGGCAGACGGCCGTACGCATTGATTTGCGGCAGAAGAGTGACCTCTGACTCGACACATGACGCGATGACGAACGAGTTAGCTCAGAGGATAGAGCAAAACAAAACACCGGTCACGAATTAGAAATCTAAAACGAGAAATTTTGAAGAGAAATATCTGAGGATTTCAATATAAGAGAAGAGTAGCTTGAGTTTGTTGCACAGCTCTATTTGTTTGAACCGCGAGAGGTGTCAAGTACATCCTACGTCATACAATGCTTCAGTGGTTACTCTTTTTTTGGTAGTATGCATACGGTCGTCTGCCAGAAGCTACGTTTTTAGTTTATAAAGTTTTAAATATGAATATTAAAAACCCATCGCTTCGCTTCAGAAGGCCTTTATTATGTAATGATTATTTTTGTGATGGATGGATGCATTTTTTCGGCTTCAAAATTGCGCCCCCCCATTCATTACCATTATAAAGCTTGGAAGAGCCTGGATATTTCAGGATATAGATCTCTGATTGTGTTAGTCTGAAAGAAGATAATCATAAACACAGAGGATGGCTTGAGGGTGAGTAAATCATGGGATAATTTTCATTTCATCAGTATCAACTACAACATGAAACTAATTCTTGATAAGTTGGTATCACTCTTACAATTCAATTCAGCTTTATTTTTAGCAATATGTATGTTTGTTATGGAGCTTAAATTCAAGTTTATCGTGGTCATGTTTTAGATTTCTGTTAAGAATGATTTTAGATTAATAACAAGAGTCAATATCAAAGTTTCATGATCTGAGGACTTCACTCTCTCTTTGTGTCTGTCCCTCTCATTGTCTCTCTTTCTGTTTCCCATTTCTTTTTCTCAGTCTCTCTATTTACCCAACACTACCACACCCCCTCAGTAACACTCCCACAGGTCCAACCATATTCACACACGGCATTCAAACATATGCCACACACGCACGCACACTCACACTCAAATAGAGTAGATCTTCTTTGGCTAAAAAAGGTTGAAGGGACTCAGTACATAAGGTCTCTGAGATTGTTATGTCTGTCCGTCTCTCTCTCTCTTCCTGTCTCCTCTCTGAGTTGGTCTCACAGTCTGTTTCTCACCGCCGTGTATATTGCGTCCTCTGCATTCCTGCGCTGAACATGGGCCAAACCAGCTCGTCCATGTATCCGTCGGCATCGAGCAGCCACCATAATCCACCCAGCATCAGATAATCACGCTACTCCACAACAACCTCATTACACACGGTCTAATATCAGCCACGGATTTTAGCAGATGCAATAACAAATACTTCAAATCCATAATCCCAAAGGGAAAGACAAAAATCCCATTGGTAAGCATCTTAAACTAGTTTTTGTGTTTGTTTGTTTTTTGTCTTATGCAGAAAGCAAGAGGCATCCTGGGAATAAGGCCTGGTGTTGTTTTATGCTTGAGTGTGAAATTCAGAGAATTTAAATCACGATGTGAATTTTCAAGGCCCCGTTTGCAGGCGTCTTCTGTTTTCCGAGACCTCTCATATCTCATTTGTTTTGTAGATGCCATAGACGCCAAAGCTAACGATCCTCTTGTCATTTCTGTATTCGACGGAGAATCATTTGTGGACGTCTGCGAATGTCAGCGATGAATTTAGTGTGGTAAACGAGGAGAATGTTATCTGAAGATATCATAATCACAAATAGCTTTGTCTACAAGATATTGAGCGTTCCCAAATCGCCACCTTTTTCAAGCCACAAATGCCATTTCACCCATTCCATTATACACTCTGCATCCCGCAACAGAGACCTAATTAAAGTGCGCTGGAAGGGCATAATTCTAGGCAATGCCTGCTGGGGCTTGTGAATCATGTCGGCTACATGTGACCAAGACGCAGGCTTTTTCACAGCCCCGATCACGTGACTCTTCCGCTCTCTTTTTTAGCGGCAAGCTAGAGAATGTGAGTATATCACACACTGGTGTGAATTCCCACTGAGCCTCTGAATGCTAAAAGACTCCCTCTGCCACCCACGGTTAGATCCCCCCGACTCATCCTGGCAGAATAGAGAGTCCTGTTCGCACTCTTTTGGAAGTACCCCCTGTGAATCCCTCTAAGCAGCTGGTCTGTGCGTCTCTGATCGCTTTTTTGCACAAGCAGCAGGTGTAAACGCAAAGTTCGCAATTGATTTCTGACAGGGATCCGGAGCCCCCCAAGCCCACTGTTGAAGAACGACTGGAAGATACCAGAGAAGCGTCTTGAGCATCCAGGCTTAGTCTCTAGCAGTGATTAAGTGCAGGCTCCATGTTCAAGAAGAAAACTGCAATTTATGTGTATTTTCTCCTTTTTTTAAAAAAAAAAAAAAATCCCTTAATCCAGTGTCTACTCAAATCCCTGGCGTAATCTTCAGCAATCCCAGAGGGTTTGAGAATACTTTACGTGTTGCTAGTGTATCTTTATTAACTCATTGTAGGCCCAGACTACTGATACCACTGGGCCGCTCAGTCTTTTTTCAGACCATCTGATGCATATTGCAGACAAACCTAGAAAGCACTTTCTTAGTCTGGCAAGCTCTAATCTGATTTCATAAAATTGTATAAATTTCTCTTTTACTGATCAAATAAATGCAGCCCTCCTGTGCAAAAGAAACTTCTTTCAAAAACGTAAAAAAAAAAAATGTTCCTGACCACAAACTTTTAAACAATAGTGTAATTTTTAAATTTTGGTGTAACAAATTTCAAAATGAATATGCTGTACATTATAATGTTCTGGTTCTGAAGCATTTAAAGTAACTGATTTTAGTTTTTGATTTTTAAACAATTTTAACAAAATAGTATATACAATATAACTTATAAGTGGGCAGTTCTTAAAAGGTTCTTAGTGGGCGGGAATGTAGACCAAACCTTTTGCCATTTAGTCAAAAGTCTGGTTGTGAGTAGTATAACATGTGTCCGCCTCTTGGAAGACAGTTATTTTTTTATTATTTGAGTGTGATTCGGTGGACAGGTGAATCATCTGATTGTGAATCACCCTACCACACGGTCTGTGCTTTTTTGCTTTAAGCTGTAGAGAAGGAATTGCTTAATGTCAAGTGTCTGGTGTACAGGGACGGACCAGTCACTGAAGCACGGCTCTCAGTTCAATATTTTCACTTTGGGGTGCCCTTTTAGAAACTCCAAAGAAGAGGAATGGGGTATCCATTTAAGACCGAATTCACAAACTGAAAAGGTTGAATAACCGAATGAAAAGAATACTAATGAAGAGAGGGAATTGGCTTATTCTGACTTTGCTTGTGCCCTCCCTTTCTCTATAGTTAAGAGCGGATGGATGGTGCCTCTGAACTGAGAGGTGTCAGTTTATGGTCAATTACAATTTTAAGCTAGAGTTTTAGTATTGTTCACCCATGCAGAAGTGTCGCTAGAGTGTTTGGAGTGGTTGCCAGGGCATGTTCTGAGCTGTTTTTAGCGCGTTTCTTTGTGGTTGCTAGGTGGTTGCTTGCTAGTCTATATAGAGATATGACTCAAGTCTCTCCATCAGTGTAAGTCTATAGGAAATTTTTTTTTTCCTAGTTTCATCATCCATTAAACAAAAATCATTTGTCTAATTGCTCATGGTTTCCTTTACATTTATTCATTTTGCGGGCACTTTTATTCAACAACTTATATTCAGTGTTATTTTAGTATAATTTATATAATTATATAGTATTTATTAATATTTTGATTTAGCTTTTATTTTTATATTTTCAGTTTTCATTTTAATTGGTTTGTTTTGTCATTTTTAATGTTCTTTTATTTTTGTGCTTTTATCATTATTTATATATTATATAAAATAACTTTAATTTATCATTTTAGTAATTTTAGTACTTCAGTACTTTAGTTAGTTTTAAAGGCAAAATTTCTAATTTCAACATTTGTAACTTTTTTTTTTCATCTAATATAATTTATTTTATTTTAGCTGGAGTTCAAAGAATGAAAACTGTTTTTAATAGTTGAAGTTTTAGTTAACAATAACAACACTGTTTGCATTACATTACCAGTTCACTCCTGTTGAATTGAACCAAAGACCTCTGTTGCAGGCTCTATGCTTTACAGTTTAACTTCCTACAGGAACATCAGGGTAATAAAAAAAATAGTAGTTTGGAGAGTAGAGCTTCACAATTCTGGATGAAATCGGAATCACAGTTAATAAAGATCACGATTCTGAACAGACAACTAAACCAAAATGTATGTAATTTACTAGAGGTTCTGACAAAAAGATAATTGCTGCAGTTTATTACTTAATTTGAATTAATTATTTAAAAAAATTCAATGATTCACTCAAAGACTTCAATTGCTTTGTTATAGACGAATCAGTGTATTTGAAATAATCTCTTGAATGAATGATACAATGACAAATAAATTTTCTAATAGCCACCTACTGGTGTAACAATGTATTTGATACAATCTTTATTTGAAGCATCAAGTTACTTTCAAAAGGTGATTTACTCTATTTTTATCACTTCCATAGACATCAGTGTTTATATCTGATATATAAAATTCTATCCCAGCATATTATGGCTGCCCTTTAATAGTTAATCAACCATTAGGTGACGAGAAGAGGCTTTGTCGCCTCAGGAATTGGCGAATCATAGTCTTTGATGGACAGATTGTTAATGGCAGAAAATCCAAAAATTTGCCTATCATTCATCACCCTCAAATATCTCTTATCACTTGAAACGCGTAAAGTCTAATTCTGTAGCATTAACCTAGATAATTCTATTATATTTACTACTATATTTGGTGAATATCCAAGTATTTGTATAGAGAGCGTGCTTACTGCATGACATAGAGGTGCCGGTGTAATTTTTATATATATATATATATATATATATTGCCTTACAGACATGAGAAATATATCTATGGAAAGCTTGAAATGTCTACTTTTAAATTAAGGCCCAATCCCAATTCTATTTTATACCCCTTCACCCTTCCCCTTGCCCCTTGAATCGGAGTGGCAAGGTGTAGGGGTGAAAATATTCCCCTAAGAAATGGGACACCACTACTACACCATTACACATGTCATCATACCTAGATTTTTTTATTTCATTTAACCAGTATGAACGGCAATGAAGTCCACATATCAACAGAAATCAGGCGCGAGACTTTAACAGATTACTCACTCCCAACATTGTTTTGCGCTGTATTTTGGACGGCGCTCGGTTTCAGTTCGAAAACGTATGAGACTTTAAGTTTCCCAAGACTGGTGAAGCCGCTTTTCCATCAGGCCAAGCTGTTTGTTTAACCGTTGCATTTCATGCCGAGCCTGCCGGTACGGATATGGTTTCATTTTCTACTGTGGTGCTGCGATAACGGAGCTCTTTGCAATGTAATACAAACGAGCCAGTTGTTGCCTTGGTAATGCAAGAGTTTACAGACGATACGAGATGCAAATAGCGACTGCGCTATGAAGGATGACCAGATATTTCTTTTAACTGTATCACTCATTTGTGTTCACATCATTCAAATAGTGCGTTTAGCAAGCTACGGAGAAACTGGCAGCCAGGTAACACACAAGTGATCGATCCTGAGTGGAAATATCACTACCATGATCACTACACGCATTCTAGCAGCACGGTAGTCGGTGTATGCAGGGAAATTTCTCATACCCCTTCGTTTGAAGTGTGGTCCCGAAAAATCTTAGTTTGAAGGGCAGTCTGGCCCTTCCCATTACCCCTACCACTCCAGCCAAAAGAGAATCGAGACACCCCTACCCCTTCACGTGAACCCTCAAAACGAAGGGGTAGGGGAAAGGGGAAGGGGTAAGGGGTAGAAATGGGATTGCAGCCCAAAACACACAAAACACTAGTTTATCAATAAATTATTAAAATGTACAGACAGTCTCCTTCAAGCCACATTCATATTCTTTATGTTTGCTGGTATGCTGCTGCAAGCTTTATCCGTGCGTTTGAGCGCTAATTAGGCTGTTTTATATATAGGTGATTCAAGGCTCATTATTATTATTTATATGGTTTATTCATTTAAAGGCGCGATTAGTCGACTAATCGCTTAAATGAACGAATACTATTCGACTAGAAAATTCTTTAGTGGAGGGCAGCCCTAATTATGTATTATTATCTCCAATATGAGTGTTTGTAGGACAGAAATAACGATACTGTGTGGTGGAAAAGAAGCAGTGAAGCAGTTTCATACCTATACATGAAAGCTGCTCTATCTGGGTCAGCAGCAGCGCAAACACAGGTTTGAATGTTTCACTGTTATTGTACTTGTCAAAGTTTTAATAGACATAGCCTTCATTGTCATTTAGGAGTGAGATCGCGTGTGTGTTTGAATCAAGATCGTGATTGTTATTCTTTTATCGACTAATCGTGCAGCTCTGTTGGAGAGTATAGTATAGTTCTGTACATCTTTGTAGATATCCCAAGCTGTAAAAGCAGTATAGATGAATCCTCATACCTCCCAGCCCTAGAAATAGTTAAAGTACCACCAAGAAACCTCATGCACATGCTGATCCGCATGTACACTACGTGACTGAGTACTTTGAGTGAGTGCAAGAGCCTCCCAGATGATCTTGAGCTCGCTGAAAAGATCCAATTGAGACACACCACTGAGTAATGGTGACTGAAAAGCTGCCAAAGCACTGGCTCTAAGAGTCAAGCTTTGCTTCTGTAATCCACCCTTGAGCCAATAGGAGGGGGCAAATAAATGACCGTAATTATCCTGAGAGCTGTTATTTGCATATCTTTGCTTCCTTTTTCTCTGACATTAGTTTTCATTCGCTTTGCCATTTAAGTTTCTATTTAGGTTGATTTAGTGTAAGTGTTGGTTACAGCCTCCATGACATTAAGGCAGCGCTGCTCATAAAAGACGTCACCGAGTGTGTAAGTCTTGCTGCTAATCTACCTCAGCCCACTGTTATTGCTCTTCAACACCGAGGCGACGTGGAAGGATTGTGCCAGCCTGCCACTGTGCCCGCAGTCTGCTGCCTGACTGTTTCAGAGCGGTCTGCAATGCATTTTAGTGCAGTTTATGGAGGTATTAAAACACTTCCCCTCCAAACCAGCATAGTTAGTGTAATTAAAGTCTATGGCTGCCTCAAAGTTCCCTAATCATTCTTTTCCCCCTGGTGTGCTCTCTCTCTCTCTCTCTCTCTCTCTCTGTTACATTCTAATTCTGTCTCTGCCTATATTGCTCATCCTTTTTCTCTCTCTCACTTTGTAATGGGAAGGATTTAGCTGTCTGATGAATAGCACTGCACTGGCTAACTGATCCCATAGGGTCTGAATGGATGCTGATTCTGGCCAAGAGAAAAGGCCACAGCCCTAGAGATCATCTGATGATGGCGGTCACACATTTCTCCAGCTGCACCACTTCAAGTCTCTACCGCCCGTCGGGAGTCTCTTTCTCTATTACAGGTCCTCTGTCCTGCTTGTTGATGCACCGCTCGACCAGCCATCAATCGAAACCGGACGGTTTTCGTTCCAAACACACGATCGGCAACCGAACGGTTGTTAGTTTTATTTTGGCTGATCTCTATTCCGGACTTGCACACAAACTGCATTGCAGTCATTTCCCAAAATGTCATTTATGTGGAAAAATAGCAAAGTCTGTAAACAGGACGTTAACACAGGCCAGAGACGGGACATTTTGTTTTTGCTTTAAATCTTGAGATTATACAATCTAATTCAAAAACAACTGCGCATGAATACTACATGTTTGTTGCATCTTTGTTTGGATTGTAATTAAAATGCAGTGGTTGCCTCTAATTTAAAATGGCTACAGATATTATTTAAGGCCATTAATTTGCTCCTGTTATCGGAATTGGCCAATCTGCTTGTAAAAAAAAAAAAAAAAAAAATGCATATGATGATCCCATGCAAGAGGGTTTTTTGCATTTTTTTTTTTTTTCTAGAAGATTACAATAATTTTCAGTTCAATTTCAATTAAAAATTATTTATTAGTTTTATCCAGATTTTTTTATAGCATATGCAATAGTACCATAAAGATAATGAACAAAACACAGTTGTCTTTTTATTTTCTCTCAGATTGGCAAAATATATTTTAACAGTGATAAATAAAAATATGAACATTTAATTTTATAAATAATTTATATGTTATATATTTTATTTTATTTATAAATTTTAGAAAGTGTTTGTAGCTTGCTTTTTTTGTGCTTTTTTTACAAAATAGCATAGAATTTTATATATTTTAGTAAATCTGTTTATTTACATCTGTTATCTAGAATATTATAGAAATTTTTTCATTTAAATTTAATTTTTTCAGATTTATTTTATAGCATTTAAAATAGATCCACATACTACTGAGCAAAATGCATTTCTCTTGAATTGTGTGTGTTATATAACAGTAAGATTGAAAAAAAATCTACATATATTTTGGTGAATAATTTTATATTTTTATTTCTAATTGTTCATGCCTCATTCCTTGCAACAAATGCATGTTTCTTCCTTCTATTGAGTACATCTCTGCATATGCCTTTATCTTGCTCGCTTCTGACTGGAGTTTGAAAACTAAATAGTCAACATGATGGTAATAAACTATTAACATATATATATATATATATGCCATTCAAGACACTTTAAATCATACCATGGTATTGCCATGGTACATGTCCACCCTGCTGCTTTTTAGTGCTTTCTTAGTGACAAATCCCTCATGCCAGCAGGAAAGTGCATTGTGGGATTGCATCTGTAGTCACAGTGTCAGACTCATCCATAAACCTCAGTGTTTTTTTTTTTTTTCCTTTTCTCCCACAAGCACAGTGATGTACAATGCAACCACATTCAGCACATAGTCCTGACCACAGCCACATACTATAAAGGAAATCAATACTTCATAACAGCTCCCAGGCAGGCAGGGAATCCTGCATCTGTGTCTACAAGTTGTAGGGAGAGACAGAGAACTTCAGGTGTAACAGGATCAATGGTAGGAACCAACACACAGACAGAAACACACACACACACATACATACATACTGATAACTCTCCGGATATGATGCTGTCTTGACGCTGGCCTGTGTTAGGGTGGAAGTAGACTGGCAGCATGTGGAAGAGCTGTCAGAAGAGCTCAGGAAAAGCCAGATATGAGGGCCAAGGGGTTAGGCTCAACCCCAATCTGAGAATCCATTTTCTGCTCGAATTCTTCACAGTCATTCGTCACCTCTGCATTCAGAGCTCTCTCTCTCTCTCTCTCTCTCTCTCTCTCTCTCTCTCTCTCTCTCTCTCTCTCTCTCTCTCTCTCTCTCTCTCTCTCTCTCTCTCTCTCTCTCTCTCTCTCTCTCTCTCTCTTACTGTGAGAAGTAAATGTGGCTTTCCCCCCCCTTATAGTTTGGCAGTCCCTCTGACTGTGTCATGTGAAGAGTTGTTCTAATCTCTTCTTCCAAATTTTGTGAGGCCTTTCCCTCCTTTTATGAGATTCTTTTCAAGTTTTAATAGGCACATGGGCGCATTGAGTCTTTGAAGTGTGGTTCTCTACACCATGTCCCATCATTGTTTCAAATTAAGGGCTTAAAGATAGTGCATTTCCCTACATCTCAGCGTTTTTGTACAGCCTCTCCTCCTCTCATTTTACCACACAATCAAGTTGAAGAGCTCTGTGTAAACAGTTTTTAAAATAAAAGTGGCTGAAAAGTGTAGTGGTGGGACTAGGAACACACTCCTATTAATATTCTGGCAATAATTATTTTTATGGTATAGGTGATAACTGATAAATGGCAATATTAAGATCCTAAAATGAATGAACAAATGAAATTAATACATTTTGTACATTTAAAAAAAAGTATAAAATAAATTACTCTAAAATATACTCTGGAAACCATTGATTTCCATAGTATTTTTTTTCCATACTATGGAAATCAATGGGGTCTATCAACTGCTTGGTTACCCATATTCCTCAAAATATCTTCTTTTGTGTTCAGCAATGATGACAGAATTTTCATTTTTGGGTGAACTATCCCAAGATGCCAGGTCGGGATACTAGCATGCAAAACATTTGCAAATGCATATTACAGTGCATGGTTAAGCCGGTCTCAGGCCGAAGGTGTTAGAGATCAGGGTTAGCTGTACTTGGTAGAATGTTGGAAAGTTGGTTGCGCGTGGGCAAGTGGTGGGCAGGTTCATATCGGAGCCTGCAGCTACCTTTTACTATTATACTTTTCTGGCTTGGCAGAACAGATAGGCCTGTGTAAAGAGTAGGGAAGTCAGAACTAACAAAACATGGGTACCAGGTTGGGCCATGTTGTTGAAACAGTTGTATACAGTGGTACTGTTCAATTAGATTGTAAAAGTGGTGTTGTATCCACTTCAAATGAATGACACCCATTCGCAAAGAATGCACGTTTAGATATGATTCAGTTTGTTTTATTGAAAGAAATGAATACTTTTATTCTGGAAGGATGCATTAAATTGATCAAAAGTGACAGTAACAATGTTACAAAAGATTTATATAAAAACTGCTGTTCTTTTGAACTTTCTATTCATCAAAGAATCAAAAAAAAAATTGTATCACGATTTCCACAAAAATGGAGCACAGCTGTTTTCAGCATTGATAATAATAAGATTTTTTTCTTAAACACCAAATCATCATATTAGAATGATTTCTCAAGGATCATGTGACATTGAAGACTGGAGATATGATGCTGAAAATTCACCTTTGCCATCATAGAAATAAATTGCATTTTAAAATATATTAAAATAGGAAAGTTATTTTAAACTGTAATAATATTATACAGTTTTACTGTATTTTTGATCAAACAAATGTAGCCTTGGTGAGCATAAAAGACTTCTTTAACATTTTTTTTAATCAGGAAGGTCACAAGAACATATTTTTACTTACAAGGACAGAATGCCAAGAGGTAGTTGGCTTCTTGAGGGAATACTGAGAATGAAACTGCTGAGACCTGAAAGAGATAAATTAAGCAAATGCCAGGCTGAGCTTGGATTAAATGCAGAACTGGGACGTCAGATGTGGATAATATTGTTATTTGGTTTCCTATCAGAGGGGCACATTAATGCATGGACAACAGCCATGGGTTAATATCAGAATTGGATATGATCTGATGGAACTGCGCCATGATGGCTGGATGTAAATGAGATCTGTTAAAGGAGATGGATAGGAGAGATAATCAGTACTTATTCAGGGTGTTTTTGCAGATTTATTAAGCTCTGAGGTATAGAGCTATCTAACCAAAAAAAGAAAAAAGAAAAGAAGAAAAATGTCTTGTCTGAATGTTTCAGACAAACCACTGACCTCAGAACTCTCAATCGGATGGAAAGGTGTGTGGAGAGATGATGTGTGAATATTCAAACAGCATGTTTTGTTTTGCTGTAGCAGCAGAGCTGAGAGAATAGCAAAAGTACTGAGTCATGAACAGAAGGAAAGCGTTTTTTTTTGAGTGTCTGCTGGCATCGAATGCAGTTGCAGTGTTCTGCTGTCCGTGAAAGGGCACCCCGATGCTGAACAGGACTGTTGCATCACTATTCTCGCCATTGATTTTCTCGTATCGACATCCACTCTGCGTCACACTCAGATAAATGATGTAGCGAGCGTGCTGCCAATGTTTGTCTAAATTGGTTCCCTCCTCACACATCTAGTCTATAATCGTCATTAAATATTTTTAGATATAGGCCTACAGTGACTTGTAGCAGAGCAGCAGAGAATTTTGGATGTACCTTCTATTCCTTTTTGCATGAGTTGCAACAGCTTCTAATTATAATATGGCTTTCAGTTTGGTTATTTTTACTGTTTGCTTGCTTGTTTTGTATCAATGCACAGTTTTATAACATAGCTCTTAATGGGGGATAATTAGGAAATGGTTTGTTTGAATGATTTGTATAGAAACATACTTTTTATGTAATCAACACAATGACTGCAATTGTTGTGTAATTAGATTTTACAAGGTACTGTAGTTTCCCACATGCTGGTTTTCTACAGATTAGTAACTATTAAAGAAAAGGACCGGATTGCTGTTACCAGCTGATAAAAATGTAATTCATTTTCTAACTATGTAAAGTAATGCAGTTTGATCGTTGTATTCAGACAAAAGGGCCCTTTCATTGTGGATCCGCGTGCTAATGCATTACCAAAAAGTTAAATTGAGACCTGCTGAGTTGTGCCGTTGGCCAGAGCCTTTGAAATCGGGATGGCAAGGATGGAATGGTATGCCAATTAACGGTCCGGTGCTTCTCGGGTTTTCTGTTACAGATTGTGTATTGATACTCCGTATGCTTGTGCACGACTGGACCGTGCTGGCAGAGAAGCCATCCATCAAGTCCCATGTGTGTATAACCTGATTGAGCCAAACTCTACATCTGCAGAGTTTAGGGGAGTTAGCATGGCACCGGCATTTGCTATAAAAGCAAAGCAGGGGAAGACTGACTTGAGACAAGTTCTGCCAGTCCACTTTTGGGAGTCTGTTTGATGTTCTTATTCCTCCACATGGGCCGCAGAGAGGAGCCTGGATGTTTTAGTTCTCCATTGGTTGATGCCTCCCAAATAACAGGCCTGGAAAACCGCCTTTTGCGCTGACCTTGCTGCTGTCATTATGTCCAAATCTGGGTTGTTCCATGCATATACCTTACTATTAGCAATCAGAGAAGAGATTAGCCCAAAATACACCCCATTTCAGTGTGCTGTTTTTGATGCGTGTGGCAGAGAGAACCGAAGGGCCCGAGCCAGGGTGGGGCAGTTCTCGGTCCTGGTTCGTGGAAACGTATTTCTGAGCATGGTGGGTTTCAGCCTGTTTACACAAGCGGAATGAAAGAGCAGTGGGTCTTCCTACACAGACCTGCTTTTTACACGCACGCCCCGCGGTCCTGTCGCCCACACAAAGCTGTAGTTCTCCCACGCTTCCTGGCTGAAAGGGGTGGTTATGTAAAGGCATTGGGGCCCAAGTCCCAGACCACTTCTTATGCGAGGAGGCCACATGTCGAGCAATCTGTCTCACAAGCAGCACCTTGAGCATTCATTAAGAAATCCTTAGCCGAGAGTGGCCGCATCCATTGTGGATTCTGTCTAATTGCTGCGCTGCCTCATTTGTATGCCTCTTTAAACACTCTGCCTACAAGGCTTTACCCCCCTCATTAACAAAGGTTTCCTGTCGACGGAAAGGTGGTAGTTTGTTTGTTTTGATGTAACGGGTTTAACTAAAGAACATGCGTGGAATATGATTGCGTGGACTTGCTCTCTGAAACCGATCAGGGGCCAGATTTAAAGGGAACCTATAATGTAATATAAGTCTCTGGTGTCCCCAGAATGTGTTTGTGAAGTTTCTGCTCAAAATACCCCACAGATAATTTATTATAGCTTGTCAAATTTGCCCCTGTTTGGGTGTGAGCAAAAACACGCCGTTGTGTGTCCCTTTAAATGCAAATGAGCTGCTGCTCCCAGCCTGCTTTCCAGAAGAGGGCGGAGATTTAACAGCTCACACTTCGGTTGCTCAACAACAACAAAGCTGAAGAATCTCACGCAGCAAAAATGACGATTGTCAGTAACCGGAGTCGGACACTGATGGAGAGACTCAAGAAGTTGTTACAACTTTTAGAATGCAACTGGACGTTTCTGAATGGTTAGTGGATAAATTTATGTAGTTGCTGTGGAGTTGATCCAACCCATCGACTAGCATGTGCCATCATGTTAATCTTTTGTGCAAATCCATTATTGAATTGACCCTCTTTTGTGAAGCAATCCAGCTTAAAATGATGGCATGGCAACAACACTCTACTAGAACAACTCTTCCTCTTCTCTAAAGCATCCCAACATGACCTCACCCCCTTTGTTACATGTTCCCAGGGACGGGATTTATGTAAATCTTGGGGTTTGTGATGTCACAAACACGTGAAGAAGCTCATTGTAGTCCCGACCAGCCGTTTGTTGTAGTCCTTAAAAAAGCTATTTCTGTAAATGAAATATCTCTCTTTGGATTGAACTTTGAGCATCGTAACTTTGCAGATGTTGTTTATGCTCAAACAGCAACAGTACACACTAACTAAAGTTAAAAAAGTGAAATCATAATCAAGGATTTAAGAAGATTTTCTAAAGGAATTTCTTAAGATAAATTCTAAGAAATATGTATGTTCCTAAGTGCATTTTTTTTTTTTATATTCTTAAATTCATAAATGTTTTCTTTCTTTCTTTTTTTTTTAAAGAAGAAAATAACAGTTTTTTGGTAATATAAAAGATGAACTATTCTTAAGTTAAAAAATAAGAAAAGAAAAGGAGTTAAGAAGAATATTATTCTTAAGAATGTTTTGAGTAACCGGGTTGTGCGCCATTCAGAACTGAATTTTAAATTCTAATTAAATTCCTGAATTTGAACAAAATTTGAATTCAGGCAAAATAGCAATTTACATGATAGGATGTAGAATTACAATGAATTTAAATTCAAAGAAATTAATTTTTACCTAGAAAAGCAAAATTATCAAGACAAACTTTAAATGTTAATGTTGGCTGGATAGATAGATCCCTTACGTCACCATGTCCTTCTTAACCTGTATAACGTTCTTTCTTTCAAAGGATATTTTAAAATATGTCTTAGTGTTTTTGTCCATACATTGTCAATGGGCTTCTTCAGAACCTGCGTTACACAGAAGAATGAAAGAAAAACATACAGGTTTGCTATGACACAAGGGTGAGTGAATTATTTTTGAGTGAACCATCCCAACTTCCTATGAGATGTGCCAGTTCTATTAAATTCAAATGGAGCCGTTTCTTCACTTTTGAATTTTGCTCAACCCTAATAAAGAAGAACAGAATGTGCAAGACTGATGAGATGTGGGGTTGGCAACTGGAAACCTTCTTAAACAGGCCAGCTTTCACTAGTTGAGCTGCACGACTCCATATCCCTCAGACTTAGGAAAGCATTTTCTGAGACAGTGCCAGAAATCCCTACCATAATGGATTACTGTTGACCACTTGATACAAAAGCCGAGGCCTTAAACCTTAAAGCAGCAGGCTAAGCCTGGCTTAATGTTTGCTCATTTGCACTGGTGAGAGCTGTGGGCCCTGCACTTCAGAGGGAAGAGGATGATGCCAATCAGGCCTCATGCCAACAGGTGCTCAGCAAGCTTGGGGCTGCGTTCAATAGGAAAAACGCCACAAAGCGCCTCAAGCAGAGGCTTATGGGGAATCTCAGCGCTCTTCACAGAGAGCCCAAAACTGATGATTCTGAGCTTAGTCCAGCACAGCTTACCAGCTTTGTGCACAAATCACAGACCAGATAGGGGTTCAAATGTAAATCTTCATGCTTGAGGCACTGTCGTTAATGCTCAAACAATTAGTGCTTGTGCCCTTGTATTAGTTCTGTTAATCTGTTAATGGTGAAGTCTTTAAGCATTTGTCAGAGCTAAAAGCACATACAACGTTTTTAAACTAAACATACTATTGTCAGTATTAAAGCAACAAACAGCATTTCTCTATCTCAAAATGAGCAATTTCTTTAGCTCTTTATCATAATAAACCCTAAAATAAGGTTAATTTTTATCAATTAGTGGATTTGATGAAGCACGCATAGTAAGAAGTAGGTCAGGGTGCTTTTCTATGATTTTTCGGTAGAGTTGGGTAGATTTGTGCTACGTCTGTGTACAAATGATCAGTCATGTTGTGGCAGGCCGTGATCAAGGACTGATGATGGCCTCTATCCTTACATGTTGGAAAAGAAAGCTATGTGCTTTCAAGTTCAGAAGCTTTCATAAACATTAAAGTTGTCATGCAGGGTCCTCATCGTTTGAAGTCCCATGATCATGTCTCGTAGCTACTTATCAAAGACCGTTTTGAGCCGGTTACATTTCTCATCCATCACAAATGTTTGTCAGGAGTCTAAATGGGTTTAATGGGTGTTTTTGGGTGTGCATAGTGGAAAGTAACTAAGTGATTCTAGATTACAGATATGCGTGCTCCTGGTCATATTGTGATTGTTTGTGCACATTTTTCCAAATAGCAATGTTTTGTCCTTTAATCCAACTGTAATAACTTACTCTTGAAATATGGGTAATTGGATAATGTTAACCAATAGAGAAATATATAGCCTAGATGGGGACTATTTTGATACTTTTCTGCACTGAACATCCTGTTTCACTCTGAAAAATGTCAGATTCTGGAGGTGAAATGATGCAAACTTTGGTTTTTTTTTGTGTTTTTTTTTTTTTTTGCCTGCACATGTTTCTTTTAGTCTTAAATGACCATAAACCACAGAAGTTCTCTTCCTCTTGTGGCCATTTCCCACCTTTGCCGTCTTTATTTTCTTTTTTCCTATTGCCTTTTTTCTATCTTTTTCTATTCTTCTAAACATTTTCTTTCTGCCTGGTCTGCTTGTTCTCCAAGATAAGCTATCCTCTCTAATGTAATATCCTTGTTCTGGTTTTGTGGCATCTCGTTGACTCATGTTGGTCTTGTAGAAGAAGGTGTTGTAGCTCTGACAGTCCTCTGAGTGTCTCATGCAGACCTGCTCTTCTCTGCCTGGGGGGCTGAGCTGGGCTTATTTGTCATCTCTAGTGGAAGCGCTTTTCACTATTTTCCCCAGTAGCCCACTAAGAGCTGCGAGCAAGAATGACTAAGGGACCAGCCCCTTCATTAGACTGAATCACACAGAACAGGGACACTGCTCAGAGCAAAACAGTGTGTGAGAGAAAAAAGGCAGAGCAATGTCTCTAGGCATGCGAATACTGTACTGTACTGGTTATGTTTTCGTAAATGTGGTTGCATGCATGTTAGACTGCTTGTTTGGCTTGACAAACAATGAAAGACTTCCTCTGTGGTTTTTGATGTTTGAAAGAAAGGCCAGGTTATGCATCAAGTTGCTTCTCTCTGCCTGTCCTTTGTGTCTGCCTCATTGTTGGGAACAACTGTTCTGTTTGCAGAGGTGATGAAAGCCCATAGGCAATTTTCACTCAATCTGCCTAATATCCAAATCAATTTTAATTCAGTTTGGTTTAGCTTGGCCTCCATCTCCAGGATGAAAGCACAAGGTGATGGCAGCAAGATATAAACACCCTGAGAGTATGGTAGAAATTTTGGATGATGCCACTGACCAACATCCAATGCTTAGCTTTGTTTGGAATAGTATTCTACTCTTTATAGTAAATAGTACTCTTTGTAGTACACTTTATAGTAAATAGCTTTAATACTGTGCACAATATGCAGATTTTCTGAATTCATAATGAACAGAGTATATTTAAATTGTATTGGCCACACCCCACAGGATGTTGAACTGGAATATGAAGTTGAATAGGTAATGGCATTCTGGGAATAGAAGTGTTCTTCTAACCTGGTCTATAAAATGAGTGACATTTCTGACAATTAAATTTTGTTTTTAAGGCCTATAAAACCTTAAAACTGTGTGACTTTTTAAACCAAACTTTCAGATGGGTTTGTCAAAAACCTTTCTTATATAACAAAAAAGCATGCCTTGTAGTTATATGAATTTTCCTTGAATTTTTTTTTTATTTTAATTTTGAATTTTTATTCTTCCTCAAATATAAATTGCAATTCTGCATCATATTTGCTACCTTAAATCAAATTAATTTTAAATTTTGGAAGTTAAATGATTTCCAATTTAGCTCTGAATGGCGTGCTACTCTCATAATGACTTTCTGTATCTCATTTGCCTGATGTGACCCTCCATTTCCATGTGAATAATATCAGCCCTGATTTTTTTTTTTTCCTCTCTCTTTCATTATTTGATAATACTGCCAACAACCGTTAACTCTTACTAGTCTTAAAGGTCCAGTTCTTCGTGATCCCATGTTTCAAACTTTAGTTAGTGTGTAATGTTGTTGTTAGAGTATAAATAAAATCTGTAAAATGTTAAAGCTCAAAGTTCAATGCCAAGCGAGATATTTTATTTAACAGAAGTCGCCTACATCGAACGGCCAGTTTGGACTACATCCCTCTACTTCCTTCTTTAATGACGTCACTAAAACAGTTCTTTGACTAACCTCCGCCCACAGGAATACACAAGAGTTGCGTTTGTAGAGTGTGTTTGTCGCCAAATTGATAGGGTAAAATTAAAGACATGTTTACAATAACACTGAGCGCGTGCATCTCCACGTTATGGTAAGAGGCGTGACCTTTCCAGGCAAGATGCGCTAAACTGCTGTCGAATCACAACACAGGAACCGCTGGCACAATCAGAACTCGTTACGTATTTCTGAAGGCGGGACTTCATAGAACAAGGAAGTCATCAGCCCGTTTTTATGACAGTGGAAACAGCGGTATACAGATAAGTAAATTATGTGAAAAATACTGTTTTTTTACACGCGAAACATGAACACATGTTGTATTGCACACTATAAACACAATCAAAGCTTCAAAAAAACCACGAAAAACGGGACCTTTAAGTATATAATGTGCAATATATAATGTTGTAATAGCTTACATGCAGAACAGGGAGGCTTTATTTGATTTTGAACTACATTTCCAAAAAAAAAAAAAACAAGTAAACAGTCGGTAATAAAATAAGAACAAATAAACAAATTGCAAATGATAGCACAAATAAATACAATAGAATTAAGAGACAAATTAAATAAACATGGCGTTACGTTTTTCAGGTGGGTCTAACAGTAGTGTTCTGGTACGAAATACTACAGAAATGAAAGTAATCAAATGTAAAATAACACTGCATAGTTTTCACTATATAAATTAAATTAAAAAGCAGATTAATGATTACAGTTAAAGGTACAAAATTCAGTCAAGAGCAGCGAGTGATTTTCTCTTTGTCTTTTGTTCACTGATTACCATGACAGACAGAAGCAGGTTTATTAGGCAGCTGTCACTTTAAGAGCTTATGCATGGATCCAATATGCTGTTACACAACATGCATTTTCTCTCAACTCTATATATTTTCAAAAACTGACTGTATTTACCCGAATACTCAGCAAGACGGGCATTTTGACCTAATTTTGTATGCATTTGCGCAATAAGCCACAAAAAAGAAGTTGATTTGGTACTCCCGAGCTGTTTGATAGGTGGCTTGATGAGAGCGTCACTTATCTAGATAAACGGTGTGAGCGCAAAACCTGCGGGACTGACTAAAATTTTGTGCAATACAAGCACTATTCAATCGGAGTGAATGATACAAGTGTATGAGAGGAGGCAGGTGTGTATCAATTCTCTGTCAGAGAGAAGAAAGAACGAGAACGCGCAGCTGGTATCAGTGTATCGATACTGCAGAAAAGGAGTATTGGAATCATTTTAGATATTTCGGTATCAATACATCAAAATAGTGATTTTTTTTTTACAACACTATGCCAAACATAGCCCTAGTGTTCTTTTGTACTTGTCCATAGTTTGACCTTTACGAGCAGGTCAACTGTGGCTGTTTTTATTAAGATTCAGACACACACTCTGTGAATGAGGATTCGATGTGGATCGCTGCCATCGGTTCAGTTTGATTGAGTAGCTTGTAGACAGTCACGGTGATTGATGGAGCTGCTCTCTGTGGTGTAGGAAAGGTCAGAGTTGGGTTTCAGCGCCCGTCCCGCATACTATAACCAGCTCGCAAGCTCACCTTCTGCGTCTAGTCTGCACATGTGACCGCATCCACCCCCACTCCCATCCTGCTCGAGCTTTCTGTGACTCATCCTGCACTGACCCTGCGCAGCCACCCAGGCAGAGAGGTCAGGGAGAGGGCAGCCTCTAGGAAGGTGACCCTTGCAGCCCTGGGGCACTGGGTGAGGCAAACTTTGCTGACCTTCTGCTGGGAGAAGCAAACTGAGGTGTTACATATGGTCAGAAATAGCATGAGTAGTGATTGGAAGTGACTTTTGGATTTGCGGCCTGCATTTCCCTGTACAAAAGCTTTATTAGCAAAGCGAGTTTATTGCATTAGCAAATTTGTTATCAGTTTATTGGGGTGAGATGATATGTTTGGTCAGAGGCTATGAGATTATTAATGGAAAGTGATGCTTTAGTTCCTGGCCCACTGTCTTGAGTCATAGTCACATAGTTTCATTGCATGAATGCACTTTTCATGTCTGCATCCATATGTGCACCAGCTCACACATCTGTAAAGCTTGCTCACAGTCAAAGCTCAGATTCTGTAGCCTTAAGCTGAGTCATGTAATGTTTTCTGACGTCCTTTTGCTTCACAGCTTCACAGAGGACTGAAGTATTTATGACTCTCCTAATAGTTGACTAACAGTGTTTCCATTCAGTCCCATTGCTGTTAATCCAACAAGCTTCTGCTGAGATGCAATTCACCCATATGTATCCAGGCGACTCATCTCCTGTGCTTAAGTGCTAGTGCTACTACTACAGAACTTGCAGGAGTTATGGATGACCATTGTCAACGTGTGTGTGTGTGTGTGTGTGTTTGCACGTTTTTGTGACGCATCAGGACACAAATTTGTATAATGACATGGGTATTACATAGGTATTACAAGGAGAGGGAAATCATACAGAATGAGGTTTTTTTTGAGAAAGTAAAAGTGTGCATAGTTTTCTGTGATTGGTTTGGTGTAGGTCTACCCTTAGGGGTAGGGTTGGTGTAGGGCGATAGAAAATACGGTTTGTACGGAATAAAAACCATTACGCCTATGGAATGTCCCCACAATTCACAAAAACAAACCTGCGTGTGCGTGTTGAATATGAATAGATCTTTAATTGTTAGTAGCAGGTGTGGTTCTCAATCTTTTTGACTCCAGGGCGCCTCATTGTCCACAACAATATTCAAAGGTCCCATGACTTTTCCAGTTTTTCATGATTTACTAGATAATGATTAAAGAAAAGGATTTCTACCCGATAAAATATTTTAGAGCTTGGCATAACAAAATATCAAAACAAAACATAACACAATTTCATTATAATTCATAATAAAAAATGCCAATGGAGTTGTAAGATTTACAAAATTTTGATTTTTGTTAGATTTTGGGTTAGAGGTTTGTTAAAATCTTTTATAGTGTTAAATGAATTAAACTTCAGTATTTAAACTATTAATAATTTATTGTTAAAATAATTTACTGTTAAGAAACTATATTCCTGGCTGGATTCATGTTATTGATGGAGTCAGCCTGGATCAGAGCATTTTCCATAAATAATATTTTATTATTCCCACAGTATCCACATATTAGCTGCTGGACTGTGAGGTTAGAAGACAATCAGGGCAGATTAAGGGAGTGTTGTTTGGTTTTCAGTTTCATGTGTGCACTCTCCCTCAAACCTTATTCATTCTTTTAAACCATTAAGGTGTACAGTTACATATAACTATATAGTTGTCAAACAGTCTCTGACGTGAGGCATTGAGAGAACAGGCAAAGCAGCATTCCAGTCTTGCAGCATTCCTCACCACCATGCCAATGACTGCAGGCATGTCATTTATATCAGCATTCATATATATATATATATATATATATATATATATATATATATATATATATATATCCACAGTTACACCAGAAACTAAAACTAAATTGCTCTTATTGTCATCAGTGAAGCTGTGAACACTAGAAGTGGTCATTTGTGGCACAGTTACAGTAGACTGTACTTTTCTGTTTTCTTTGTAAATCATGTGTCAGTGTTGACGATATAGCAGAATCTCTGCTGGTGGACACATTTTCTATGGTATATACCGCCCAGTTCTAGTGTTTGTGTGGCCCGTGATGTTCTTTGCCATCAGAGAGGCAGAAGAAGAGCCAGATAAAAGTGTGCTTGATAAACGAGTATGCGACTCCCACCCTTCTTCTGATGGATGATGCAAAAGAGAGGGGAGCCTCCTCCCCTTGAGAGAGAATACAGAAGGTCTGCGACTGCCAAGGTGCTCAGCGGTGCAGAGCAGGGCTCCCAGAGCACCTTGGGAAATGACAGATTTTTGCAAGCGATCGATAGTCTTCTCTCCAGCAGCCTAACTTACCTCCTGTGGTTGCTCAGGCTATTAATCCAGGGCACTGTAATTTCCTCCTGAAAGCTCCTGGAGGAGGAGCAGACAGGAGTGGAGTCGGCTCTAAACTGCAGCCTTTAGAGGGCCAAAGTGCGGGTGACGCGACAGAGATTTGTCTTTGAAAGTTTTCCCTCACCAATAATACACTCTGCAAGCTCACCAACAAGCTTTAATAAATGCTCTGTAGACAAATTTCACCATAACGGTAAGGAAATGAGAGTTGCAGCTGCGCCTTGTCTTACTTCCTGTCCTCATCTCCATCTCTTTGATTTTCTGTTTGTTTCCATTTCCTCTTATTAATATCTCTCTGGCTGTCTACTGTTACTGTATGTGTACTTTAAGACTGGCACAGTAATCGGTGGACAGAACAAGTTGAGGGGAAAAGTAAGAGCAGTTGACGGGCATAGGAGTCAGGGGATGTGATGCTTGGGGAAGTTAGCAAGAACATGTCAAAGTGGTTGTAATGTCGAAATGGTGGTTGTCGCAAGTTATGTAAGGCAGACATATCCTATGATCAATATGATTTATTGACCTTTATGTAGTCCCTCCTTAGAGTTAAAAGAACCAATGACCTGTTTGATCAGTTTAATGCATGCTAGCAGAATAAAAATAATTTTTCAAAGAAAAAAAATATTTTCAATGGTAGTGTATTATGTTTATGTATAGCAGTTATGTGAAAGGTTTAATATTAATAATCAACATCCTTATTCTCAGTATAAGACTGAGCATTTAACTTGTTTGTCGGAGCTGAAATGGGCAAATGGATTGCTAATATGATTACCAAAATATATAAAGAGATGAAGTGAAAAAGATAAATAAATAGGGCATTTATTTGCAAAACACCATGTAGATATTCATCCTGTCATGTCAGAGATCATATCTTCTCCTAAAGCTTTCACAGCTACAGAAACGTCTCCTGCAATCAGATCAGCACTCAGGTCATGGCTGCAACCTCCTTCCTGTTGCACACACCGTTGCTAGTGGAATATTTCATCAACAGTGACACTTGCAGGAAACGGAAAAATATCAGAAATGACCCATACAAGGTCATGCTCACAGTGGATTACTGTGTGGTTAAAGAGAACATTATTGCTTTTCCAAAATTGTATGTTTGATTACTTATAAAAGTAAATAAGGTATAAAACCTGTTGGTTTTATCTGTCGTGACATTGACGTTCTGTTGGTAGCAGTAACTAATTTACTAACCGTTTCGTCTTCATCTTTCAGGACGGCTACTACTCGCACCGGCCCAAGGAGAAAGTCCGCGTGGACAGCAACAATGAGAACTCCGTTCCCAAAGACTTTGAGAACATAGACAACAGTAATTTCGGGGCACGTTCACAGACACAGAGACATGCGCCCGGCAAGCACAAACAAGGTCTTCTGGAGAAGGCGCATGCGCAGCAAAGCTTGAGCAAGAACTCTAATGAGGTCATTCAGTATGCACAGAACAAAGGTGGCTACAATCAGACGCGCACCGAGCTTCACCGGAAGGCCAATCCCACCCTTCATCCACAGCAAACCCAGCAGCACCGGCACCACCTCCAGCAGGCCAAGCGATCTGCCACACCCACTGCAGACATCAAATACGACCAGCCGCCCAAATGCGAGATCAGCGGCAAAGAGGCGATCTCCGCCCTCTCTCGCGCCAAGACCAAGGAGTGCCGGCAGCAGATCGTGGAGGTTTACTGCCGCCACAAAGAACGCCAGCTCATGCCTGAGAAAGTCACCCGTTATTGCCCAGTAGAGGGTGAGTAGACTTCTTAATTCCATGTTAAAGACCTCATAAATTCAAAATTGGAATTCTGTGGCTTTTAGTCCATGTTTATTAGCTTTGAAGCCATTGCTACTGGACAAATTAACTTGAAGTCGGCATGAAAATTCATCCAATCTACCCTATTGTGAACGATTAATCCATACGTGCATCTCAGATTTTCTTTTTTTAAATTGACCTCGTGATGTTTAATCAAAATGTCTTAACTCTTATAGTCAAAATAACAGACTTCTCCTTGGTGACGTATGCCATACTTCTCCAGTTCTTTAGTCTGCATAAACCCACCCCTCCACAATCGACTGCGAGCTCGCATTCATTTAAGTCAACGGCCATATCTCAAAATTCAATCAACAAACGATATATGCAAGTTCCCGTCCTACATTTTTTTTTTTATAATCCGTTAAACTCTGTAGATATGTCGTTACTTCCATTAAAACACATCTAAAAGTCTTTCTTTTCGAGGAAAATTGACCAAAATATTGATTACTCATTCTACACAACATCCTACACTACATCTACTCTCATAAAGAGAATGTCCCACCCCCTCTGCAACTGACTAACAATAGCAAATGGTTCATTGCTGAAATGTAACTAAAGCCTTTAAAAACAAAGTCAAATTTCCCGGACAAACTTCCTGATTAAAAAGGAAGTATGTCACCACAGGACAGAAAACTTGTCGGGTCTTTAACTCAATGTCATGACGTTTTCCTTTGGGATAAGGACTAATTATAATCATCAACCTGCACTGGCATGAAGCGAAACATTAGCTGGGGTTTATGAGAATTTAGGATAAATAATACTCAAAATAATGATGGTTTTCCCAAATTAATTGCCATCCTGTCTTTGGAGGTTTATGGAAGTAGTGTATTAAGAGTCACAGGGCTGGCAACAGACATTCACAACACTTGTAATTACAATCAGAGACAGGCTGGAAATGAGATTCTGGATTTCCGCGCGAGGTTAGACGGATGTAATTGCTGCACGTTGTCTTTTTTCCCCCTCTCCATCTCCCATAGCTGACTACAGAAAACATATTCATGCAATTATGCAGTGCTCAGTCATCTGCACACAAATCAGGGCTATGGATGCGTTCAAATAGAACAGTGACAGATCTTCTCAGGGCTCCAGAGCCTCTGCCTAGAGAAACTTCCGGAAACCAGAATGGGTTTTGACAGATATGACAGGAACATCACCACAGAGACATGAGTCTGGGACATGCAGAGGTTTTAAGGGGGTGGGGCGGGGCAGGAACGCTTCTATTTCCAGCAAGTACAGTAGACCGACCAAGCCACATGGATGGTGTTTGAATGTATTTATAAACAGTAATTGCATTATGTGGTAACAGACAAAGACTTTGATGGCAAACATGTGAATGGTTTGCCTCAGTGTTGACAATTAGCACAGAAGCAACATAAGTTTGAAGCAAACGGCAGGTTTTTAATGAACATTGTTGGATGAATAAGTTTCAAATGTGGTCCAGGCTGTCGGTCATGAGGGCCCACAAGGAATCTGCGCATTTTTAACATTTTCTCTGTTGACTGGTGAGAGAAGTCTGCAGAATAGATTTACTGAACTGAGAGTGTTACCAAAGTTTCTAAACTCGGTGGCTCTTCTTGGCATGTTTTTTTAGTTGAATGGAGAAATATTGAATATTTCCAAAGCACTTTATGAAGATTACTTTTTTAAAATCTGACAACAGTGGTATTATGAAATTAGGGGCTGTTTACACAACACCGTTTCCAACTAAAAACGTAAAACTTTCTATGTATTTTGGCCGTTCATTTACATGACAACGACGTTTTGGATGCAAGTTTCAAAGTGCACTTTTTTGAAAACGGTCTCCATGTAAACAACAAAAACGCAAACCTGTGAAAACAATGATATCATGCACATGCATATTACGTGTTCAGTCTATAGTGTTTCTTCGACATCTGTAATGGCCTGTCACCAGAATACAGCGTTTTTAGTCATTTTCACAGATTCGTGTGAATGGGGATCATTTTGAAAATGGTGTCGTCTGTACATGGAAAACTCAAAGGAAAAACTTCAGTTTTTAGCATATCATTGTCATGTAAACATACCCTTAGTCTCTGTGCTAACTATATTATTCAGGCCAGTCCATGCATTTACTAGAGTAAAAACAAGCAATATTTCTAACCAAACTTTAAACTTTCAGCTTTTTTACTGAAAGGAGCACATCCATTCTATTCTTTTTTTTATATAAATGAATACATTTATTCAGCAAGGATGCATTAGATTGATCAAAAAATGAAATTTATATCATTACAAAATGTTTCTATTTCAAATAAATGCTGTTCTTTTAGACTTTCTATTCGTCAAAGAATAGAAATAAAATAGAAAACAGTTATTTTAAATTGTAGCAATATTTTTTTATGAATTTTGATCAAATAAATGAAAGCTTGATAGACCTCTTTCAAAAACAGTAAAAAAATCTTACCAAGCCCAAACTTTTGGTATTGGTACAACAAAGTCTAGTAACACTGTGTTTAACTTGCAGAAAATTCTTGCATTGTAGTCCATTAATGTGTCATGCTCTTGATGGAGCGGTGTCGGAAAGATCTTGGAGCAAGAGGCAACACAGATGCTCCGACTTTGAAAATGCTCACCGCTTCAGGCGAAATCACACAACTCCGCTTCTATTCCTAGATTTTTAAAATACAGTACTCTGACAGAAGGGCCAGTGTTTCACTGAGAACATGTCGGAAACAAAATGAAACACAGGGACAGATGATTGACAGGCCAGTCCACACCCCATAAAGACAGAGGACACTGGAGTTAAGATGGTGTAATTGCCTTTAATAAAGGACCTTCATGCCTTTCCCAGCCTCCACCCATCCAGGGTCAGCCAGGTCCTCCCTGAGGGCCAGGAGCGGTGCCTTCTCCTGCTCTCCTTCAGGCTCCATCACAGGGTCTGGGAGACCAGGGCAGTTTAGGACAGTAACGACAGGCTCAGCTTTCAGATTATAGTCATTACCCCCTCAAGGCCCATGTCTTCAGTCAGCATGGCCTCACGCCAAATCGTAGTGCCTTCAGTGTAATTTCATATGAGCTTTTAAAATTAACCTCATGGCCTGTAATGAGTAATTCAGCTTGCCCTTCTTTAGAAGTGGCATGCTATACCATGACATGGAGAGAAGTCCGCCATGTATTTATTCTGTGGGCATTTTTAGAAAGCCACAAACGACCGAAGCTCAGCCCTTGTGGTCTACGCCAAGCTATTTGTGAGTGCTGAATATATGTCTGAAGGAAGGCGGGGATGGTGTCTTATATCAGCCATTGTGGAGATGGTATCAGTGAAACACTTATAGGCCAATAGGTGATCATGTGGTGTATTGTTGCGGTTCTGGATTCCGGCGTTATAGCGGTGTCTCGGATGGATTGAGGTGCCCTCGACTTGGTTTAAGTGTTAGAGAGGTTCATCTGTTTCATCTGAGACCATTGAGGGATACTCTCAATGACTGCATCACACAGTCAGGTTTTGAGAGTGATGACTGTATTTACTAACAGGAGTGTCTCTTGAATTGTCCTGTACTTATATAAAAGGAAGCCCCTTTTCTATTCTCACAATATTCATGAATAATAACTGTAACCATATTGGTGAAAGTAAATGAGTTGTTAGCTAAAATAGTGTTTTTTCATTAATGCACTAAAATGAAAGCATTGTTTTAGCTAAGTTTTAGCTAATTTTTAGCTTTATTTTAGCTCCCTTTAACCTCTAAAATTTGTGATCACAATGAAATCAACTGTGACAATATTGACCAAAACCAGTGAAAACTTTTGATGACAGCCATAATTTTTCAAATGAAAAATGTACACTACCGTTCAAATATTTGGGGTTGGTAATGGCAAGTTACCACTGCATGGTACGGTTCGGTACGGCTCACTTTTTGGCGTTTTTCCACTGCATGGTACAGCTCGGTACGGCATGGTATGGCTCACTTAGTACCGATACTAAATGTGACGTGTAAACACTGCAGATCACTGATTGGTCAGAGAGAATTGTCACTACCAGCGTCATTGGATTTGAAACACGAGACACTAAACCCGCTAGATTTAAATAGTAACAGCCACCGCAGTATCATTTGTTTGTGCGACTTTTTTAAACAACTTGCTTTAAACGACCGTCGCGTGCAACTTGAAAAAAAGAAATGGCTGTATCGTGACGAGATACAAATGGGCAAGTGACATATGTATGCAATTTCCAGTGAAAACCATCCCGCTCGGTCTTATATATAAATGTTTGTAACTTACCATAGTAAATCAGGGTAAGATAAAGACACGTTTTGGAAGAACTATTGATGATATTTTTTAAATGTTACATAGTGCACCTTTAAGATGGTTCTTTACATTAACATTGTGAAATATTATTCTAATTTAAAATAACCAATTTATATTTGAAAATGCAATTTTTTCCTTTGATGTCAAAGCTGAATTTTCTGGGGCGGGGGGGAAGGTGAATTATCCCCTTAAATTAATTTCTGAAAACTGACTGCCTAAATATGTTTTATGTCTAGACGTGGATAAATTAGTCTTTTGAGTGCATTTTGGCTAATATGTGTGTGTGTGTTTGCACAGGCAAAGTAAATGTGAATGTGCATTGGGAGGAGGACTCAATGGAGACTGTGCCTGCTGTACCGGTGCGGATAGCCTTCGTGTTGGTGGTCCATGGACGGGCCTCTCGTCAGGTGCAGCGTCTCTTCAAGGCCATATACCACACGTCTCATTTCTACTACATTCATGTGGACCAGGTATGTCTGCAACACACATCCAATTTTTAGATTTGTATAATGGTGAGAATATTCTGAAAAGATTGAGCAGCAGGAAAGGAGTTATGGAGTTGTAAAGCTGTTAACAAATATATATTATTAAAAATGTTTGTATAAAATATAAATAAACTATTTGAACTAATTAACTAGTCAGTTGTTGGGTGAATAGTCAACCATCTCTGAGAGCAAATAGTGGGGGATGGGAAAGAGAGCAGAATGCTGGGTAAACAGTGGGCTCCAAACCACTCCATTTATTCAGTAAGCTGTTTCAAAAGCCTGATGGAGATTTATTAAAGAGCCATACTTCAGTGTCTTTCACACCATTTACTCTCTCAGCTTGGCAAGTGATAGAGTGTGAACATGAAAGGCTGTTTGTTCACACACACATACACACAGATAACGCTGCAACCCCCCCCTCCCTTAATTACACACATACAAAAATACACTTAATGAGCTACTTGAATTTATGGCAGGAATGCGTAGGGTGAGTACACTGTCTTGTAATTTCGAAAGTGCAGGATAAAGAGCTGCTTTTCAATCAGTCCATCATCATGGAGACAAGCTTCATAACTCCATAAAACGAGTTAAAGGAGGGGTGGTGTAACAGAAAACACACAGGTAATCAAAGACTGTGATGTGTATATCTCAAGAACAATGTAGTGCTTCACACTTGCATGCCAAGTTTGTTACAAGCACTATACTACAAAAAAAATCACTTTTTCATATTTTCTGGTAAAATATCTAAACATCTTTAAAACAAGATGTGTACTTGAGAAGTAAAACTGTGTTAGATAAATACTTACTTTCAGCACAATTCTCACAAATTTTAGGGATGCACAACATATGAGCAGATATTAGAGAATTTTTTTAAATTATTTGACAATATTGGATGTATATCGGTCGATATTTAATTGTGCATTAATTGATTAGATTACCTTTTAATAACACTGTTCAGTGTAATCTTTAGCAATTCTCAAAATGAATATTCATTTTTCATATTGCACATTATATTCTTGTGATGCCCAAATTCACTTGTAGCATTTAAAATGAGTGTTTTATTTTTATTTTTTAGACAAAGTAGTATTGAATATTAATGTCTGGAGTTTATCGGTTATTGGCCATAAAATGAAAATAATTCTCTGCTATCAGACAGAATTTTGATATCTGTGCTTCCCTACTAAATTTTCCTAGATTAATGCTTAACTTTCTATCAATGAGGTAAGAAAAGTACATTTAATTCAATTTAATTATTTGAAAACTAAAATGATTTGTTTCTCAAGTAAATTGATCTTTTTTTAGGATGTTTAGGTATTTTTACTGGGAAAACAGGACAAGTGTGTAGGTGTACACACAGTACATGAAACTCTGTGCCACCTGACTGTTTGAAAAACCTTCATCCACTTCATTCAATCTGTTTTTCCCCACAAGGTGCCCTTAGTGGATGGTCAGACTTTGTTTATCTCATGATAACGCTGGTCACGTTTGACTGACTGATCCCAGATAAAGTTCTCAGGCTCCAAATTAACTAAAGCCTGTCTTTTTTTCATCCTGCAGCGATCTAACTACCTGCACAGGCAGATGGTGGCTCTGGCTCACCAGTATCCCAACGTCCGGGTCACACCGTGGCGCATGTCTACGATATGGGGCGGTGCCAGCTTGCTCACCATGTATCTGAAGAGCATGAGGGACCTGCTGGCCATGCGAGATTGGTCCTGGGATTTCTTCATCAACCTGAGTGCTGCTGATTACCCAATCAGGTGAGTAATCATTCTCTCTCATTACTCCAGTTTTAACTGATTATTCTGTTGCATCGCTTGGTTTGTCAGTGTTTTCTCTCAGGAATGATTCAAGTTTGTTGGTTGCCGCAGAGAACAATTGAGTTAACACCTGACTAACATCTAGCTGTGGGCTGTTGGGAGATTAGTTCCAAGCAATGTCACAATTTAGTTTAGCAGGGGATTATGGTTAATTGAGTTCACCATTGGCTGTTTGATCTGGTGTCAACAAGCTTGATGGTTCAAATAGCTGTTGAGGGATTACATTTAAGCGTCTTTGTGGAGATTGTACTTTTTTATTATTCAGAATTAGCTCAATTTAATTATGACAGGGCCACAACACCAAAGCAAACCAAGGAACTTGAAGTCTACCCCAGATATTTTTCACATTTGAGGAAGACTCCAGTATTTCAGTATCTCATCACATTACCTGTAACTCAGTGTGGCATTTCTGTCTGTAAGCCGAACTGTGTCTGAAGATTTGAATTATCACCATGATAAATGCCATTAGTGTGCATAACTCTTCAGTCCATAATGAGAGCAGGATGAGAGGTTGAGTAACCCAGCTATTCCCCCGGCTACAATCAATACTACAGCCATGTCATTTTCTGCAGCCCTCAGAAATCTGGGTGTTAGAGATCGATACGGCCGAGTGATGAATTCTGGCCTGTCCCGCACAGCCGTTCAAGGTTAATCCTGCCTCTCTATCACTCCGTCACATGCCACACCTCCAGACCGGAGAGGGAAGTTAGCTGGGAGCCAAAGCCCCTTTAAAGCGAAACATCAAAGAAAAATAAAATGATTCTTTTCATCTCTAGCACTGAGTCAGGTTCAGGTGCAAGCTATAAGTAGCCTGTCAGTGTGTGTGTGTGTGTATGTAGTGCAGTGATGTAGTTGCTATCATTTGTATTATACTGTGCAGAAACACCATTTCTCTAAAACATGAGGACAAATCGGTCCATTAAGGAGTCCGATCCGGTTCCTTCGGTTGTGGTGATGGAGAGTTATTTCTCAGTCCACTATCGTAACAGAAAAAGGGGTCAGCAGAGAGGAAGCTGTGAGGAAAATAACTTCAACAAAAGATAAGAAGAGCGCTAAGAAGAGTCATAGGAAAGTATGTTTTAAAAATATGCTTATTTACTCTTAATTTAGGGTCGTTACCACAAAACATCATTCTGTTTCTTTCTATCTGTAGTGTATAAAGTGCATAAAGTGCAGCAGTAGGACAACGCATTATTCTGAAATAGAAACAATAATGCAACATGGCTTAGTCTGATTTGTCAAATTAAAAAAAAAATCGTTCAGCCCTAAAAGGATCAAAAATGTCTTCAGGAGTTTAAAAATAATCCAACTTTTTCAAATATTTTTACTTAGCACTGCCCCCAAAAATCACCCCACTAATTCTAGAATGATCCATTCTTTCTAAATATAGCTATTCAATAATTTAGTGAACATTCCATATTTCTTCAAATCGAAATATATATACAACATTACAAACTTTAATTTGAAGCAAGAAAGAATTTGAAAATCGAACAAAACGGTAAAGGTACAAGACTGTGTACTTAATGGCTTTAATGAGAAAAAGAACTACAAGTCCCATCAAGCCTTGCGAATGACATAATAGAAATAAAAACGATGGCAACATTTTAAAACTATTGCTTTAAAGATGCTTATTATATAGAGAGAAACAATATATTTTGTTTTGCAAAATATGAAAATCTATTTTTATATTATAATATTTTATAATATTACAGGTCCTTCTCAAAAAGTTCATTATTTTCCATAATGTAATGATAAAAATTAAACTTTCATATATTTTAGATTCATTGCACACCAACTGAAATATTTCAGGTCTTTTATTGTTTTAATACTGATGATTTTGGCATACAGCTCATGAAAACCCAAAATAATAATCAAGGGCAGGGTCAATGCAGTTAGCTATCAGGAGATTTTGGAGCACTTCATGCTTCCATCTGCTGAAAAGCTTTATGGAGATGAAGATTTCGTTTTTTAGCACGACCTGGCACCTGCTCACAGTGCCAAAACCACTGGTAAATGGTTTACTGACCATGGTATTACTGTGCTCAATTGGCCTGCCAACTCTCCTGACCTGAACCTCATAGAGAATCTGTGGGATATTGTGAAGAGAAAGTTGAGAGACGCAAGACCCAACACTCTGGATGAGCTTAAGGCTGCTATCGAAGCATCCTGGGCCTCCATAACACCTCAGCAGTGCCACAGGCTGATTGCCTCCATGCCACGCCGCATTGAAGCAGTCATTTCTGCAAAAGGATTCCCGACCAAGTATTGAGTGCATAACTGAACATAATTATTTGAAGGTTGACTTTTTTTGTATTAAAAACACTTTTCTTTTATTGGTCGGATGAAATATGCTAATTTTTTGAGATGAGCTTTCATGAGCTGTATGCCAAAATCATCAGTATTAAAACAATAAAAGACCTGAAATATTTCAGTTGGTGTGCAATGAATCTAAAATATATGAAAGTTTAATTTTTATCATTACATTATGGAAAATAATGAACTTTTATCACAATATGCTAATTTTTTGAGAAGGACCTGTATAATAATTTATATTATAATTTTGTGATGCCTAAAATAATTAATTTGATTTTTTTTTTTTAGTGATTACAGTTATTGATTTCTATTTTTAGTGTTTTACTTTTTAGTGTATTAGACAAAATAAACAGAATTGTAATATCTGTGAATCTCATCTTCGGAACACAAATTAAGATATTTTTGATGAAATCCGATGGCTCAGTGAGGCCTGCATTGCCAGCAAGATAATTAACACTTTCAGTGCCCAGAAAGCTACTAAAGATGTATTTAAAACGGTTCATGTGACTACAGCAGTTCAACCTTAATGTTATGAAGCAACAAGAATACTTTTTGTGTGCCAAAAAAGCAAAATAACGACTTTATTCAACAACATCTAGTGATGGGCGATTTCAAAACACTGTTTCATGAAGCTTTGAAGCTTTTGTTTCGAATCAGGGATTCGGAGCACCAAAGTCACTTGATTTCAGTAAATGAAGCTTTCTTAGGTGATAAGTGTTTCAAACTTTGAATGGTTCACGTGACTTTGGCAGTTTGATACACACTCTGAACCACTGATTCGAAACAAAAGATTCGTAAAGCTTCAAAGCTTCATGAATTCAGTGTTTTAAAATTGTCCATCAATAGATATTGTTGAATAAAGTCATTATTTTGTTTTTTTTGGTGCACAAAATGTATTCTCGTTGCTTCGTAACATTAGGGTTGAACCACTGTAGTCACATGAACTGTTTTAAATGCGTCTTTAGTAGATTTCTAGGCATGTTGGCATGTAGCATTCTAGGGTGCTATTTACTTGTCACAATTGGTAAAGATTTCTCTGTAGTTTTCACCAGGAATTCTGCTGTTGAAAACGATTAATTAAAAAAAGTTGAAATCATGCAGGCTGATGGCTCCAACAAAACCATATACCATTGTTTAGCAACCTCACAGCTCACAGTAGTTCTGTCTATAAAGGTTTATTGTCATTAAAGTTATTGTTAAAAATCAATTCCCCTACAGAGAAAATGGGATTTTTACTTCTGGTACCCAACTGTTGCACTCTATTGCTGTAGGTTAAAGATCTCCTCTGATTGGACAGGAGTGAGCACAGACTGACAGATCCATTAGACCTCATCTCAATTTGGCCAGAGAGACATGAAGAGTTATCATCCAGACATTCAATGTTTTTTTTCCTTGCCACCAATGGCTTTGACAGAGAAAGCGAGTCCGAGACAGGAAGTGAGGTGAGACAGAGGGAGACAGAGACAAAGCCACAGACAATGTTTGAATGCATGCCTGACTTCCAGTTTAGAGCCACAGTGTGTTTGCTGACACTGCAGACTTCACTCTGCTTCATCGCGGTTGCTCCCATTACCGACTAATTGCGAATGACAACGCGTGTTAGAGGTCCTGGGGGGACATCTTCAGTGTTGGCCTTCCTAAAGACCTGTGCACAGCCCTTTCCCAGAACGCTTTGTCCACATGTCGTGACTGCTATGCCGAGGGACGTGCGGTACCTGTGTCTGGTGACTTAGCCGCTTATTTTCCCCTCTAATTCCCTCCTGATGTCCATCCTTCTGCATGGATGCCTGTGAAAGGGGCTGACAAAAAGCTCTCTCCTCTATAGGCGAGGCTGGACGCCAGGGGCGGAGGGCTCTGTTACACAGTGTCTTTGTTGGGAGCTCCAAGCTCTTTTCTTCCATTTATCCGCTCCATCTTGCTCTTTTTCTCCGGCCCTGTTTTTTAGTCTGTGCAGCTGTATTTATAGCCTTTTCATGAAGAGAGAAAAGGAGAAAACAATGAGTCTGGATTCTGTTGTTCTCCTCTTCCCATGTGGTAACATGGGCTCCATGACGCCCTCTTCTGGAATGGAGCAGCTCAGAAGACAGTTCGGAGTAGATAACTAGCTTACTAAATACTATGCTGTGTATACTGTATTTAAAAAAAAATAAGTTAAACTGTTGGCATTATTCCATTATGAACTCAGTAGGATCCTTCATCTTGAAAAAAGTGATTTTCAGTCCAGTTTTATTTAAAAATGATTAACATTTTTCAGTCCAATTAAATAATTAGTCAAGAAAAAGCAAAACTAAAAATTGTTTTACCTCATTCATCACACTTGAAATTAAAGGGTTAGTTCAACCAAAAATGAAAATTCTGTCATTAATTACTCACCCTCATGTCGTTCCACACCCGTAAAACCTTCGTTCATCTTCAGAACACAAATTAAGATATTTTTGATCAAATTTGATGGCTCAGTGAGGCCTCCATTGACAGCAAGATAATTAACACTTTCAGTGCCCAGAAAGATACTAAAACATATTTAAAACAGTTCATGTGACTACAGTGGTTCAACCCTAATGTTACAAAGTGACGAGAATACTTTCTGTGTGCCAAAAAAACAAAATAACGACTTTATTCAACAATATCTAGTGATGGGCGATTTCATAACACTGCTTCATGAGGCTTCGAAGCTTTACGAATCTTTTGTTTTGATCCAGTGGTTCGAAGCTTTTCAAACTGCCAAAGTCACGTGATTTCAGTAAACGAGGCTTTGTTACGTCATAATTGTTTCGAAATTTCAATGGTTCACCATTGGTGGGTGTGACTTTGGCAGTTTGATACATGCTGTTTTTAAATATGTCTTTAGCATCTGAAAGTGTTAATTATCTTGCTGGCAATAGAGGTCTCACTGAGCCATCGGATTTTATCAAAAATATCTTAATTTGTGTTCTGAAGATATAGCCAAAAATCATATCTCTGTATTTTTTGGCTGAATGGCGATATAAAATATACACCTATATATATTTTCTACTTTTTTCTATTTTGATTTTTAAAAAATGCACTCGTAATATCAAACTACTGTATATCGATATAAACGGTATTGTCTCATCCTGTATCGTTTATAAAATATATCGCACACACTCGATAAACCACCCAGCCCTAGTATGCTATTTTGAACATAACCTTCAATTACAGTCTGCATGTCTCTGACAATGTTCAGAATGGAATACTAGTGTGCTGCCTACTCCATACTGCACCATATAAACTGTGTACAGGCTACTACAGTATATCAATAAATATTATGCATCATGCAATAAACTATCAAACTGTACTACGCTACATTGTTGCCACATGTCCTTACTATGTTGCATGTTTAATTCAGAATTCAGTTATTGAAAATGAATACAGATGTAAATACAAATGACCGTTAACATGAATTATAAGGTTTATTCAAATTTATAAGTAAAATTTGATGGTATGGCACTTTTAACATTAAAGTCTCTCATTGACTTTCGTTTTTAGAATGTTCACAATTCCTGTCTAACTGTAATTTGCATACTATATTGTGATTGGTCTTTCTTGCATTAATTTGGATACTCTTACGTCATTGGTCATATTATACTATTTTGCATTTCAATTTGTTCTATGCTACGATGTTGCCACATGACATCACTATGTTACATGTTTAATCAAAGACTATAGATATAGAAAGACTATTCACTCCTGTTAGTTATGAATGGGAGAAACGGCAATGCACGCAATATGGTGGAATACGTCCTACCGTCTAAGTAAAAGAGCCAATCGCTGATTGATAAAGTCATTGCGTCACTGGCACTCGTTAGAAGCTCCTGTTCCCATAGAAACCGGAGACTCGCGCATAGGACTGCTCATGTGCATTGGCTCGTCTACCCTGAAAAATAACCTTTTAAATGCTATTTTAGCATAAGAAACAACATTTATGGGATGGTTCATGTCAGATTTTGTTGCTGATTTGAAATATGTTATTTAAAGGTGCTGTAGAACGTCTTTTCAAAAGATGTAGTATAAGTCTAAGGTGTCCCATGAATGTGTCTGAAGTTTCAGCTCAAAATACCCCATAGATTTTTTTTAATTAATTTTTTTATTAAATTTAATATTTAATGATGCCCCTATTTTGGGGCATCATTAAATATGCGTTGATTCAGGCTGCGCGGCCCCTTTAAATCTCTCGCTCCCTGCCCCCTGTGCACAGATCCAGACGTTAATACTGGCTGCCCTTGTCTAATGCCTTGAACATGGGCTGGCATATGCAAATATTGGGGGCGTACATATTAATGATCCCGACTGTTACGTAACCTGTTTTCCGGAGGTCTTTTAAACAAATGAGATTTATATAAGAAGGAGGAAGCAATGGAGTTTGAGACTCACTGTATGTCATTTCCATGTACTGAAATCTTGTTATTCAACTATGCCAAGGTAAATTCAATTTTTGATTCTAGGGCACCTTTAATTGTGAGTTCACCAAGCAGTTTTTGAGATTTCAGGATTCCTCCATTCAAATAGATAGGACTTGGTCTTGGATGTCCGAAACAGCTGCCCGGAGGCGTTGCAAATATGTCCGCCGAGTGAACTTAAAAGGAGTTAATTCAGGGGTTTAATTCAGCATTCAGTTATTGAAAATAAATACAAATATTTTAAATTTTTGTTACTGCTTTGTGTAAAAACATACAAATTTTTGGCAGTTTGATTTGAAAAAGGATTCAAAAAAGATATTCATTTCCAGTTCATTCATCGCTATTAAGATGTAATTGGGCGCATTGCATTATAGGATGCAGTATTCCTTACGGTTTGCTCTGATGGCATATTGTGCGATTGTAGAAGGCCATCCAAGTATTCCGTGCCTACAGAAAATTTGCATACCTTGAAGAGGCCTCAAAAATAAAGCGTAAACATCCTCTCTGTCTCTCTCTTTCTCCTGCTCTCTCCCACTTGGACTGATGCTCATTGTTATTGCACCGTTTTGACGGCACTGCAGTGATTTCAAATCTCACTGGTAGCTCTGTTACAGAATACAGCACTCTAATAACCTGAGGTCTGAGTTTAGCCAGCGCAGGGAGTGACTGGCAGCTGTACATGCAGTGAGCACTGGAGCAGGGTTTCATTTCACATGCCACACTGGGTTACCCATGCTGATCTTTTTTTTTTTCAAACAGGAGAGACACTGCAGGTCAGAGTGCATTTGTGCATGTTCATCTTTTTACCACAGCAGTTAAATATTTAATGTGGTCTTATAATGAACGGTCGATGATATAGCGCCTTAAGCTATTGAAACGAGCCGTGTGAGATAAAGTTGTATGTGATTGACTTGTGCAGCTGTATGGGCATGTTGACGAGTGATGATAGGATGACTGACTGTTTACTAGGGAGCTAAAATTCACATACAAACATCAACAAATTCACCTCAGCTATTTATTACTCTTTGGTTGTGAAGAAACTTTTGTTGCCTTTTTTTGGACCCAAAGTACGACAATTTTCTTGACTTATTTTTGCAATGAATTCAGATCTGTTCACTTAAAGTACATTTTTTATATGAATTATAAGGTTTATAAGAATTTTAAAAAATTTATATGATTTGGCACCTTTAACATTAAAGTCTCCCATTGACTTTCATTGTAAGAATGTTCGCAATTACTATCTAACTAGTAATTTGCATACTGTATTGTGATTGGCTTTCTTTCTTGTGTTTATTTGCATGCTGATAATAGTATTGTTGATTCTTGTTCACAGTCAAGGCTAGTAACCAAAAAATTGCTGGTCTGATTCCCAAAAATGTGAGCCATGAGTCGATGTTTTTTTTTGAGCAAGACATTTTTCAACTTCCACCATCCCTGGTATTGTAACGATAAATAAAGATTTTATTATTCTTTTTATCTTTAGTGTGAAGTTATTTCCCCTCTACCAGAAGCCTGCAGTGAAAAAACAAACATGAGAGAGGAGTGTGTATGGGGAAAAATGACTAAAAACATTCAGGCAATGCATTGCGACAGGCGGTGAAACAGGGCAGTTGGCATTTGGGTTTGAATCTGGCTCTGTATGTGAGCTTGGACTCGCCCAGAATCCCTCATGCTCCATGCTCATTAACACTGTGGCTCATTAGCCTGATTAGCAAACTCTGTTACTTTTTCTCTCTTTCACTTGTTTTCTGTTTTCCCTTCCAACACTTTTGATCTCTCCTCAGGACCAATGATCAGCTGGTGGCCTTCCTGTCCAAATACAGAGATATGAATTTCATCAAGTCTCACGGGAGAGATAACGCTCGGTGAGTGCTGACATGCGATCGTGCTGATGGCTTATGGTGCTGAGACACTGTAGCACGTGCCAGTTGCACAGAAGGGTGCCTTTTATAACCGATAAAAATAAATTTGTAATTTGCATTGTTGATAATTGCCAACAGATTCATCAGAAAACAAGGTTTGGACCGGCTTTTCTTTGAGTGCGACACCCATATGTGGCGGCTTGGAGACAGGAAAATTCCAGAAGGCATATCCGTAGATGGAGGCTCTGACTGGTTTCTGCTCAACCGAATGTTTGTGGAGTACGTCATCAACTCTCAAGACGACCTTGTGACCAACATGAAGCGTTTCTATGCGTACACGCTACTACCTGCGGAGGTGAGATGCCAAAATACAATACAAAATCATGTTAAAGAGGAAAAAAATGTTTTTCAAAAAAAAAAAAAAAAATCTAAACATTCTTAAAACAACGAAAATTTACTTAATTTACTTGAATAACACATTTATTTGTGAATAATCTGTTTTGGATTGCGGTTATTCTTGTTTTTCCTTGTTTTAAACAATATAAATAAATGAGTGAGGTTTAAGTTTAAAACAAGAAAAAAGGGGGTAAAAACGTGATTTTAAAGGAATAGTTCACCCAAAAATGAAAATTCTGTCATTAATTACTCATCCTCGTGTCGTTCCAAACCCGTAAGACTTTCGATCATCATCGAAACACAAATGAAGATCTTTTTGATTAAATCTGAGAGCTTGCTGTTCCTCCATAGACATCTACGCAACTGACACTTTGATGCTTCAAACAGTTCATAAAGAGATCTTAAATCCATATGAATTGAGTGGTTTAGTCCAAATTTTCTGAAGAGACGCAATTGCTTTATATGATGAACAGTTTGAATTTAGGCTTTTATTCACATGTAAACACTCATCAACTCACACATCAGTTGTGGTAAACGGAAGCTCAAGCCTGACGTGCGAGAACCAAAGAGGTTCGTTCTTTCAAAGCGATGGTGTCTCTTCAGAAAATTTGGACTAAACCGCTCAATTCATGTGGATTAGTTTTACGATCTCTTTATGAACTTTTTGAAGCATCAGTTGCATGTCTATGGAGGGACAGAAAGCTCTCAGATTCCATCAAAAAGATCTTCATTTGTGTTCAAAAGATGAACGAAAGTCTTACGGGTGTGGAATGTATGAACAACTAATGACAGAATTTTCATTCTTGGGTGAACTAACCCTTTAAAAATAAAATTTTAATATTGTTATATATTCATAATATAGTATTATATAGTATAATTCTTATTTTAGACAATTTTGTTTGTAAATTAAATGTATTTTGTTTTAAGGCCATTTAGATATTTTTAATAAAAAACACGACTAATAATGATCAAGAAAATGACTTTTTCATTGCACAATATTACAACGATTCTGCTACATTAATTCACTAGATTGGCGTTCCATTAATTTTTCTCACTGATTCACCAAGTTTGAAGTTTATGATGATAAATTGAGTAAATTTCCAAAAAGCGGGAATGAATTTGCATAGTTTTATTTGCTCATTTACATTGTGTATTTGCTCATTTGAAATGACTGTCAATGTGTTAGTTTTAATGAAGGGCTTTTTGCTGTGCCGCGGCGAAATTGGATTCTTCGCTCTGTCTAGGTCTAGTTATTCACAGCTGAGATATTGGATATTGTGGCTTGAGAAGGCAATTGGCCCTTTTTTACTGATGTAGACATTTAACACACTAGACCTCCTGACAGGGCTATTCTGTTAGACATCCATCTTCATTTTATCAGATGTCATTATTCTGTTTCAACCTCTTAGTCATCTATTTTCTTCTCTTTCTCTTCACCTCCTACCGTCCCTTCCTATTTATCATCCTCCTCCCCGATTCTCATTTTCTCTTTGCAGTCGTTCTTCCACACAGTTCTGGAGAACAGTCCGCACTGCGAGAGCATGGTGGACAACAACCTTCGCATCACTAACTGGAATCGAAAGCTGGGCTGCAAGTGTCAGTACAAGCACATCGTCGACTGGTGCGGCTGCTCACCAAATGATTTCAAGCCCTCCGACCTGCCCCGTTTCCAGGTGAGCATCTCGTACCCTTCCAATGAGGCTCTCAGTCCTCTCGTTGTCCGACTGTATCGGTGCAGCCGGCGCTAACAGGAACGGTTCAATGAACCTGATCATTAGTTAAACTCTTTTAAAAGCCTTTTCAGTGACAGCGCTGACCTCACGCCTGAAGGAGACCTACGCCGCGTCCTGTTTAGTCAGAATAAGCACAATAGGCCTTTAATTTACCTTAAACAAACACCTAATAGTGTGAGACAAGCTCTCCAGTCAGTAGCGATTTCAATCGTGATTAGAAATCCAATGAGACTCAACTAAAGGAAAGCCTTGCTAACTCAAGCCTACACAGGGGATCTGTAATTAACTCTGCCCGGCAGAAAAGGACGATGAGGGATCAATTGCAAGGCGGTCTCTCATCAAAAGGATTCTGGTAGCGAGTCTAGTATTGTGGAATGAGGCCGTGGAGCTTGACCGCAGCAGCCAATTCCCTTCTCTCCCCCCCTACCTTTGGTCTGGAAGTCTCTCATTAGCCTCCAGTACAGAGTCAATCCTATCGTGGTCGTGCCCGACCTCTGTGACTCACTCTCTCTACTGTAAATGGAGCTACAGGCATATCCAGTTGAAATGAGTTTTAAACTTGTCATTCCCATCCTGGTGATTTTCACATAGCTGGCTGTGTTTTACTTTTTCCATTCTGCTGCCGAAGAACTGCAACTTTGCATTTTCTCCCTTTTTTGGGTTTCTCTCCATGTCGTGTTGCTTGCGGTATGGTTTCACATTAAACGATGCAGTGGTCTATTCGGCAGGCCGTTTCCTCATAAACTCCCTACTGTGCGCTCATGCGCCAAACCATGACATCATGACACCGTGTGCCACATCAGGCAGCTTTTGCCACTTTTTTATTTCTAGACTGCCCAGCTGATGAAGCCAATTTTTTTTGGAACGTCAACATCCATTATGGTGAATCTTGATGTTCTAATTTAAGTAACATTTTATTTTAACGTTATTTTGGCCCTGTTTTATTTTTGTAAGTAGTGTTTCCTGTTCTGAATGAGGGCTGAAAACCGAGCACAATCATTGCTGTATTTCGAGCGTTGCTAAATGTTTACAGCCACAACTTCTCTATATAATGGAGTCTTTCACAGAGTGCAGTTAACTCATTCGGGCCTGTGCTGGGGGAAGGGCCTGTGAGTGTTTAGCGGGTCATTATCACTGAAGGCATACCCATAGTGAGTGTTGAGTAATTATCCTTTGACAATACCTCCTTTCTCACAGACAGCTCTGAAGAAAAAGGACAATGGGAGAAGAAGGGAGGCTTGAAATGTGTCATGGCAGTTCAGTTTTTATCCGAGCATTTCTCACCCCTCACCCTATAAAGGCCCAAACCGTATAAAAGAGCTTCCTGGACTTGCCTCTTCAAATCATTTTATTATATTTTTTCCGCATTCTCTTTTCTCACACATTTTTGCCTTCTGTGGCTGTTTAAAAAAGAACAAATCAATGAATTCTGTTTAAAGTGATCCAAAAATGAAAATTCATCAAAAAACATAGAGCACAAGAAGGAAATGTTTTAAAGCATTGTTGTGTTCTCTGTTTTCCGAAAAAAAAAAATGCAAGTCTGAATGAACTGTTTATGCATCATTCTTTTGAATCTGATCTTTCCAATGAATC
The DNA here is from genome assembly GCF_018812025.1 of Megalobrama amblycephala. Taxonomy (NCBI): domain Eukaryota; kingdom Metazoa; phylum Chordata; class Actinopteri; order Cypriniformes; family Xenocyprididae; genus Megalobrama; species Megalobrama amblycephala. Next base: position 55,493,559 of record NC_063044.1, on the reverse strand, counting down.
AGTTGATCTGGTTCACAATTATGACTCATACTGATCTGATACTGATCTGAATTTTTAGAAACTTTAGTGTTGCATGGAATAAAGAAAGTCATACAGGTTTGAAATGACATGAGGATGAGTAAATGATGACAGAATGTTAAAATTTGGGGAATTTTCATTCCCTTCGAGGTTTGTGTTTTGATTTTTCAATCTGACAGGGGTCTGCTGTCACCTGAAAACTATTTCAAGCATGAATATTTTTGATATCTTTGGATGTTGTCCCTCTTCTTATCTGTCTTATGTTACACGTGTTAGTCTGCGGGGAGCCAAGTTGGATGTGAATAATAAGCAACACCTCCGTTTCATACCAGACATACGCCACTTTGATTTTTATTTTTTGCTGTCAATTATCTCTGGAGAATTTCTGCCTGTGATTCTGATGCTTTTTCCCCCTTCTTGCACATCATACTGGATGGTGTGCCACGCTTTTCAGTTCTCAGCCTCTTCGCTCTGTCACTATCTCTTTTTCTCTTCCTGTTTCTCAAAGTCTCGGCAGGCTGTCTTGTCTATCAGCGTCTCTTTGTCTTCACACTCACGCTCTCTTTCTTTCTCTCTCTGTCTTTGTCCCCATCAGCAAACCACCAGGCCAACATTCTTTGCAAGGAAGTTTGAAGCCAGCGTAAATCAAGAGATAGTGAACCAGCTGGACGTCTTTCTGTTCGGGAGTATGCCGCAGGGCACGCCGGGTCTCAAGGCCTACTGGGAGAATGTTTTTGATGAAGAGGATGGTATTCACAGCCTGTCCGACGCACATCTCACTTACTATCATGCCTTCGCCCGATTGGGTCTGGCGCGAACTGCCAACTCATTACAGGGTGACCTCAACGACAACAGCTGCAGGTCAGTATGCAGTACATTGGTTTTTTGTGTTTGTTTGTTTGTTTTTTTAATTAGAGCACAAAATTAGTTACCTGTAGTTACCTGTTACCTGTAAAATTAGTTCTGTAAATAACAGCTATAATCTGAATGCATTGTTTTTAGGAGATTTAACCACATTAAAGTCATTTTAACCTTTAGTTTGGGGATGCCATTGACTTTTTGTAAATGGGTTTTCCAAAAATGCTTCTGGACCCACATTTTACTTTGGAGATCATGAGATGACCAAACACATCCAAAACTGGTTGTCAAACAATATTGAATGTTGAAGGTTTTGTGCTCAGCAACCAATAATTCATTTCACAAATTATAGTCTACATAAACCGTTTATCCTCATTGCAAGTGAACAGGGTTTTAATGTGGTTTGGGTTGTAATTTATTTTAACTTCAGTAGGATTATTCATGGTTTTCAAGGATTTCAAGAGGGCATCTCATTCGGTTGGCTTCTAACAAGTGACATATGATTTGCACCAGAATTACAAAGAGTCTGATTGGATGCACAGTCTTTGATGTCATCACGAAAAATATGTGAAAAAGGAAAGTCAATTCAAGAATTTATTTAATTGTTGCCATTTAAAATTATATATCAGTTAATCGATAATGTTAATACTGCAAAATACCTGTGGAGGATTCAAAATATCATGTACACAGCCTACGTTTGATTTTATATTTAATAAATATAAGTAACCCTAAATATAGTTTAGGGTCCAATTCTCACTATTAACTAGTTGCTTATTAGCGTGCATATTACTAGGATATTGACTGTTTATTAGTACTAATAAAGCACATATTAATGCCTTATTCTGCATGACCTTATTCTACATCCCTTAATCCTACCCAATACCTAAACTTAACAACTACCTTACTATTAATAAACAGTAATTAAGAGTTTATTGAGGCAAAAGTTGTAGTTAATAGTTAGTTATTAGTGAGAATTGGACCCTAAAGTGTGACCTACATATAATATTTCATTTTCAATAAATTTGCAGCTCACTGCATTTTGATACATTTTGACTATGAATTTGTGTTAATTCTATTTTAACAATAAATGTATTAGTTGATCGTTGTTGATCACTGTTTTACTGCATTAAAACCCATTAATATTTCTCCATTAGAACCTTCATAAAAAGTTAATGGATTGTGAAATATTTCATACATTCAGATTTTTCCCTTTACTCTGCGACTCTAGCTCAGCCCTCTAGGTGGTGTCCCACCAATCTCTGCTCTAAATAACTTAGACTTATAATATATAATAACTTAGTTTATGTTGTTTATGATGACAGAATTTCATCATTTTCTAGTGAATTGTTCCTAACTTTTGTGTGTCTGTGTTTTTGTTAGTGTGAGTTTTTTCATTTTAATTACGCTTTGTTTGAAACCGTATGTATATTGGCATTCCGGATATTCTGACAGCTAAATAAGTGCACACTCATTTGTGCCGTCTGCCGAGGGAAGCGTAGTTTTGTTTGATCTCACTTGCAGCAGATCTGAAGTTCCTCAGCTGTCCAAACATCTGTCATTACTGAGATAGAGAAGAGAGAGAGGGACGGACAGAGCCAAGAGAGGATAAGGGACGGAGTTTGTCAGTCTGGATGCTGTGTTTATGTGTTTATCAGTGCAGTAATGCCTGGCGTCGCTGCTGTTTCTGTGCAAGGGGAGCGCTGGTGCATTCTGACAAATGAGCCACAGTATTTGGACCCTGCAGAGGGACTCGTCAGGCACAAGGAGGAGGTTGTTGCTGGCCGGTGGGGGTTGGGTGGTGGCGCTCAGGGTCCGCGAGTGAGGGAGAGCTCTGTTTTTTTTTTTTGGGGGGGGGTTTTTTTTTTGCAGCCCTCTGAGATATCAGCGGTGAGAGGCTGAGGTGGGCCGCTTGAATAGCTGCTCTGTTAGTCCCTGCATGCTGCCCACCTCCTGCAGTGACAGAGGACGGAGGAGGAAGGGGGAGGGTGGCCGCACCGGTGTAAATATTTGCTGTTCTGCTTGTCAGGCAAGCGATGCTGGGATGGAGCACCTCCAGCCTGTGCTGGAATACTGATGAGAGCACGGCGACAGAGCTCAGGGTGGAGATCGCTGCAAGAGCAGCCATCCGCTCTACATGAGCGCCTGCGTCTCTATCAGCTCCTGCTGCTCCTCCTTCTGTCTGTCTGTCTCAGTGTCTCACAGCCCAGCACTTCACTCACCTCTCTACAACCTCACATCTAGAGAAAAATAAACATGACTCAGAATACAAAATTATTGGTTTTGTTGCTTAGAAGTTTTTTCAGGTTTTTTATTTTTTATTTTATTTTTTGAAAGGGCTTTAGGTATTAACGAAGCCCTAAGAAACTTGAATTTAAATCAAAGACAAGATCTTTTTGATGAAATCTGAGAGATTTCTGTCCCTCCGTAGACGGCTATGCAACTGATGCTTCAAAAAAAGATCGTAAAACTAATCCGTATGAATTGAGCGGTTTAGTCCAAATTTTCTGAAGAGACTCGATCGCTTTTTATGATGAACAGATTGAATTTAGGCTTTTATTCACATATAAACATTGATCAGCGAACAGAAGCTCAACCGAACCTGCCTCACGCGCAAGAGCAAACCTCTTCTGGAAGCTCAAACATGCTGTGTAACACATGAGAATGAACCTCATTGGTTCTCGCATGTGTCAAGTGAACATGCTTGAGCTTCCGTTTACTACAACTGATGTGTGAGTTGATGAATATGAATAAATGTGAATAAAAGCCTAAATTAAAAATCTGTTCATGATATAAAGTGAATGAGTCTTTTCAGAAAATTTGGACTAAACCGGTCAATTCATGTGGATTAGTTCAACGATCTCTTTATGAACTTTTTGAAGCATCAAAAACAGCAATATTATGAAATGTTATTACAATTATAAAATTTGATCTATGCATAATGTGTCCCTGCTGAATTAAATTATTAATTTATTTCACAAAAAAAAGACAAAAACTGCAGCATGTTGCTGAGGCTAAAATTAGCTTTCTGTGGGTTTGAAGTGGCTATTTCCTTCTCAGCTAACATTATAAATCTCTTTACTGTTACTTTTGATCAATTTAAATTTTAATGTACCCTTGCAGAATAAAAGTATTAAAAGTGCTATTAAAAAAAAATCTTACAGACCCCAAACATTTTACCAGAAGTTTGTATTTAAGAAAAAATCTAGACTAATTTATGTGGAAATATCTAATTCTTCATGTTAAAGGTGGGGTATCCATTTTTTTCAACAACGCTGTTGGACATTGTTGATATTTGAAATCAACCCAAACCATCAACTCCAATCCTAACCACCCTGCTCCGAGTCGGTCTCGAACCCCGGCTCAATCGCTGCTGGAACGCGAAGCGAGTGCACTAACAATGACGCTAAACACTGCATTACCTAGCGGTCGTTAGAGCGCAGTGTTTTACCTGCACAACTCTCACTATCTGGCCACTGTTACACACGCAATGCGAGAGTGGAAATCTCCCTCTTGCTCGTTCTGTCTCCTCGACCGTCATACGCCCCCTAATGCTGATTGGTTACACATTTGTTGTTGGTATCGGCCTGACTAACTTCCAAACAAAAAAATGGATACCCCACCTTTAAGCCACCAAGACAAATAAATTAGGCACAAAATATATATTTTCAAATAAATATAATGCAGAATAGTTAAGTAAGAAATATTATTGAAAAAATACCCAATAAAAATGCCTTGACAGGTGTGGCAAAATTTAATTTTGAACTGAAATGACATCTTTCTACCTGTAGGTATTATGCCATGGGACATCCCGTGTCTGTCCACATCTACTTCCTGTCTGATGAGTTCCAGGGATACCTGGTCAGGCATCACGCCACCAACTTGGCAACCAGCAAACTGGAAACCCTGGAGACCTGGGTCATGCCCAAACAGTTCTTCGAATTCACCAATCCACCCAATACCTTCAACCGACTGCAGTTTGCAGAGGTTAGTAAACTCACAGTCTTACAATACACACACACACACACACACACACACACACACACACACACTGGAGATGAAGCGTTTTTGTTTACTGTAATAGGCTGATTGGTAGCACATTTATGTGTCCTATGTTGGTCATTTTTATTTATGAACTAACTGCCGTCATACAGTTTTAAGACAATGCTTATTTCATTCTGGCTCACTGCAGTAAAAATGTCCTGGCAGTCTATAGGTGCCAAATCGCCCCCACACTACCCTCAGAATGTATGCATTGCTAAGAAAATTGACCTCCGAATATTATTGGCAATCTTACACGGCTGCACATTGTGCTTGACATACTCCGTTAAACAACCAATAATTCAGACGTTCTTCATTGATTTAGCTGTCAGGCAGCACCATACCTGTCATCTTGCCCTTTGGCGTAATCAGTGATTTGTCTGCCACGAGTATGGGGATAAAATAATGACTTCACGCTGAACTGCCCTCAGTTTATCTGTTGGAAGCCAAGGGTACATGTTCGGTTTCAGACACAAGAGTTAGATGCATATAGATGACTTAAAACAGGATATGAAGATCTATAACATATAAATATGATATGATACCCCTGATATGATTGTAAAGCGCTTTGGGTGTACAGTTGTACATAGGAAACCGCTATATAAATGCCTAAAAAAAAAAAAAAAATATATATATATATATATATATATATATATATATATATATATATATATATATATATATATATATATATATATATATATATATATATATATATATATATATATATATACAGTACAGTCCAGTCCAAAAGTTTGGAACCACTAAGATTTTTAATGTTTTTAAAAGAAGTTTGTCTGCTCACCAAGGCTACATTTATTTAATTAAAAATACATTAAAAACAGTAATATTGTGAAATATTATTACAATTTAAAATAACTGTTTTCTATTTGAATATATTTGACAAAGTAATTTATTCCTGTGAATAAATTAGTGAGACATGTGAGTCTTCAGTGTCACATGATCCTTCAGAAATCATTCTAATATGCTGATCTGCTGCTCAAGAAACATTTAATGTGTACAATTGTACAAAATATTTGTGTACAATATTTTTTTTCAGGATTATTTGATGAATAGAAAGTTCAAAAGAACAGTGTTTATCTGAAATCTAATCTTTTGTAACATCATAAATGTCTTTACTGCCACTTTTGATTGATTTAATGCATCCTTGCTGAATAAAAGTATTCATTTCTTTCATTTCTTTTCAAAAAAATAAAAATAAAAATTCTTACTGACCCCAAACTTTTGAACGGTAGTGTATAATGCTACAGAAGCTTTGTATTTCAGATAAATGCTGTTCTTTTGAACTTTCTATTCATCAAGGAATCCTGAAAAAAAAAGTACACAACTGTTTTCAACATTGAAAATAATCATAAATGTTTCTTGAGCAGCAAATCAGCATATTAGAATGATTTCTGAAGGATCATGTGACACTGAAGACTGGAGTAACGATGCTGAAAATTCAGCTTTGCATCACAGGAATAAATTACTTTGTCAAATATATTTAAATAGTACACAGTTATTTTAAATTGTAATAATATTTCACAATATTACTGTTTTTTACTGTATTTTTAATTAAATAAATGTAGCCTTGGTGAGCAGACGAAACTTCTTTTAAAAACATTAAAAATCTTAGTGGTTCCAAACTTTTGGACTGTACTGTGTATATATATATATATATATATATATATATATATATATATATATATATATATATATATATATATATATATATATATATATATAGATATATATATATATATATATATAGATAGATAGATAGATAGATAGATAGATAGATAGATAGATAGATAGATAGATAGATAGATAGATAGATAGATAGATAGATAGATAGTGGTTAAAATGTAAAAATGATACTCTTCCTTTTGCTTATGAAACTGCCATAAATGGTGTACATTCAATCTACTATATGTTTAATTAACATAAAAGCTAAAATGTTTAATATTTGTTTAATAATAATATAAAAATAATATTTGTTTTGTGATGCATGCAGTTTCTCAGATGTATATTTTTGATTTTGAAGTCAGTAGTAATGGCTGTTGAAAACTCAGCTTTGCCATCGCAGTAATGACTGACATTGTAAAATATATTACAAAGTTGTAATATTATTCCACTGTAGGCTATTTCTGTTTTTACAGTATGTTTGATCAAATAAATGCATCCTTATGCTCTTAAGAGACTTATGCTCTTATCAAATTTATCAACCCCCAAAATTTTAATGGCAGTATATATTATATATACACATTTATGGCCTGTAAATGTTCTAAACTAAAAAGTTACTGTTGGAGTCTGCCTGGACATCACTTCCTAAAAGCATTATAGTTCCCATCATCCATCCTTTGGGGGGACACCCATAGACAAGGCAGCAGAGCTGTAAAGTGCTTAAAGCAAGTCCAGCTGGGTCTCGGGCGTCTTCCCAACAGAATGATCAAATTGATTTGCCGTGTTCTACTGAGGTGCGGGCATGGCCGGGGAGGGATATGGGACAGGTCAACCGTAAAGAGACTCCTGCTGTCTGTCACGTACTCTGTAGGAAATGATGTCGTTTCTGAGAGTGGCTGGAGAGAACTAGCATGACGGCTCCAAGCCACCACCACCCCCCCATCCCACAAGTCAAATTACCTCACAGTGGGAGAAACATTACACTGGGCACTGCTGATCGTTTGATGCAATTATGCTCATCTCAGCTGGTACTGGCGGTCCCAATTGGTGCCATCTGTTTACTTACGATGGGATCTTGTGAATTCATTTGGCTGTATATCCGTCTATGCGGCTCTCTTAGGGAGCCACTGGTATGTACAGTGCTCAGGTATCCCGTTACTCTGTTTTTTTCGGGGACTGAATTTCAAGGATACAGAAAGTTTGTTCAGATCCATACCAATGAAGGCCTGTGCAGTGTCTGGAGGGGTGAACTGACACATCTCTGCATCAAGAGCGACACACTCTGTCTCAGAGCCCCAGGACTCTGTTCTCATCCTCTCTCACTTGCCTTCTTTCTCCTTCTCTTACTCATTCGTCTTCTCTTCTGCCTCTCCAACTTTGCTCTAGATCAGTGATTCCCAACAATGGGTATATGGACCCCAAGGGGTATTCTGGCAGGTTCCAGAGGGTACTTGAAAAGATCTTGCTTAATAAACCAATGAAAACATGTTGAAAACAGTTTTAAACCATGAAATATTATGAGAAGTATAGTTGAACAATATAATAAACAATATACAATCAATATCAATATATGCATTCATTTTGATGTTAAATGATATCCGGAGAGAATGGGAACACATATCTGGTTTGTGTCAATAAAGGGGTACTTGAGCCTAACTGATGGGACTGTTAGGGTACATTCTCTTGACTTTCCTATCAGTTTAAATGTCATACATCTGTTCTTTGTCTTTTCGCTCATGCATCAGATTGGAACAGACTGGGATGCTAAGGAAAGGATATTTCGGAACTTTGGGAATCTGATGGGACCCATGGACGAGCCTGTGGGAATGCAGAAATGGGGAAAAGGGTCAAATGTGACTGTGACTGTGGTGTGGATTGATCCCACCAATGTCATCGCTGCCACCTACGATATCCTGATTGACGCCAGTGCTGAATTCACACACTACAGGCCTCCGCTGAACCGGCCCCTGCGGCCTGGCATGTGGACCGTACGTGTGCTGCATCACTGGACCCCTGTGGCAGAGACACGCTTTCTCATCACCCCCTTACCCACCACAAACACCTACCTATACGCCAAGGTGAGAGTTACACTGTATACTAAAGACAACATGATTCACGAATGAATCTTTTTTTGAACCGGTTCTTTTTGATGATTTAATGGAACTGATTCACAAAGTGTAAAAACTTTCTGTGGGAGTTAAAATGTGCGGTAGAAGATAGGTTGGAATTATAAACAGTGCATCATTTGATAGAATTTATGTAGCTTAATTAGCCATGTTTCCATCCAAAGTTGCGAATTTAACTTGTGCGCAAAATTGGAATTACGCATAAAACATTTGCAAATAAAGCAGCGTTTTCATCCAGTGATTGGCCAGTATAACACGCTCAAACTTTTTTTTCTTTTCATTTTGGCTTCAACAATCAGATGCATTTACACTTCTTCAGTTTCATTTGGAATGCGTCTCAAACCACCTCCTGAAGTGTTTTGAGTAATCGGATTTAAATCTGCCTTGAAAGCATTTCAGAGGGCATTTACACCTGCTCTTTTCAGGATCGGATAGCAACCCAATCAGAGAAAACACATTAAGTAAGCAGGTAAAAAGCCCTAAGCTAATGTGGATGTTAAAATACTTGCTCTTATCTAAGTTAATAAACATCAGCTTAAAGGATTAGTTCTCTTTAAAATGAAAATTACCACAAGCTTTACTCACCCTCAAGCCATCATAAGTGTATATGACTTTCTTCTTTCTGATGAACACAACCGGAGTAATATTAATAAATATCCTGACGCATCGAGTTTTATAATGGCAGTGAATGGGGCCAGTGGGTATGAGCTGAAAAAAAGTGCATACATCCAAAGCAAAACGTACTCCAGGGGGTTAATGAAGTCCTTCTGAAGCGAAGCGATGCGTTTGTGTAAGAAAAATATCCATATTTAACAAGTTATGAAGTAAAATATCTAGCTTCCACCAGACCACTTTCCATATTCAACTTACGGAAAAAGTGTAACGCCTCTCGCCGTTGAAAACGCTTACGTCCTATGCCTTCCGTATTCAAATTACGAAAAAACTGTGAATTTTTCTTAGTTGAATATGGAACTTGTTAAACATGGATATTTTTCTAACACAAACGCATTGCTTCGCTTCAGAAGGCCTGGATGCATCCGGATATTTATTAATATAACTCCGATTGTGTTCATCAGAAAGAAGAAAGTTGATTGCACAAATATAAATCATTTCCACAATGAACAATGTTTTTTTCATAGCTGGAAAAAAATGTGAAATACTTCTCATTTTCCAATGTGCAAACCACCTCTCTTAGCATAGCATATCACTTGAGAAAATGCTGTTTCAAAATACTCTTTTTGAAGCTTTGATTTATGCGTTATCGCAAGCTTGTGTATTTAAAACAGAATGAGAAAACTCTCCTTCCTCCAGATGTAATGACTAATCCTCTAGTGTTTTGCATGCTCTTTTTGAAGACCATAGTCTGACACTATGGTACACTGTATATTAAACTGCCTCAACCTTTCAGGTCATCCCACCCTCTGCTTTCAAAGGCACTTTCTGCCTTCACGTCTAGCTATGTGCCTGGGCTGCTTGGCTGCCTATAAATAGTCCCAGCTCACAGTCACGAATGAGTAATACACCATGCCGGGTCACCTTTCATTGGAATAAACACAAAAAGATAACTGTGCAGGAGCCACGATTGGTATCTCTAGCCCATTAGGGGACATTTTGAAATAAGCGTGGTGTGCGGTCATCAGCGGATCTGTCCTCAAAACGCTCCTAATGAGGGAGAGGTTGTGATTGCGGCTCGACGTGCGTGCGTCGTGGGAATGGGCGGGTGATAAACGCACATGATTTACCAGACTGTCATTTGATTAATGTCTACAGCAGGCACCGAGTCTTTTCGCTCGCCGTGGCTCTGCACCCGCAGCTAATAAAAGTTTATGGAGTGTGTTTATGCGGCCCAGGTCGGTCGGCACGCTGTAAGCAATGACGCTCGCCTGTCCACGCGCTTCCTGGCGAGCGTGAAATGGAATGTTATGGCAGGGAGAGGTGGGCGAACCTGGTGAGAGGGGTCGGGAAGAGACACAGAGGGTGATCTGTGAAGGGCGGCTAGAGAGAGAAGTGTGAGGAGCCTGAGGAATTTGCAGCTTTACCTCCAGGGCCGTTGTGTCCTTCTTTACAGCTAAATGAGCTGTTTTTAGCTGATATAATGCAGGCGAGCGGTCTAGTTTATATGTGAAGATGTATTTAATATTTAAATAAAGCTTGTAGATTTTTTGGGGGGCATTTTGATAGAAGTTTTGTAAAATCCCAGCTGTATATTTTTATTTCATCCCTCAAAAAGAGACTGAATATATTAAAACTAAAACTACTCTTTTATACTTTATGCTTTATGATGTTGTTACATCATAAAGCATCGTGTGTCTGAAGAGTCCTTGAGTCGTCATCTTTTTCATCTTTCTTAGAAATATTCTGCAACATTCTAACTTTACTGTCACTTTTGGTCAATTGAATGCATCTTTGCTGAAATCCCTGTGGTGAAAATCAAGATTTTAATGTTGTTTATATGTCTATGTGGTGTTTTTAAACGCGGTTTGAAAACGCTGGTGTTTGTTACGTCACGGATCACGTCAATGTGCCGGCAGGCTTCAGCATATCGTTAACTATGACCGCTCTGAAGCAGGAGAGTCTCAAGAGAAGGCAGGTTATCCCGGTTTATATTTCTGTTGATATGAAAAATTGTGTACATTTAGCAATATAGCGGGTATATTATGATATTATGAACTACATGCCTTTCTCCACTGACATTTTGAGTTGTTCAAAGTGTTTCTAAGGATACTGTTGTTTAGAAGACAGCTGTCTGACGCTCAAACAGGAACAGGGTTTTTGTGACATTAGCGACACATTATTAGCTGTTTGATAATGTAGTCAAGCAAAATGCTAATCATATTAATTACCGTTATGTGTCTGACGTTGTAAAGAGCGATACCATTGTGCAGCGTTGACCTCAGTAAGTTGACCGAGTGGATCTCTGAGCTGGTGTGATCGAGTGGAGGCGGAGCTAATTAGCATATTCATAGATCCCTGTATATTAAATGAAGCAATGGTGTAGAGTTACATTCAAGCTATTTTAAGGCACAAAGAATATGCCATTTTGATGATCAAAGATGAGTTTTAAGGGATACAATTAAAAGAAAAACTAATAAAAATGACAATCATTACTAAAACTTAAACTAAAATTAAAATGAAAACTGAAAATATAAAAATGAATGTTAATTTAAAATACTATAATAGTATATAAATAATACTAAAATAACACTGGATTTATTAGTGTTCAGTAGATTTTTTACCCACACTAAAACGACCTCGTCCACACATGACAGATAATTCTTGGCACAAATAAAACTAAAAGCTAATGTGGATGTTCAAATACTTTCTCCTATACAAAGTTATCAAACATCAGCTTTAAAGTTTATTGTTCCCATAATGAATAGTGTATATTCTGGACAACTCTCATAGCTGAAGAAAATTTTCTCGAGTCATCACCTTTTTTCCTCAAAAAAATGAAATCATGAAGACTGTACTTTATTTTTCATGTCTAAAAATGTGAGGCAAATAATCCCAAATAATCCCAGTTTTGCTTCGCTTGCATTAAGGTGCTTGAGACTCATGGGAAAAAAACTTTTTCTTCTCTCTCACAGAGGATGCTTTAAAAACGCACAACGGGCCGGCCAAGAACAGCTATATGGAGCAGAGTTTCCATGGTCTGAACCCTATCCTCAACATCCCGGTCCACCTGGGTCAGGTAGAGGCAGCCGAGCACAACGCAGAGCTTACGGGGTCTGAGCTGGAGCGCTGGGTGGACAGTCTGCTGGGCAAAGTGTGGTCAGCTGTGGACGTGTGTTCAACAGGCCCCAGTGGCTGTCCAGTCATGCAGACTTGCAGGGAAACGGTGTGGAGCTCTCTCAGCCCGGACCCAAAGTCCCAGCTGGGCCCACCCAAAACCAACGGACGAATTAGGTAGCAGCGTTCACTGCCCTGAAGACTCGCCTTCTTTCATTTCTAAGGTCATTTTGTTTTCTTTATTTATTTTCCAGCGTCGCTCGTGTGAATATGAGCAGAACGGACCTCTCTCAAACGCAAGACACACAAGGCCACGAAAGTGTACGCTGCAAAGTTTTTGAATATTATTTTAAAAATGTGCGGCCTCTGGCTGTCTCAAACTCTGAGTGCTCTAGTGATGTGAGTGTTGTCAGGCTTCCTATATTTTATTTATTTCAATTACTGTGATTGAATCTTTGTCAACTGGACACAGCAGGTGATGCCTTTGTGTAGGTGTTACGGCTGAACGCTGGGATTGGGATATTAAGCACAGAAAGGACCTTAACACTGGTTGAAAGACCAAAAGGGATGTTTGTAATATAGTAAGCCTATATATTTCAAATCAAACACACTCGCACCTACCGTGAAGGATGGAATGTGTTTTTCAACCTATACCTTATTAAAACCAGTGTTTCAGATCATATATCACTGTGTTTAGTACAACATTGCTGGTTTCTTTTAATTTTGAGAAAAATACGTTCCTTTTTATATGCTTTTCACTGGATCAAATGAAGTGAAACAGGCATTTAAAGCCTTCAAACTCCCCCTAATAAAGTTTCCTATATAGTTTTAATAAGTTATTGGTTGAAAAACATCTGTTTTGAATAAAAAATGAGCTTTTGACAAGTAGAAGTGATCCAGTGCCATGCAAGTTGCCATACTCCACAGAATCCTATTGCCTTTGTAGGCAAAAAGGTAGTAGTTTGTAATGCCTGTTCAAAAGTGTATCATGTTATCCACTTCTGCATAATCAAAATGGCCTTTTTTTGGTTATATTGGTATAGCCCAAAGTGTGATAGCTACAAATATTAAATAGTACAAATAATTTGAGGTTGCATATATGCTAGGCTAGCAGGGTGGTCAGTTAGCGTTATACTAAGCTGGCAGGCTAAAAATGTAATGGTATGCTAAACTAGCAAACTGATCAGCTATTGTGCGCTAACTTACCAGGCTAATCAGTCAGAAGTTTGCTAAGGCTTATTGGCCAGAGATATGCAGAGAGTGTGCAAGCTAACTGAAAACTTAACTCTTAATTTGAGCATCTACAGCTTTGGTTATTTAGTGTGTTATGCGATATACACTACCGTTCAAAATTTGGGGCTGATTTAGAATAAGATTTTTCTTTTGTTCACCATAGTTGCATTTATTTGACACCTAAAAAAAAAAATGGAATATTGTGAAATATTGTTAAAAATAACCATTTTTGAATGCATACTTTTTGAATATATTTTAAATGTAATTTATTCCTGTGATTGCAAAGCTGAATTTTCAGCATCAGTGTCACATGATCCTTCAGAAATCAGTCTAATATGATGATTTACTGATCAGGAAACAATTCTTAATGTTATTCATTTTAAAAACAGTTGTGCTGCTTAACTTGAAACATTTTTTTCAGGATTCTTTAATGAAAAGATAAAAAAAACTAACTTTATAAATGTCTTCACTGTCACTTTTAATCAATTTAATGTGTCCTTGCTGAATAAAAGTATTAATTTCTTTGACCCCCAAACTTATTAACGGTAGTGTAAATTAAGAGACATTCGTTGCTGTTTAGCCAACGGAACATGCATCATAAATCAATTGTGTTTCTGTCTGTATACTAATTTTTCTAATCAGGCATCAAATGGAGTACTCCCTTAAGGTTCTTTCAGTCAGTACAGTCACTTTGGCATAGGATTCTGCGGAGCGATAGAAACTTGCATGATACCACAATTCTTTAAGCGAGAGTCTAGAGTAGCTTGTGACTGTCTGAAGTGTCGTTCTGTCTGTATGCTGTTTCCCCTTCAGGCTCTTGAAACTTGAAATGGAAGGTGCCAGCTGTGCTGGCGCACCACGAAAAAAGATGTAATTTCTTCGCCTTTTTATTGTTTTATAATTTTTTCCCTTTCCCCTGAAAAAAGATACTGGTTAGCTGAGGGTTGTAAGTTGCCTATTTATTCATGTTTATATAAATGAAATAGATATTTTTTAGTCAATGACTAATGTCTATATGCTGTTTTTGCAGCTCATTCAATACCTTTTGTAAACAAGCTGCCTTTATTTACAAAGGCTATCATCCCAACCATATTACAACTATAAACACAAGATGCGGTACTAGTATGGGCGTTGGTAAAGACCTTTCCGTCCCTCCACCTGAGGTCCATCTGTTCATTTCATAAACGTTGAGTGGGAAACTAACTGGATGAATGATCTTAAATGACCTCAAGAACTGAGATTCCAGTCATGCTGCTTCTCATTTCCTTTATTCTAGTCTTTTTATACGAGCCAGTGTTTGGTATTTTGTCATATATATCGGTGAAACCAACAAAAACGGACATCGGCTGGACTGGTTGGCAACATCCACACAATTTCAACATGGCTTCTACGATTCCTGGGCTCAGTAGCCTGGAGGACGCCTCAGCCGCTTTCCTCTGCATGTACGCCATTTGAACGTCACAGTTTCCAGATTGGGCCGTCCGGATTACTCACATCCATAATAATGATAGGGTGGCCTCTCAGATCTGACTGAGATGTATTTTTAGTGAGGAAGATTGCAAGCTTGCTGGACTCTACAGTTTGCATTGGACCAACATTTTCTCCGTTTTTACAAACCTTTAATGTTTCTACATTGCAAATGTACGACTCCATATTTAAACTGGGCTAGTGTGGCTTGTTGCGCTCTCTCATTTGAGGAGCACGTCTCCTCTGGGACTCTGCGGCCCTGGCCTAGCCATCACTTTGTATGCAATCTGATTGTTATCGGGTCCTCGGAGAGGTGGCGTCCCGCCCAGTGTGCGCAAACAGCGAAATGTCATTGCTGTCATGTGATCCAAAGGAGGAGGCAACCTTAAATTTTCAATAAAGCACTCTTGTCATTCATATGTTCCCAGCGGGATGCGAAATTGGAATGCATTATTTAAATTTTTTAATAGAGCGTTTAATGCTTGTCTAAGTGGTGTTACATCCGTACTGTACGTGTGGAAGTGCAAATTTTTTGATATTCTTAAAAGAGAAATTATATGAAATTATCTATTCACATACATCTCATTGACTTCTGACTTACGATCTTGGCTTGTTGATACATGAGGATTCAGTCACTGGATAGTTGAACATTAATGTTCAGAACCATTTTACTTTTAAAGGTGAAGTGTTTCATTTTATTTCAATGTTTAAAATACTTTCTACTAGTTTAGTGTGCAAAAGCCTCCAAATGAGTGTAAACACTGGCTTTTCTAAAACTGCTCTGCTTATTTGAGCTGTCCAACATGTCTGCTTCTGGCTCAAGCAGTGATTTGGGGCGGGGCTACTTGTTTCAGAACAATGGGAAATGGGGCGTGGGTGTGTTCGACTTCAGTTGCAGCTGGATTTAACCAATAAGGGAGGAGTCAGAGGAAGAGTTGAAAATGTAGACATGATGTCAGGCACTTTCTGCTCCCAGTATTGACGCTTACACGATGTCTACGTCCTTTAGTTTCCTTTATCGTTTTCATGTTCATTCAATACTTTATGTACTGCTTAATACAGTGCCTGTATGTACAATAAAGTTCAACATAAGACTATACTATTGAAACACCAATAAAGTGGGGTCGATATTTTTTTTTGTTTTAACATTTAGATTACATAAAATAAGTTTTCACTGTTATAAAAACATGAATTTGTGAGCATAAGTGTACCTGAAGGTGTCAGGTGTGACATGTCAAACATGTCATCTTTTGTCATCAGTGAATTCAGCCAATCGTGAAACGGCTGTTTCATCGTGCAGCCGCTCTGGAGAAACTGCGCAGAATGAGCCAGCCGACTGCTCTCGAATCGCTCTCGCGCAGACATGCCTAGTAACATTTGCAGCTCTGTTTGTTGCTACACAAATTACACACTTCACCTTTAAAGGAATAGTTCAGCCAAAAGTTTAAATTTTGTCATGATTTACTCTCCTTCATGTCGTTCTGTGGAACAGAAAAGATTATATTTTGAAAATTGTTATTTTTGCCCATGCAATGAAAGTCAATGGGGTTCGAAAAAACATTAGACCCCATTGACTTTCATTGCACAGACAAAAAAAAAAAGGCAAAATATCTCTGTAAATAATGACAGAAGTTTCATTTTTATCCCGTTAGGATCACTGATGGATCTCACCTCACAAATACAGCAACATACCTCTTTCTTTCACATTACTATTCTAACGTTCACATTATTATTAAATGATATTTATTACAACAAATCACTCGGACATCTCTTCTGTACTATAGCTATTTTGGTAGGAATGACTATGTAAAGTATTTTATATTGGACTGACGTTCATAAAGTCTTGTAAATAGCTTTGTTTTTAAAAAGAAGTGTCATAGTGGGTCAGGTGTTGGTGTGTTGAGTGGCACTGTAGACCATCAAAACTTTCATGTGAAGGGGTTTGTGAAGGGCTGTACTAGTCTGAGTGTGTGGTTCGGCTCTTAATGAACATTTTTGCCTTTCAGAGAATCTCATGCCAGATTGCTGTTCTCTGTGCTGGAATGTTTTGTTGAGCAACTGTTGCACAATTTATTTAAACTCTTCAGTCGGAGGGGACCTCTGTGCCTTAGCTGTTGTTCCCAACCTTTGTGTCTGTAAGCATTGAACATGTCGTCTCTGTATCTTTCATTTCTCCACGAAACCAAAAAAAAAAAAAACTGCTGTTGTAAATGCCTTCTGTATCAATGTTCTTTCGGTTTTGCTGTTCTTTTCTTCATACTGAATTTTTGAATAAAAAAACTCCTCTGTCATCTCATTTCTTCTCTTCAGATGTGTTGGTTGAATATCACCCCACTAACACGCAGCAGGAGAATCATCTCTGTGTGGTTCCTACTTCTAAAGACAGTCACATTAGCAGTAGATAAAGCAGCTGACATGCGGAGCGCTGCTCTTTACAAGACACAAGGGTGGAGATGAGAATCTGGTGCTGCCGGGGGGCTCTTCTCTCTCTCTTTCTGTCCCTAAAGATGTGTGTGGTCCCCTGAGGCTGATTTCAGGACTCCCTGCATCCCTCTATCCAGGATCAAAGAGCCACTTTTAGCCCATCGATCTTGTGCTACTTCCACCGAATTACTGAATAGGAAAAGGCAGTCTAATTAGCAGCTACACGGCACACACCTGTCTCACCTGCAGCGTGGAAACACAGCTGTATTCTTTTTAGTCTGTCGGTCACTGATTTGACAGTGTATACTGATGTAATCCTGCAGGGATAAGTACATACTGATACGAGTACCACCCCCACCCTACATCTGCAGCCTGGCGGTCGAGCTTTAGGACTCTCAGATGTTTTCTTAACCAATTGTGTTATTTTTAAACTAGATAGTGAGATAATCCAGTGAAGTGTGACTACATCTCTCACAGTTATTCTGACATGTATGGGATGAAGTGCAAAGTTATCATCCTGAAGGGGTTTATTTTGCAATGTTAGCCAGGCTATACATTACAATATACATATTCTGGTAACACTTTACAATAAGTTTCATTAGTTAGCATTAGTTAACATGAACTAATAATGAACTACACTTGTACAGCATTTATTAATCTTTGTTAATGTTAATTTCAACATTTACTAATACATTATTAAAATCTTGTTAACATTAGTTAATGCACTGTGAACTAACATGAACAAACAATGAACAACTGTATTTTCATTAACGTTAACGGAGATTAGTAAATATAGTAACAAATGTATTGCTCATGGTTAGTTCATGGTATGTTAGTAAATACATTAACTAATGTTTAACTAATGAATCTTATTGTATACACTTATCACATGACTACTTACTAAGCATACTGTTTGTTTAATTATTTATTGATAAATAGTACATAAACAATAATATGATTTTATACAATAATATAGTTTTTTTTTTTTAATGAATGCTTTTAATCAGAAATGATGCTTAAAATTAATCAAACGTGACATTAAAGTCATTTATAATATTACAAAAGATTTCTATTTCAAATATTTCAACATTGATAGTAAGAAATTTTCTTTAGCACCAGTTCATCATATTAGAGTCATTTTTGAAGGATCATGTGACACTGAATAATGCTGAAAATACAGCTTTGACATCAGAAATAAATTACATTTTAAAATATTAACATTGAAGTTATTGCAGTATATTATTATAGTATCTATTAATGTATTGTATATAGGAAGTATGTTAATATTTCATATTTTAGTAATATTTTTAATATTTATTTATTTATTTATTAATCTTACCTGTAGATTATATCTTCTTCCACAAAGCAAATCAGCAAAAAATGCAACCACAATATTAATTTAAAAATTAATTAATAATATTAATAACATTAAATATTAATATAAATAAGATGATGATATATGTATTGAATTATGTAAATTCCTATGGAGTTATCGTAGCAAAAATGTAACATTTCTATTTTGCAATTTCTGTCATCCAGCTCTTTGCGCCTCTTACAGGTTCCTGGAGACATGAAAGTAGAACTGGTATAATTGCATGGACAGTGGTACACTGTAAACCTGGATAAGTTCTACTAACTCAAAAAATTTGAGGCAACTGATTCCCTCTATTTTTGTTAGTTTGCAAACTTAAATATCATACATAAGCATAGCTAGTTTTTTTTTAAATAACTGTAAATTACAAATAAACATTACATTTAAATCAAAATATATATATTTGCCCCTGGTTTCACAGACAAGGCTTAAAGGATTAGTCCACTTTTAAATAAACTTTTCCTGATAATTTACTCACCCCCATGTCATCCAAGATGTCCATGTCTTTCTTTCTTCAGTCGAAAAGAAATTAAAGTTTTTAATGAAAACATTCCAGGATTATTCTCCTTACAGTAGACTTCAATGGGCACCAAACAGTTGAAGGTCATAATTAGTTTCACTGCAGCTTCAAATTGTTCAACACGATCCCAGATGAGAAATAAAGGTCTTATCTAGTTCTTATCTATTGAACTAGCATATTGCATATAAAAATTAGTTCAAACTTTGACCTGTGGAGGGCAGTATTACGCTTAGCAGTGTCTACACTGCTGGAATTCTAATAGAGAAGAAGAGAGCTAGTTTTTTTTGATTTTCAATTTTTTTTCAGAAAATGAGTGATGGTTTCTCTAGATAAGACCCTTATTTCTCATCTGGGATCGTGTTGAACAATTTGAAGCTGCACTGAAACTGTAATTTTGACCTTCAACTGTTTGGAGTCCATTGAAGTCCACTATAAGGAGAAAAATCCTGGAATGTTTTCATCAAAAACTTTAATTTCTTTTCGACTGAAGAAAGAAAGACATGGACATCTTGGATGACATGGGGGTGAGTAAATTATCAGGAAAAGTTTATTTAAAAGTGGACTAATCCTTTAAGCTAGTCCTAGATTAAAATGCATGTTTGAGCTGTTTTAACTGAAAGCAACTTGTACTGACATATTAAAATATGTCAGTGCCATTGTTTTGTCTCAAGATGCACCAGTAATGTTTTTTTCTAGTGTACGTTTATAAAAGATACTTACTTAAATGCCTTAATTGAACTAAGGTCTAAAGTTTAAGCAAGCAGAACTGGCAGATTTTTATTTTGTACTACATTTTAATTGTTCTTAACTTGAACTTAAGTTCGTCTAAATTAAAAGAATTAAGTTCATAAAACTCAAACAATGAAACAGTTCAGTTTACTTAAAATATATAATTTCTGTGAACTTGAAAGGAAAAGAAAGTTCTAAATACCCATAAAAGTTCATTTGACTGAACTAACTTGTTTAATTTAAGTTTGTCCTACTCAAACCAATTAATTGTTTTGAGTGTTAGGGTTTAGTGGATAACCAAACCTGTGGGCAGATGATGTGAGTGAAGCCGATACCAATTAGATCAGTCTGCAACATTGTTATAAACAGCTGAATACTTGCATATTTTTGTAGCTATCGGAATAAGAATGCATGTATTTGGATTTGAATTGACCTGCTGTCGAATCCAACTGTCCTGCAAAACTTTTGGGTTTCTGCGTGGAGGGAAAGCGTCTGAGTGTTGACATCACATTTTGGTTAAAAAAAAAAAAAAAAAAAAAATGCAATTAGAAGATGTATGTTTGGAATTAAAATATTTGATTATGGTTGAATCTATTTTTTCAAGTTCCCTCAACTGTAAACTTTAGCAGAGTTGTAAAAACTCAAAAAAATATTTAGTGTTAACCTAAATCTCTTGATAGATGTTGAATGAACTCCAAAATAATAGTTAGTTAATCTTTTTGGCACATTTTGAGTAAAAAGTACTTTCCATTATATGTTAGTTATACTGTTAATATACTGTTTAGCAGTTATTAGGCTAAACATTTGCTCAACAACACGAATGACCAATAAAAATCCAGTAATATTTACATAGAGATGTGTAGCAAGGCTTAATACATCTGCTTGATAGTTACTGGTCTATTTCTTAAACGTTCAGAAGTTCAGAAAGTACACTTGCGCTACATTAAACTCACTATTGATTTTTCTCAGAAATCAAGCAAGCATCTATACCACTTCCTAGAATCCAAGATGTTGTCATTCTCTCTTGTACACTGCGTGGAGGCAGAGGACACAGGCACTTAGCACATCAAATTGTCACTGTGTCCCTCACAAGCCCCTTTTCTAAGCTCTTCTCTCTCGCAGCACTGATGTGTGCTAAGCTGGACGTGTCTCTAGACACCCTGTCGTAGCGTATGCCGCCGTGGTCCCAGGCCTCCATTAGGTCTTGGTCATCTGAGTGCAGCACCAACACAGCACACTAATGCACGGCCTCTCAGAGCTCTGCCTCAACAGAGAGCCCATTGCTTTCAGCCTGAAACAAGGGAGCAGACACCACTTTACGCTGCACATGTCCCTGTGTGCAAGGACCACTTGCTAAATTTACTTGACCTGATACACAAACCTAATGGCTTGTTTTTAGGTGCGTCTGGAACAGCTCTTGTTTGTGAAGCCAGGAAGGGTCTTAATAATCTCTTATGGTAATAGTAGCTTCTCTCTCGCACCGTTTCAAATTTGGCAGAAGATGTTTTAATAAAGACGACGTTATTACATAGATGCTCTGGAGCTTTGAAGTCCTGACATCTCTGATCACCTACTGTCTGTTGACTTTGAAGTGAAGTTCAGAGGCTCTACCTCAGCGAAATCCACAGTCAAGGTGCAGGGGCTGCTTCTAAATGAGAGACTCTTGAGAGCAACAGGCTTTAGTTTTAATCTCTTTTAGAACAAGTTTGAGCGTGTTTGGTGTCTGTACCTAATGGAGTCTAAAAGACTTTGCAGCTCAGGAGGCCTAGTCAGTAAAATAAAACATGAACACTTGCTGTCTAGGGGAAGTAAATTAGTAAGGGTTTCTGCCTGTGACCTAACATTTGTCCCTACATAATGCAAAATGACATGGGAGTCCTAACAAGGTGTACACATGCCCAGAGGCAGGTCACTCACTCGTTCCGGCTGATATCTTTCCTTTCGTCCTTTCGTGGCATTTCAGCCACAAAGTATAGTTGGGCTCTGGCTAGCGGTCAACTCTACTTCAGTTGTGTATTTGTAGTGTTGGGGAAAACAGATTGACAAAGACGTTTGTTCACGTTGAGGCCCATGTGAAATACAAATAAATTATTGTGAAATATAAATTTACTTGAAATGCATTGTATGAAATGATTTATACAAATTCAGTATTTTACAGATATAAATGTACTCATTTGTTCATTAAGAATAAAACTTTGTTATAGTATAATGCTTGAATATAACATAAAAGCCAATTATTTAAGTTTAGGAGTTTTCACACTGGGGTCCATGGACAACTGAAGAGAAAAAAAAATTCATTGTGAAAAGCATGATGCAAATAAATTTAAATTAATTTAAATGCTTTATACACATTCAGTATTTTCCAGATTATATTTTAATGATTTGTTTTGGCTTTAGAATATAAAAAACAATTGTTTAATTTTAGAGAAAAAAATATTTTGTCTTTATAGTAAAAGATCTTTATATAATTTATATCATACAAACTTTATAAACTTTATATCATACTTAATAAAATGTTTTATATTAATTCTAATAATGTATATATAAAAAATATTAATTGGTGTGTAGTTGTAATGGTGGAGAAATTAATATTAATGTAAACCAGAGGTTTAAATTTGACAGATTTTTTTATTTATTTATTGTTTTTTTATTTGTTTGTTTGCGTTTGTTTGTTTGTTTGTTTGTTTGTTTGTTTGTTTGTTTGTTTGTTTGTTTGTTTGTTTGTTTTAAAGAAAATGTGTTTTAGGACTGCCAAAATTTAAAAAAAAACTTCATTTATTGTGTAAAGCTACATAAATAAATATATTTAAATCAAATGTTTCTCATCAGGTCTTACATTACTCTAACAGTAGGTTGGAAATATATAATAATAAAAAGTTTATTTAAAAGTGGACTAATCCTTTAAGCCTTGTCTGTGAAACCAGGGGCAAATATATATATTTTGATAATAATATATACACTTTTCAATATTTTCCAGATAATATTTTAATAATTTGCTTTGCCTTTAGTAAATTATGAATATAAAAGCCAGTTAATTAAAGCTGCAGTCTGTAAGTTTTGCCTCTTTGTCGCCATCTCTGTTTGAAACCTGCAATTGCAGTTGTTTGCAGAATTATCATCTTTACATGGGTTGTGTATTGGCACAGCGTGGATGAATCTAATGTTTGGTGTCAGTCACCACATCGGTGTGGATACTGTGCTTCAGAATCACAGACTGTAGTCTTGAAGTATGACCAAAGTAAGAATTTTCACTGGAAATTGTCATCTGAACAAGTAAGTAACATGTCTGACACTTTTGTTCTGACCAGCTGAGAAAAAAAAGCATTACAGTAAATCGTGCTGCCAGTGGTGATTAAATCTAATGATCGCTTAGCTTGGATTATGCCAAACCATGCAAATTGTTATTACTGTTATACTTTGTTCTCAAATTGTTAATGTTAACAACATCCGCATTTCTGTACAGTCTAATCTCTAACGTTAATTTGTCATACCATACAATCTGCCATCAAAATGATATGTTTAATTATTGCAGCTGCTGTGAGAAAAGGCTATAAATGATCTGCCATCCTCACATGTGATTTAGCCTACTAGCTGGGACTTGTTCTTTATGTAAACAGACGTGACGTAATGACGCAAAAACGAATGGCGGCATGCTCGAATTTCCCGTGGAAACCCACCAGTACCACCTGAATTACAAAACATTATTACAAGCTTACCGTTGTGAATTGCGCTAAGATAAGGAGATAGTTTTGAACACTGGCTGGTTATGTACTTGCTCAAAAATTTATTTTGGATCATTTTTAACCAAAAAAAGTTACGGACAGCAGCTTTAAATCACATAAGATAAATAGGTCTTTATGCATTAAAATATGCCTTTTAAGAAGGAGTAAAGATTTCCCTTGCAAGGGGATCATATTTGTCTTTTGAAAATCTCAGATATGTGACCAACAAAAAGCAACAGGTTAGTTCAGTGTTCAACCTCTAATCAAGTGACCAACCTACCATCCTAACAAAGCGCACAGACACAGAGAGAGCTGGAAGATAAATCAGGCTTCACTTCATTCAAGGACCCACAGGAAGTCAGGGCCACCCCATAATCCCCTTCACTCCACCCGATGGAGTACTAGTGTTCAGCGTCTCCATGTCCTGCTCCCTTTTCAAGGTTTGAATGAAAGTCACAGCTCTAGGATGCGATTCCACAATCCCTAACAATATCATCACAGAGCCAACAGACAGTGGATCTCAGCTCTGGCTGCGTGCTCTGTGGAAGTGTGCGAATAGAGAGATAAAAGACGAGGAGGAGATAGAGGCCGAGCAAACTCCCTGCAGAGCCTTAGAACAACAGTGTCTTCGTGACAAACAATACAAATAAGGTTGACCAGCCATGCACGAACTCAAATCCCCCAACAGAACGCCTGTCAGAGCCGAGCGTTCACTTGGCACACAAACAAAGCCCGAGATGAGAGAGGTGGGGGCGATGGAGAGCCCTGCTTATTTAACAATTTATCAACAGAGCAAATGTGGCATCTCACGGCAGCATCAATTACAGTGATATCAGGGCACACATTGGCGCTCTGGCATATTAAATAAGGTATTAACCACAATGCCTCGCTCTGCCAGCCTTGAGAAGCAACATTGAGAAAGGCTCCCTGTTTATCTCATGGCACCTAAAGACAAGCGTTAAGGCGGCAAACCATGCCGATATATTCTAGAAACAACAACAAAAGCAGCTTGTTCTGTAAATCTCTGCGTTTTGTCACACAGTGGCATTAGTTTAATAATGACATAGTGGCATATTTGTAGGTGAAAGTGAAAGTTCGGAAATGCTCATTACTGTAGGAAAACAGGAAAAGCTCTGCTGTTTCTCACTCGAGGCCTGGCAGCACATCCCCATGGAGTCACAAAGCCTGCAGCCAGATGTCTCAGTATGGCATAATGGCTGTATAATGCATTTTCCACATATATATTTTAATGTAAATCCTTGTTAAATGGATGCGAGATGTAAATGTGTCTTGTGTCATCAGGACCTGTGATGAAGGGTGGCCACTAAGATCCTCTAATCCAGGAAGGACCACAAAGGGATGTTTGAAAGAAAATTTTAGCTTTTTTTTTTTTTTTTTTTTTTTTTTAGAAAAACCTTAAAAATAAGATTTGGTTTTTTTTAGGGCTGTCAAGGTTAACATGCACTTAAGATATTAATGGAATGTTTAATGCAATATTTTTTTTCATTCATATTCATCAAATTTGCTAATTAGATTCTGATTTCTAATTGGCCTGGAAAAAAAATCTGATTAATTGTGATTATTCTTTTGACAGCACTAGTATTGTGAAAAAAGTATTATATGTATGTAATGCTGTGAAATATTGTCCAGACACCTTTTACTTTTTTTTTATCTAAAAATTATATTACAAACAAAAGTTGCTCTTTTGACCATTCATTCATCAAAGAATCCTAAAAAAATGATCAGTTTCCATATATATATATATTTGATCAAATAAATGCAGCCTTGGACTTTAAACACTAACTAGTTAAAGGGTTAGTTCACCCAAAAATGAAAATTCTGTCATTAATTACTCACCCTCATGTTGTTTCACACCCGTAAGACCTTCCTTCATCTTCAGAACACAAATTAAGATATTTTTGATGAAATCCACAAGTTTTTTTTTAGTTTTTTTTTTATCTCCCATAGAAAGCAACTAAATTACCATACTGAGCCGGCATTCATACGTAAACACGGAAGCTCTGCACTGTGTTTGCTGTGCCAACTGTGTACAAGAATGACAGGAAAGAAGAAAAAATGCTGAATAAAATCATTATTTTTGTTTTGTTTTTACGCACAAAAAATATTCTCGTTGCTTCATAGCATTAAAGTTGAACCACTGTAATCATGTTGACTTTTTATGTCTTTACTACTTCTCTGAACCTTGAATGTGGTAATTTTGTTGCTTTTGTATGGAAGATAAAATAAAAAATTAAAAAATCTTAATTTGTGTTCCAAAGATGAACGAAGGTCTTACGGGTGTGGAACGACATAAGGGTGAGTAATTAATGACAGAATTTTCATTTTTGGCTGAACTAACCCTTTAAATTAGTGAAAAAAAATCATTACCGACCCCACATTTTTGAATGGTATATCTTTTGTCCTTGTAATATTTTATATATTTAATAATATGTTATTTTCAAAATATTAGGATATCTTTATATCTTTGTGCTCTGTGTGTCATGCAAATGTCTAAATGTGTAGCCCATATCACACACTCCCTTTGTTTCCCTCTCTGACCTGTGGTGTGAAATCTCTTGTCAAAACCAGTGAGCAGTGGCCTTTTTATAACAAACACCAGTGGCTGGGAGCCCAAATGTGAGCAGTACCTCAGCCTCCAGCAATCTGGACTGTAATGACACTTGATTTGTACTGACCTGCTGCAGTGTTCAACTGGTAAGCACAGATCCATCAGTTAGGTCAGTTTGAAGCGTTCATAAGTTACAGCCCTTAATTCAGCCGCTGAAGGATTTACTGGACAACAGCTGATTTATTGATTCCAGCTGATGCAAGTTTTGGTCTGCAGCTTGAAAGACATCATAGTCCACGGTTTATTATGTTGCAAGCTGCAGTTGATTGACGGAAAATGCCCTTGAAGTTGTGCACGCTGTCACAATTATTTCAAACCCGCCTTTGAACTCATAAAGCCGCTATATGGTCTCTCACTCTCACAGCGTGGAGTCGAGTCTCTTTAAATGGCAGGAGATGAATGAGGGGTGGGATTGGTCCCTTGCTCCTTCCATTATGTTGCTGGATTTATTAGCTTTTATCTATGTGCTTGTAATTAACCCTCCTTGTAGAAGTGTGCAGCCCTAGTACTATATAACTAGTACAGGCAAATGTTCCAATTCCTCTCAGTCAACCCTGTGTGCCCGCAGTCATTATTCAGAGGGACTCACAGAATTAGTCTGGTGTCCCTGGGGCTCATACAGAACCTGGATCCACTCCATCATCAGCCTCTGAGACTGAGGGGACGTCATGACCACCTTCAGACATCTGCCTGCTCCTGAGCGACTCCAAACGGCATAGAGGTGCAGGCAAAGACGGAGGTGCTAAAATCAATATTGATAGAAGTCTTATTGATAGCCTGTGGAGCCTGTATCCTGACCACCTAGACAGGGAACACAGTGGTTTTTAGGTGCTGGAACATGAGACTATTTTGTATCCTGTATCCTGTTAATTGGGTTCAGCTGATCTCGGGGGATAAAGATTCAAGGACAAGAAAAAAATGCAAAAGCACCCAAAACAAAGACCATGAAATCATGGTGTAGGTTCATTTTAGACATCTGAAATATAACGTGACCCGGTTAAATTAGTGAGGTTAAATCAGGCATTGCCCAACAGTATATAAAATGGGTTGTACATTGTACTAATCTGCAGGTTAATTCCTAGAACTGTAAATACACTCTTAAAAATATTCTTTAATGATGTTGATGGTTCCATTAAGAACCTTTCTATTCCACAAAATATTTTTTATAATGAAAAACGGTTCTTCAGATCATTAAAATGTTGTTTTTTTTGTTTGTTTTTTATAAGAACTGTTCACTGAAAGGTTCTTTGCGGACCAAAATGGTTCTTCTATAAAAATGGTTCTACTGTGAAAACACTTTTAAGAACCTTTAATTTTAGAGTGTTGGTTGGTGTTTCATAGATAGATGGATGGACGGATGGATGTATGGATAGATGTATGGATGGACGCATAGATAGATACATGGACGGACGGATGGATACTCATTGTTAGTTCATGTTAGTTAATTACGGTGGCCCAGTAGTGCACAACACAACGAAATTAAAAAAGCAAACATAAGTTCACAACACAACGAAATCGAGACACAACACAACAGAATCGAGCCACAACACAACGGAATAAAGCCACAACACAACGGAAATGCTCCCGACCACTAGGGGGCTCTCAGAGCTCGGTAAAGTTAGTGTTCCTTGCCACTGTTCTATAGAGTCGGCAGTAATATCAATACCACGATTAGTTTAAACAGTATGTAACCACTGCATATCGACATGAAATATTAATTCAATATCACCTACGTGCAAAATAGCTTCATATTTTGGCCTATACTTGTGAATGATTTGACGCGCTACCACGGCGCATGATGAAGGGAACGTCTGCCAATCCCACTAAGTGGTTAAAACGTATAATTTGTATTCATTAAAATTACTTTTAACATTTAAAAACAGACATATTCAAATTCCAAAGCTTGTCAGTCTTACCAACAGGAACTAACAACCTTTGGAATTTGAACATGTCTGTTTTTAAATGTTAAAAGTAATTTTAATGAATACAAATTATACGTTTTAACCACTTGGTGGAATTGGTGGATGTTCCCTTTATCATGCGCCGTGGTATCGCGTCAAATCATTCACAAGTATAAATATGAAGCTATTGTGAACGTAGTTGATTTTTAATTAATATACCATGTCGATATACAATGCTTACATACTTAAAACTAATCATGGTATTGATATCTTTGTAAAACTGTCGACTTTATAGAACAGTGGCAAGGAATAGTAATATTACCTAGCTCTGAGAGCCCCCAAGTGGTCGGGAGCATTTCCGTTGTGTTGTGGCTTGATTCCGTTGTGTTGTGGCTTGATTCCGTTGTGTTGTGGCTTATTCCGTTGTTTTGTGGTTTAATTCCGTTGTGTTGTGGCTTATTCCGTTGTGTTGTGGCTTGATTCCGTTGTGTTGTGGCTTATTCCGTTGTGTTGTGGCTTATTCCGTTGTGTTGTGGCTTTATTTCGTTGTGTTGTGGCTTGTTTCCGTTGTGTTGTGAACTTATGTTTGCTTTTTTAATTTCGTTGTGTTGTGCACTACTGGGCCACCATAGGGTTAATACATTAACTAATGTTAATAAATGAGACATTATAAAGTACTATTTACTGTCACTTTTAATAAATTTCTTGCTGAATAAGAGAATGAATTTCTTTAAAAAAAAAAAAAAATCTTACCCCAAACCTTTGAACAGTAGTGTAGGTTATATGCCATTACGGCACTTCTGGAGCTAATAAAGTCCAGAATCAAATTTATGTTGTTTTAATAGCTAATATTCAGGTAAAACAAATGTGCAATTATTCACCAGAGACATGTATATATGAAATTAGGAAAATTAACGAGAATATTTATAAGATAAAAAACAAGAAAAAAATGCTTTCAGTCTATAAGGGGTGTTAAAGGGACAGTATTTATATCATTTTTTACCTCTAATACACCACTATGTCCAACGGCATTCATCACTCAATTCGTTTGGTCTGATCGCGCTCTGACAGCGACAGTGATGTCTCGCGCATATACTTCAATGAGAACGAGACATCACTGCCGTTGTCAGAGCGCGATCAGACCAAACGAATCGAGTGATGAATGCAGTTGGACATAGTGGTGTATTAGAGGTAAAAAAATGATATAAATACTGTTCGGTTTCTCGCACAAACCGATCGTTTCGTGTCTTAGGACATCAATGTGTCGTCACGAGCCGCAGGGTTTAATTTGGATTTGTCTGTCGTGTTTTATTTACTCTTAATAGTCCAAGTTCCCGCTGACTTGCATTATACCACTGACAGACGGCAGAGGTTGCAGTTAAAAATCATCATTTGTGTTTTACTGAAGAAACAAAGACACCTACATCTTGGATGCTCTGGAGGTAAGCAGATAAACATCAAATTTTCATTTTTGGGTGAACTATCCCTTTAAAATACAGCCATTACATATTAAAAGTGGTACAGTAAACACCTGGAGCCGTTTACTGGAGGGTGGGTATGTTGTGGCACCTCAGTGAAGGGCAGGTGTGACAGTCTTTTAAATGGATCAAGTATTAATCATTAAAAGAAAGGACAAGACATCAATTTGCAGGGCCCCAGGGAACTATTCCAGGCCTTTTCTTTCAATTCCACAAGTTCACCTTTATTCTATGAGCGGGAATATGCATATTGAACAGTCTGCAATCTTGGCGGTCCATCAGAAAATTTAATAGGCTCCTCAGAGAAAAGACAGTCACCTTGACAGTTGCTATTATTCAAATGTAAACAATAATGAGAAAAAGATAGCTCGGGACACCCATTCCCCCATTCTTAAACTCGTCCTTGATGGTTAATAATGTTACAGTTCAGGCAGCTGAATATACAGTGCTTTTCAATTGCTCTGCAATAGATCCTCAGTGTAGCCAGTTTTCCAACCACGCCGCCTGCTCTACACGGATATGTGACACTCCTCTTCTCCAAACCAGACAGCAGGATCAAGCAGCGCAGGCTAACCACAGTTCCCATTGACTCAGCAGTCTTACACACACAAAAAACACATCGACTCCCTTAATAAGAACAAGGGCAGTCTATCCTGAGCAGCACACAGTGAGTTTGGAAGGGAGCATGTTGGGACACGGCTGGTGTGGTTAGAGAGGGACGTCAGCGGGCCGGGATCCAGCAGAAATAGTACCGTACTGCGGCTGCCTTCACCCTGGACCTCCATCATCACCTGGCAGATGGAGAACCATTAAAGCCATGATCAATACACAACACAGGCTGCAGCAGCTGAGCCCATGCCTGGAATCTATCACGGCTTTTGCTTGCCTATAGTCCCGTAGTGCCAGACAGCAGGAGCCCTTAGACATTTAGGATCAGCTTCCATCTGTCTCTGCTTGTAGACATTGCGTGTCAGAAGGCAAAACTGTTCCAAGAATAGCACTTCTACAAAATTAATCATTGTGAATATGCTTAAAGAGATTTCATATTTATGTTCTGCTGGCTCTAAGGCCTGTTTTACAGCACATGTAAGCAAAGCAGTAGCTCAATGCATCAAACTAAAACAGAACTGCAGCTTTATACAAAAAAAAAATAATTTTATTATTTTTTATTTTAATGCTTTATTTAATTTTTGGTTTAAATTTATTTTTTTTTTTTCAATAATTATTTTTTATTTATTAAAAAAAATTATTTATATTAATAATTAATAATAATATATTTATTTATTATTTATTTAACTGTTGATTTCATTATTTCATTTAACAATTATTTATCTATTGTTTTAATAATTTGTATTTTTATTTATTTATTTAAATTTTTAATTTAATGATTATTCAATTATTTGTTTTAATAATACTTATATTATTATATAATATTTCTCTTATTATTTAATTATTTGTTTGAATAATTATTATTTTACTTTAATATTTTATTAATTTTTTTGTTTAATGCTAATTTAATTATTTATATAGTTTCTAGTTACATTATTATGTTTTGTTTTTCTATTCATTATAGTACTGTATCGTTATGTATTATTTAATTTATTATTTACTCATTTATTTGTTTGTTATAATCACATTTTTACATATTTTAATCTATTTGGACCTGCTATGGTCCCCCTAGAACTCTTTTGTGTCCCTCTAGGCACCCCGAACCCCAATTTGAAAACTCCTACTCTAGGCCACTATAAATAACAGCTTAATTTTACGTTTATCAAAAGTAGGGGTAAAATTATTTTTAAAGTTTTTTTTTTTTTTTTTTTTTTTTTTTAATTCTCAGAAAGGGTGTATTAAAGGGTTAGTTCACCCAAAAATTTAATTTTTGTCATTAATTTTTCTCACCTTCGTTCATCTTCGGAACACAAATTAAGATATTTTTGATGAGATCCAAGGGTATCTGATCCACACATATGTCATTGCACCTTTTGAGGTTCAGAAAAGTAGTAAAAACAGTGGTTCAACCTTAATGTTATGAAGCGACAAGAAAACAAAACAAAAATAATGACTTTATTCAACAATTTGAACCGTTGTCATACATAGTGAAATCAGTGCAGGCTTCCTTGTTTACGTCCAAATGCCGGCTCATTACTGGACAGATCCTGTGTCAGCATCACATGCATGCGTCATGGTGCTCACGTGTTCAGCTTCGGCCAATGACTTTGCAATGACGTTGCTGCCTGTGTGTGGTTCACATACCCTTGGATTTCATCAAAATATCTTAATTTGTGTTCTGAAGATGAACAAAGGTCTTACGGGTGTGGAACGACATGAGGGTGAGTGATTAATGACACAATTTTCATTTTTGGGTGAACTAACCCTTTAATCCAACTGTGACCATATTAAATTGGTATTATTTTAAAATAAATACAGAGAGCTCTTAAATACATAGTATAATGTCCAGTTATTTCAGACTATAAGGAAAATGGTTGCTTAGCATTGCCAGGATCTACTGTAACACCTGCCCTGCAGTGTACTGAAGAAGAAGGGGGAAAAAAGCAGATTTGCACATGCATGTACGCGCACACACAGCACATCACTGTCGCAATCTGCTACAAGTCACCTGTTATGGCAGCATAATTACTTGCTGCTGTGCCAGGCCCTCATATGAGGCTCCCCTCAGTGTCGTTATGAGACAGGTGGCTGAGATAACCATGACTCTGACTGACTCAATCTCAGACCTGCATTAAATGTGGGAACAGCAGTCCAGGGAAGCCACTGCATCAACATAACACAACAGGAAAAGAGGCCCTACTGATTGGGATCTCACTGTTGGAATCAAAAGGACTCTGCTTAAAATATAACATGCATTTTCTTTCTGATTAAGGCCAAACCACTCAAATATTGACCAGGAGGGCGGCCACATAATGGATAACTTATTGCTGACCCCAGTATGACCCGCATGTTGAATGATAAGTAGCATGGCTGTTAAAGTGCTTTACTTCAAATATGAAATAACATATCTGGGTAATATTTCTTTTGATAGATAAGAAATTGAAAACAGTTAAAGCCAGGACGGATGAAAATATGAAAATAAAATGAAAGTAATGTCATTTATTACTCACCTTCATGTCGTTCTACACCCGTAAGACCTTCGTTCATCTTCAGAACACAAATTAAGATATTTTTGATGAAATCCGATGACTCACTGAGAGCAAAGCCATTGAAACTGTCAAGATCCATAAAGGTACTAAAAACATTTGAAACAGTTAATGTGAGTTCAGTGATTCTATCTTAATATTATAAAGCGACAAGAAAACTTTTTGTGTGCCAAATAAACAAAATAACGAATTTTCAACAATGTAGTGATGGGCCGATTTCAAAACACTGCTTCATGAAGCTTTTGAGCTTTATGAATCTTTTGTTTCGTATCATGATTCAGATCTCCTATCAAACAGCTAAACTGCTGAAATCACGTGACTTTGGCGCTCCGAGTCACTGATTTGATTCGTAAAGCTCTGAAGCAGTGTTTTGAAATCAGCCATCACAAGATATTGTTGAAAAGTCGTTATTTTGTTTTTGTGGCACACAAAAAGTATTCTTGTCGCTTTATAATTTTAGGGAACCACTGAACTCACATGAACTGTTTCAAATATGTTTTAGTACTTTTATGGATCTTGAAAGTTTTAATGGCTTTGCTCTCTGAGCCATCGGATTTCATCAAAAATGTCTTAATTTGTGTTCTGAAGATGAACAAAGGACTTATGGGTGTAGAACGACATGAGGGTGAGTAATTAATGACATTATTTTAATTTTTGGGTGAACTAACCCTTTAATGCATCATGTTTCCTTCTGGAGCATCAGTGAACGTTTGAACCATTTTTTAATAGTTGTGTTTTGAGTCCCTCAATTGTCCTCAGTGTGAAAAGATGGATCTCAAAATAATACAGTCACTGCTGGAAAGAGTTCAAATATGCAAAAAAAAAAAAAAAAAAGCTTGAAAACTGAATAATCCTCAGGACCTGAAGGATTTTTCCGAAGAACATTGGGCTGTTTAACTGCTCAGGACAAACAAGGGACTCGTGAACAACCATATTTGTCTTGTGGATTATATGTAAACATCTTTTTTTGTAAAATATCTTACTCAGGATAGTACTAAATAAAAAAATGAAATGCATTTTGTATGAGCCCTCTCATTTTGTTAAAATTAGATCCTGTAAGGGGTTCCCAAACTTTCAAGCAGCACTGTAAATAAACAAATACACACACAAACACAAACACACACACAAACATATATATATATATATATATATATATATATATATATATATATATATATAGCTTATATTCTAACCATTTTGTAACAGTGTTATTTTCTCTATATTTATATCTACATTTTCTCTATTAAATAAAATTAATAAATAAATTAATAAATAAATGCATCCATATAGCCTACCTTAATTTGATTTTCTTTTAAAAATTAGCAAGGATATTAAATTTGATTAAATAATCCAACAATCCTAAACTAAGTTAAAGGCTGCCCACCTCCTACAGTGTTTTCATATGGGATCCCCTCTGAGGCCTCAGTGTACCCACCCAGATGTTTGAAGAGTGCGCCCCATTGTTTGCTTATGCATTGTTTTTTTCTTCAGGTTAAATGAAATTCAATATGGAAGTCAAATATGTGAGGATGCTCATCCAACCATAAAAGTACTTCTACATGTTTGTTGATGGAAGCCTATATTTGCCTCAAACACACACACACACACACGCACACTTTAAAATCATTGGCTACAGCTGCAAAACTCAGGCTGTAGGATGGATACAAATGGGCTGGAAGGAAGTGTGTCTGGGCGCTGCACGTCTGGCTATGCCTTTAGCAGCTGCTCTTATACCTCCTCATGTGAAACAGTTCCACGACAATAGTCTCACTTTCCCAACTCAAGCTAATGATAAACACGCTGGCATCTGGGAGGTTTGATAGCAATTCCCAGCAGTGTCATCTGCAGAGATGTAGAGATGCCAGAGGCGGCATTGAGAGAGAGAGAAGCACAGCGATAACAGAACCAGCTGCTGAAACAGAGATCCTACTTTGGGCTCATCTCTCTCCCAGAAAAGCCAGATCTGCCCAGTCAAGCAGGCTTATGGACTTAGTGTGCTGCAGAGAGATGTTAAAAGAACAGTACCTGGTCAATACAGCATGCAGTGAAGGCACTGGGACCACAGCAAAGCAATTTTTCTAGGTAAGAGTGCTAAATGTACAGAGAATTTCACCCACAAGAAAGTCACTCAAAGTTTCCCCACAGAGACATTATTGACTATTGTTGTGCAGATTTATCAGCCTAATGTACGTCACTAAACAATGCATTTAAACATTTTTAAAACTTACTGGCATTAATGTGAGTAAACTGAATGTCTGTAGAATACCTGTGATTTAAGCTATAAGAAGATTTTTTAATGTTTGTAACAAACAAAGACTATAGATATAGAATGACGTTCACTCCTGGACAGCAAGAATGCATTAAAGGTATTCGGTTTTCAGTAGGAAATGTGTCATTTAAGTGGCTCCTAAAGTAATAATTAACAATTTTTACAACGGAAGTGATTCAATCAAAAACCAACTTTAGCTCGATAATAATTTTCCTATTGTCACTGTGAAGCAGTTTTGAAACAAAACAGTATGTATTGTAATAAGCGCTATAATGAAGATGACTTGACTCCTATTATTTATGAATGAGAGAAACTGCAACGTGCAATATGGCGGAATACGTCTCGCCTTCTAAGTAAAAGAGCCAATCGCTGATTGATAAAGTCATGCTGCTGCCTTTAGAAGCTCCGGTTCCCATAGAAACCCGATATTCGAGCTTAGGACTGTAGCCTACATGCGAATTGGCTCGTCTAGCCTGAAAAATAAGCTTTTTTAAATGCTATTTGAGCATAAGAAACAACATTTATAGGACAGTTCGTGTCAGATTTTGTTGAGATTTCAGGAATCCCCCATTCAAATAGATAGGACTTGGTCTTGGATGCCCGAAATAGCTGCCGGGAGGCATTGCAAATATGGCCGCCGAGTGAACAGACTTTCCTTGAAAGGGACTTTGGTTCGAGTCATGTCATAAAGATTGTATTTACGAGTTGAACGCACACGGAAGCCACCACAATGTCGTAATTACGAGTGGGAAACTTTCTTGGAGCCTCAACCCAGATAGCAAAAATCATCTGGCCCAGATCTGGCCCAGACACTTCTTAAGATCTGGGCCAGATCCGTGAAACAGACCTGGGCCGGTGTCTTTTGGCACAACGGGCCAATACCGGCACGGATCCGTTTTTCCTCATCTGGACCAGCACTGGGCCAGCTCCGGACCAGATGTGGATTCCTGTATGCCGATTTGGCCCAGATGTGGGCCAGATCTGGTCCAGCTCTGTTCTGGATCTGGCCCAGAACCATGCCGGATCAGGGCCAGCTCATTTTGTATACAGTACCCGCTCCCCCCTCCCCCCTCTCTAAATAGTATACATATCTAGAATTTCAAGAATGTTCTCATAAATATTAAATATCTTATTGTCTGATATTTTTTCTGTTAAGTTTTAACATTAAATACTTAGGCAATACAAAGTTTAAAGTACTGATTTAGATTTATAGACAATTAATGTACTGAAAACTTTTACACTAAAATACCACTTTATAATCTATTGTTAGCACTACCTCAGCAGCAACTACTTTACAGTAAACATACATTCAAAATACAATTGAACAGAGTAAATTTGACATAATCAAGGGCTTTATCTTTTGATCCATCTTCTATTTAATAGGCATATTAAAACAAATACACAAAATGCAAAACAGTGGATCTTTTCTTTTTATTTTGATAATTTTTGCACAAGTACTAAAAGTTTATATAAAACACTTAAGTGTCTCTACTTGCCATTAAACTGTTAGTTCACTCCAAAATAAAACATTCTGTCATTATTTACACTCTCATTTTGTTCTGCAACCGTAAGACTTTCATTCATCTTCAGGACACAAATTAAGATCTTTCTGATGAAATACGAGAGCTTTCTGTTCCTCTGTTGACAGCTATGCAACTACCACTCTAATGCTCAAAAAGTTCATAAAGAGATTGTAAAACTAATCCATATAAATCGAGCGCTTTAGTCCAAAATTTTCTGAAGAGACACAAGCGCTTGATTTGATGAATGGATTGAATTTAGGATTTTATTCACATATAAGC
Organism: Megalobrama amblycephala; assembly: GCF_018812025.1. NCBI lineage: Eukaryota > Metazoa > Chordata > Actinopteri > Cypriniformes > Xenocyprididae > Megalobrama > Megalobrama amblycephala. Next base: position 55,456,406 of record NC_063044.1, on the reverse strand, counting down.
ATTTATAAACTGACACATCAGTTGTGGTAAAGGGAAGCTCAAGCATGTTCACTGATGTGCGAGAACCAATAAAGTTAATTCTCGTGTTACACAACACGCTTGATCATCAGCAAGAGGTTTGTTCATCATATAAAGTGATCGTTTAATCCAAATTTGAGACAATTCAAACTCAATTTATATGGATTAGTTTGGTGATCTCTTTATGAACTTTGTAGTTGAAATTCATGGAAGTGTAGAAGTGGTAGTTGTGTAGCTGTCAGCACAGAGACAGAAATCTTTCAGATTTCATCAAAAAGATCTTCATTTGAGTTCCAAAGATGAAAGAAAGTCTTACGAGTTTGGAACAAAATGAGATGAGTAATTAATTTTCATTTTTGGGTGAACTATCCCTTTAAAGGATTAGTTCACTTTCAATGAAAATTACCCCAAGCTTTACTCACCCTCAAGCCATTCTAGGTGTATATGACTTTCTGATGAATACAATCGGAGATATATTAAAGTATTAGACTTGTAAAGAAGTAAAGAAGATTTTTAGCTGAAAATGTGGTCCTTGGTGATTTGTATAATATAAAAGTATAATATAAAAGTCAATGGCTACAGTTTGAGAGTCAAAAAAAACATACAGGCAAAACAAAATGAATACCTGTGGCTCCGGATGATTCATTGAGGTCTTATGAAGCAAAAAGATTGGTCTGTTTCGCTTTATAAGACCTCAATGTAACGTCAGCATCAGTCACAGGTATTAACTTTGTTTTGCCTGTAATATGTTTTAATGACTCTCAAAGTGACGGTAGCCATTGACTTGCATTATACGAATCACCAAGGACCACGCTAAAAATCTTTACTGTTCAACTGAAGAAAAAAAATGTCACCTACATCATGGATGGCTTGAGGGTGAGTAAATTAACAGCAAATTCTCATTTTCCGGTGAACTATACTTTAAAACATTGATACACAAACAGTTAAACAATCTCACGACCTTTCTTAATGTATAAGTAAAGAAGAAAAAAAAATAAAAAATAGAAGAAATGGGGAAAAATAAACATACAAAAAATAATTTCATATAATGAACCATAAACACATCAAGAACCAATCGGGACAGGTCGGAAAACCATGGTATTACAAACCACTTCATATGTGCCGTTTAATTCCCATGAGGCATCTGCAGAAAAAAAAAAAAAAGAAGAAAGCTGTTATTCTTGTAATTGTCCCAGTAAATCAAGAATCTGACGGTTGTGAGGCTTGTCTATATGAGCCTCTACTATTGCTGTGTGTAGTCATCCCTGATGTTGGTGGAGATGTTAGCCTCATTCAGACTGTCAGTCCAAATCCGATTTTTGTGCATATCCGATTGGAATGTGATCATAAAGTGTGAACCACAAAACAAAATTACACGAAATTACATGTAATTTTTACTAATCTGCTTTGAGCTACATTCACATGTGGTTTGAAATCATATTCACATGTCATTTCTGGAAATCAATTTCAGTTTGACCGATCTGATCAGATTTTGCGTGATTTACGTCACTTTCTCATGCCATGATCAGATTCCAATCGGATACACCAATAATTGTATTTAGACTGACAGTGTGAACATAGCCTTTGACACATCAGACAGGCTGTGTACTTTGTCTTTCAATTTCCCCTTCTCAATCTATGTTAAAGCACACCAAAGCAATCTAGTGCTATTGGTCTGATCACTCTGCTTTGGCTGAAATTTTGTTGACACTTATTTACGTCACACAAATGAACACCAACTTTAAACAACTGCTGCAAATTAAAGGATTAGTCCACTTTCAAGTAAAATTTTACTGATAATTTACTCACCCCCACATCATCCAAGATGTTCATGTCCTTCTATCCTCAGTCGAAAAGAAATTAAGGTTTTTGATGAAAACATTCCAGGATTTTTCTCCTTATAGTGGACTTCAATGGCCTCCAAACGGTTGAAGGTCATAATTACAGTTTCAGTGCAGCTTCAAAGAGCTTTAAACGATACCAGACGAGGAATAAGGGTCTTATCTAGCGAAACAATTGTCATTTTCGAAAAAAAAAAAAAAAAAAAAATTAATACAACTGTATATGCTTTATAAACACAAATGATCATCTTGTACGTGCTTCCGCTTTCCTTATTCTTTAAAAAGCTTACGCTGTATGTCCTACACCTTCCCTATTCTACTTACGGAACGAACGCGGCGCCAATTCCGTTTTTTTCTGTAAGTTGAATAGGGAAGGCGTAGGCCATACAGTCTGTCTGGAACCACTGGAAGTCCACTATAAGGAGAATAATCCTGGAATGTTTTCATCAAAAACCTTAATTTCTTTTCGACTGAAGAAAGAAAGACATGAACATCTTGGATGACATGGGGGTGAGTAAATTATCAGGAAAATTTAATTTTAAAGTGAACTTATCCTTTAAAATTACCAGAATAAAAAAAATTCACTCATGTATGTATAATTGTGATAAAAGTCTGTTCTCCTATACACATTTTTCACTGTTGTATCCAAGTAAAAAATCTGTAAATTTCTCCTTATGCTTTTCTCATGTACAATTTGAACTAAATATGAAGTGTCTTCAAAATAATAATATAATGCTTTTCGTATAATGTTTTCTAAAAAAATAAGACAAGCCCAGTCCACAGAAAATAATCTCTAAATGTAGAGATAATACTGTTCAGTATTATATAAATAAATGTGCTGCAACTGGGCTTGGCATACACTAACATGTGACAATATAAACTCAACTGTCCCTTTTTTCTTTATGAAGTCAGCTACTATTGCTTATTGTAATGGTATGGTGATGAAACACAACCCGCCACTAGGCTGCTTCTATCTGAAATTTACCTCAGTTAAGGCCTCTTTGGCTTTGGCACATTCCTTCTGGTCATCGCCACAGTCAAAGGCAAGAATCTGCTGCACTGGTAGAGGACTGGTTATTCCTTACAGCTCCTGTTGAGAAAAAAAAAAAAATATGTGCAGTAAACATCTCCAACCTCCAGACTAATAAGCTCCTGAATCCTGATTGAAATCTCATCTGTAATGTAGATCAGTTAAAGGATAAACAGGTATATAAAGAATTTAAATAATAATTTAAATTTAGCAGAATCATTTAATATGCTGATTTGGTGCTCATGCAAAATTTCTAATTATTATCAATGTTGAAAATGGTTGTGCTGCTTAACATTTTTGTGGAAATGGTGATACTTTTTTCAGGATTCTTTGATGATTAGAAAATGTTAATTAATTGAATTAAGTTTAATTACAAAATTTACTAAATAGAATTTTTTTTTGTTATAAATGTCGTCATTTAGGGTTGACTGTCACTTTTGATCGAGTTAAAATATCCTTGATGAAGTATTAATTTCTCTTTTTTAATCTTACCACAAATGTTTGAATGATATAATTGTTTCCACAAAAAATATAAAGCAACACAACGGTTTTGAATACTGATAATAATCATAAATGTTTCTTGAGCATCAAATCAGCATATTAGAATGATTTCTGAAGGATCATGTGACACTGAAGACTGGGGTAATGATGCTGAAAATTCAGCTTTGATCACAGGAATAAATTATATTTTACTATAGAATGCAGGTTAATAATATTTCACAATATTACTGTTTTTACTGCATGATTGATTAAATAAATGCAGCCTTGGTGAGGAGAAGAGACTATATCATTAGTTAGCATTAGTTGACATGAACTAAGAATGAACCACTTCTACATCATTTATTATAATAAATGATGTATTATAATTATAATCATTGTTAATGTTAATTTCAACATTTACATATAATACATTAAATTCTAATGTTGTATTTGTTAACATTAGTTAATGCACTGTGAAGTAACATGAACAATGGACAACTGTGTTTTATTAGCTAACGTTAACAAAGATTAACAAATAACTATGTAATGTTAATGGTTAGTTCATGTTATAAACTAAGAAATGATGTTATAAACCCTTGTTGTAAAGTACGGGTCTACGGTAGGCCTTAGCTAGATTACGTTAACACTAGCTTATTACTAGCATTACCACGCAGTTAATACTTTAACAGTGAAAATTAAAGCAGTTAAAATTCGTCAGTTAACTTATATAATTATAATCCTCTGGATCGTGTTAGCGTGCCCTCTGCTAACATAAGAGTTAACTAACATTACGATTCAATACCGATCTAATAAGCAATAAAAACTCCAAACCTTAAGTTTAAACTTTAAGCCAACGAGTACACAATATAATTAATAAGAAATTAATTCATTAATAGAACAGTATGACTTACTTTGGTGATGTTTTTGAAGTAGGATACCGACCGAGCACCGTCTGCGTCTGCCTCCTCTTCTAAACTCCAGAAAAAAATTCGCGCGCTCGTTTCCGCGGATACGGGCCGAATCTGCGTTGCGACTGTTGTTCCCGCCCACGGAAACCGGGACCGGGCTGGATCCGTTTTAGAGCAGTGAAACGGAGGTGACTGTAACGCGGATTTGCCGGTTTGAAAACGGATCCGGCACGGAGTCACCTGCTGTCTGGGAAGTTTCTGAGTCTGTGAGAAAACATGGCAGACATAATTGATGCATCATCTGTATTGACAAATTTGTTGAAATGAATGTTTAATGAATTCTTTTTAAGTTGCATGTACAAAAAATGAGAGCATCCTCCTGATGAGCATTATTTGTCATTTTGTAGAAATGAAGATAGAAAACTGATTTGAACATAACTAAAGTTGTAATTATGACAGATTTTGAACTTCCCAGGAGCAACGAACTCACCAAAAGTTCTGTTCTGGTTTATTAAATTTTTTTATAAGCAGAGCAAATGCCCTTAATGATGTTTTATAGACCTTATGTAGCCCCGCCCCTTTTCAGCGTTGCGCTCGTTGTCTTTTGACTTCCGGTTTGTATTTCCACAGCGATATTACGTTTATGAATGAACTGCTCGTTTTAAAATCTTCCCGATCTACTGACATTTGTTAAGACATCTGGTTTAAACATAACAATGCTCATGATAACTTTCATTAACTCTACAACAAGTAAATCCACTTAACCATCTAATTATTCTTTGACAGCGATGCCATAGAAATGTACAGATCGCTACCGCAAAACGGAAGTTAAAAGACAATTTCATAAAGATGGCGGCGCGCTTGTTTCTCTGGTAAATAAGGTCTATATAAAAAAAAAAGGTCGGAAAGAGCATGTTAAGATAATTAACCCAATTAACATGGGAGGAGCACATTCAGTCAATTATTGAGATAAGAGGTATACAGCAGACTTACCTCTGTTCTATGACAGTTTTCCAGCATCCCTCCATCATCCCATCTCCTCACTTCTAACTATTCATATCCCAACCTGGGATGGGGGAGTAGGTTTGGGTCAGACTCCAAGCTCGGAGCATATTGATGGTATTTTGGCTTAATTCAGTTGTCAACTTTAATTTGTTTATTACATTTTGTCGTTTTGTGAATGGGTCACCATAGAGGCATGCGATTAATGACTATAATATTCACCTGGTATATAATAGCAGCAAAAAAAAACAAAAAAACACATCAACTGCATTATTAAAAGATGGACCTGAGCCGTAAATCTACAATTGAAGATGGGCACTTTAGACTTGGGCTAGTAAGTAACCACCTTCCAAGCTGCAGTCACCCAGAACACCCTATCTTTTGCAAAGCAACTACTAAAAACTGCTCAGAACACCCTTGAGGTTGTAACTTTTGCACAAGCAAGAACCAATTGATTTTTTCTGAAAATTAGAACAAAAATCTAGTAGCTTAGCGTAAACCATATAAATCATCCCTGACTGATCATTTAGGCTGATCTTTCAGTGTGCCCTTGGTTGATCCTGTTGAGAGATCCATCTCTCTCCTGTTTGCCTGCTGCCAAGGAGATGTGTGAATGAACAGGGAAAATAGACCCTGCTAATGAAGTCATCTCCCTCGGCCCAGCCAGCCAGTCAACTTTTTAATTAGTAACTAATCAAGTCAATACAGAACTCACCAATGAGAAGCGGGCTGGCCTACACACACAAACCTGCCTTAGTCCCTGTGTTCCTTCTTTCCCAGCGATAATATTTACCGACTCTTCTCCTTTGGCAGCGTGGGTTTACATTACATTAATTACTTGGGCCTTAGACGGCATTAGTGAAACGTGATCTCCAGTGTATCGGCTGTACAGAACTGTTGGCTTGTAAATAGAAAACCAGAGGATGCTAAAAGGGCTTAGAGTTGCTCTACTGTCTGAACGCAGGGACACCGATAGGGGAAGTGAAGTCAGAGCAGCTGCCTCAGAGAGTAAACACAAATACACAAACAGCCCCCAGGAGATACATCTGACACTGCGTGAACACAATCATCCCTTCAATCATTCAGCTTAATCTCATGCAAGCAGGAAAATTATGTACAGTGAAAATGGCTATTCTGGAGAGGACCTATGAATGAGACACAGAATAGTGTAGTGAGCAAAGAAGGAGCAAATGCATCACTAAATACGAGGCCAGTTGATTGGTCAGTCACATGTGGTCGAATATTCTATTTATTTTTAGCACACCTTAAAAACTTTCAGCGTACACTACGGTCTGCTGGCTCAAGACGTCCAAGACACCAATATTTTAATGATTCAGAAAAGATGAATCACTGTCTGGCCAACTGAGATATCAGTATAGAGATAAAGGTTATTTTATCAAGATTTACTGGTAGTAGCCTACCATAGCACACCGTGAGTGTCGGCTATATTATTAGCACCATTTGTTTTTTGCTTTTGAGATCTTATACAGTATTTGGACCCTAAAATGTTAACATGTCTCAGTGAACTGTCTCATTTCTGCTACTTTAACGGTTCCATTAAAGGGTTAGTTCATCCAAAAATTAAAATGATGCCATTAACCGTCATGTCGTGCCAAACCTGTAAGACCTTCATTCATCTTCAGAACACAAACTGAAATATTTTTGATGAAATCTGAGAGGTTTCTGTCCCTCCATAGACAGCCTACGCAACTGACACTTTGATGCTTCAAAAAATTCATAAAGAGATTGTAAAATCCATATGGATTGAACAGTTTAGTCCAATTTTTCTGGAGAGACTTAATCACTTTATATGATGAACAGATTTTTAATTTAGGCTTTTATTTACATATAAACATTCATCAACTCACACATCAGTTGTAGTAAACGGAAGCTCAAGCATGTTCGCTTGACGTGCGAGAACCAATGAGGTTCATTCTCGTGTGTTACGCAGTTCATTTGAGCTTCTGGAAGATGTTTGTTCTCGTGTGTCAAGCAGGTTGAGCTTCTGTTTATGTTCACTGATTAATGTTAATATGTGAATAAAAGCCTAAATTACATCTGTTCCTCATAAAAAGAGAGTAGCCTAAGTATCTTTAGAAAACTTGGACTGAACTGCTCAATTCATATGGATTAGTTTTACGATCTCTGTATGAATAAGGGTGTCACGATTTCGAATTTAAATCGAAATGACCGAAATTAAGTCACAATCTCAAACTTCGAATTAAAAATGTAATCGTCGATGTTGCCTCGCCCCCATGTCGCGTCCGGTTGCTTGCCAAGCGGAAAAAAACATGTGTTGAAGTGCTGCGAGTCAACCTCCTCTAACAGCCACTCAAAAGATAGCATGGCAACTGCAGATGCAGGAGACCCATAGACTGAGGAGACCCATCGACATAACTCGAACACTTGGGTAAAGTTGGTTTTATATTCGCACATTCGGACTTCTGATAAATTCAGACTTTCCAATAAATGTGTGATAAATTAATGTTTGCGTATTTTAAGCAGCGACATGATATTGTCAACTTACAACATTTTTCACAGTCGATCAAAATAGGCAAGTATTGTTTTAATGTTATATTTACTTGTGAATGTCCAATGTAGTGTGATTAACAAGGCTATTGAATACGGATGTCCGAATGTGCGAATATAAAACCAACTTTACCCAAGTAACTCGAACCCCCTCCTCTTTCACTGAAGTCGCTGACAACGTTCGCGTTGTCGACAAAAAAAAATGTATTCTCTCACTGGCAGCACAACTAACATGGCAGGGCATCTCCGCAGGCACCACAAAAACATAGATTTATCTGTTAAACCAACAACTACACAAACTACTCTTCCATCTTCATTTGGAATTAAACTTCTTAAACTAATTTAAACTTAAAGCCGCGGACATGTGACCTTATTCGGTGGTGGAAAACTAAACGGTTTTAGGCATTTAATTAGCGTGCTAGAACCACGCTACGAAATCACAAGTAGAATGAATCTCATAGCTACGGTGATTCCCTCCATGTACAATAATGTAAAAGAGAAGGTTATTGAAGGTCTGAGTAGCGCACATTTAGTTGGCTTGACTACAGATTGCTGGATATTAGATATTAGATATCAGATATTATATTGCATAAAAGTCTAGTCTGAATAATGGCATAGCAACCTGTGCTTTAAAAAAAAATAAATGTAAAAATCGAGAATCGAATCGAACCGTGACCTTAGAATCGAAAATGTAATCGAATCGAGGATTTGGAGAATCGTGACACCCCTATGTATGAATTTTTTGAAGCTTCAAAGTTTCCATTGTCTAGGCTGTGAATGGAGGGACAGACAGCTCTCAGATTTTATTAAAAATATCCTAATTTGAGTTCAGAAGATGAACGAAACACTTAAAGGTGTAAAGAGGATGTTTTGTTTGATAAATTTTTGCAATATTACTTGAAACTGTCTTTACTAACTGATAAAAGATTATTTATTAGGTGAACTGAAAGGAATAATATTAATATACATCATCTGTGCACGAGGTAGGGCCTTAAAAACATCAGCCAATCGTTTACGTGATCATCACGTAAACGATTGGCCCTCTGGCTTGTCAATCACTGCAGTGGCGTTCCTTGTGAGAGACGAGCGCGGCTGCGCGCTCCAGTAACTTTCCACACTCCACAGGCGCTGCATGCAATGTTTTTGTCAGGAGACAGGAGTAACAACTGCAGATTATGAGTTACCTGCGGTGAATCCGACATAATGAATCCACTAACACTACACAGCGAATGCCAGTGGTAAACACTCGTGTTCCAATACTCGTGCACGAGTTTTGGGAGGCGTTCCCTCGAAATGAGCTGTGAAGGAGGGGGGTTGTTCTTACGCATGCGCTCATTTCAAAAACTCACTAACAGTCTTTGGTTTCTCAGTCGACGAAAAGATCCTCTTTAGCACCTTTAAGGGTGTGGAACGACATGAGGGTGAGTAATTAATGAACAAACCCTTTAATGGTTCTAGTACTTTTATGTAAAGTACTGGAAAATGACTACCGAAATCCAGTCACTTATAGTACTGTGACCATATTGTTGTTTTGCCAATTTTCCCAGGTGAAATCATTTAAGGCGTGGTCACATTTACCGTTGTTCAGTGAATTTTCAGTGACTTCTGTGAGAGCTGTGCTTCATACATCATGAAACTATTGACAACCGACTGGATCTTTTTGCTGAGTCTTGATGAAATTTCACTCAAATAGATGTGGCTCATACTAGTGATTCATTTGGAAATAAAGACTACACTGGTCGCTGTTTCACCCTGTAGATTCAGTAGTGACATCGTTCTGAATAGTAAACTTGGAAAGTTCTGCATACACTGAACCTCATATATATATATATATATATATATATATATATATATATATATATATATATATATATATATATATATATATATATATATATATATATATATATATATATATATATATATATATTAGATAGATCTGGTTCTCAATCACTATAACTCTAGTAATAAGAGGGATAATTAACAGTAAACCGGTGATTTTGCAGGAGGATGTTTCTGGGTTTAATTCTGTGATCATGACTAGCTTACCATACATTATTTTTTATGCATTTCCTCAAAATTATGTCACAGACAGTTCTACCTTGCAGAAAATGTATAGAAAGTTAGTTATGCACAGCTATTAGATCAATTTCACCTTCAGCCACACATTATGCCAAAGCAGTGTGGGATGCAGTTTCCTAGCGACACAGCATTTAATACAGATACCTAGGGTGACCTGATTGACATTTTAATCAATATTTATTTATTCATCAGAATTAAAGAGCAGCAGATGGTTTGATAACGAAAGCATTTGATCAACACTTTCAAGACCCATTCCAACATTACAAAGCTAATTCCGTTATCAGCCGGACCAATCTTAATTGAGGTTTTAAGCCTTTCAAACATGGCTAGAGAGCACTGATACATGAGCTGGCCTTGTGTCGCACTGCTGTTGATATTAGGAAAGACGCTACTGCCCCCAAGCTCTCAGCTGAAGAACTGCATCCTTTGGATAAACATCATGAAAAGTGCCACACAGCATGGATCAAACCAAGGGGTCTGTGTTTGACTAGTTAATATGTTCCAGCTATTACTTGCTGGTAGATGTCATAAAGAAACACTCTTTTTTCATTGATGGGCAATGAAAAAAAACAACTGATTTTTTTTTTTTTTTTTTTTTTTTTTATAATTGAACTACAGTAGTTTGCTAATAGGCCTTGTATTTAACAATGCCAAGTTTTGTTGTGGAGGATTTCTAAAGGGACAATTTACTCAAAAATAACATTCTGTCACCCCCATGCCGTTACAAACCTGTATGACTTCTTTTCTTCTTGTGAAAAAGCAAAAGATATTCTAAAAATGTCTCAATGTTTTTTTGTCCATACAGTAAAAAGTCAGTAGGGTCCAATCCTTTTCAAAATGTCTTCTTTTGTGTCCCACAAAATGAAGGAAGTCATGCATGTTTGGAACCAAGAGAGTAAATGATGACATCATTTTGATTTTTTAGTGAATTATTATCTATAATGTTGGGTGTTTTGTTTTCAGTGATGTTTTATTTAGGGAGAGTATGATCAGTGTCTAATAGATGAAGGGACCTACTCATAAAACAGCATCCTCTTGTTCTCAGTCCCTTGAAGCCTGTTTTTCACAAGTATTGACCACAAATGCCTTCTTCAAGACAAAAATCCATTTGAAACAAACTGTCAAAGTGTTTGAGTGTTCGATGGCGAGAGGTTGTTTACTCACACGCCTCTCTCAAAAAAACAACTCCTTACCAGCATTTTCTGGTCCACAGAGCTCACTCTGTTCAAACCACGCAGTCTGCCCACGTCCTGAACATCACCTTAGGTCCAGACGGGCCCTCTGCCTCTGTAAACAGCTCTCCTCACAGCTCAGCCCAGCTAGCTCTCATTCATTCTTACCTCCAGCATCATGCAAAATGTCACCTTATCTGGATTCATTCATAAATGATGATGATTAGCTCCTGGTTTGGTTTCAGCCTCTCTGAGATGAACAGGAGGGTTGGCTGCCCTTCCACTGCCATTGCGCTAATTGACTCATCAGCTCCGTGCTTGGCCCGGCCAAACCGGCCATTTCAGCTAATGCCGACAATATGGTTCTCTGACAGGCAGGAGGGCCGGCCTTCTGTCCTCTGCTTGGTCTTTACAGGATGCCTGCTCTCTCATCACACTCTGAGAGAGGCCGGTACTGCTATGCTAAATGCAATAAAGAGAAAACAGTGATTGACTGATTTATGACTGACCTTTACAGGATTAGTTCATCCGAGAATGAGAATTCATGATTTATAAACTCATATGGCTTTCTTTTCTTCTGTGGAACACTATATGGAGAAATACTGAATTATGTGCATGCCCCTTTTTTCCATATTAAGGCGAGACACCCCAGGTGAATAGGGTAAAAAAAATTAACTAATAGATATCACCATACTACCCCAGCTGATTGATTACATTAAAAATTGCAAACATTTTTTGTATTACAAGTTTTCTAAAATCTTATGTTTAAATATGCAAATGAGGTGTTATCTAATTAAATATGCACTAATTTGCATACATTTATAGAACAAAAATCTGAATATTGGATGACGTCAGGTTCACAGTTCTCGTTTAATTTTTTTGACATATTAAATGAAAGGTTTTTACAGAAGAAATCTCTTTTTATCACTCCATAAATCAGAAAATACTATCAACAGCCATAAAAAAAATATTTTCCGGAATTTTTTAGGAATAAAATTTATAAAATCAGGCAAATTATTTATATATCAACAAATCCCTCTGTAAAAACCTTCAGAATATATATAGGAATAAAACTGTAAAGTTTGGTGTATGTAAGTTCTGCTGAAGTGGAGATTTGTGATTCAGAGCAGGAGAAAAAAATGGCCTTTAAAGATATTTACTGTAATTGAAATCTATAGATGCAAATAGATAAAGTGCTATAAAACATACACTTAAAAGTGTATTTTGGATGTTTTCTTTCCACCAGTCTGAAAAAAACACTTTATGAAAAGCCAAAAAGTGCAAAATCTCAAAATTGACAGGTGCCTGAAATGATCATAAAAGTCATATAAAGTCATACAGTAGCTTTGTGTGATAAACAGACCAAAATGTAGGTCTTTATTCACTGAATAATGACTAAATTCTTAAGATTACACCGTTGCGACCAGATCATAGTAGCAAACAGAACCTGAGAACCAGTTTTTTTTTGTAAACAAATCATTTAGACTGGTTTTGTAAAACAATTAATTGATGATGGAATTGGACTTTGCTACTTATCTGATCAACATGTCAAAGAAATCTAATGCAGATGTCTCACAAAAAGCTATTGTATGACTTCAGAAGATTTGGATTAGGCTATAACATACAAGTCTTATGAACCACATTCTAATACTCTTTTGTGCCTTTCTGTGATTTTGGAGCTTGACAGGCCTCTTGGTTCCAGAATGAAAGTCATGTGTTTGGAACAACATAAGGTTGAATAAATAACTTTAATTTTTGTGTTTTCAAGTCTTAAAGTCTGCATGGAATGAAAATTCATTTTCCAAATGCATGCTATTTATCTTATTGTGCCATCCATGCATGTTTCTTTCTTTTTTATTTTTGTTGCTATTTCCGTTTCATTGTGACTTATTTTTATACAGAAAATGATGACTTTTGAAAAGTAAAAGCTGCATTCACCAGATTCAGTCTCCTAAACCACTTCTCCCATCTCAGGACACATAAATAGTGCTACTACAATGGAGTCAGGCAAAGCAACACAGTTCAAGCCAGTTTGTTGTTTCCTTGATATAGAGTTTTGATAACTTTTCTTGATAAGTTAACTACTGCTGCTGAAAAGCACCTATTAGGAGGTCTGAGATGGAGTGAGCGCTATAGTGGAGCCATCTATTTACAGTGCCTTGTTTGTGTGCAAGCCCCAGGCTGCCCACCACTTTCTGTTTCTTCCTCTCTGTTGCATGGTTTTAATTACTAGTTGTTTTGTCACTGTCAGCAGGCTCTGTCTGTCTGCTACAAACTTCTCCTTTGTCTGAGTTTTCTTCGAAAATCCACTTCGAAGTGAACTCCTATAATTTCCGGGATGAAAGCAACAAACGTGCTTTCTGCAGTAAGACATACCAACACACCCAAACAGTATAATGTGCGTAAGATTACATATTACTAATAGACAGTCATTTGAAAGGAACAGTCGCATCTCCTACTCTGCCAATTAGCTATTTTACCATCCATTCAACAGCCATCCACCCTATACTTATATGACGTTTGACCAGCGATTATAGACTGAAAACTTCAGAAGGTACATAATGAGGCACTACTGATAGAATTATAATGATTATAATCTTTTGGTCTTAAAAGATTACTTGGTATTATTGTACCATACCATATATTGCAATAAATTATTTTAAATAACCTTTTATGCATTTGATATATTTCGGTTATTTTTTAAATGCTTTTTATGTATAGATAAATACATTAATTTTTCAATATTGATCATTAAAATTCTATATATGTAATCTGACTTTTTCGAATAAAAAGAGAAAGTAAATAAAATGCAATTATGGTAAATAAATAACTTTGAATAACTCCATAATCCATTGGCATTCTTGATGTGAATAGACCATTCATAGGTGATTCATTTCACGTTTTCATGTAAATAAGCCTAAAGAAAGATGCTTAAGTAAAGTGACTGACATTTTTTATTTACTTAAAGGCAGAAAGTAAACTACTATGAATTTCTTTAAGGGATACTATGAAGGAGAGTTACTTTCCTTAAAACATATGAAGGCTTCATTCTCTATGTTAATAGCATAAGCAAACTTCTAAATTCATGTAAACATTTGCTTATGCAACAGACTCTCATGCTTCAGGTCCTCTGGTTCAGAAGTGAACTACATTATCTATGCTTTTTCTAAGTATTACATATAATGTATGCACAAAGGATATGAATCAGGGGAATGTCACTTTAATCAGCGCATTAAGATTGATTAATGATGTAATTACGGGTGTAACTGACGGTGTTTTAGGCAGACTGTTCACTTCTACATCAGCGGGTCATTGTGAAAAGCCATTAAGGCATCGCAGAGGAGCCCAGTCAAAGGAACAACCATATAGGCTGGTGCTCATTACAGCTGTAGCATCTGTGAGATTCAAAGCAATACCCCATCAGCACACAGAGAAGGTCCCGTCACACAGAGACGCACGACCAAATGGGCCTGAACACCCAACATCTACAGTCATCAAAGAAACCCTTAGCCAGCAGGGGCAATGGCCTGGACCTGATTACTGTCTTCAGCCCATCTGATATTAGAGCTTCCATACTTGAAAGAAAAGTTATTATAGATGGCCAGGAGGAAGAAAGGGTGGCTGCATTTAATACAAACTGACTGTTTTGTTGCATTAGAAGTCAGTAGCTTTGAAACTCTCTATGTTAATAGCATGCAGAGCTGAAACCTCTTCAAATGATTTGGTTTCCAATGTAGATGCTGACCTGCTGCTGTTCCCCAGTAAATCATAAATACCACCTCAATTTAATATACAAGTTGTTAAGCCTATCCCAAACCTCAGAAATAAATTCAGTCAGTATTAATTATATAGCTACTCTAAACGTCAGAAAATAAGCACCTGCTTCCAGCATAGCTTCCTCCGGAAAAGAACAGTTCGCATTGCAAAGGCAGGTGAGCGGTAAAGAAAAAGACAGACATAAGACGTGTCCTCTTTTGACTCATCTCCGGTAAGCTGGTTCTCGTGGCAGGAAGGAATCCAGCTGCTATACAGAACAGGCAATGCTCAGTGGTGGGTACTCATGTTTAGATGGGAAGCCTTGTCCTGTTAAATTCATTGCTACGTCATTACTGTTCACCAATGTTAATCTGAAGAAACTGTCTCTTAAAGATTCATTTCAATGTAGAAGGCAAAAACAAGAGGAGAGATTCTTCTGGGGCTCAGGCAAAACTAAAATAATCAAAAATACTCATACAATTAAAGATAGAGGGCAAAAAAATGTCCCTGTATGAGTTTTTGTTTGTTGTATGTGTGTAGATAGACAGATATTCCTGAATATAAACATGATTACAAAATTGATACACAATTTCATACAAAAGTTCAACAAGAAACTTACTTAACTACAATATTGTCAGGGTTTTTTTTAATCCAAAAACACTTCCAAAGCAACAAAGCAGCATTTCGTTTAAACGAATAAGCCTTTTTTTAATGAATGATTCAGTTCAATGACTCGCTTATAAAGACCTACATACTGGTTTTGAAAGTAATCTATAATTTATTTTGCCCCTTTTTTTTTTTTTGCATTCAAAATTTTTTACTTGAACATTAAACTCACAACAATTATTTTTGCAAACACAATAGCCCTATATTGTCTTTAAATATTTAATAGTTTGACATTAAACATGACCTTTGATAAGGTTAAACACTTGCTCTTGTAGCCTAAATGCTTAAAAACACCCCTGGAAATCAATTTAATATCATCCCTTAAATAAAATTTCAGTTTTTTTCTATCTACAGTAGTTTGTAAGCTAAAAAATGTATTTGCTTAAATTGATATTTTTCACAGATAACAAATATGATTAATGCTATATCAGTGCTTTACATTTATTTGATGCTATTTTTGACATGCTAGTAGTCTAACCAAATCTTTGACCAATTACGTTCATGTAAAGATCTTAAAAACTTTATCAAGACATAACAGCAACAACCTGGGTTCATGGAAATGAGAAGCAAATGATTATTGCTGTAAAACTCCAAATAAATGTAGTGTGAGACTGTCATAAAATGAGAACTAGATACCTTTTGGACATACCCACGGACAGTAAGCAACAAAGCAGCACAGTGCCACCTGCTGGTAGATGAGCAAATGAAGACCAAAAAAAAAAAAAAAAGGATTGAGAAAGATGTTGAAAATCATTCAAGTAATTAGTGGTGAGCTTTTATGATGTTAACCTATTCATGAAGTTAAAGTTTTTCTCCAATAAAATCATGAAAGTATATTTCAAGCTTCTAATGTTAAGTCAGTCAAAAAGTCAAAAATTACAAGCTTAATGTTCTAGGACTTTATCCTCCAGCAGAATTACTATAAAAAACTGGACTTCAGTAACCTTTGAAAATCTATAGTTTAATATCTACAGATCATAACATAAGAAGCTCTACACCAACTTAGAAAGTTTAAACCTCCAAACAGCCCAACTCTGAAGCAAGTGCCAATTGTTTCACATGCTCAAAGAACAAGAGGACTTTTTCCTATCTTGGACAGGTACACAGTTGAGCATCTCTCTCCAAACCACAGTCTAGTCAAGATGAGCCATAAATACTCAAAGGAATGTGCATTTCAATGTGAACCCCATTAACAAACACTCATTTCATTCCTCTTGAAGTTGCTAGCCATGAAAAACTGCCACTTAAGTTAAACTGAGAGCCAGAGATTGAAGTCACTGCATCTTTTCTGTTAAAATGTCAATTTCATATAAACATGCTAGTCCCAGAAAAAGACATTACTCAAACTTAAAATTCTAGCAGGGAAGTTAAGCTTTTGAACTGATAACTGAGTGAATGAAAGTCTTTCTACTAGATCTGCATTTGTGTTATGACAGCATCATAACATCATATTGTACTTCTTCCAGCCAAATGCAAGAGGTGTCAATCACAACACAATTGGCAGATCAATTGTTTTCACTTGTGGTGTGCATAATGTGTTTCCTACAGTTTACGTGTGCTCCTTTTGCTCCTGTGTTAATGAGAACATAGCGTGTTATGCATTAAGAAAGCAAAGCACACAAACAACTTATCCTCACTGTGTTTATTTTGTTGGTGACTTTACATGTTTAGAAAAAGAACCCAAGGATTTTTCCTCCTGTGTGTTTCCGTCTGGCCTCCTCGTGGTCCATGATGCCAGCTGAGGTTGTCAAAACAATGAATCTGCAGAGAATGAGAAAAAAAAACAACAAAAAAAAAAACATTACCAGGCTGTCCAAGATGGTGCTGCCCTTTGAATACATCTCGCCCTAGGCAAATGTTTTTAAAATGATTCTGCACTGCATTATTGACATTTGCAAGATCTTAAATGTAAACAAAGCAATGAAAAGGGATCATTTGTCACAAATACAATAAGCAAAAGCAAATGTCAAAAGTTAATCAAGCATGACAACTAATGGTTGACCGTGGATTTTTCAATGGCCAACTTAAATGCAAAGTGGCCAAAGGCCAGTATAATGCAGATATCAATTATTCAATAAAGGCAAATGGGACAAATAAAACTATTTACTCAATCACCAAAAATGGGGAGTTTGATCACTCTTGCACACAGCAAGAGAGAACAACATGCAGCAAATGACAAAGCTTAATGCTGCCTTCATGTGCAACTGGAATTATCGTAAATACAAATTTCCTAGTCATATATTGGATATAAGTATTTACTACTGGGAAACAGAGAATTTTGATACCCGACTTTGAGTTGGGTGTGCCATAATCTTTAAACATGGGGCTGGCAGTATATAGATTTTTCCTGACAGATCTATATATTTATAAATGACACAAGATGAGCCAATGAAAAATAAGTGGATAAGCCTTATGCTCGTCTCCACTAAACTTCACAGACTGCAGTGAATGAGCGCCGGCATGCACATTCGTGCCAAACAGACTGAGCACAATAGAATAGGAGTGCCAAACTTAAATATACAAGTCGCTATAAAGTTTTTTTTGTCAGACATTAAATGTGTCATACTTAGATCTTTAAACATACAAGTAAGTGTATTTTTATGATAGCATTTTTTTTTTTATTCAAAACATACAAAATACAGATTTATAACATTTCGCCTTTCAGCCAAAACATATGCAGCTATTTTTTGTCCATATCGCCCAGCCCTATTAAAACATGGAGAGAACGATTGCTGCTGTGACTGGTATTCTTTATTAGGTTTTTTTTTTTTTCCACAACAGCTACATCTTTTATTTTCATTAAAGTAGTGCGTATTTACATATATAAGATAATCTGAAGCATATTCTGTTTCATGCACACCAAAAATAGCTTGTATTTGACTGAAATTTCAGAGATCTAGATAGTGTGGTGAATGTTTAAATACTTGTCAAGAAATGGGACACTACACTATTCAAAATTAAATGTCTTCAAAACATTTTGGCATTTTAACATTTTAATAAAAATACCCCCCCAAAAAGGCAAGAATAAACCTGGTGTCCTCCACGATTCCTATGCTTTCTGACAAAGCTCTTGAAAGCAACAAGCTCGTAATTATGACTCCCGAAGTAGTGCATAATAATTGTGAAGGCAGCATAAGTCTGCTCTGAAGCGAACGAAAGTCACAGAGCCTGACACTAGTTTACTATACCCTGAATTAAATTTCCAGCTTATGTTTTCTTTGTGAAAACTACATACAAATAACTTTATCTAAGAAAAAAATCCAATCAAAGGAGGAAGTTCAGCAGTCTTCTCCCATGAAGCATTGCAAATGCTGTTACTAAGAATGCTAACCATACAATGTGAGGACATAAAAAAAATCATTTTTATTCATCTACCATTTTGATATTTAATAATTCTATGTCTCTCTAGATTTGGGTTTAGCACATGGAGATCAGTATTTCTCAGATATTCGCATTCAAGAACTGTTGAATATGCAGCTAATGTTAAAAATCTGAAAATGAAGCACACACCCAACTTCAAAACACAAATCTAAACAAAATTATCTGTAAAAGCATAAAGCTATTGTAAAATAGTAAAATGTTAAGAAATATGAAGAATTTACTCACCCAAACTGTCTAGACGGGAGAAGGTTGTTCTGCCACTTCTCCAGATCCTTCAACTGCACATCAAACCGTGGGCTGATGACGCCACACTGCATTATAGATAAATTGTTCAGAAAGTGCTACAACTCACAAGACTTACATAAAACATGAGTAGCAAAAGGCAGAGTGCATCTGTAAAGCAAAATGAACCGTTTATAAGACGCAGAACCCATAGAAGATATTCAAAAAGGCTTGTCATTTTGCCCCCGGTTTCACAGACAAGGCTTAAGCTAATCCTAGACTAAATGCATGTTTGAGCTGTTTTAACTGATAAGATATGTCAGAGCCATTGCTTTGTTTCAAGATGCACATCGGTAATGTTTTTCCTGGTGAAAATTTATAAAAAGCTACTTAAATATCCTAATTGAACTAAGGCCTAATCCTGGCTTAGACTAAACCCTGTCTGTGAAACCAGGCCATGATGTTCTGAAAAATATTTTTTAATTTTTAAATTTCATATATTTCACCTAACAATGTAGGTTAGCCGGGAATGTAGTCAAAATACTTCCTACCATATTGCTAAAATATATCAACAGTGATGACACAAAACGCCCATTTACCTAGTTCCGGTCCATTTCACTGGGCAGAACCCATAGACAAACTATTAAAGTGTTAGTTCACCCAAAAATGAAATGAGATCTGCGTCTCAGTGTTTACATCCGGCTCATTATTGGCCGGCTCCTGCATCAGCATAAAGGTCTGTACACACCGGGACGAATATCGCGGGCGATTATCACCGATGTTTAACGCCTCGACTAAACAAAGGGCACCAATGTGAGTGTGCACACTGACGCGAAAAACGGCAGGCATAAAAGCGTCATTTTAAGAAAAAAAACGCCTCAGGTTCGTTTTTTTGGTTTAACACTGCGTTAAAAACTGGCCGACCAATGAGAGTGGCGCTTTTGTTCACGTGCCTGGAGCTGCTGAAGTTACAGTAAAACACGACTTGGTGGCGCTCGAGCACAAAACGGTCTTGCCGAGCACACACTGATACCAAGACGACGAAGAGAAAGTAAGCAGACGCCTACAAACTATCCCTGTGTCTCAATCAGCTCCCTAGCTTCCTAGGTCGTGTATCAGTATACCGTGTAAATGAATGTGGTCGACTCCCTGATCAGTGCCCTGACTAGTGAACTAGGGAGCTAATTGAGACACACGCTATGGGTGCTCTGCCACTTCTTGGCCACACCTATAGATGTGTATTATTTCTGTATTTATACTGTTTGTTTGTTTGTTTGTTTGTTTGTTTTCTTTTACATTCAAGAAATATAGTTGAGAATATCTGTCTCATAAATATGTTTATTTGCACTACCACTTCTGACTACCATCTCTCATATGTCATAAATATGCCATTTTATATCTGCATTTTTATCTTCTTTAACTTTTTATTGATATCAGAAATATGTTTATTTGCACTATCGTTAAGCACAAGCACCACATACTGTCAGGGAGTGAATTTGCACGTCCACATCGAGAGTAAAAATCGCTTGGGTATGAACAAAAAAAAAAAAAAAACGTCTCGAAAAACGCTGGCAATAAACGCGTGCGATATTCGTCCCGGTATGTACAGGCCTTAACACACGCCTCGTGTGAAGAGTGTCGGCCAATACTGAGCCGGTGTTCTGACGTAGAACCTGGAAGCTGCAACGAAAATAGCGTAGCAGAATGACAGGGGAGAGATGAATGGGTTGAATAAAGTCGTTATTTTTGTTTTTGCAAACAAAAAGTATTCTTGTCGCTTCATAACATTAAGGTTGAAACACTGTAGTCACTGACTATTTTAACAATGTCTTTACTATTTTTCTGGACATTGAATGTTATAATTTTGTTGATTTCATCAAAAATTATTTGCGTTCTGAAGATGAACGAAGGCTTTACGGGTTTGGAACGAAACAAGGGTGAGTAATTAATGACAGAAATTTCATTTTTGGGTGAACTAACCCTTGAACCTTAGCACAAAGTACACCTACATGTCAGGGACTAACATCTAACAGAAAAAGGCACTTAAAATCACTTACAGTTAATGAAAAGTTACATTAATACTCATTAAACAGTAATTGTTTAATAAAACCAATAAGCCACTAAATATTTATACTGTGAATATAGTAGATCGTGATCCATCCGTGCAAGAAAGCCTTTTAGTCGTCTCTAAACATGCAACACAGTACAGGTCTCTCATACTTAACGGTGTAATTTTAGACATTCATCGTAACCATCTAGTGAAGGTTAATTAAACCACACTTACCTTGTTCAGCCTTCCTGTGAGATTGACAACAATTTTTCCAGCTCTGTGATCATCAATGATCTCAAATTCTCCAATGTAACCTGCAAAGATCACACAACCAGCTTGAGCAGCTTGTTTCACCATATATAACTTCCGAACCTGCTTTAGAAGACACTGAAAGGCTCGTGAACCAGCTTACCATGCTTCATCATCACAGTAAGAAAGCGCACAATAACTTTAGAGCAGGGCCTGATGAGAACCTGGCGTTTCCCACGTTTCTCGGCATTGTTGATGCTTTTCAGCGCATCAGCGAGAACGTTCATGCGCACCATGATGCCTGCGGGGGACAAAAACATGTTCGTTATACAATATTTAGTCAATATATGCGTTACACAGCCACTGCCACAAGCCAAACCGCTAAAGCCAGGTACACGTCGACACAGCGGATTAAATACAAAACAACTGCGTTTCGTTATATAGTAGTAAAGTGAAAACTGTATATATTTTCTCTGGCACTACGCGTCATGCTTACCGGTTTATTAGTGGATGAATTAACTTAGCAAATTAAGCTATCTGGGTTTGTATCCACACTAACCCTTTCTACTTAAAAACAACATACATTTCTGAATAAAAACAATACACCGGACTGCTTGTTAACTTTGGTCTGATTCGGGTTATTCGTGTCTGACCCCAGAAACATGGACAGGCTCTACTGAATGCTGGAGGTTCAGACTCATGAATATCAGGGAAATATATGCGTCCAATCTGACACGATTGACCAAATGATTCAAGAATCTGGCGTTTAGGATATTCATAAACATATATTTCAGTCTAGCTGTGGCTGATAGATGACGATGTTCGTGATTTTAAACAGATTATTCAAGCATTGTAGTAATCCTGAACCTTACCAGTTCTGCAATATGGCGGAAAGAGGAAGGAAGAGGGGCGCGCGGTGCGATTTGGGAAAAAATGTACTCTCGCGAGCACAGAAGGACACTGCATGTTGAATCACTGCCACCTACTGGTTTGGAGCGCCTCATCATTGACAGTATAGAAACCTAGAAACATATGCATTATATACATTGGTCTAGCTGAATATAATATTTTCTCAGGGTTTTCTTGTTTGCTTATTCTCTTTATAGTCAATACTTCTATAAAG
Source organism: Megalobrama amblycephala (assembly GCF_018812025.1). Lineage (NCBI taxonomy): Eukaryota > Metazoa > Chordata > Actinopteri > Cypriniformes > Xenocyprididae > Megalobrama > Megalobrama amblycephala. Next base: position 55,433,897 of record NC_063044.1, on the reverse strand, counting down.
CCAATACAATCTTATATGGACCAGTATTCTGATTTTTTTTGCCTGTACACTATTATTGTTCTGCTAAGCTACTGCTATTAACTATAGGCTACATGTTGTTATATATATATATATATACAGTACAGTCCAAAAGTTTGGAACCACTAAGATTTTTAATGTTTTTAAAAGAAGATTCGTCTGTCCACCAAGGCTACATTTATTTAATTAAAAATACAGTAAAAAACAGTAATATTGTGAACATCAACATTTAATGTGTACAATTGTACAAAATATTTGTGTACAATATTTTTTTTCAGGATTATTTGATGAATAGAAAGTTCAAAAGAACAGTGTTTATCTGAAATCTAATCTTTTGTAACATTATAAATGTCTTTACTGCCACTTTTGATTGATTTAATGCATCCTTGCTGAATAAAAGTATTCATTTCTTTAATTTCTTTTCAAAAAAATAAAAATCTTACTGACCCCAAACTTTTGAACGGTAGTGTATAATGCTACAGAAGCTTTGTATTTCAGATAAATGCTGTTCTTTTGAACTTTCTATTCATCAAGGAATCCTGAGAAAAAAAAAGTACACAACTGTTTTCAACATTGAAAATAATCATAAATGTTTATTGAGCAGCAAATCAGCATATTAGAATGATTTCTGAAGGATCATGTGACACTGAAGACTGCTAAAACGATGCTGAAAATTCAGCTTTGCATCACAGGAATAAATTACTTTGTCAAATATATTTAAATAGTACACAGTTATTTTAAATTGTAATAATATTTCACAATATTACTGTTTTTTACTGTATTTTCAATTAAATAAATGTAGCCTTGGTGAGCAGACGAAACTTCTTTTAAAAACATTAAAAATCTTAGTGGTTCCAAACTTTTGGACTGTACTGTATATGTGTGTATATATATATATATATATATATATATATATATACACATATACAGTACAGTCCAAATGTTCAGAGGTTTCACCATGACCATTCCCTCTCCTTGGTCTTTAAAAATGGCTGACATTAATCTAGTGATTAAATTTAACACCCTTTTGGAAATATGTGACCTTGGACCACAAATCCATAAGGATTTGAAAATTATCATAGATGCAAACTCCTCACCTTTTAGTGAGAACTCACCTTTTTGAGATCAAAATAGGTCACCAATGGGATTTGTATAGATCCAATGAGAAAGTGATTTATGGGGGGTAGGGGGGTCTTACAAGGGTACTTGTGAACTTACCAGGGTAAATAAAGAACTGGTTGTTTCAGTAAGTACTGTACAGTGTTTCCTTTACTCTTTACTTTAAAATTACTATGTCTATAATGGGTCATATTTTATGTATTTGAGGTCTGAGATGTGGCCAACAGTATTGCTGTCTAATCAGCCAATATTGTCTTAACCAAATGTTGATTTTGGTAAATTGCTGCAACAATATGTTTTGTTTTGTTTTTCCATGAAAAATTACAGTTTTACTACAAATGAGCATGTAAAGCAAATAAAAAATCTGTGCCCAAGCCCAGCCCCGCGCAATGTTCTCACCTTTTTCCCCCCTTACCTGTTTGCATCCCTGATTTATACATCATGAATAAGATGAATTAATAATCTTTCCATTGAAAATCTGGAATCTGAGGGTGCAAAAAATCTAAATATTGAGAAAATCGCCTTTAAAGTTGTCCAAATGAAGTCCTTAGCAATGCATATCCACTCACAAAAATAAATGTTTGATATATTTACAGTGGAACAATGGAACATGATCTTTAATTAATATCCTAATGATTTTTGGCATAAAAGAAAAATCAATAATTTTGAACCATACAATGTTGGCTATTGCTACAATTATACCTGTGCGACTTATGACTGGTTTTGTGGCCCAGGGTCACATATGATAATATTTTTGTAATTATCATTTAAATCTGACTAATTTTCAAATTGTTTGTCAAAAATAAACATCTGTTCAAATGTTATGGGGTTTCAAATCAAAACTTGACTTTCTGTTACGAAACAGGACATTGATTTCATACACGTCCACTAGAAGACATCAGGACTTAAATCATGTTTGTTAGGCATTTTGGGAGACACAACAAGTGAATAGGGAAAGAAATTATATTTAAATATTCCTATGAAATATTAGATATTATGACAATCTTGCCAATTATTACTCCAGTTATTACACTTCTTTTTTCATATTGCCCCAAAAACATTAATATGCAAAATTAGATACAGTGTATGCATTGTATATAATGGGAAAACATATTTATGGCCATTTTACCCACATATTGCATAAAGCAAAACGGCATATCAAATCATTCTGTTATATCTTTCATAACATAGTTTAGAATCATCTTTATACAAAGTTTGGTATAAAAAAATACTGAAACCTAAAAATTTATTGGCGATTGAAAAAAAAATCCCATTGTTTTTGCCTTTTCATGTCAATTCATGTCTTATTTTATTTTTAAAAAACTGAGTCCTGGTGTCCTCTACAGAGAACATAGCATATGAATAAAATCCAAAAATTATCATATTTCAAAATATTATTTTACCTTTTTTTTCTTATGCTCTAAACAATGTAATGACATGAAAAAATACTACATTCACAAAACTTTTTTTCTGGTAGTCAGGAGAATCTATCTATCTATCTATCTATCTATCTATATATATATATATATATATATATATAATAAAGCCCTCTGAATTCTACAAATTTAACTCAGGGGCATTTTTAAGTTCTATTAATTTTTTCCCCCAACATTTTAATTTTTTATGGTCCTATTTTCTGCATTTTGTATTTATACTGTATGTAAAAACAGACCAAACACAATTCATTCACATTGTTTATTCAGTTGATCATTTCAGATGATGCTTCATAATCTCAACAGACAGATTTTATTTTATATAGCAGTACAAAAGGAGCAGCTACACTTAAAGGAAAAACAAAACAAAAACACTTAAATTTTAATGTCAGAGGAAGTATTGTTTGGACAAAAAAATTGGACAAAGCAAGTACTGTTTGGAAAAGTCATTGATAAGTGCCACACAGTAACCATATCTGGTCAGAGTCTATGGTGCATGTCCATTTTGCTGGTTCTTCAGCAGGAGATCCATGTAGGCGCCATCGATCAGATCCTCCTCCTTCACTCCCAGCTCCAGCATCAGCTGATTTGCGATGGTCACTCCTTCTTCTCTGCTCTGGTGTTCTTTCATCACCACCTCAAGCTCCATGAAGTCCCCCAGGCCCTCCACAGAATCAACATGCACCCTGGTCTGTCCCACCATATACAGCCTCCTCTCCTTCTTCACCTGCCCCACTTGCCCCAGTGCATCTGTCAAAACCTTGACAAGCCCCTGTGGGTCGTTGGTAGGGGTTATGGAGTAGTTTGACAGCTTGGGTCCTTCTGTATCTGGCCTTTCATAGAAGATCAACTGCCCGGTCCCATCCTGAAAGTCCCTGAGTTTCAGCCGTCCTGCGGGCACTTTGAAAAACGTGTCCTGCTGACGGATCACAGTCCCATCTGTACCGCTCAGCTCCTTTGCACGCTGCGTGAGGTAACGCAAGTCACGCAAAGCTGCTTTTATTTCTACATTTGACGGCATGTTTACAAAATATGCGTATTATAATAGCGCACTAAAGTTTGTTTTCCGGTGTAGAGCAGCAGTGTGCAGATCCAGAAGCTCTTGTTGTTTTGGCGCGCTCACACACAAACCTTTAACGCGCATGTGCAGTAGTGGTGACGCCATTGATTCATCCAAATGATTCGAATCTTTTGAAGCAGGCGTTCACGAAATCCGAAGCATTATGACTGTCATTTATTTAAGGTTTCGTTAAAAACACGATTCGTTTACAAATCCGACCGAAAAACGTCTTGTTATACTTTATTACAAATATAAATAAGCATTAAGATAATATTTAAACGTTTTCTTCACCAATGGCAACAAAGAACATCTATCATTTCCCCCCTCCATTTGGTCAACAGCTAGGCAACTATAAAAAAGACAATAATAACTGCCTAAATAAATAGTTTAATATTTGTTACATGATTTTAATTGTGTGGTCATCAGTCATACACAGTTCTTCCGTTCCCTTTCTTGATATGAATAAGATTGGCTTGTCAAAATGAACTTGAATAGATCAGAAATTAACACGCATTTGCTCAGGGAAAAGCGCGTATGAAGGTGGGATGAAAATATCATAGGAAAATATGAACGCAGAAGTGAACGAGAACGATTCGTTCACTTATAAGATTCATTCAAAAACACCGATTCGAATCCCGAACGAATCCCCACTACAGCGCATGCGTACAAGCACTGCTGTGACTTAAGTAAAATGTCACGTAGAATTTAAATGGATTTTCAAACAAAATAATTACACGACTTTAAAGCATTGATATCTTTAGGACAACTGAAGCTTATTAGTTATCGGAATAGCACATAATCCGTAGTGTCGCTAGTCTTCTTGGCTTTGCAGAGACATGTTTACATCCCAGACCTCTTCCTTCCAGGAGTCCATAGACGTGGATGAGAGGGATGTAGACTTCGACAACGAGGAGATCGCCGGATACAGCCAGAAAATACAACAGATTAACAGCTACTATGCAATATATTACTACCAAAACACAAGGTACAGTGGTTTTCACTTTTGACTAATCTTTGGATGAGATAGTGACTTTGTGCTAAGGAGGTGCAGAATGCATTGCAAAATGTTAGTTTTAGAAACATTTTGCCCTTTAATGCCTCATATTGAAGAAGAGTATATTAGATTTATGCATGTATATTTTGGTCTAGCCAGTCTTTTTCTTCTTTTCGACGTGAATGAGTCAAAATTAACTATGTGTTTATTATATGAATTAAGCTTGCAGTTGCATGACATGAAGAGCAATATCTTACATTTGCAGCATAGTTCACAATAGTGAGTTAGTCTCATGAAATCATATGACTGCATCTTGGATGAGTTATACACAGTTGTATATACAGAAAGACATTGTAAAACACCACACATGAACATGTAGGCCAGTTATAACCCAGGAGCTCTTAGCATATTAATGCTTATAAAGTATTAAATGCATTATCAAACTACCCAGATCTGAGGCTTCTGGAGAGAGTGTGGCCTGGAGCCAGAGGAGATCTGACTCAACCACAAGTCAAGATGACTTTAGGTAAAAAGGGTCCCACCATCATCTCTCAGTCATCACTGTCCAGTGGCTTTCAGTGTTGTGATGGAAGAAAAATCATGGCTTCAGTCAAAAAAATGCTCTGGCTTTTCATCATGTTGACTTGCTCATCTCATCCATAACCACTGAACTAATCTAACTCTAATCAAACTCTCTCAGTATGTATCTCTGCTAGGTGCTGCTGGTGATTGTGTGAACATCTATCTATGCTTCATTAACTGCTTGTCTGTCCGCTTGTTCACTTTGTGCATCCTTGTTGATATTATAGTTTTTTAACAAATATTTTTATCTTAAAGTCTCACCCTGCTGGACGCCAGCTTGCCATCCGAGGCGGAACCAGAGCTACGAAGCTACATCTCTCGCAGGCTGAGCAGGGGTGCATTACTGGGGGGTATGGGCAACATTGCCACTGTGGAACTAAGGTACATATCAGTGCTGTTATTGCTAACTAAAACTATAAAAAAAAAATTTTGTTAATTGTAATGAATAAAATATAAATGTTAAATTAAAATACAATAATACTATTTATGTAATATATAGTATTAATACATCTACATTACTCATTGTTTTTATTATCCTTCAGTGCACAACTAAATATCCAAAACCATACCTCATTGTCATTCAGTATAATATAACCATGTATTTTCTTTCTTTACTGATTCAATGTTTATTTGTGTTCAAGCATCCCTGAGCAAGCGGTGGGCTGTTACTGCTGTCTGCTGGAGCAAGAGAAATCTCCGGAACAGCCTGAGGCCGATGGCAACGGCTGGGTGGTGTGTCTTCTCGGAGGATCAGAGAAGGGCCTGAATCTATATCCTCAAATCACAAATGACTGACCACTAAAATTGCCATGAAACGATAGTCTTCTTCCCTGTTATGAGTGACGTATATCCAAGTGAAACAGCTTCTCGAACAAGTTGAAAAATGTAGTGCAGGACTTCCATTGGGTATGGATTGGATGGTTGTGGTTTGCTATATCTGTGATGTCAGGTGAGTGACAGGTTGTCCCGCCCTCATGCCAGTAAACACATCATTAGAGAAGAGAAGATGTGTCACTGCAAGAGGGAGGGGAAGTTGTTTTTATAAAAGAGTATGAGGGCACATGAATTTAAAAAAAAAAAGTGCATGCACGGATAAATAATTTAAAATCATAAACTGCGATATTCCCTAAAAATAAACTAGAATTGTCAATTTTAATTTTATGGTGACTTTAAACTGTAGGAAATACAGCATTGTGCATTAAGAAATTATGTGATATCAAGTTTTACTAATGCGTTCAAACGCAGTTCTCTCTTATTAGGATAATTAATTTTACTTAACTGTACAAACATTCAGAATTGAGCTGGACAAATACGTCCAGGGTCTGCAGGGCGTTTTGACTCCAGAGGTGAGGACAGCTTTTTTCTTTTTAAAACAATGAACATAACATGCATGTTGAAATTGGTCTGTTTTGTTGAAGTTATATTTGCTGGCACACTTCTTTTGATATCCATTTGCTATAAACCTTGTGGGTCTGGTTACAGATGCAGAACTTGGAGACAGATGTCAGACCCTACCTGAACCAGTGGTATGAAGAGTCAGTAATGCACATTCACAGGGTGGTTCAGCTGTTGCAGACAAACGTTGGGTACCTTCTGCATGCTGTAAGAAACCACTGCTGTTTAGATCATATATATTTTACATCTGAAAACAATAATATACTGTATTAAATTAAATGCTAAATGAGTTTAACATCACATCTCTGCTGCAGGCTTTGAGTCACAAGCTTGTAGAGGTCACAGGGGCGGATGAGAAGACAAAAGCAGATGTAGCAAGGTGAGCAAAACAACATGGTCTTTTTTATTCAGTACTTTTGCAGTTTTATAGTGTTAAGTACTGATTGTTACAACTGTCTTGATTAGATTTATCAAAGCAGCAAGCCTGCAGGGTCTAGTCCAGGAAGACACCACTACAGCCTCCCTCTGTAAGGCCATTTCAGAGGACTCTAACACCAATCTGATCATCAACTGCTCAACCAGCCCTCCCACAATAACCAATGAAGGTCAGCAGCATCATCATCATCATCTCCATTAAATCTGCAGGCTTTTTCCTTTCATACACATGTTATGTTGATAATGTTGTGTTGGTATTTTAACCTCTGCAGTCAGTAACCGGTTCTGTGATGACTGGATCCAGGCCTTCGTCAATGCTGCTGAGCGCTTTAACCCTTTCCTCCTCCGTCAGATCTTGGAGAACTTTAAACTTAAGGTTAATGTGCTTCTGATTGTGCATAATAGCAACTTGGTATCCAGATAATACATTTAACAATAGATTGTTGTTCACTGATTTTTTGATGCTTGCTAAAATTTAATAATAAATATTTAATCATTCATTTTTATTACAGAAGTTTACTTAATTTGTGTTGGGGCATCATTTTCATTGGCATTAACATAGAATTGCTGAAAAAGTTAAATTTTTAGCATGCTAACATGCTATTGGTAGCATATAGTTAAAGGGATAGTCCACCAAAATTAAAAATTCTGTCATCATATACAGGTTTGTCATTCCAAACCTTTCTTCTACTGAACACAAAAGAATATGTTTTGAGGAATGTTGATAACCAAACCATTTCAATTCCCATTTGACCTCTATTGTTGTTGTTTTTTTTGTCTTTAAAATAGAAGTCAGTGGGATCCAAAATTGTCTAGTTACCAACATTCTTCAAAATATTTTTTGTGTTCCATCTTACTTTCTAATTTATTTGGGTCAAAGAATATTTTTTAAAGTTATTTTGGTAACGCTCTTCTGTCTGGTTTCCAGATCTCGCATATAACACTTGTAATTACTAATTTATTTCTGGTAACCCTCTGCAACCAATCTGCAGATTGATTTAATTATTAATATCTAAAACTATTTTGTTGTAAACATTAACTTGCAGTATAATTAATGAGGGTATCTTAAATGTAATTTAATACATCAGAAAAGGAAAAATAAAAATTTAAAAGTATTAAGAGTATTAACTTAAATTTAAAAAGCATTTAAAGTATTAACTAACAATAATTATTAATCAGTTAAATTAGTATTAAATTAACAAAAATAATCTGTATATTATCTGTATATGATAATCTGTATTTTACCCAACCTGATTTAAGACTGATCACATTCAGAAAATGTCAATTACATCATTTTGGATGTCTTCATGCACATTCTTTCTCCATGCAGGCCATCCAGGACATGAACAACCTGAAGCGCTTCATCCGTCAGGCTGAAATGAGCCACTATGCTCTGTTCCGCTGCTGTCTGTTCCTGCAAAGCTGTGGAAACGGGGACGTGCTGCTGCAGAACGCACGCGCCGAGCACAGCAGCCTTCCCGAGGCCTATGGAATCATAAATGTCCTGGAGGAGTTCCTCGGTGAGCAGGCACAGGGCACGCTGTACTGACACCTCGCCGCCTGCAGGGGGCCACAAAGTTTCATACACTCACCTGTCTGAGTGGTCTGCATTTTGTGCACTTGAAAACACTAAATATAGTCCATCTTTTTGTGTGTGTTGAGGTTTAACAGCAAAGATTGAAAAAGATTTTGCTATGATGTGCTGCTGTATGTTGATGTGGGTGCTTAAAATTATAAACTAAATAGATCCTATAAAATGGGCCAATGAAAAATACATGTGATTAAACTGACCGATTCTTAATAATGTGTATATAATATTAACACAGTAGTGTTTAAATGTGACAACTGATTCTAGGATGTAGTCTCAGCTGTGTAGCAGTCATTGCTTAGAAGATGTGTGATTTTAAAACCATTGTTCAGCCGACAATCCCATATGAAGTTAATCACGTAATCAAGAAGCTCTGCACAAGCTAATAGCCTATTATCATTCCAATCCATTTCAGTAGAAAAATGACCTGCATTGCCTGGTTTATCATTTTATTTTTTAGATAATTGCATAATTTTTACATTTTGATATTCCTTTTTGTCCTTGTTTGCTATTTCACTATTTTTCCAAAGACAGAAAAAACCTCTGATAATCATAAATTCAGAAATCAGTAATGTAATGGTCAAAAATAACAGGTTTGGAAAAAACATACCTTAAAGGGTTAGTTCACCCAAAAATATAAATTCACTCATTAATTACTCATCCTCATGTTGTTCTACTCCCGTAAGACCTTCGTTCATCTTCAGAACACAAATTAAGATATTTTTTGATGAAATCCGATGGCTCAGTGAGGCCTGCATTGCCAGCAATGTCACCGAACTTCTCAAGGTCCATAAAGGTACTAAAAGCATATTTAAAACAGTTCATGTGAGTACAGTGGTTCAACCTTAATATTATAAAGCGACAAGAATACTTTTTGTGCGCCAAAAAACCCCAAAATAACGTCTTTTCAACAATATCTAGTGATGGCCGATTTCAAAACACTGCTTCAAAGCTTTACAAATCTTTTGCTTCGAATCAGTGGTTCAGAGTGCCAAACTCACATGATTTCAGCAGTTTGGCAGTTTGATACACGCTCTGAACCACTGATTCGAAACAAAAGATTTGTTAAGCTTTGAAGCTTCATGAAGCAGTTTTTTTTTTAAATCGCCCATCACTAAAAGTCATTATTTTGTGTTTTTGGTGCACAAAAAGTATTCTTGTCACTTACCACTCTAACTGTTTTAAATATGTCTGGAACTTGAGAGGTTCGGTGACATTGCTGGCAATAGAGGCCTCACTGAGCCATTGGATTTCATCAAAAATATCTTAATTTGTGCTCCGAAGATTAACAAAGTTCGTACGGGTGTAGAACGACATGAGGGTGAGTAATATATGACATTATTTTCATTTTTGGGTGAACTAACCCTTTAAACATGATGTATATATTGTAATAGGCTACAGCTGTAAGTGGCAATAATGTGTATAATTATCATAATGTGTGGCTCCCCCTCTTGTTCAGATTTGACATGACTGTACTGTGAATAATTTGTTCCAGGAACATTTAATTTGTGTGTATTTGTAAATTATAGAAATGTTCCAACACTCTATGGATATAGTTACTGTTAATCGTTAACTTTGATTCTTAAATTCATGCAAGAATTAAAATAACACTGTAAATTAATGCAAAGCTGTAGTTTTAATACTTTATCTAAATGCTTACACTTCATACAGCTCATACAGGATGGGATAGGCAGGGAAAATAATCACAAGCTGTACAAAAAATACTTGTATTAGTCAGTATAGGAGCCATTTTTAGATTGTTGTAGCATGTTACTTTACATCATTGTTATTTTAAAAGAACTTCAGCGGGACAGAATAAGTAGGAGTCTTGGCTGGAGGGAACAATCATTTATTACCACACGTTTAATGTATCACAGGACAATACAGAATTGCATACTGGAACTACTGTTCTTCAACATGGTAACAGATCTGTCAGTTTTGTAATGCAATATCAGGCATATTTCTACAACCATTTCTAAAGTTTATGTAATACAAATTTATATATATACATTGAATTTAACTGAAAGTCACCAACCCCCAATTTTTTTTTTTTCCCTAAACATCTTCCTATTGACAAATTCAAGGAAATATCACTAAATAACAACAATGCATCTTAAGTATATAAAGTTAGTTATGACTTTTATCATTTTTTACATGTGCCACCAAAGTGAAGAGAAAATCATGCCTTGAAAAATATAGGATTAAATGATAGCATGGATAAAAAAAAAACATCGTAAAACATTATTTGCTGCAACAGTACCATTGCAATGTTTCATTTCCAACTGAAATAAAATTCAAAATAAAGATTTTTTTTTTTTTATCATTCAACAATATTCCCTTAAAACAGGTTTAAAGCCCGGGATACACTGCAAGATTTTCGGCTGTCCCAGACAAAAGATTGTCATCGTGAAATAATCGTGGTGACATCTTTGATTGTGGCTCTTAATCGGTGGACCTATGTCGTACAGTGTGCGAGGTTCAAAGACGGCCGTTTTCCCGGTCTTGCGACCAAAGACAGACTACGATCATTTTCTGACAGTGTCAGAAATTCAGCATGATCATCGCACAGTGTATCTGCTGCTACGACCTACTTCTACTGACCAGCCAATAAAAATGTGACATGAAATCAACTCAACATGGCGCTAAAACTTAAAACTGCTTATCTCAAGTTGTTTTCCCTTCTTTCGCCGCTTCCTTTTTTTTTCAGCACACATAAAAACTACAACTGCCAAAGTGTGGTTCAACTTGGTCTTTTTGTTTACCACTAGTGCATGCTGATGATGCTTCTATAGAAACTTGCATCGTAGCCTACGATTCAACAGGTGTCATCATCGTACAGTCTACATGCATGTCGTACCCAAGTTTAATAGATCCATGTTGCACAGTGTGATTTGTAATGATCTTATAGTATTGCTAAAATCGTGCAGTGTATCCCAAGCTTAAGAGACAAACGTCAAAAAGCACAAAATTAATATACAAATCCAGATGCATATTCTTCTATATATATTCATATCATTCAGCTCCCTTACAGTGATTTGAATTCATTGTATGCTGTATATGGAAACTCTCAGTTGTAGTTTCAGGTAGGCTTTCACTCTGCCACCTTGATGTCAAAAGCTACTAATCCGTGAAGAGAAAACCCCAAGTAGAAGGTCACATTCTCATTTGAATTTGGCACGGAGGCAGAAAAAAGTGGAATAACTCTGATGTTGCTTTGATCGGATACCCGAACAAACAGATTTCCATTGTCAGTGTATCCAATAACACGTTTAAGCACTTTTACCACGTCTGTGTTTGTCCACACTTCACCCCCTTTCCACTTGAGGCGTCTCTCACCGAGGGTACCCTTGCACAATTTTTCAATTGTGGTCTTGTGCACAATTTTATTCAGACCCCTTGCTTTTCCAAGGAGAAAGTGGGTGAAAATCCTTCCTTTTCTTGAGGCAGCACAATATCTGTTTAGTGCTTTTATTGCATTTGTGGCAACATCGCTTCTTGTATTGGAGGGCTCTTGGCCCATAGAGTCCTCTGGCCAAAATAAGAGTGAAAGGAGCAAATATGCAGTATCTGGTAAGGCAGTTCTCTTTTCACTGCAAAACCGCCTGCTGAGATGTTGAAGTTCTTCAATGGTAAGAAGTTTCCCAGAGCCAGGTGAAGCACAGGAGAGCGCTATCTGACAGAAGATGAAGTTTATGAGCTCCGTCTGGTCAAGATCCTTCTTCAAGTTAGCTGGGAAAAGGCTAATTATTTCCTCAAGCTTTGCTCCAGCTCTTTGTTTACTGTTGTCAGAGAGCAGGTAAAGAATTGTCGTAACATTACCACCTCCGAGTTGTAAAGTTTTCATTTGTCTCATCAATGGGGAAAATGTGTCTGTATCAGAAGCCTGATCCTCTTGAGTGTCAACAAAGAATAACTTGGCATACACAGCACATTTCCTGAGGAGCCATTTTCTTGGATTATTTACCGTTTCAGGTTCTCCTTCATCCAATTCCTCCTCTTCCTCAGAACTGTAATTCTGGAAGCGAGCAAGATCCTCAGAAATACATTCCAAGGCATTTCTAATGCTGTTTTTCATTCCTTTTAAAAGTCCATGAAACTTCTGCCACGGTTTCTGTACTTCCTTCGGTATGTAGTCAGTGAGCAGGTAATCCATCAACTCTCTGTTTCCCTCTCTGGTAGCAAAAATGTCTACATTTAAAAAGAGCTCAAGCAATCGACATCCAATATCAACTTCTCCAAAATATGAATTGTTCAAGCAGACGGTCTGTGAATGGGGGCATTTTTCAGATTCTCTGAAAGCAGTGATTCCTTTAAGAGCAGTATCAATGATATCAGTGACATCCTCTGGTTGAATAGAGCCTTTCATGCATATGTCATCGTGTTTTCCATAGAACCACTTTTTGTATACTTGTCCCAGTGTGTCAAGTATGTATGTGTGCTGTGGGAGGCGAGACCTGGCACTTTTAGCCCAAATCTCTGCTTCCTCAAAGCGTTTGTTTTCATTAAGCAGTCGTGCAAGCTGCTGAGCAACAAATGCATCCTCATCAAAACGAGTGTGAGCTTCCTTTAAAAGGTCAATGGCTTTCTCCAGATCTTTCTTCCTAACATGCTCTATTAAAGGAGAAAACCAACTGTCGTTTGGATCTCCTTTGCTTTTTTTGGTCCGTTTGATAAACAGATCTCTGACCAACTTTTGAAAGTGATCCCTTCCAAATCTGTGGTCGAACAGCACTTTGTCCTTTAGGAGACTCATTGCTATTTCACTTTGGCTCTGATTGTTGGGGAGCTGCTCCAGAATCTCCTTGGCTATCAAATGATGGATTATTCTTACAGATGAGATATGCGTCTCGCTAGATTTTAACTGTATGAAGAAAAACCTGGCTTGCTCACTTAAGGAATTTTCAAATGTTTGATATCGAACTTCATCAGCCCATGTGAATGTTGGCTGTTTGGCTGTTTTATCCGATTTTTCAAACCGGACTCCTAAACCTAAGAATGCCTCACAGTGTGATACAGACAGGTGAGAATTCTCAATATGGCTGTTCAGAAGTGCCACAAATTTGATCAACTGTGTCTGAAGAGATGAGTGATCAATTTCCTTCAGCAGGTTTTCAACAAAGTCTTTGACATAAGACTGTTCAAACTCTTTACTCATGAGCACAAAAGTGAGTATAAACTCTGGTTCAAACTTCAGCTCGAGACTCTCTGCTTTCTTTGAGAAGAGTGTCTTTTCTGCTGGTGACAGTTTGTGTGTAACTCCGACTGTGCGTAAAGGCAATGCTTTGCACATCCTTTCTGGATCAAGAGACCTTTTACAACAGAGAATGATGAAACAAAGTTTCGATGGACTTATTTTCATTGTTGTGACTGCATTGCTTAATTCTCGTCGGAGGTCATCCTGATAGTCTGCATTACAATCCTCCAGCAACAGAAGTACAGGTAAACAGGCATTCTTGTCAACCTCCTCGTATTTCCAAAGCTGTACTGCATGTTCACAGACAGTTGCGGCCTGGGAAGATTGCCTAACAACAGCACATCGCATTTTCCCCCTCCAGTTCCAGAGGATCTGTCGTGCCACCGTGCTTCCACCACTACCAGGTTGATGATATATGTTGATATATTCAATGGACCGTTTTAATGAGTCAGTCCGCTCAAGGTCTTCCAACATTTTGTTGATTTCTGCGTATGCATCACGTTTGATGACTTCCTCACATTGATTTCTGTCAGCCAGCCACAAATTCATCCAGTCAATTTTCCCTCCTTGATAGAAGTATTGTTCAGTTTTCTTGATTTGCTCTTGTCCCATGACATGTACGTTTGTTTCGTCACACTGGTCAACACTGACTACTTCTAAGGAGTTCATATGCTCCTCATCCACAGGTTTTATAAAACATACTCCACTGTTTGACACGGGCAAACACCTTGTGGCCTGAAGACTTGTGAGCTGAATGCTTTGAATTGTGGCATCTACGTGACTCATTGGCATACCAACAATACTGATTTGTTCGAGCACATCCATCGAGCAAGACACTTGGGCAAAGCTTGACCATTTCTTATAATTCTCCCTTGACTCAGAGAAGATAACTATGTCCTCATGGCCACTCATTTCTGCATAGAATTCATGAAATGTGTCAACAAGGGGTTGTTCAATGTCAGAAGTGAGAATGAAAAGCACCACAAATGATCCTTTGGGAAGAATCTCATTGCAGATCACAGATATAGCTCTTTTCAACAGTTTTTTCTTGTTTTTGATCCAGGTTTTTTCATCACATGGACGCTCACCTCCAATGTAATCATTTCGACCATTGCAGAATATCCAGCTTGTTCTGTCAAAGAGCTGTAACTTCTTGACAAAGTTAGCAGTGTTCTCCCTATGATCATAATCACGCAGGAAGTGAAGGTTTACAGCATGGTGCTCTTGGTAATTGTGACAAAGTCCAGATAATTTTGAGTCAGGGTCATAATCAAAAACACAGAAGATATTCATGTGGGCCAGGAACTTGATGTTTTGTAGGTTTTCTTGATCAAATCTGTTTGAAACAATAATGTAACGCAATGTTTTGTCCATGTATTTCTTACCATGTGTCAGAAGGACTAAGAGTTTTCTTCCTAAGTCCACTTTAACATGAGCCAGTATCTGATTCTGGTTGTTTTCTTCAAATTCTCTTTTTTGGTCAAGGTCTTCGAGAGCTTGAACGAAACTGACAAGTTCATCATCAGTAACACGTGGTGTATTAGGTCCGACTCTTTGATAATAAGCTTTTTGCTCATATTCAACTTTATTTGCTTTCTCATTGAACTTTGGAATACGGGCATTATACAGTTTTTCCCTCACAACATTCACCATGGGAACTACATCTACTTCTACAATCCAGTTTTGGGCCTTACTGTCTTTGTCAGTTACTGGAATTAATTTTGGAGGCTTGATACACTTTCTGGCATCAGAGTGTTGTGTTGGAAAACAGTTTTCAATGTAGTCTAAAGCATCTTCAAAGACCTCTTTGTCTTCAATTGGTATTCCAATTATCTCTCCGTGTTTGTATGATGTTTTTGGCTTGTCCATGACTCCAAAATGGATTGTGCCATTTGCACGCATATTCATGCATGCACATGCAAATCGAACGACTTCACTGGCAAATTTGATCTTTAGCTTTCTTGGTTCTAATGTACAGGCAATTTCCAGAGATTTATACTCATGACATGGAGTGATCAGACTGTCTATTCCAGTCTCTGGTGGGAGTACAGCATGTTTTATATACCTGAAGTGTTCATCATTATCATTAAATTTCCGATACCTACTTTGTGGCAATGACACAGATGTTTCAGGAATATCACTCGTAGAGAAGTTTTCTTCAGGACTAGTGACATCACTGGAAGACACAGCTTCATGTTTTGCTTCCTCTAAAGGTTTCTTTTTATTTGTTTTTGACTTGTCTGGTGGTAAAAGTTCATCTCTTTTACACAGCAAAAGCTGTATTTGGCCACCTCCAAAACCAAGTTCTTTTAAGTATGATTTTGTAACATTTAGAAGAACAGGTCCTGTTACCTCTTCTTTCTCAAGTTTCTGAATGTGCTCTGGTTTAATCCCAATAACCTGTAACCATGAGCTAACATGGTTTTCATTCCAGTCTGAGCATGGTATAGAACTGTAGTCTAGAAAGAACAAAGTATAGGCAATTATGTAAAGAGCATTAAAATACCACATAAGCTGAAACAAATAATTGTGTCCTTTACAGTATGTGCAAAATCTCTAAATAAGTTAATAATCTTCATAAATGATGTATGAGTACGGAAATCTGGCTGTTAGCAGACAAATATGTACTGTTATTTGTTATAATAATTACATTCACTAAACCAAAACTACAGAATATGATATGGTTCAAAATGGATGAGAATTAGCTTATTTAAGGATGTTTTTATTATAAATACTCACCCATTCTGTAGGGAATATTCAAAGAGCAAGTTTTTGTGCCATGAATGCTGAAACAAAGAAAATAAATGTACTATATTTGCATCATATATTTAAATGGTTTTACACAGCTTAGAAACATGTAGTTTGTTCAGTCTAATAGCCACCTTCCTATTTTTTCTATTCATTCTTCAATGTTAGCTCCTCTTAAAATAAATAAATAAGCAATCTTTGAACATCATTATATTTACAATTAGTTTTTCTTCTGTTGTATTCTAATAAAGTCATTCAATTATTGAGACTGGCAATGAGGACAAAGTCCAATACAAATGCTGAGCCTGCTCTAAAAGGAGCAGTTAACCTAAATTAAACTAAAGAATGCAAATTCAATCTTGAACAGTTGAATATACCAAGGATAGAGAGAAAAAAAAAAAAGATGTAGCCTATTTACTTTATAACACAACAAAGGAAACAAACCTGAAATATTTTTGCTTTGAGGAGCATTCTTTGAGAAGAGTCCTGTTTGGGTGTTATCCGAGGGAGTGGACTGACTGAAAACAAAATGTTCATAAAAACAACACTGTGATCAACCATTTAGGCTGCATTTACACTGCAAGTTTTAATGCACAGATCCGATCTTTTGACCATATCCGATTTTTTTTTTTTTTTTTTTTTTTTTTTTTTGACGACGTGCTTACATTTCTTTAAAAAGTGACCTGTATCCGATGTCTCTTTACACTGCACTTGGCGAAACGTACCAAAAATAGCATATATGACATCACAAATCAATTTCAATGGTAGGCTACATTGAGTTTAATTTATTGACATGGCATTCATATAGAAACCCTTTTAATGCAATAGTTACATCCTATGCGAACGCAATGAATATGAATCGGATACGTGCGTTTGTGCCTGCCGGACAGATCGGATATTCCCCTGCGTCATAGAAAAGTGAGTTGTTGTTTTTTTAACATTTCGCGGTACAAACATACCTATAACAAACGGAACATCTCTAGTTGACTGTCAGAGTACTCATTTCATTTGTTTGTGTTAAATAAAAGGCGATCTGACGTTGAAATGTGTTGCTGTTGAAATCACACTGAGTGCTCGTTGCCGCTGTTGTCAGTGACGTCGGCTCGTGCACAGGCGCGCGCTTCAGTCCAGTTGTGGTGACTGTAGGCCTACCCATTTGTTCCATTGAAACCACAAAATAAAAAGCACACAAAGTTGTACCTGCCCTTGATATACAATCACTAATGAACGCATTTGGTTTTAATGAGTAAAAAAACCTAGTACAGGACGGCGGTTTCGAACCCAGAAGATGTGAGGTGTTTAACATAATATCTACCCGAGTAATTATTCAGCTGTAGTGAAGAATTTGTATTATTTTGATGTAGGGATGTAACTTGCATTAAAAGGGTTTCTATATGAATGCCATGTCAATAATTTTAACTAAGTGTAACATTGAAATTGATTTGTGATGTCATATGCATCAGTGCATGCCAAGTGTAAAGAGACGTCGGATACAGGTCTTTTTAAAGAAATGTAAGCACGTCGTCCGAAAAAAATCGGATATGGTCAAAAGATCAAGATCTGTGCAGTGTAAATGTGGCCTAAAATGTCTACAGTAAAATATGATTTGATTTAGTTAGATCTTGGAAGAGTATGGACCTCACATTTCCTTAATAATTTTATTACCAAATGGACAAAAAATGGCCACCAGAAGTGATTTTATCTAACATTTATTTCATAATAATCTTTTGATAACCATAGCTGACAGATATATAATCAGTGTCTCATTTGAAACTGAACATGAAGAAAACACCCAACAGCCATAATTTCTTAGACTGGGAATTTATTTCAGTGATTTAATAGACATATTTGACATATATAGTCTGACAAAAGATGACTCCAACAATATTTACTCTTAATGACAAAATATAAATTCTTGACACTTACAGAAAATTTAATACAACAGTGGATGTGGTGTGTAGCATACTTCTTGCATCTAATTCACACAACAACAAAAAAGATAATAAAAAAATCTTTTAAAATTAAGTTTTTCTAGAAAATTCAAGTAACATTTGAAACTTAAATACAACCTGTGTTAACGGCACAGTATTAATGACACGTCAGTCAATGTGTTAAGTTATTTATTGTCTAAAGACACTCTTGTAGTAGGCCTCTCCCATTTCAAAAGCAATAACTTGCTTTGCGACACGCAACATTTAATCTAAAACATTGGTGGTGAACTCCGGTCCTCGAGAGCCTCAGTCCTGCAGAGTTCAGCTCCAGCCCTGATAAAACTCACCTGCCTATAGCTTCTTCATAACCCTCAGACCTTGATTAGTTTGTTCGGGTGTGTTTACTGGGGTTGAAGCAAAACTCTGCTGTGGCTCTCCAGGGCCGACATTCGCCACCCCTGCTCTAAAACATTAAACAACATAAGGAAAAGGCAAAAACAAACTTACGTACAAGTGCAACTGAACACATTCTGGACTGTCTCCCACAAGGATGTACAGTAATTAACCCATTCTCTCTGCTAAAGTTCTCAGAGAAGCTCAACCTACCCTATTTATGTGCGAGTACAAACCAAACCATATAGACACCCATATTTTTATGTTTTCTGCAAGACTTCCGATTTATTAGCCGCTTTAGGGAAATCACAAGAATAATATCAAAGTGCAGTAAACTGCGCTACAGGGTATGCATTGACGTTGCTTTCCCTTAGCAGAAAAAAAGGTGGAGTGAAGAAAAGAAACACATGAACATGGTTGACTCATCATTTTTTAGTTTCTCGGGTTTCATTTTTATTTCATTTCCATTCTGCAATGGAAAATTATTTTCTCAAATTTCGTTTAATTTTATTTTTAATACATTGTAACTTCAGAAATTATCATTTGAATAAATTACATAGGGGATTTTTTTTATTATTTTTTCAAATAATAATTTTTACAGTCATGATTTAGAAAATGTAAAATGTAATAAAATAAGAGAAAATAATTATCCACTGATTATGTAACCGGGGTAAAAAAAGAAAGAAAAGAAAACATTTGCATTTTTCATTTACATTGGTATGGACAGGACTTTAAGCCCATGAATAATTAGAGAAACTGGACAAATTCATGTTTTGAAAAGAATTCTTTCCTATCCTGTAAATAGACTTGTCATGTGAAACTGTGACACAAGAGGTTTAAACATTCTATTGAAATGTTAACTTGTTTGATAAAACATTTGTTTTGAAATGACATTTATTTTGAATAACAGATGATTATTGACAGTTTTAAATGAACATAATCCATTGCCATTGGTCTACATGAGTGATGACAATTTGGTTTTATCATGAACCAATATTTATCATCTCAGTCTTTCTCAAAGTGACCAACAAAGTTCACAGAGGAGCAGTTTTGACCCAGGCCGCAGATTCACTGTCCAAACAGGCTATCATGTCATTCAAAAGACCACCGCTCTCAGGACTCTCACTACTGCTGTGAGATTCTGCAAAAAAAGACATCACACACCCACTGGTTTGTTAAGTACATTTCTTTTCTTTTCTTTTTAAGTAATAAAGCAAACATGTTGAGCTGACCAAGTTATTACTCTCTGCAGACACATGATGAATAAATCAAGACATGAAAATCCTATAGATATTCGATGCAATTTGACAGAGGAATCAACACAAATATTGTAGAAATGACCATATCCTGTAATGTGTTAAAATTTTACCAATTGTATGTTCAGTCAGTTTCCTAATCAAGGAGTTTGGGACATCATAGATGCTCTCAGTCACCTCTGTAAAATGGAGAACAATCACAGCAGACTGTGTGCAGAAGATATGAAAGTTTACAGCAGGGGTGTCCAAACTCAGTCCTGGAAGGCCACTGTCCTGCAGAGTTTATCTTCAACTTGCCTTAACACACCTGCCTGGAAGTTTCTAGCCTACAGTAAGACCTCGATTAGCTGGTTCAGGTGTTTTTAATTAGCGTTGGAGCTAAACTCTTCAGGACAGTGGCCCTCCAGAAGCAGGATTGAACACCCCTGGATTACAGTGTAAATTTATAATGCGAGTGGGTGGAGACTTGCCATGCTCGCCTTTATTGGTTGACCACGTGGACGGGGGAGTGTCATAGATAGCTTCTTCAGCAACTGAAGTTAATTATTAGAAACAATCATAAGTCAGTTATCAAGAGTAATAGTTTAAAACAATGTAATCATTTTTACCAAATAATAAATATTATACAGCAGGCAAGTCAAACTTAAATGCAGAAATGTGAACATTGTATGCTAAAATACTATATTTTATTTCACAAAGCATTTATTAAGAAAGTTCATTATACACACGTTTTCGAGATGGTAGAACGTCGTATTCATAGTCAGTCAGTATAAACTCCTCAGTACTTTGCTCCATTTCATTGTCTGTATGCAGACTTTCTTGTGTCTCATTAGCATCTGAGGACACAAAAAATGTCTGATGAACAGATATAATTAAGGCTTTTTTTCACATATAAACATTGGTCGATGTACATACATAGAGCACATCAAATATGGTCAACGGAAGCTCAGCTGTACATGTGACACGCAAGAACAAACCTCATTGGATCTCTTGCATCAAGCAAGCATGTTTGAGCTTCCCTTCACCATATTTGATGTGCTCTACATATGTGCGTTGATCAATGTTTATATGTGGATAAAAGCCTAAATTAAATTGAATGGTTCATTGTTGTGTGAACTAACCCACCATGAAACCAAAATGTACAGTTCTTATTTTTTATGGAATATTGCAGTATTTATTATAAATGATTTATCAATGGCATGCACATCTTTAATTTCTTAATTAATTTGCCCTTGTAATCTTTAATCAAAATAACTTTTCCCTCCTTCTTGCATCAATATTCTCTTGGCACAAGCGAGGGACAATCTGTCACTCACATGAGATCAAAGCAATAGCAAGAAGCTGTTCGAGAAGCTGTTTTGTTTCTTGTCGACTTTAAGAGTCACACAGTTGTGTATAACAGTCAGAGGGTATTACAGAAAAACATTAGTTTTCAGCAGGAAGTGGAACTGGAAAAAGTTGCATTATTAATGTGGGACATACCAGTGAAGGACTGGAATGATTCTTGACCAATGGAGAGACATCTGCTGTCCACTGATGTGCTGCCGGTCTCAGTATTTGATTCTTCACACCAGCTAGACTGAGTTTCAAGGTTGTTATCTGGCACCAACTCCCTAATCTCAATAACACACACACACAACACATTCATCGTGTTATAAATCTCAAATACAACCGCTGACATGATGCATCATGAAGTGCAGCGGTACCCATTGGAGACAGATCCACTTCTGTCGGGCCCGTTGAGCAGCATGGCTTTCCAGAGCTGGTCCATCCACTCCTGCCTGACATCAGCTGTATCTGCAGCCTGTTAGCACACAATTCACAAATGGACTGCAAATGTTTATGGACAAAAAAGGTATAAAGAGAGCATTCATAACTCCTTCAATCACAGTGCAATGCATGTTCCTTTCTGAAACTATTATGACAGTCCAATCTTAGTCTCAGCAAAATAACTCTATTCACAGGTGGTTGATGGCAGACCACATCCTCAAACAGGTTATAGACACTCTCTTGATCAATGTGAAAACTCACCAGCATTTTCTTCTTCCCATTTTTCATTGTGATCTCAAATAGATAGCGATTGTTCTCTGATCTGTTCACCTCCCGCACAGACTGAACCTGTTAAGCCATGTTATCAACATGAGAAGCACTTATTTGGCTTCCTAATAATCAGTTCATTAGCATCTACACAATGACTCAGATAATGTTACAAATCAACTTTACCTCATATATGTAATATTGTCCCCTGAGGTCTAACTGTTGGGGTTAAAGAAAAACAATGGATTAATAACCTTAACAATAAGAATATTTGGCAAAATGCCAGTAAATTGGATTTTTTATTTAAAGTAGACCCTTCAACAGGTGGTCCACCATTTTTTTTTTTAAATCTCAAACACATTAAACAAAAAGCTGCATCTTCAGCCAAAGTCTGACCTCTGAGGTCCATTTTGCACCAAAAAAATTTTTTAAATAGTAAATCAAACACTTAAATACTTACAGCACTCCCATGTTTTTTAGTGTAGAAAAAAAGTGTTGTGTTGTAAAGTCTGAACCAGTATGTCACCCACCGAAGCCTCTGAGGAAATATATTGAATCACTGAGAAAAGAGATTCCCTTAGGTTCATATGAGTATAAATTAGATGATAAATTAGATAAAAATGTAAAAAAGAAATTCAATAGCTAGTTCTGCAATACCTATACTTTTAAAGTATTATAAGAAAATAAGTATTCCGCAACTACCTTTTAGACTGTGTAAAAGACAAATGATTCCTGGAAATCACAGACATGAAAAACTAGCAATATATACGTTATATTCATACCATTTTGTCTTTCCGTTTCTTCAGAAAGCCCTGGCAGAGCGGAGGTGGCACTCCTTTTCCAGTTGACATGTTCATGCCTAGTTTTGTAAGCTGAAAGTGATCACACTTCACCATAAGCATAAATCAACATCATGACTTCCCCCTGAAACTGTCACATCCTCACATCAGATTTTTGTATAATAAAGAGATGCTGTCCTCAGTCAAATGCCAAAATATGGGGGAGGTTCTTGTTAATTTACTTTGCAGTTCATAATTTTATTCCATTTTTACACACTTGGTAAGTGTGATTATGTGATAGCAGTATTTAAAAAAAAAATTCAAAAACAAAAAATACTGTAATATTGCTTGAGTAATCTTTGTTTCACAGTAATTTATTAAAATGGCATGGAAATGTCTTAAATGAATAATGTCAATTAAAAGGTAAGTAAAAAATAGGCTTCATTTACGTTATGCAAAAGTATTATTTACTATTATTATTATTGGATGGGGGGAGGGAGACAATTTGAGCATATATATAAAAAAATAAAAAATAGCCTGAGGTAACATTCAAATAGGCATTGTGTCTGAAGCAAACACAACAGACAGATTTATTCACACCATTATTTATTGTAAATGTTTGAAAACCCACAAGTGCAACAATCCATGGTTTTGAACAGAGAAAATTGCATTGAAAGTTACATATTCATAAGAGCTAAAACATTAGACAAAAAAATGACTGTCTCTACATGATTGTTAGTTGGGAAGAATTTCATACCGTCCTTGTAATGTAGTAAAAAGGTCTTATTTAATCTGGCTTGGAACAAACAGTTATGCCATATTACAGAAAAAAAAAAAAAAAAAAAAGGGGGTTTCCTGTGCATAATGTTTATGAAGGCAATGGGTAGCATGGAAAAGAAAAAAAATATATACATAACTTATCAAAATAAAAACCAAATATTGCATAAAAGAATCTCTTGTTCTATGCATGCTTCAAGCAATGCCCAAAACAACAGAGATAAGGCTAATAAATTAATAAACACAGCTGTGAAGTGCTAAGAGCAAAATGACCTTTACATGTGAGAAATGGCTTTGTTTCAGTGCTTCTCCCTCAAGCACGAGTGTATCCCTATGTGATACAGTTCAAATATGGTTTGTTCACTAGCTAGAGACAATCTTATAATGTCCAGTAAGATATATACACATATAAACATAGCTTTCAGTCACCTATCAGTAAATCCTGATGCTCTGCTGTCTCTTTTCAATATAGGTGGCACCAATCATTCTGACCTGAGGAAAACATCAGTGTGTATCAATAAAAACCTCATGTCGGATCAGCAGAGGACGCGATTACAGCTCCTGCCATACTGTAGATGTCCTGTTCCAGCACAGGGCTGATGAGGTGAGTTCCTATAACACTTGGTTTGGGAAAGGCAGTTTTAACGATACAACTATTTCTAGGAATCTTCTGTCCTAAATGAAATAAGGATGGAATGAGGGATCATCGGTTTTGTAGTTTTTTTTTTTTTTTAGAGGGCCTGGGTTGCTGTAACATGCCGGATGCACTGATCACCGCTGCTTGAGGAGAGCTTTGTACATGGCAAAGCCAAGAACTGCAAACACGGTGGCACCAACACTCGCTCTCAGCCAAAAAGTAGAGTTTTTCAGGTCAGCTTGGGTCATGTGTCTGTAAAAGAGCAAAAGTAAGAGAAACAACAGGATTGTTAATATGACATACTTCATGGGGCTATTCATACGGTTTGTGAGATATGACGACTTGACAAAATGTCTGAATGAAACTTTTTTTTTTGAGAGAGAGAGAGCGGAATGTGACAGACAGGTTTTCATTAAAATTCACTATGATAGACTATTATTGGATCATATAGGTATTTAAGCGTATTGTAGGATTTATACTTTAAA
The DNA here is from genome assembly GCF_018812025.1 of Megalobrama amblycephala. NCBI lineage: Eukaryota > Metazoa > Chordata > Actinopteri > Cypriniformes > Xenocyprididae > Megalobrama > Megalobrama amblycephala. The sequence goes on along the minus strand of NC_063044.1, from coordinate 55,409,036 downwards.
GGGTTAGTTCACCCAAAAATGAAAATTCTGTCATTAATTACTCACCCTCATGTCTTTCCACACCCATAAGACCTTCGTTCATCTTCAGAACACAAATTAAGATATTTTTGATGAAATCCGATGGCTCAGTGAGGCCTCCATTGACAGCAAGATAATTAACACTTTCAATGCCCAGAAAGCTACTAAAGATAGCTCATGTGACTACAGTGGTTCAACCTTAATATTACGAAGTGACGAGAATACTTTTTGTGCGCCAAAAAACAAAATAACGACTGTATTCAACAATATCTAGTGAAGGGCGATTTCAAAACACTGCTTCATGAAGCTTCAAAGCTTTACGAGTCTTTTGTTTCGAATCAGTGGTTCGGAGCGTGTATCAAACTGCCAAAGTCACATGAACCATTGAAATTGCGAAACACTTATGACGTAGCAAAGCCTCATTTACTGAAATCATGTGACTTTGGCACTCCAAACCACTGATTCAAAACAAAAGATTCGTAAAGCTTCGAAGCTTCATGAAGCAGTGTTTTGAAATCGCCGATCACTAGATATTGTTGAATAAAGTTATTTTGTTTTTTTGATGCACAAAAAGTATTCTTGTCGCTTCATAACATTAAGGTTGAACCACTGTAGTCACATGGTCACATCTAAAAGTGTTAATTATCTTGCTGGCAATGGAGGCCTCACTGAGCCATCGGATTTCATCAAAAACATCTTAATTTGTGTTCTGAAGATGAACAAAGGTCTTACGGGTGTGGAACGGCATGAGGGTGAGTAAATAATGACAGAATTTTCATTTTTGGTTAAACTAACCCTTTAATAAAAATGCATTTTGTTTTGCCTTTTGGACATCCATTAATATACAAAAAAAGAGGAGCTGCTGAAACAGGAAAAAAGGCAGCATGGGAAAGCAGAAGAAAGCATGAGATAGACAGCTAATATTTTCAGGGGGAAAAGCCAAATGTTTGAAGCACACTGCTCAGAAGGTAAAGACAGGGTGACAGAGAGAAACACTACGGGAACAAGAGGTTTCTTGTGAGATTAAACTCCCAACACACATTCATCACACATTTAAACAGCTCAACACTACCTATCCAAAGTCCAGATTAAGACACTAAACTTTAAAGGCTTATCAGAACAATGTTTGTTTGTGTGAAACCTATGAAAAATATTATGTAGCTGAAAGGAAAAATCCCATTAAAGCAACAAAGGTGATACTGCATTCACAAAGCAATACATAGAGTAATTTGCAGAATTCAATCCAGGCACCTGCAGATACCTTAAGGATGTGGTGAAAAACAAATAAATAAAAGTGAAAAAGAAGTGAATTTTATTTAACCACCTCACTGTAAACCGGTCAAGAAGATTCCTTCTTTGAACTTAAAATCCCATTTAATATCCCATTGTGGCAACTTGTTACAAACCTGTTACAAACGGGCACAAACGGGTCGACAGACGACTCCATGTAGACAGAGTCCTCTACAAAGCTGACTGCATGAACCTGATGGGTGAGGCCGGACTCCTCGTCAGCCAACAGAAACATGCCCACATCTTGTATAAAAGATCTCAACCTTATACACACATGCACACAGCATGGCAGATCAACAACCGCACACCCGACAGGACCACCCCAACATACCCCACTGCTCACCGCATGCTGTAAACATACAACACTCTTACACACCTCTGTAGTTATTACTGAGAAACAGCAGCTTTGTCACTAAAACATATTGTGAATTCTGAATGCTTTTGTCCATTTTAACAAAATTAACAAAAGTTTGTGTGTTTTTAAAGCTTGCCAATGTATGACACTGTAAATGTAATTTTTTATAAATTTAGAGCCCGTCCACACGGAGACGCGTTTAGCTGTATACGTAAAAATTTTGTATCGTGTCTGCGTTTTGTCCAGACAAATATGGCATTTTGGGAGTGGATAAATCTGAAAACGACACTATGCGTTTTCATGTGTACAGCCAATCTGTATATTTTGTAAAACGATCTCGACTCTAGTCAGACATCACTACGTCACATAACAGCAACAACAACAACAGCAGCGGACTACATGCTTGTGTTCGTACTGCAGAAGCTACCTAGCCTATTAGCTTTAATAAAGTAAGGCTTTATTACCAAGCTTTACTAAAGTTTGTATACAGTGCGCAAAGTTTATGCTCATGCTCCAAGTCTTATTCTCCGTTTTTAGTGTATTCCTGTGGCAGAATTACAGCGCCACATACTACATCGTTTTGAGTCCGTTTCAGTGGTTTCGTGTGTACGCAGATATTTCTTGAGACAAGGGGGGAAAAAAGAGGATCGGATAGGGAAAGCTCTGGCATCGTGTGGATGTGGCCTTAATTATTATACATTTTGTGTATATATACACATATACACACATACACACAGGGGTAGGACAATGAAACTGATAAACCTGGTTTTATATCACAATAGTTGATTGGTATGGTGTAGGGCCTTCTTATGCACCTAATACAGCATCAGTTCATCTTGGGAATGAGAGATACAAGTCCTTCACAGTGGCCAGAGGGATTTTGAGCCATTCCTCTTCCAGAAGAACAGTGGCCAGGTCACTATGTGATACTGGTGGAGGAGAACGTTTTCTGACTTGCTCCTCCAAAATGATATTCCAGTTGAAATCATCACTGATTCTTTTCTGTACTTCATTCAGGGCAGCAAAAGTCGGGCGTTGAGCCTCTTTGGGGCTTCTCCACACCGTAACTTCCACGGATGTGGGAAAGACAGTGAAGATGGACTCATCAGAGAACAATACATGTTTCAAATTGTCCACAGCCCAAGATTTGCACTGTTGGCACCATGGAAAGCAACATTTTGGCACTGGCACGAGTGATCATATATAGCAGCCCGACCATGAATGTTGACTCTCGAGTCTACGAACAGTTTTGGTGGAAACAGGAGAGTAGAGGGGTGCATTTAATTCTGCAGTGAGTTGGGCGGCTGTGGTTTTATGTTCTCTGGATACAATCTGGGTTAATACCTGGACATCCCTTTGCATCAACAGTTACTCCTGTCTGATGCAGGTCGTCCAATGTGGTGTTAAGCCGACATTACCCTGAACACCATAGCTCGAGTCTCTATACACCACAAAGACTTGCTGTCCTGGTCACAGATGAGCCAGCGAGACACACACCAACAATTTGTCCTCTTTTTAACTCTTGTTATGTCTTCCATTATGTTGTGTGGATTGCAATATTTTATGTACAGCAGTGCTATTGCTGATAATTCAACCTTCACACTCTGATCTTACTGATGGAATGTAAAATCAGAGAAGATTGGCCACCAGACCGCGCATATATAGGTGTGAAACCTCCAACACTATATTAACCAGTGTTTCAGTTCCATTGTCCAACCCCTGTGTGTGTGGTAATTTTTTTTAATCAAGTCTTTCTATAAAATTTAATTCTGCTATCTACTGAGTGCTGAGGTATGGACAACCAATCAACCTGAATATAAAGTCCATACACATCTTAAATAAAAGACTGGTTATAAAACACTAACTAAACGACAGACAAGAACAACAATATATATATATATTTTAAAAAATACTATCCGTCAAAGCACCAAACAATAAATGGCAAGAGAAGCTTGTTTTAGATGAAACACTATATTAGCAGCAACAGGTTAGACATGTTAGCCATTCTAATACAGACACAATGCAACACAAACTAAGCCTTCTTAGTTTTCAATTCACTGCATATGAACAGTTAGTCCTTGAGGAAGCTTTAACTAGAGCTCAGAAACATGACATGGTTAGAGAGAGGGACAGACGTCCCATTAGGGACGGCTAACATGATGTTAAGAGATGCAAAATAAAGACGAAAAGGGCCAGCCAAACAAATGAAAAGGAACACCTATGGAGGGACAGAACAAAACAAATTCATAAGATTAAATTCAACAGACAGAAGGACTTCGATATTAAAAAAAGGTTTAACCAAATGAATTTCGTGCGGCATGAGATTAAAAACCATAGAGGTATAAGAAAGGCACATGCTTTAAAGAAAATTATATAAAATAAAACTGTTTTAGTCTTGCTCTAACTTTAGACATTAATGATCACTTATTCGTTACTACTTGAAAAAGGAAATAATACAACTCACACCCATGCATTTCACCTGGTGTTACATTTTATAGGCAGTAAGAAAGATTAGAAGATCTACAGTAACTGCTCAGTATGAACAAAAGCTCAGGAAGAAATGCAACCAAAAATGAAAATATGAACCTTGCGGCCACATTTGTCCCTGGAGCAAGGATGAGTGAATTAGTGCAGATTTACTGCTTGCATATCCACCTCAACTGACTAGAGAAAAGGGTTATTAGGGGTCAGTTCACCCAAAAATGAAAAAATTCTTTCATCAATTACTCACCCTCATGTCGTTCCAAACCTGTAAGACTTTCGGTCATCTTCGGAACACAAATGAAGATTTTTTTGATGAAATCTGAGAGATTTCTGTCCCTCCAGAGCTCCATACCTCTTGCGGAAATTTATCACAACGGATGTGTGCGTTGATCAGTGTTTACATATGAATAAAAACCCAAATTTAACCTGTTCATCATATAAAGCGATCAAGTCTCTTCAGAAAATTTGGACTAAACTGCTCAATTCTATTAGTTTTATGATTTCTTTATGAACTTTGAAGCGTCAGTTGTGTAGCTGCCTATGAAGGGACAGAAAGCTCTCAGATTTCATCAAAAATATCTTTGTGTGCCGAAGATGAACAAAGGTCTTACAGGTTTGAAACGACATGACGGCGAGTAATTAATGAAAATTATGGCAAGCTTTAAAATTTTCATTTTTGGGTGAACTAACCCTATAAGCATCATCACAACATGAGGACAAATGAAAATTATTCAGTCCAAAATCCAAAGGATGCCTTTATAAACATGTTTTTAATGTTTATGGCATGTTTTGAGAACAACCGTATCCATTTGCATATATAAACAGGAAACAAGGCTGCAAGACTCTGAACATTAAACTAGAAATGGAAATCATAAAGAATTTAATGATCCTTTGGGATCAGTAAATTTTTTAAATAAGTCTCTCATACTTACCCATGCATGCTGCATTTATTTGATCAAAAATAAGGTAAAAACAGTAATAATGTGAAATATTAGCTATTATTTAAAATAACTGTTTTCTATTTTAATATATTTTAAAATGTAATTTATTCCTGTGATGTCAAAGCTTAATTTTCAGCATCATTACTCCAGTCTTCAGTGTCACATGATCCTTCAGAAATCATTCTAATATGCTGATTTGATGCTCAAGAAACATTTCTTGTTATCAGTGTTGAAAAAAGTCATGCTGCTTAAATTTGTGAAAGTTGAAAGGAAAAAAAAAAATCAATTTAATGTGTCTTTGCTGAATAAACAATGTCTTAATTTAAAAAAAAATTAGTAAACAATTTTGTATTTTTTTTTTTTTTTTTTTTATGATTCCCATCTCTAGTTTTACTTTACATTAGTCTAAAGGTCAAGCATACAAGCAGGATTCAGCCGGCACTTTGCAAACAGGGTTAAGATACGGTTGATAAGATGGATCACAGGCTGAAGCAGAAAAGAGTGCAATATATGCGTCATATGCATCACTGATAGCAAATGCAAGATTCAAATGTTAATCAGTAGTAGTTGCTATAACAACATATGTTTGGGCCTTGATGAATTAAGTTATTCTGGCCGGTCTACTTTAGTTATGATAAATTCAGTGACTAAAACTTTAAAACAACAAAGCCATAAAATTTCCCAACATCCCTCTGTGGATATGCAACGTAAACCTGTCAGACCAACAGCAAGTAAAGATGTGTTAAGAAGCCAAGGTTAGAGATCGCCCTGCGAAGAGGGAAAGTGGGGGTATATAGAGCTGTACTCAGAGACCTGTTCAGAACTGTGCTGTAGAGTTTGGCCTTTACCGAGCGCACCAGCTCAGAGTTCAGGAGGTTGTGACAGATGCAAAAGGTACACCTGTTGCAGCTGCACATGCAGCGTAACTTGGCGTGGCTGCAGAAACACACACAGACAGGAAGAATCAGTATCACGTGACGAAGATCCAAGAGAGCCGGATCCTCCACTTGGGCTTGGACATGAAGTAGTGCAGGGAGGTAAGCACAGTTACATGTATTAAATGAAAAAAAAAAAAAAAAAAACTGTTCAATTGGTGGAGAAGAGAATTGTGGGAAAAACAGTCATCTATTGACAATTACGCGGAAGGAAAAAACAGGAAAAGAAAGAGGCTTGAAACATCATAATTCAAATGTATAAAAGGAAAGATTTATACAACTTTGCAAAACAAGCTCAAGCAAAAAGCTTGAATAGGGCTGCACGAGTAAGAGAAATAAAACTGAAATTGTGATATGACAATGCGATTATCAAATTGAATATGCAGTGCAAATATTTAGAGTTAAATTGCAGCCTGTTTCAAAGCGAAGCACACCACTTTCATTTACACGCATGAAGAGATTTTTTGTCCAAACTGTGCAGCCCTACCAAAAAAACAAAACAAAAAAAGCAAAACCTGGAGTTTTCATTTTTATTTTTAAAGAAAATGAAAAAAGACCATTAAAAAATGATTAAATGAATACTTTGAATATAATTTCTACAGTTCTTTCCTAAGAATCGATTACCAAAAACTAAAGTACTCTTTATTGTATAAACTGGACCATGAGCAGTAGGCGCTTTCACACACACAGCCTCTATCATAAAAAAATTTATTTTGTTTGTTTTTAAAATCAGTTATTTAAAACAAAGTTCTTGTACACAGCCTTAGGAAAGAACGTAACTACCATCACCACCAGATACTAGAGAACCTTTTTACCTGATATTATGCACTACAGTAAAAGACCCTGGAACAAATGATACTTGAATGTCTCCGAAACCTCACCACAGAAACATCAGCTTTCCAAGATGCTGCTAATATGACACTTATCTAACGGCTTTAAAAGCACAATGAGATAAAAACTAGACAGACAAACACAAAAGAGGCGAACAAGGAGAGCCAGAGGAGCCATTCACAATCTAACAGGAGCAGCAAACAGTAGGGCAGATTGGTCAGGTTAAAGAAGGGGCAACAGTATATACTCACGGATACATAGCCATGGTGGTGAGTTTGGTGTAGATGTCTTTGCTGGGTGCTTCGTCTGTGTTGCAGGTGAACAGCTGTGGCGGGTGAAGCTTGTGTTTCCGGCAGAAATCCAACGGAGACAGGCTGTAGTATTGACGTGCTTCATGCAGGTCTGACTTGGCAGCAATAATCACACAGGGTGTCTTGCTGTCCATATAGTGTTTCTGTGAAAAGACATCATGGTGTTAAAAATAAATCCTTAACCAATATAACAACATATATTTGGAGTTATTTCTGTGTTTTTATTCAGCTTAAAGCACAAGCAAAACCACATTTTGTTTCCCAAAATCTCATCCTGAGCGGTAGGAAAGAAGCTACACGAGTACACGCAGATGTCATTCTAGTGGAAAACGACCAATAGATTGTTGACCCTGCCCATCCATCTTTAACTTAAACAAAATTGACAAACAAGCAAAGCGAAAAGGTTTCAACATCGCAACTTGGAGAAACAAGGGTATTATTGGAGAATCAATGGGCAGTTTTTGCTTAGTAAACTTTTTTTGGATCCAAAATAAGACATTAAAATAATATATAAGTTGTTATCCTAAATCCATACATTACCATTCAAAAGTTTGTACGGAAGAGGATTAGGGCCAAGCAATAATAAAAAATTAAAACCATCTCGAGATTAAAGTTGTTAAATTTCGAGAAAAAAGTCGTTAAAGTTCGATAAAAAAGTCTAAATAAAATGTTGAGAATAAACTCATTAAAATTACGAGAAAAAAGTTGTTAAATTACGAGAACAAATTTGTTAAATTATGAGAAAAACATCGTAAAAATTACGAGAAAAAAGACGTTAAATTATGAGAACAAATTCGTAATTTGTTCTCGTAATTTAACGACTTTTTTCTCATAATTTAATGACTTTATTCTCAACATTTTATCTCGACTTTTTTCTCGAAATTTAATGATTTTTTTTCTCAACATTTTATCTTGACTTTTTTTCTCGAAATTTAAAGGTCCCGTTTTTCGTGTTTTTTTTGAAGCTTTGATTGTGTTTATAGTGTGCAATATAACATGTGTTCATGTTTCGCGTGTAAAAAAACACAGTATTTTTCACATAATTTACTTATCTGTATACCGCTGTTTCCACTGTCATAAAAACGGGCTGATGACTTCCTTGTTCTATGAAGTCCCTCCTTCAGAAATACGTAACGAGTTCTGATTGTGCCAGCGGTTCCTGTGTTGTGATTCGACAGCAGCTTAGCGAACCTTGCCCGGAAAGGTCACGCCTCTTACCATAACGTGGAGATGCACGCGCTCAGTGTTATTGTAAACATGTCTTTAATTTTACCCTATCAATTTGAGCCGGAATCAGACCCGGTGATTGGACTGCGGGATGAAAATAACAGCGTTTCGACGACATGGCGACAAACACACTCTACAAACGCAACTCTTGTCTATTCCTGTGGGCGGAGGTTAGTCAAAAAACTGTTTTAGTGACGTCATTAAAGAAGGAAGTAGAGGGATGTAGTCCAAACTGGCCGTTCGATGTAGGCGACTTCTGTTAAATAAAATATCTCGCTTGGTATTGAACTTTGAGCTTTAAAATTTTACAGATTTTATTTATACTCTAACAACAACATTACACACTAACTAAAGTTTGAAACATGGGATCATGAAGAACGGGACCTTTAACAACTTTAATCTTGAGATGGTTTTATTTTTTTATTATTGCATGGCCCTAATCCTCTTCCGTAAGTTTGTGATCAGTACAATTGTTTTTTTGTTTTTTAATTAATACTTTTATTCAACAAGGACATTTAATTGACCGAAAGTGACAGTAAAGACATTTATATTGTTAAAGATTTCGATTTCAAATAAATGCTGATTTTAAAATGTTAGGGTTAGCCATTTTTACATTGATATTAATAAGAAATTCGCCCTGACTAAAGATTTTTCTAGTCGACTATAAGTCATTCATTTAAGCCATTAGTTGACTAATTGCACATTTATATTAACGTAGTTTTTTGCTAAATGAATGCTAGACCATAATGAGTGTTTAATATAGCCTATTCCACGCTCAAGTGCACGCATAAAGCTTGTCACAAAGCCCCAGCAAAAGTGATGATTATGAATGTCCCGGGGAAAAAACTGTTTATTTATTAATAAACTAGTGTTTTCTGAGTCAATGGCAGCTGCTAAGATGACAATGCTGCCTCGCCATCACCACAGTATAGTGAATGCGCCTATAGAGAGGATTGCATTTCATACAGATTACATAAGCAAATAATATTTTTCGATTTGAATTGGTTCATTTAAAAAGTAGGCATTTCAAGCTTTCTATAGTAATATTTCTCATGTCTGTGAGGCAAGTAGCCTATACGTTGAGTTTCGGTTTATTTTTGTGACACGCTCCAGTTCAGGGAGACCAAGGCGGCAGAAAGCGCATCCTGTTTGTTTTCTTTATTTTACAGAGGCATAACAATTTCTTGTTATTGTGAGTTTACACAAAAGTAGACCCTTTATAGTTTTGAATGATGTATTACTCTGATGCATGACCAAAAATTATGGAGTATTTTAAAGGTGATAGAGAGGATTTTTTCGTCGACTGAGAATCCAAAGACTGTTACTGAGTTTTTGAAATGAGCGCATGCGCAAGAACAACCCCCCTCCTTCACAACACATTTCAAAGGAACGCCTCCCAAAACTCGTAAACACTCGTATTTGAACACGAGTGTTTACCACTGGCATTCGCTGTGTCGTGTTAGTGGATTCATTTTGTCGGACTCACCGCAGGTAACTCATAATCTGCAGTTGTTACTCCTGTCTCCTGACAAAAACATTGCATGCGGCGCCTGTGGAGTGTGGAAAGTTACTGGAGCGCGCAGCCGCGCTCGTCTCTCACAAGGAACGTCACGGCAGTGATTGACAAGCCAGAGGGCCAATCGTTTACGCGATGATCGCATAAACGATTGGCTGATGTTTTTAAGGCCCTACCTCATGCACAGATGATGTATATTAATATTATTACTTTCAGTGCACCTAATAAATAGTCTTTTATCAGTTAGTAAAGACAGTTTCAAGTAATATTGCAAAAATGTATAAAACAAAACATCCTCTTTAGCACCTTTAAGTTGTTTCCACTGTTCAGAAAAAATGCAAGTGATTGTGTTGACGCCTCCATGTCATGCAGTGATTCAAATACTTAAGCTTACACACTCTGCACAAACATTTGGACTTGCGCCTAATAATAGCGCACATTTATCTAGGTTAACATTAGAGTGAGCAGCCATGTAAAGTTGCTACCCACTTACATGTTTCAAATGATAAGCCATATTTGAGGGCGATGGATGACAGGCGAACATGATAGGTGATTTCCTGCCCGACATACTGTAATTACCAAAAGGACCTGCCGTTAACGATCTGTCCCTCATGGACTGCGTGACTTCGCCACAAGGTTTTTTTTTTCTGTGACTAACAGACTAATACAATTTTGGTTGGCTTTTTAGGGGGTCAGCCCTATAATAAATGTTTCTTGGGCAGCAAATCAGCATATTAGAATGATTTCTGAAGGATCATGTGACACTGAAGACTGGAGTGATGATGTTGAAAATGCAGCTTTGGCATCACAGGAAAGACACATTGGGTCTCATTCATGAAACCTTCGTAAATATACGAGTAAATATTTACTAATAAGTAAATTACTAACGAGTAAATGATTTGCGCGTAAAGAGACCTTCCCGAAAACTCTTCTCCTGATTCACAAATACTTCGTACTTGTCAGAAATGATAGTGAAATGTGTGTGTGTGTTAATGAATTCCAATCAGTCGTAAATGGGACGCGCGCGCACGCTCATTCTCAATTACCATAAATCCCGCCATTAAATCTGACAACTATATATGGGCATCATATTATGACACCAAACAAAGGATTTTGGCCATTTTATAGGAAACAATTTCCATAACAATTAAGGGGCCATTAGTTTGCCCAGCCCTATTGAAATCAGTTAATTATTTGATTAAAGTGCTCCGTTTGCAGATGCTATTACTGGCTCTCACAATAAAAGTAAAAAGAAAAAACGTATGTAATTACTATATATAATATTTTTTCAAAATGCTGTGTAAATATACCTTATTAAGGTGAATTAAAATGCAGCCTTATTAATGAGCAAAACGTTCGGATGTTAAACGCACTATTTACGCGTGGCTGGGAGCAGGTGTAGATTTCTTTCATACCAACTAACATTTGGAAAATATGAACATTTTAATGAATCCGAAAATTTACGCCAGAACCACTTTACACACGATTTACACAAAAATGCGTTCTGCTCATGTTTCATGAATGAGACCCAATTACATTTTAAAATATATTAAAATAGAAAACCGTTATTTTAAATTGTATTAATATTTCAAATATTACTGCTTTTACTGTATGTTGATCAAATAAATGCAGCCTTGGTGAGCAAAAAAACTTAATGAACCCAAACCTTTGAATGGTAGTGTAAATGACAATTACATTTATGTACTTTCATACCAAAGTGACTTTCAATTAAGTACATATGTTGCATAATCAGACAAGTAGTCGAGAGTATAAGCTACATAAACTTTAAATTTAATTTGACACTAATTCAATACATATTTCTAATGTTACTGAACAGATACAATCTACAGCTGGGATGCACATTTGCAAAAATTCAATTCATACCACCAAATTCAATGAAGTCTTGCCAGTAAACTTTTTAAAAAATAAGCTGACCTTGTAGACTTTAGCGCAGTACTCAAAGGAGCACGGGTTGCTGATGTCATACACCAGGCAAACAACATCACAAGCCAGATCAGCCTCAGACAGGAACTCAAAGTCCGGCAGCACCTCGTGCAGCTGAGAGAGAAAGAACCATTAATGAGCACTGGCCAGACATGAAGATGGCAATACATTAGTGTAAAAAGGAAAAGAACTTTGACTTACGAGAAGATATTTCTCTTGTCCATAAACATAAGTGGTGCTAATGGCATAGTAAGACTTGTGGTCTTCCCTTATTTTCTTCTGACGCTGAATATGAATATGAAGATGGAGAAAGTCAAAATCAGTCAAAGTCTAAATGCTGTATTCTCCTGTGGGGGCATTTGTACTCACCACAAGGTTCCTGCCCAGGAAACCCTGCAGAAAGCCACTTTTACCGCTGCCACGAGCTCCTAGAACATTGCAGCGGAAAACACTGCGCTGGGTCTGTTTCTTCTGCAGATCGATGCGCTTATTTCTGGTGACTGCACAAGGAAGGTAACATTAACGATTTATAAATCGGCCTTACTGATAAATGAACGAATGATGTTACATGCTAAAACACACTTACCTGTTATAGCGGCGGCCTGAGACTCCTGCTCTTGGATAATAGAGTAACCAAGATAACCCAGGTACTCCAAACATCGCTGCACATCTAGGTATGTTGTTAGCCTGAGATGGAGATAAATCATGTGTTCAATATTTGAATGAATGACTTCAGCAAAAATCAAAAGGTTCATTGTTTCCATCTTCAAGTACTGTGGGATGAGGACGGCACTCACGTCCACTGGGAAAGGTAGCCTTGGTAAGTGATCCAGCCCTGCTCATTGGTGCAGACTGTGTTGTTGACATCAGGACCCCAGGGCATGTAGGGAAAGACCTTGAACAAATCCTTCAGCTCATCTGGAGACAGAGCACAGTCTCGATCCTGACACACAAACATTTAGGATGAGGAAAAAAAAAAAAAATAGAGATTCATTCAATATGGCAAGTGTTCATCAACATTTTTTATTGTTTTTCTACATAACATATGCACCATATGTGTATCTTTAACTTTAGCATCACGTCTCACTAAATTTTCACTGTCTTATGCCAACTTTTAAAAATGCAAGAATGTGTGTGAATGGCCCCTAACATGTCATTCTTTCAGGCAGTGCTGTAAAATACACCTTTGTATTATGCAATTAAACAAATGGCCAGGTGGTTAATCATACAACAGGTTCGATCATCTTTATTCAAACTCCAGTTACATAGCTGCCCTTATCAAATGCAGCTGTTTGGAAAATTCAATGGCATTTTGCGTGCTCACCTTGTCATGCTTGTCAAAGACGCTCTGGAGGAAGAGGTAGGCGTTGTGGTTCAGCTCTGTGGTACAGTCTGGGGGTATTTTTAACCTAGAAAAATAATTGATGTCAGTAATTCAACTGACCGGATAAGAAAACATTTCTCATTTTATTTACAAAAACAGGGCAGTGCAACAGAGCTGCAAAAAATGTGATCCAACCAGAGATTATGAACTACATAATGTGATAACATGATTCATTTAAAGTTGAAGTTCTGGATTTGGGGTGGGACTCACAGTGGAAACAGATATTCTTGTGTCAGCTCCAGATCATCATCATAACCAAACCTCCTGAGCACAGTCCAAGTGGTCTCGTGCCTTCCCCTCTGAATGAAGAGTGTATGAAGGAACAGGAAACCTATAAAACAGAGAACACACATCAGACACAAACAGAACCTAATGAATGACAAAAATTTCATATAACATTTATATTTTTGTTGATTATAAATTATGATATGCTATAATTACATATACTATTATTAATAATTATAAATTATTATTTTTTAAACAAAAAAAAAAGACAATTACACTACCTAATATTATTATATATTAAACAATTATTTATATACTTAAAGTATATATAAGAATTTTTCATACACTTAAAATATATAATAAAAATCTATATCTATATAAATAGTATACAATATATAATAATTCTATAAATTAACAATAATATTCCATTCTTACACCATTTTTTGTTTTAAACAACATATCATCAATGGGGTGGCAAATAAAAAGCCGGTGGCATTTGAGTTTCTATTCAGCTCACCCTTCAGTGTGAGGCCGTTGTCTTTCACCCCGTCTGACATATTTTTCCGCACAACATTCTTCACGTCCTCCAGGGCTTGAGGTGCCAGGGGTATGTTAAAACAAGTTCTCTGCAAGGCAGGACCACCAATCATCAACAATGTTGCTTGAGAAAATCTGAGCACTTTCTTTCACTCTCATTAAGGTGCAGTTGGTGCAGCTGTGTGCGTAAACAACCTCTCCTGTCAATTGTCTGGCGAAGTATAAAAATGCCACAGCAATTTGAGCACAAAGTGCTGAAGAAAACTGCTCTCACCTGGAAGAAATTAAGCTCATTATCGTTCAGAATGCCATCGTTGTCAAGGTCTGATATTTTGAAAATGCGAGTAAGTGCTTTGATGCAAGATGGCTTCATCTGGAGAATAAACAGAAAGAAGCTCATTACTACAAAATATAACAGATCATTTGAATTTTTGATGTAGGCATCCAACCTGCTCATGTGCTCCTTTGTAACACAAAGGGGCCAGATTACTAGGTCCAACAGAAGTATTTTGAGGCGCTAAATCTCTTACCTCTTTCTCTTCTGGAGAGTACAAAGGTCCTGTTGGGTGCAGAACAGCCTTCTGGGCGTAGTAGAACAACTCTGAGATATTTTTCAGGTTTTTGGCTGAACACTAAGAAAGTAATAATTAAATGTATATTAAACCATGATGTGATATATATATAAATATAAATAAAAACATTTTTATTTCTATATTTCTTTTCTTCTTTTACTCTACTACTAATATATTAACAATTTTAATATATCAACGCTTATTAATAGTTATCTTTATAAGACAGGCCTCTTTAAAGGGTTAGTTCTCCCAAAAAATAAAGTTTCTGTCATTAATTACTCACCCTCATGTCGTTCCAAACCCGTAAGACCTTCGTTCATCTTCAGAACACAAATTAAAGATATTTTTGATGAAATCCGAGGGTTTCTGAAGCACATAGGCAGCAACGCCAATGCACCTTTTGAGGTCCAGAAATGTTAAAATAGTTAAAATAGTCCACGTGACTGCAGTGGTTCAACCTTAATGTTATGAAGTGATGAGAATACTTTTTTGTGTGCAAAAACAAAACAGAAATAGCGACTTTATTCAACAGTTTGAACTGCTGCCATACGCAGCTGACGTAGTGAAATCAGTGCAGGCTTCCATGTTTACGTCCCAACGCCAACTCATTTTATTGGCCGGCTCCTGCGTCAGCATCACACCCATTTGTCGTGCTGCTCATGTGTTCAGCTTCGGCCAATACTGAGCCACCGTTTGGACACAAACAAGGAAGCCTGCAGGAGTTCACTACAAATGACAACAGTTCAAATTGTTGAATAAAGTCGTTATTTTTAGTCGTTTTAGTCACACATTTTAGTCACCACATGTGTGAATTTAAAAAAAATTTCACATCGGGTCAAAAAATGGCTTCTTTCACAACAAACATGTTCACATAATGTCTAGTATTTGATGTGTATGTGAGAGTGTATTTGTAAATGCATGCTGAGGAATGAATGCAGGGTGTGATTATTTTAATGTTGTTTTGGGATAAATGTATTTTTAACTTGATTTGTTTACATCAGCCTGTCCAGGGACTGCAGGTGCAAATTAGCACAAGTGCTATAACCTGGTAAAATGCATCTCTCCTTTTTAAGGTTAATGTAGATTTTACACTGTAAATAAATAAATAAATAAATGAAATAAATGAAATGAAATGTTAGTTTTGTTTTTCACACAAAAAATATTCACGTCACTTCATAACATTAAGGTTGAACCACTGTAGTCACGTTGACTATTTTAACCCTGTTTTTACTACTTTTCTGGACCTCAAAATGTGCAATGGCGTTGCTGCCTATGTGTGGATCAGAAATCCTCGGATTTCATCAAAAATGTGTTAATTTGTGTTCTGAAGATGAATGAAGGTCTTACGGGTGTGGAACGACATGAGGGTGAGTAATTAATGACAGAAATTTCATTTTAGGGTGAACTAACCCTTTAACCTTTTCTACTCAAGAATCTATCAAATAATCATGAGCATGTGTTACAGTATTTATCAACCTTTTTAAAGGAACACTCCACTTTTTTTGAAAATAGGCTCATTTTCCAACTCCCCTAGAGTTAAACAGTTGAGTTTTACCGTTTTTGAATCCATTCAGCCTATCTCCGGTTCTGGCGATACCACTTTTAGCATAGCTTAGCATAGTTCATTGAATCTGATTAGACCGTTAGCATCTCGCTTAAAAATGACCAAAGAGTTTCGATATTTCTCCTATTTAAAACTTGACTCTTCTGTAGTTAAATCGTATACTAAGACCGACGGAAAATGAAAAGTTGTGATTTTCTAGGCTGATATGGCTAGGAACTATACTCTCATTCAGGCGTAAGAATCAAGGAACTTTGCTGCCGTACCATGGCTGCAGCAGGCGCAATGATATTACGCAGCGCCTCTCACAAACGTCTCCATGGTTACAAGGCACACTCCCTGTGCAAGCAGGGGCTCACAGGCACTGCGTAATATCATTGCGCCTGCTGCAGCCATGGTACGGCAGCAAAGTTCCTTGATTATTACGCCTGAATGAGAGTATAGTTCCTAGCCATATCAGCCTAGAAAATCACAACTTTTCATTTTCCGTCGGTCTTAGTACACGATTTAACTACAGAAGAGTCAAGTTTTAAATAGGAGAAATATCGAAACTCTTTGGTCATTTTTAAGCGAGATGCTAACGGTCTAATCAGATTCAATGAACTATGCTAAGCTATGCTAAAAGTGGTACCGCCAGAACCGGAGATCGGCTGAATGGATTCAAAAACGGTAAAACTCAACTGTTTAACTCTAGAGGAGTTGGAAAATGAGCCTATTTTCAAAAAAAGTGGAGTGTTCCTTTAATGTTAGTTAATACAAATATGACTGTTCAGTGTTAAAAATGGAACCTTATTGTAAAGTTTTACCAAATAATTATTACTGATGTACAGTCATATACTTGGAAATAGCGTTTGAAATTTACTTAACATATTTTAATGTGGGAGGGACAATGGCTTTGTTTGTTTTTTTAAGATCAAACAATAGACACCCTGTAATACTGGACTGATTTGATTTGCATTCACTGGACTCAGTGAGAGAGCTCCGTCTCTCCTTTCAGACTGAAACCAATGCCTCTAGTAAAGCAGGAATGAGTGACAGACACAAGACCCAAAGGGTGATGTCACTTTCCTCCATGGCACAAGTGCCCCTCTGCACACACTCAGTCTCACAGGGACTGGAGAGGCATGTTCAGCACGTCATCTCATACATTCAGACCAGAAGCACATATATTTCAGACTGAAAAAAGCATCTCTCACCTCCACGCAGGTCTCAATCTCAGAGTACTGGTTCATGATGGGCAGGATGGTCTCCATGCTGCTGTGCTCCACTAGGTCAGATTTATTCCCCACCAGGATCAATGGTACTCTGTGACAAGAAAAGCGGATTAAAAACATTTTACATCTTCAGACACAATACTTGAATCAAATACTTGTGGAATCAAACAGAATTCCAAACAAGTGTTTCATAGGGAGTACATGGATTATTATTATATTTTTTTATTGCCAATAGTCAGCAGCAGGACTATCTTCATGGGGAGAATTAAGTAAATAAGTCATAAAATTAATAAAAAAAACAAAAAAGAGAGAGTACATGGAAACATTGTTATTGTTTAATGATATTTGCTGTACTGACAATAACAGCTTGTCAAATAATTATTTACATGCAATTATTTAGCAGACGCTTATCTAATATTTGCATAATTATATTAAACAAATATAATTATTCAAAAATGCAGTGCATCTCGTTTTTACTGAACATGACATCTCAATACTGATTATTAATTATATTATATTGTTATATTATGTTAAATTATATTGTGTTACCTTTTATTATGTTATATAATCATTAAGGCACATCTTTCTGTAGCAGAGAGAACACAGACTATTCTTTTTAAAGGTGCCCTAGAACCAGTTTTTACAAGATGTAATATAAGTCTAAGGTGTCCCCTGAATGTGTCTGTGAAGTTTCAGCTCAAAATACCCCATAGATTTTTTTTTTTAATTGATTTTTTTAACTGCCTATTTTGGGGCATCATTAACTATGCACCGATTCAGGCTGCGGCCCCTTTAAATCCTCATGCTCCCTGCCCCCTGAGCTCTCGACTATAATACAGTGCATTTACAAAGTTCACACAGCTAATTATCCCTCAAATGGATCTTTACAAGATGTTCGTCATGTATGCTGCATGCATGCATCGGATCATGTGAGTATAGTATCTATTTGGATGTTTACATTTGATTCTGAGTGAATTTGAGGCTGTGCTCCATGGCTAACGGCTAATGCTACACTGTTGGAGAGATTTATAAGAATGAAGTTGTGTTTATGCATACAGACTGCAAGTGTTTAAAAATGAAAATAGCGACGGCTCTCTTGTCTCCGTGAATACAGTAAGAAACGATGGTAACTTTAACCACATTTAACAGTACATTAGCAACATGCTAATGAAACATTTAGAAAGACAATTTACAAATATCACTAAAAATATCATGTTATCATGGATCATGTCAGTTATTATCGCTCCATCTGCCATTTTTCGCTATTGTTCTTGCTTGCTTACCTAGTCTGATGATTCAGCTGTGCACATCCAGACGTTAATACTGCCTGCCCTTGTCTAATGCCTTGAACATGAGCTGGCATATGCAAATATTGGGGGCGTACATATTAATGATCCCGACTGTTACGTAACAGTCAGTGTTATGTTGAGATTCGCCTGTTCTTCGGAGGTCTTTTAAACAAATGAGATTTACACAAGAAGGAGATTCAACTATGCCAAGGTAAATTCAATTTTTGATTCTAGGGCACCTTTAAAAGCATATGAATTGATCAAAGCACATTTAAGAGACCCGGGGCCTCCAAGAACCTTGCAGAAAGACACTCACCTGCTGTCCTTATCTGTTCTTTCATTGATGAGGGGAATCCAATGACTTGTCACCTACAGGGAAGCCAATATAATGAGAAACAACAGAATCTTTCAGAAACAAACTATCAGAAGTTAAAAAGCAAGAAATGTATTTGACTTTGTAACTACAGAAAGGGGGAAAAAAAAAGGTGTTTAACATGCAAGGAAACAAGACTTACCTTTTCGATTGATTTCTTGTTGTTTACTGAATATACGATGCATATAACATTAGCCTGTGCCGAGAGGGAAAACGCAAGGGAGTTGAATAAAACAATACAATTAAAATAAATTGTGTAATCAAAGAGACTAAAACCAGCCCTACCTTTGATATCTCTTGGTAAAGCTGCTCATCTGACTGTTCTGCTTCTGTGGAATCAAAAAATAAAATATGAATGCAAAGAATAAAAGACCAGAGGATTAAGCTTGTCAGTAGAAGGTTGCATTTTGGTATTTACATAAGAACAGTGATGCAGGCTATATGAATCTCATCATTAGGGATTGACATTATTTTTTTTGCACACCAGCCACTGTGGCTAGTGATTTTCTAAAGTTACTAGCCACTCAGCATGTTCACTGGCCACAATTTTGACAACGACACCACAGGGAAGAACTGCCATATAGATATTTTTAAATAATACATACATTTTTCAAATGTAGTCTTTTAAAAAGGCATCTGAAATAACAAATTAATTGCAATGTAGTGTTCTCAAAAATATAGATTTGCTTCCAGTACTCATTTTCCACAGAATAGATACACAATACCAGCTGTGCTCTCTCTCTCGCTCTCTCATCTCTCTGACACCGAGTTGACACACAAACCCGCCTCCACTCACTTACTCGTTTCATTTGCTTTGGATGAATACTGTTGCGTTGTGTTCCTACCTGGGATAATAATTAATAATTTACTCATTCATGCAGATTTTGTGCTCACACCCAAAGTGTGTGCAAATAAAGCTGCCTCTCAGTACTAAACTGAGTTCTCTATTGTGCTTAAACAGTCAAATACACACAAAATAATGTCAAAATGCCGGTCTTGGCATGGGTATTCACGTACACAGTGAACAACAGTAAACAGTTGAGAAAGAAAACACCTGTGTAAGTATAATGGATCTGTGCATCAGGTCTTAAAGGTGCTACAGAGGATCTTTTCGTCGACTGAGAAACCAAAGACTGTTAGTGAGTTTTTGAAATGAGCGCATGCGTAAGAACAACCCCCCTCCTTCACAGCTCATTTCGAGGGAACGCCTCCCAAAACTCGTGCACGAGTATTGGAACACGAGTGTTTACCACCGGCATTCGCTGTGTCGTGTTAGTGGATTCATTATGTCGGACTCACCGCAGGTAACTCATAATCTGCAGTTGTTACTCCCGTCTCCTGACAAAAACATCGCATGCGGCACCTGTGGAGTGTGGAAAGTTACTGGAGCGCGCAGCCGCGCACGTCTCTCACAAGGAACGTCACGGCAGTGATTGACAAGCCAGAGGGCCAATCGTTTACGCGATGATCACGTAAACGATTGGCTGATGTTTTTAAGGCCCTACCTCGTGCACAGATGATGTATATTAATAATATTCCTTTCAGTGCACCTAATAAATAGTCTTTTATCAGTTAGTAAAGACAGTTTCAAGTAATATTGCAAAAATGTATAAAACAAAACATCCTCTGTACCACCTTTAAGTGACGGCAGCCTAATATACCTGCTGCCTAATATATTAAGAGATAATATTAAAAATAGTGCCGTCAGCTTTGGTGTGCATAAATGTATGAATTATATCGACTCCTTATATTATTTGGTGTCCTTTTGGAGTCTCCAAGGGTCCTTGAAAAAAGCTTGCAGAAAATACAGTTTTGTATTGTGATTGTTTTGTATTTGTATTGTAACTTTGCTGGATATAGCAAATGACAAAATGAATGTTTAACTAGATAAATGGCATATGCTTAATTTGGCAATAAGTGTGCAATTAACCGTGATTAACAACAAAAGTGTGATTTAAAAATTTATTGACAGCACTAATAAAATTCAACCCGCCAAAATGGTTGTTACATGCCACTGCTGAAATCCACCCACATTTGGCGGGGTTGGCAGGTGTTAATGTCAATCTCTGCTCATAATACAGAGAATACAGAGATAAGTGATCATGCATCATTACCTGAGTAGTCCACTATATGAGTAGGAACTCTCTCAGGTGTGACATCAGCAGGAATAGTGATCTCTTCAGCTCTAAGAGGAACCTTCAATGAGATGCACAATACAAGTCTGAGAAACACAACACTAATGCAATGCATTTAGGCAAGTATAAAATATAAAGTCCCTTTGACTGTATGAGTTAGTTTAATGAGTACCTCATCAGGGAATTCCTCACTGACAAGTGACATGATCAGGGAGGTCTTCCCCACTTTGGCTGTGAAGAAAAGAATTTCAAAGTCACCGCTGCGTTCCAGATCTATTCATAGCACTGAATGATTTCCAAAAACATGCCTTCCCATATACAGGGGCAGTTGACATAATATTAAAGCTGAATTGTTCCATTTCAATATTTCATTATCAATCATGCAGCTTTTATTGCCTCATACTGCAAGACCACTTTCAAAAATTCATGTCACACCATAGGACCATTTAAAAGGAGAAAACTTTTATAAACATTTATGTAAATTGCATCCTAAAATCTTAATGTTGAAAAACAAAAAAAGCCTGATTAGTGTTATTTTAGCATCATTGAGATACTTTTACATTTTTATTAACTTTTTTCTATTTTCATTTTAGTCCAAGTATTCTTAGTTAACATTTTATTTTATTTCAAGTGACATTTTTATTGCTTTAACTATAATAAACCTGGTTCTGATATTTCCAAAAAAAAATACAAATGCACCGACACTGTGATCAGTATGGTATGTTCTCAAAGTGTATCTGAATATTAACACTTGTAAGATACTGAAATGTCAAAATATCAACTACGAATGAAGATGTCTGAACTGAACTCTGAAGCTTAATATTTGCCATTGGTAAGCACTACGTTTACATGGACACGTACTATTTTGGCTGACCCATCTAAACTTTGGCAGCTCCTGAAGTCTAGAGGCCCATAAGAGTTGCTCCTAAAATTGCTATAAATAACTCTGATAAACAAGGGTGAAACTAAGTAAAATCCACAACAAAACATTATTGATGGGAGAGTCATCATGTGTGTTAGGGTTTGCTGATCTGGTCAATTATGATCATTAAAAAAAATTCAACTCTTTCAGTTATTTTACTTCCATTGTACATCCATGTAGATTAATATAACGAGTTGGATGACAGTAACAGTTTAGACAACATTTAAAAACATTGTACAGAGCTTTTATTTATGGGTGTCATTCGGTCACTTGTCAATGTATTGTCCCATATCTGGCTTAATAAAATGTTTGTAAAAATGATAAATTATAGAATAGGAAGAGCTTATTCTGTAAATAATAATAATAATAATAATAATAATAATAATAATAATAATAAACAGCAGCGCGTTTTGACTAATTAAAGATTTGCGAGTGATTTCAGCAACTGCGGCCAATTGACACTTACATAATAAAGCAGGAAAACATTGAATCAATTCACTTACGTTCTCCGACTAGTAATATCCTCACGTCCTTTCTCATCGTTGCAACTTTAACGTGATCAAAATAAAAAACGAGCAAGCCCTTTGTCGCAGATCATTGATCCTGCTGCTATATGTAACAGCGCAGGCCTCTGTAGGGCAACACGGACGGACCAACTTCTGTCTCAGTCTGTGTGAAACTTATGTTCGCTCCAGTTTAACACATAGAGGACATTCATGCCATTGAGAAAAAGCGTTTCCGCGGATATGAAGGCACTGCTTGCTTTCTTCAGATTCACTTCATGACATTTCTGGGTTCACATTTCAAGCTCACGCCAGAGGCGGCTGACCTCCAATAACCGGTAACTACGGAACGCAGCTACGGACAAACGCGGATTTCCTTGCGCTGACATTTTCTGTTTACCATTCGCAGTTATAATGTTATACCGCCTCCGGTAGGACTGGAGAGGAAAAGCGTATCACCTTTCCCCAGCTGAAAGAAAAACAACCTTCGAGACTGGCCAAGCTAAAAAATATTCATTAGCTAGTCTAGAATGATGGCCTCTGTGAAACTGCTATAACTTCACAATAAATAATAGACACATTATACATGATATTTTAAATATGATATAATTGATATAAATAAATACATTTCAAACAACGTCAAAATAATTCAGCTTTGTTGACTATAAATCAGAAAACAAAAACTGTGCAAATGTTAGTTTAATGAAAACTAGGTGTTCTACATTAATCATTTTCATCACACACTCCATGTCACTTGCATTTGTCCATTTCTGTACAGCCATAATTCCTTATATTTAGCTTCTGTTTTTGTGTCTCAGCTCACTGTCACATGCGAGTCTAATTCAGTTCTCTCTCAAAGGCCTAAGATGAGATTCACTTCCTGGTCAAGGCTCAGAATGTCTCTGTGTTGAGTCAAGATCTTATCCATCTTCATATCCTTTCTGCTCCTCAGAGAACTCAACCAGTTGGTCCATCTTCATCTGACCTACTTCAATCCTCTCACATCCCAAAATGCACCAAGTGGGATTTTTTTTTTTTTTTTTTTTTTTTAATTGCTAGAAACAATGCCCCAGAAGTGACATTCTTCCAAGGTTCCCTTTGTGTAAATAATTTCTGGGACTCAAATGTTAACCTTTGATTCACCCAGAATATCTGTTTTCATTTTAAGATTTAGTGACATTTAGTCCACGTGTCCAGAGTGTTGTTCTCCGAGCTTATTATCCCATCGCGTTCACCTCCGTCTACGGATATTGGCTTCGGCTGAAAAAGAAGAAGTGTTATTTTTACCAGCTCAGTTATATTGAATTGGAACATCTAATATAGAGTGGTATAATCTTACTGGTGTAATCTTGTGGCATCATAGGTTTCGAGATGACTGTTTTCAAGGCCTCCACCCATTCTCTTTGATCGCGCTCCTGCTCGCACATGAAGACGAACTGCCGATCCGGCGTCTCCACAATTACCCCACACTTCCATTTGTTGCCTCTTGTCCCTTTAGGGACACACTCTCTAACTGAATACCCATGATTCTCTGAGCCGATAAAAACAACCCCAAGCTCAATGGCATCCTTTAGGATAATAAAAACAACATTCACAATATTAAAACCAAAAGTGCATGTAGTACTACTACATCCTTTCAAATTTATTCAACTGTTATCATGTGTTTCAAGTTTAGATTTTTGCTGAACTGAAAAACAGCCAACACTGACTCTGTAGGAAAGGAAAAAAGCAATGCAATATATACCAGCTGTGTTTTAAAATAGAGCAGTTTTCTGTCCAGGGAATCCAAGATAAACCATCTTTTCTTGAATGGCTCTCGCTGCTGTTCAACATAAACAAACACAGTCAGAGATGTTTGTTTTAAAGTCAAATCACTTTTAAGGTTAAAAGTTCAAAATATATTCATCACATGCTCAACGTAAGTGGTAGGAATATTTTCTCCAACAAGCTACCATATTTTCCATCAGACAGCGGGACAATAAAACACAATTCAGCTACAAAATACACATACACAAAACTATACAAATGTTAAAATATGTACACAGTAGCTTGACATGTAGTGGTGTTTTGGTTTTTGCGAGTGTGTAAAGAGGTGTTTAAAGAGTGTTTTACAAGAATAGCATGATTTATCCTTAAATGTTTGTGCAATTTAAGACAACTGCAAATACCTTGCTATACAGGAAAGTCTAGATTTCTTAATATGAAAAAAAAACCTTACCAGAGGGCCAGTTTTCTCCATGTAACCCTCTTTCAGATAGTTTCTGGTTATCCATGGTATTAGCTTAAGACAAAAAAAATGGTAAAAGTTTTTTACAATCAAGTTAATAATAAATAAAGTATTAACCATAAACACAGATGGAAAAGAGCTGGTTAAACCCAGGGTCATGGGGTGTTTCAGATCATCAGACACCCTCACTCGGCCGACCCAGCCGGGGGTAATCAGTCCCCGGTGGTGCGCTCCACCATGGCGCACCCTTCTTAGGCCCTGTCCCAAATGGCACCCTAAACACTCGCAGTCTCCCTACGTAACGCTGCTTTGGCTGTCGGGAAGGAGTCTGCTGCGGAGCTTGCTTCAGTGAGGACTCGGCAAAAGTGCGTATCAAGGGCACATATTGACCGCAAAGGTGGCACCTTTCTGAAACCTAATATAACAAATGGGACACTCTACGGTCTCATGGACTTAACGGATATGCACATATGGCAGCCACTGTAGGTCCACAAGTGCATATGAAGTGTGCCATTTGGGACAGGGCCTTAATCCACAGCCACCTCAATGCTTTTTCTGCAGCTTCGATTATGTTCTTGTTCTTGGCTCTCCTTTCCCGCAACCCTCTGATGCCAAGGAGACTGAATGCCTGATGTAATGACTGCCCTGCAAAGCCCCTGCAGCCAACCTCAACTCCAACCATGTCTCCTACATTCCTTTACCAGCTTGAGATATTTTTCCCTTTTACGCTCATGGGCCTCCACTGGTCTTTCCAGAGGACAGTGAGTTGCAACATGACCTTAGAACAATCAGATGTTAAGACCAAATCTGGCCTCTATGTTGTCCTACGTGTTTCGGAGACTTCAACTGCCAGTCTTGAGATGAGGCTAGCAGCCCAGTTAAGGCCCCTTGGCTTCACCTGAGCTCTTTCTCCCTCCCTGACAAAGGCGATGTTGTGCCATGTTGGAGGCTGATGGTTACTCTGCTGGATTCCAATGCAGATGGTATCGGCTACTGCTTTCATCACATGGTCATTCATGGCACTGGTTATATTTAGATTAAATTTCAATCATGTTTATAGTGTATTCACCAATAAGCCACACATGGAAACTATTTTGTGTAATGGTAACACAAAAACGTTGAATATGTAGCACAAATATCATTGAATCAAATGAAGTTTGCATCTACAGTGATTTTAGTGATGATGCACCATTCATAGAACAATTTGTTCCTCAACTAGACTAGAGAACTATTGAAATATATTACACATAGAGCAGTCTGCAACTAAAATAAATGTGTTCCTTGTTCCTAGGGATGTAGCAGCTCACAAAAAAACAAAACCACATTTCTGTGTCCTGGTAACATTGTTGTGGTGTAGGGTGTTCATCTGATGATTTTTCATGTTGTGAAATGGAGAGAAGGCAGGTCTGCAACGGTTGATGCAACTGTTTTAGGAAGTAAAATCTCTTGGAAAAGGGGAAACTTACAGAACTTCCTTTTTATGTGGCAATGTTAGCGCAGCTACAACATGAGATGGATCTACACGTTTTTGAGAAATTCAAAAGCTATGTAAAGCAAATTAAAGCACGGAGGAGACACAGAGTACTTTAGTAAGTCAAAAACAAGCATACAAAATGTACTTACTTCTCTATCACTAGCTGTAGGAAAGGCTGTTTTCAGGTAGACGAGGCGAATAGCTCTAATGGCATTAAACCAATTGACAATCTCCTAAAGTAGTGAAATTACAGAGAAGATACACTTTAAGCTGCATTTGAAATTTGAGGTGCACTACAGTTGCAAAATTCTTGGGAATAAAAAGGAAAGGAAAATAGGAAAAAAGCCAGGAAAAATAGGTTTACCTGCCCATTTTTATGGTAAACAAAAAGGTTTCGGGTGTGATCATCCACACAGTAGGTGATCTGAAGGCCGTGAACATGTCCTATCTTCTCAGGCTGGAAGGTTGCATTCAGGTCCTTCACAGAGATAATAGCCTTTGGCCCCTTAGATTCCTGACCAACACAGATATTATTTCATAAATAGCTACAACTCATTTGGGTACATGATGCTTTATTTGATTCTTTTCCTTTTCAATCAAAGGCAAATATTTTAAAATACAGCTAGAATTGTGATAAAAAGATATTGGATGATTAATGCTTACTGCTAGCTTTGAATGTCTTTTAAAGTCATAAAGTTATTCTCAATCTGTGCTGTGTTTTACAACAAATGCCTTCAATAAAAAATAAAAAAATCATTTCTAAATGGCGCGCAAACTTCATTGCTCAATAAAAAGTCTTTTCTCACATCCTCCTTGTAGTATTTGAGGGTAAAATCGCACACTGAAAGAACAAACTTCCTCTCGAGAAACTGTCCATTATCCTTTCCTTTTTTCCACAGCATGCCCTCATAGACACCTAGAGCCAGGCAAAACAATTTTGTTCAAAGATTAATGTTATTTATTGTTAATCTTAAATAAACAGTAAACAAACTAAGATTCAAACCGAATTCATTGTGTAATGTTAGAATGATGTACAAATCCTGAATCCTGTCATTTTTAGGATTCAAGTGTGGGTTGCTGCTAAATCAATCTGAGCTGATTTTCTTCAATAATACACTCTTTTTACACTATATTTACTTACATTATAATGATTTAAAGTACAAAGTTTAAATGATAACATCTGGGAACTGAAATAGATTACCTGCTGTGTAAGGCCTTACTGCATTTTTCTCTGCAAACTCCATTCTTTCGTATTTGGCTCGAATCCATTGTTCTCTAAGGACCCTATACAGTGTACATATAATGCATTTTGTTGAGCTACATGCTGGAGTTAATTGATGTATAAATGCCATATATACAGTACTGTGCAAAAGTCTTAGGCACGTCAGTATTTTCACCCCCCAAAAAAGGTTTTAAGCCAGTTATTTATATCTTTTGCTTTAGTGTGTCAATAGGAAATATCCATTCACATTTCCAAACATTCATTTTGCCATTAATTGTAATAATCCAGTGAGAATTTTGAATACGCAAGGAGTCTGACAACAGCCGGTGCTCCACACAAATCCGTCTGTGATTACATGAAGAAACAGATGAAACTGAGACAAACTAAGTCTAGGAGAACTGTGGCCGTGTCTCTAAGATGCTTGAAGAAACCTGCCTGCAAAGACACAGTACTGTGAAGAGATTTAGGCACTTGTGTAAAAATTTTGTAAACTGTTATAATAGATTTTATTTAGCAATTAACTTATATTAACTAAATCAAAACAATATTTTGTGTGACCACCCTTTGCATTTAAAACAGCTCTTGTCCAGGTACACTTAGGCATCATTTTTCAGGTAGCTTCGGAGGCAGGTTTCTTAAAATCTCTTGGAGACACGGCCACAGTTCTTCTGGATTTAGTTTGTCTCAGTTTCATCTGTTTCTTCATGTAATCACAGACGGATTTGATGATGGTGAGATCAGATCACTGTGTGGAGCACCGGCTGTTAGCAGTCTTATTGTGTATTCAAAAATCTCACTGGATTATTACAATTAATGGCAAAATGAATGTTTGGAAATGTGAACGGATATTTCCTATTGACACACTACAGCAAAAGATATAAATAACTGGCTTAAAACCTTTTTTGGGGGGTGAAAACACTGACGTGCCTAAGACTTTTGCACAGTACTATATATATTACAGTCTATAGTACACTTACAATACTATTTTATAATAACAAAGTAGATTATATTATTTTAGTTGAATATGAGCATATATTCAACTAATACATGTGCAATGAGGCATATTAAGAATCGAGAACACAACTGACAGAATCAAAAGAATGGACATCTATAGCCTTTTCGTGGAATCAGTAGTTCCTCTTACTGTGATTAACAATAGTACACAGCATTATTTCTTGCCAGTAAGATGTTCGCTTATTCAGCCCTCTTTTTTTTTTACTTCCCAAATCAGAGGTCTGTTCCATTATGATTCAAAACGTAGTGTTTCAGTTGTAAATGAATGTATGCGTTTAGTTTGACTTTTCAGTCAGTAGAAGAGCCTGGACTACTCACTCGCAATCCTTTGGTTGGGGCTGATAATAAAAGACAGGGACACATTTCTCATAGAAGTTTTTAGCAGGACGGTTTCCATTGGACTTCATGAACTTCTCATCCGAAGATGCATTGAAAAGAAACACAATGGTGTTAGGGTTCACATTCATTCATGGCTTAATTTAACCACTAGATTCTGAAACGTAAAACAGTGACTATGGAAAAAGTAACATGTACACTCTAAAAATGCTGGGTTAAATATGGACAAACACAGGGAATGGGTTGTTTTCACCCAGCCATTTTTTTCAACCAATTTTGGATATATATATTTTAGCCAGCAATGTAGTAAAAGGCATGTTTTTGCTCACCCCCAAATAGGGGCAAATTTGTGTGGTATTTTAAGCTGAAACTTGACCAGACCAGATACTTATATTACATCTTGTGAAAGAGGGCATAATAGGTGCCTTTTAACCCAACCTGCTGGGTTTGTCCATATTTAACCCAGCTTGGGTTGTTACTAACCCAGCATTTTTGTAATTGAGTGTAATAATCAATATCGTATCATTCAAACTTTTAGTTGACAATCTCATTTTTACCTGCACAAGCTCATCATCCCAGAAGTCTAAGCGTATTGACTTGATACGACTTATTGCAGGAAGATTGCGATGAGTTCCAGAACAGTTAAGACACACAAATATTCCCAGTGTATAAGAAGCCCAGTCTGGATCTTCAAATGATAGCAAAGTGAGCAAGTTAGTGAGTCAAACAATCAATAAATAACTCAGTAAAGTTCCCATGTTCATGGAAAACATGAAATGTCAAACAATTTTAAAATTGTGATTTCCATTTGAAGGTAATGTCTATACAGTAAAAAGTAATACGCTATATCTACATAAAATTTTGGCAACAGATTACAAGCAATATTACTAATTAAATTCAACAAATAGAATTGAGTTCGAATTAATCCTGAAATGTCTACCATTTAGTAAAATTTAAGTCAAATCTAAACAAAAATATCTGAATAGACAACATTGAAGACACCTGATGATAAGCAGAATCACTGAAGTAAAGAGAAACACAAGAATTAACAGAGCTTTAGATATTGATTTTATTGAAAATGTTTGACACAGTGTTTCACTTATTTCATTGTTAATTTTCACATTTTAAATGGTTGACTTTTAAGGAATTAATTTGATTAATTCTAACTCAATTCTTATATGTTGAATTTAATTAATAATATTGCTTGTAATCTGTTGCTACAATTTTATTGAGTAGATAGAGCGTATTACTTTTTACAGTGGTGTTTTTCTTATTCAAAAATCATGACTAAATATTATGGAAGTCACAAAAAGGCATGGAAATTCGTGTTTTTTTTGTGTGGGAACCACTCCCTTAAAATTCAAAAGAAATGTCATCTAAATACAACTGTGTTTGTTTGTTTGTTTGTTTGATAGAAGCCATAGTTACTGATCGAACAATGACAATGAGCTGTTCACTACCTACAGATCTATAACTTTAAAATAGCCCACGAACAGTGTCAAAGAATTGTCAGAGAACTTTCTAACAGTTACTCGCATTCCCAATAAAAGTACACAAATAACTGCTGGCTGTGAGTGAATGCAGTTTAAGCGGTGTTGACAATAGCTGTTAGTTACTGTACTTACCTGCAGCTCCACAGTCAGCACAGCAGCTATTCTCTGGCAGCTTCACCAACTCTAGAAGTGTCTTCTTGTTCTTTTCCCGATTTGCCATAGGCGAAATGCTTTTAAAAACATATAGGTAATACTTTTACCTCTCTTATGTTTTTTAAGCGTAGTTTATCCCGGAGGATGCCGTTTTGCGATGTTATTTCACCTCATTCAGCCACCTAAACTTGCTGCGCTCCAGTCGCGTCAGTTTCGAAACTCGTGTGCGCTTCGCCGCGCAAAACACTGCGGTCACAGCCACTGGACTCACAAGCGAGGTCTTCCGCAAGCATTCAATTACTATAAAACCCCATGTTCACTTCCTGGAGAAAACAACCCACTCTGAGGTGCTATGTGCTCTATTTATAATAAATATGAGCGGATGATTAGACAATAATAAAACTAAGCTGTAAACTGTGGCTCATTGTGGACAAGGAGTTTTCGTGCTTAAAATATCACATTAAAATATTACATTTGTACCAAACAAAACATATGAGAATGATTATAAAGACTGATTATAATTAGGCGAGATCAACAGCTGCAATATTCATGCAAGCTAGTAAATTTACTCCAGTCACACACTGAAACTACAAACAAAACAAAAATGTTGCATTTACAGGTTTAACAGGTATACAGTTATCTTCCTGGATTCAAGTGGAAACCATCCCATTTAGGAGATGTGAAAGTGAAAAGTGTGCTTTATGTCTCAGTTTCACGAAAAACAAGGAAAGGTTTATCGTCCCACGATGAAATATGAAATATGGTGTTGGGGGGGGGGGAAATCATACACAACCTGTACACAAATTCCAATAGCACCATCATGTTTACATCTCGCAATTTACATACATTTTTTTGAAAAAAACATGTTTGCTGGCAAATAGCAAATCCACATTTATTACTTGATAAAAGATTTTGGAAGATGCAAAGTACAAAACATAAATGATCTTCATAAAGGGCGACAGCAAATTTAAAACAGTACAAATACGTGAGGTCCACAACAACATAAAACCACACTCCTTCTGAGTATATATTACTGTACAAATGCATATTTACCAGCAGCCCTTAAGCGGCTGCCTAAAGATGCGTGTAATTTAAGGAAACTCGGAAGCAAGGAACTCCACTGTGCTTTTAGGAAGAGTGACGTGTATACCATCCAAATAGTGCAAGAACCTGTAAAGAAAAGAAAAAAAAAAGTGAATGAGATCATTCCACAAAACAAATGTTGAAAAAAATGTAAAAGACTCATATTGGCATGAATAAGAGTAATAAAAAGAGAAACTAAACACTATGTTAAATTGTCATATTCAAGCTTTGCAAAAGCCACATCCTGTCCCTCTACTGCATTTAGGTTTTTTTTAGTCACCTATGCACTATGACCAAGTTAACACTTCTTTGACAGCTCAACAAAAAAACAAATGCATCGGATACTGAACGCACAGTACACAAAGTGTTTATGTGCACTGTGGTTATTGTGTTAGGCCATCAAATATAGTGTTTAACCTTTATAAGACTTTTGTTTTTGACATTGTGACTCATGTAAAGGGTGTAATCTTAACTTTTGAAATGTGCTCACTGTATAAAGGGTATTTCCCTTGTCACTGTTCAACTAAGTGTGGTATCTGAATATCTGGAAATGATCTCACATTGGGAGCATAACAAAAGGGTGTGTCATGCATTAGAGACATTTCAGGATTTCCAGGTGGTCAAGAGTGTACAC
Organism: Megalobrama amblycephala; assembly: GCF_018812025.1. Lineage (NCBI taxonomy): Eukaryota > Metazoa > Chordata > Actinopteri > Cypriniformes > Xenocyprididae > Megalobrama > Megalobrama amblycephala. Next base: position 55,376,833 of record NC_063044.1, on the reverse strand, counting down.
CAGACTATTTTAAATCAAAAGATTTCTCTCTTACTTGCCACAGGGTTCCCATACCTCTTAAATGATCAATTTCCATGACTTTTTAGTGCTTGGAAAATATTTGATATAATAAATCAGTAATATGCTAAATGAAAAAATAAAATGAATGAAAAAAAAAAAGTCATTTTGTAACCACTAATGACATGAGTGCACTGCAGATAATCAATAAATGTATGTAATAACCCTCACCTGCGTTTGATCTTTCCCTGCTCCTTCAGTCTCTCTGACCTACAGATAGTGCGTAGAGAGGGGAGGTAGTCCAGAGCCACTGCTGCCCGGTTTCCCAGCATACCAGCTGACATGGTGGAGAGCACCGACTTAATCACCTCGCTTCTCTTCTCCATCACCCTGTTACAAAACAAAATGAACACAATCTTACAGTATGTTGTGCATAAACTGCCTCACAGGGCAAAGAGAGGTTTGAATATTATATTGAATATTTGTGTTATATTCACAATGATTTAGATTTTTTTGGTTTTCTAATAGTGTTGTCAAAAGTACTGACTGCGATACCTTTTGGTACTGAAATTTTTAAAATGTGACGCTTTGAGCACCGTTGAGCAGATTCGTAAATGCCTCTGATCGGAAAAAAAACTATAGCGAGGCTGAATTCTCACCTTGGTTCACAAGGTGTGACTTGAGCAAGGCTAAAGCCATCTCTGTGTGGAGCCACAGGAAGGGTGAGCTCCTCCTCTGCCTCTCTTCTGATCTCCTCCTCCAGTTGCTGTGCTCTGTCCCAGGCCTCAGAGACAACAGCCTTGCACTTCTTAAAACTCAAATGCCCCAATGCAGCAGACATTTCATCAACACCAACACCCTTTACCCGGCTGACGCACTCTAACCGAATGTCATCGGTCATCCCACTCTTGACCTTTGCACCGGTCCAGCCAAAGTCCTGCAGTCTGCAGGAACCCTCTGCCTGTAAAGGCTGGTAGTGCAATGATGAGTCCAGGAAGGACATGTGGTCCATATACTCTGCTAAACTGCTTAGGCACTGTGTCACTGGCTTGCTCTTCTTTCTTTCGGCTTCAGATAACACAATGTGCCTCAGTTTTATTGGCACAGCTTCAGGCACATTCACCGATAGATTGGCTGCTTCCGCATTACTGCTTTGAGCAGGATCTCTGCTGGTTTTTGGCAGTGAGAGGAAGTCATCCTCCGACTCTGAATCAGACTGGAAAACATCTTTATTGCTCATACCCAACTTCTTGCGCCCCCTCATTCTGGAGGAGACCTTAAGGGGACTACTGTCATTAGAGAGCTCTTCCAAAACTTCTATCCTCACAGTCTGAGGTACTTCTTTCTCAGGTTGAGACTGTGGGTTTGGTGCTGACTGTGATTTGAGGGTGGACTGCGGTAAAGCGCGAGTTGGCAGAGGAAGCAGATTCTCCATATTGGAGTACAGAAGATCCACTCCCATTCTGTGGACCTTTGAGAGAAGATCCCAGCACTTAATGCTCTCTGGTATTGAAGACTCGTGCTGTAAAATAAGATCAGTTTGATCAGAAACAAATTCTGGAAATTAACATTTAAACATATTTTTGGTGTATAAATAAATAAATACCAATGATCCACAATATATTGTCACTATATCTATTATTGGCCAATACACTTTTTTTTATTTTTAAATTATCAGTATTGATATTGGATATTTTAAGGGTTAGTTCACCCAAAAATGATAATTCCAGAAAGGTACTAAAGACATCAGTAAAACAGTCGACATGACTGCAGTAGTTCAACCTTAATGTTATGAAGCAACGAGAATACATTTTGTGCGCAAAAACAAAACAAAAATAACGATTTTATTCAACAATCTCTTCTCTTCCCTGTCATTATCTTTACGTCCGGATGCTGGCTCAGTATTGGCCAAAGCTGATCATGTAAGCAGCATGATGCATGCGTGCGATGCTGACACAGGAGCCAGCCAATAATGAGTCGGCGTTCTGACGTAGAACCTGGAACTGCTGGACATAAACAACGTATGAGAATAACACAGAAGAGAAGATGTTGTTGAATAAAGTTGTTATTTTTGTATTGTTTTTGCACACAAAGTCGCTTCATAAAATTAAGTCACGGCGACCGTTTTAACGATGTCTTTAGTACCTTTCTGGACCTTGAAAGTGGTGATTAGAATTTAAGATACTGTATATTAGGGGTGTAACGGTACACAGAAATCACGGTTTGGTTTTGGGGGTCAAATGGTCACACTTTAGTTTAGGGTCCAATTCTCCCTATTAACTATGACTTTTGCCTCAATAAACTCCTAATTACTGCTTATTAATAGTAAGGTAGTTGTTAAGTTTAGGTATAGGGTAGGATTAAGGGATGTAGAATATGGTCATGCAGAATAAGGCATTAATATGTGCTTTATAAGTACTAATAAACAGCCAATATCCTAGTAATATGCATGTTAATAAGCAACTAGTTAATAGTGAGAATTGGACCCTAAACTAAAGTGCTACCGGACAAAGGAACAAATCAAATTATTTTTATTTGATTTATTAACAGACAGTAGTGCAAATTAAAGTTTGCTCCACCTAGTGGCATTTAGTCCCCTAGTTGGTACAGTTCAGCCTCCTGTGGTCTATTAAGCACTAAGCAGTAAACAGAATGCACTCTTTCATAGATTATTTTGCAGGGATGATAAAAAAAATTAAACAAAAAGGTAATTATTTGTAATCAGCTACAAAACTGAAAAGCATCTTGCTATAAAATAATGAAAAAGGAAAGTTACAGTTTGCTCCACTTCCATTGTGTGAGATATTATATATATATATATATATATATATATATATATATATATATATATATATATATATATATATATATATATATATATATATATATATATATGACAATTTTAATATCATTGTATTCTTAATTTGAAACTTTCACAAATTCAATACTCACCGTTAGCAGCAAATCTGCAATATTTTTTGTTTCCATATTGCGGATCCCCAGCAAAGTCTCTGTGCATGCAGTGTGACAAGGAGGTAGTTTATCCTCATTTACACCCTGAGCTTTGATAGACTGATGGTGAATGTCACCCTTAAAGTCCCCTTTGAGCTCTATAGTGTGAAAAAAGATGTTTGTGATAACTATATAAACATACTATACTATGATATACATCCAAGTGTTCTAAGTGCATCTTTTCATAATCAGTTAAATATATCTTTACCTGATGAAGGCAAAGGCCTTTGCACCTGCTGTCCACCACCACTGCATGCCCAGAATTGCAGATGCAGGAGACTTTGTCGAATATCACAGCTGTTCCAGTCTAGCAGACAGGACACATCCTTAGTGTCTGTTCTCACGTTTTCTACCAGACACAGCAGCTGGAGGTAACTGGACACATCCGCCTGGAAAAACCCAAGGTTTTGACTATCACAAACCAAACACAATATAAGAGAATATAGGAGAAAATAATTAGAAAAGGAGAAAATAAATTGAGTGCACTTACCACTGAAGGAGATTTGAAATGGATTTCCTCAAAGAACCCATCAAATGTAGCACCAAAGGTCGGATCTAGACAAAAAGGTTCTATGATGATTCACAAATCTTATGCAGTGCATTTCTGTCCACTGCCAACTTTACTCACCACTGGTTGTTAAAATAACTGGTCTCTTGGTTGTGGTCATGAAGGTTTTGATTGCAGCCAGGAATCCAGTGTCATCATCAAAAATGATGTCCACCTCCTCAAATAAGATGAGGGATGTGGCAGTTCTCTTGCCCTGGTCTTCAGCTGAGACCTTGATGCCCGTTGGTGTTCCACTGGAGCACTCTTTGCTTTTGCTGTCAGTCTCTTTTGCTTTGGCAGACTTTTTTGGACATGCTTATAAAGAAAACATTAGAAAGGTCTCAAATATGAAGCTTAAAAACAATTTCCCAATAAATTTAGCACACAATACATGTCAATACCAATTAAAGGTGCTAAAGAGGATCTTTTCGTCGACTGAGAAACCAAAGACTTTTACTGAGTTTTTGAAATGAGCGCATGCGTAAGAATAACCCCCCTCCTTCACAGCTCATTTCGAGGGAATGCCTCCCAAAACTCGTGCACGAGTATTGGAACACGAGTGTTTACCACCGGCATTTGCTGTGTCGTGTTAGTGGATTCATTTTGTCGGACTCACCGCAGGTAACTCATAATCTGCAGTTGTTACTCCTGTCTCCTGACAAAAACATTGCATGCGGCGCCTGTGGAGTGTGGAAAGTTACTGGAGCGCGCAGCCGCGCACGTCTCTCACATGGAACGTAATGGCAGTGATTGACAAGCCAGAGGGTTCGTAAACGATTGGCTGATGTTTTTAAGGCCCTACCTCGTGCACAGATGATGTATATTAATATTATTCCTATCAGTGCACCTAATAAATTGTCTTTTATCAGTTAGTAAAGACAGTTTCAAGTAGGGATGTCCAGATCCGATCACGTGATCGGAAATCGGGCCCGATCATGTGGTTTCAGACTCGATCGGAATCGGACGTTACCTCCCGATCAGGACTCGGATATATATATATATATATATATATATATATATATATATATATATATATATATATATATATATATATATCTCATTATTTTTAACACATCTATAGTGATGCGGTGGCACAGAGTTACGCCTGTTTCACACTGCAAGCGTAAGCGGCGCGTGAGTAGCGCATATTTTTTTCAGCGTGCATGTCAACCAACGGATGCATTCACACAGGCAGCAGGAGCAGCTCGTAAAGCGTCAGGCAGGAGCGTCGCGTAAGCAGCAGTGCCGCGATCGTCTCGGCACCGAGTCTATCCCTGTGTCTCAATCAGCTCCCTAGCTCTTTAGGTCGTGAATCAGTATATAATGAAAGTGAATGTGGCTGATACCCTGATCAGTGCCCTGACTACTGAACTAGGGAGCTGATTGAGACACACGCTGCGCTGCTGACGCGTAATTAAAGTGAAAGCACACTTTTGATGGACAAAATAAATATAATTTCACACAAAAAGTGTTCAAAATGCACACAATACGCATGTCTAATGTGTTTTAACAAGAATTTGAGTATGACAGAAAAGAAAATTAAGAATCAAAAATAATAATAGAAGATTTACCCATTTAAACTTGTTTTTTATTATTCAGTTTGGGTTAAAGTATGGTGTATTACAAAAACTAAAGTAAACTAGCCAGAAAATATGATATATATAAACATTATTTTAGTTATTACACAGTCTGCAGCATACCCAAATCAAACCAAATATATTTGTTTTTATATTAGCCTTTTTTATATTTACTGTTGCACTAAAGTGAAGTGAAGTGAACAATTTATGTTATTTATTACTTGATTGTTCAAGCTACCTCACAGAAGTGCTCTGTTTGTAATTAAATAAAAAATAAGGAACGTCCTGGATCTGTTTTTTTTCGCTCTTCTTTATTCTTTTTTTGATGTATTATAGAAGTATCGGATCGGGACTCGGTATCGGCAGATACTCAAAATCAAATGACTCGGACTCGGACTCGAGGGCAAAAAAACCTGATCGGGACATCCCTAGTTTCAAGTAATATTGCAAAAATTTATAAAACAAAACATCCTCTTTAGCACCTTTAAATATTGAGTGTTTGGTAACACTTGACTTGGATTACTGGATTTTGAATTATTACCAGGTTGTGTTTTCTTGTCTTGACTGTTAGCTTCTTTGCCAGTGGGTCTTCCACCTGCTTTGAAGAAATTGGCCAGAGATGTCGGAGCCAAGCCACCCTTCCTGGATGGAGCACTTCGAGGAGACTGAGGAGGCTTCCTGGGCGATGACACCACCCTTCTGGGGGAGTTCACCTTTCCTGTGATTAGAAGATACACGGAGAACTCATTCGAAAAGTCATGCACACTATATATTGTAGTACAATCACCAAGGAAGAGAAAATTCATACTGGGAGAGGTCCCGGGTTTGATAGTGGTGCTGTTGCTGCTATAATTGCTGAAGTAGGATGGTTTGTGAGAGTTGACACCCTGGATGTCTACTTGGTGGGACTGAGTGGCTTCCTTCAGCTGGGATAAGATCTGACGACCACTCCTTTGAGAGGAGGAGTTAACCTCAAATACCTTGAAGGAAAAAACCAACAGGGTGGGTAGAAACATTTCTTTATTTGAATGACACTAAATAGTCTCAAAATAGTAAAGTGAAACAGAAAAAGAACCAGACCTTGAATCCCAGTTCTTGCGCACAGGCATAGACTGCAGCAGTCTTGCCCACTCCAGTTGGTCCAGTGATAAGAAGTGTGTTACACAGATGATCTTCTGTCTCATCCAGGCCTTCACCTATGAGCCAGGAGTCTGCACAGAAATAAAGTTGAGACAATGACAAGAATATGAATATTGGTATAGCTGAATATGACAAGCAAAACAGCAAGTACTGCCATTTAGTGTCTATTTATGGGCAGTCTCCAACTAAAGATTTTTCAAGTCGACTATTAGTCAGTCAAGCGACTAATTGCACATTTATATTAATTTCATTACTTAAACATATACTGAGGACAAAGCTAAACCATAATAAGCATTTAATATATATTTATTAGGCATAATATAGCCTATTCTGCGCTCAAGCGCACACATAAAGCTTGCTGCAATTAGTAATGATTATGAATGTATTGAGAAAAAAATAGCAAGGAGACATTTCAATTATTTATTAATAAACTAGTGTTTTCTGAGTCAGTGTCGGCTGCAAAGATAAAGTTGACGATGCTTCCTTGCCATCTCCACTCAAATGCGCCTATTCAATATTTCTGATGTCTGTGAGGCAAGTATACTCTGAGTTTCGGTTCTTTTTTGTGGTTCACAGAGATGCCAGAAAGCACATCCTGTTTGTTTTCTTCATTTTACAAAAGGCACAATGTTTTCTTGTTATTGTTTACACAAAAGTAGACAGTTTCGAATGATGTATTACTCTTATCCGTATGACCAAAAAATGAAATGAGTATTTTAAGTTGAAAATCAAGTAATTGTGTCAGTGCCTCCGTGTCTTGCAGTAAGCACACTAATACTTCAGCTTCCACACAAACACTTGGATATGGTCCTAATAATAGCGCACATTTATCTAGGTTAACGATTAGTCGACTATTAGGGGCAGCCCTAGTCTTTTCATACCATTACTGTCCTCCTCTTGCTTTTTTTCCAGCTGTTTCCTCTTCTCTTCCCGGTCAGCTCTCAATTTCCACTCTTTCAGCCAGCTACCAGTAACAATCAAAATGAAAAGGGAAGAAATGTATTAAAAAGAAATATTCATTATTGACACATTGATTAGTGAATGGGACCTTTTATCATCTTTAAACCTTTCATCATCATAAAACTTGGCATGATAACAACCTGTGTAGTCTCCGGACAGACTCCATATTCCCGATTATTTCACTGGAGTGCTGTGGCTGATATTTCTCTGTCCAAAGCACATCCTCTTTCACTCCATCTAGAAATGAAAACATGAACCACCCAATTTAAACAACACATAGTGCAAACAAGTTTAAAAAAAAAAACATAGCTAATTAAAGCTGCAAGCAGAGATGAAAGGGCAAGGGCTCGCCGCCACCCGTTGGCCTTAGGAAAACAGTGAACATTGGGCAACATGCAGATAAGCGAGTAAATACAGGAGAAATATGGCAAAGTCATTTCAAAGTGCCACACTTCCTGCTGTTAACAGGTGGTGCTTTGACTGTAACTGAATATTACCATGTAGATGTTTACAGGCCAGGACTGTTATCAAACATGTGAAGTTTGGAGCAGATTGGACATTGTATGCCTAAGTTACAACAACTTCCTGTTTCGTGGCATTAATCGCATACATTAGCACTTAGCCAAGAGTTGCATGATTCTTGTTTCTAGTATGTTTGGAACATCATGGCATATTTAAATGTGTTTCTGGGAGTGAATTACAGTGCAAACTATGCCATTTTCTGTTGCCAGCAGGTGGCGCTATGGCTAACCGAATATCGGCATGTAGAGGTCTTCAAGCCATGACTCTAATAAAACGTGAAGTTTGGGGCAGATCAGACACTGTATGCCTGAGTTACAACAGCTTCCTCCTTCATGGCGAAATATCAGATTTTGTCAGGCCAACACGGACACGCCCTTCAGCAAAAACTCAAGATCTTTGCAATGCAACATCACTAAGGCCTTAAGATTAGACTGACCAAATATTATGTTGATCTGATTAAATCTTTGAGGAGTTCACAGTGTAAAACATGTCATTTCCTGTTGCCCACAGGTGGCGCTATGACTGTAACTGAATCTTACCATGTAAATGTCTTCAGGTCAGGACTCTAATAAAACATGTGAAGTTTGGGGCAGATCGGACATTGTATACCCCGAGTTACAACAACTTCCTGTTCCATGGCGAAACATTAAAGGGATAGTTCACCCAAAAATCATTCACTCGCCCTCAAGTTGTTCCAAACCTGTATAAATTTCTTTGCTCTGCTGTACACAAAGGAAGATATTTTGAAGGAAGCTTGTAACCAGGCCGCTTTGGGGCACCATTGACTTCCATAGTAGAAAAAAGTCAATAGTGCCCCAGAATTATTCAGTTTCCCCACATTCTTCAAAATATATTCCTTTGTCTTCAAAGAAACAACGAAGAACAAAGAAATTTATACAGGTTTGGAGCAACCCGGGGGTTAGTAAATGATGACAGAATTTTAATTTTTGGGTGAACTATCCCTTTAAAATTTGTCAGGCCGCCACGGACACGCCCTTCTGTGAAAACTCTAGATCTTCACAGTGTAACGTCGCAAAGGCCTTTAGGTTAGCCTGACCAATATGATGTTGATCTGATTAAAGCTCTAGGAGGAGTTCATTAAAGTATGACGTCTGGATATGGCAAAAGCTACAAAAAATTTGCAGAGAAAATTAAAAATATCTGACTTCCTGTTGGGTTTTCAGATTTTGCAACTGGGACTTTTTTGTAGGCATTGGGCTGTTACATGTGTCTAACGAATTTCATACCTGTCAAGAAACGTAGCATGAATGCCGCTTAATTGAAATTTCGTAGGTGGCGCTTACGAGCCATTTTGCCACACCTAATTCTGAAACCCATATCAGATGTAAATTTTCACCACTTCTGACACGTGTGTGAAGTTTCATGAGTTTGTCACAGGTATAAATTACATTTTAAAGTGAATAAAAATAGAAAATTTGCTGATCCCAAACATTTAAACTAGTGCTCGTTGTTAATTCATGTTCATTTTATGTTAATTTATACAACATAAACTGTAAAAATGTCTATGTATAAATTAACAATTACTTAATTTTGTCAAATTACAACTAATGCTAATAAATTTAACATTATTGTACTTTCACAGAGAATTTGAGAGGAAGAGATCTACTCAGAATATGAAAAGATTGTCTACAAACGTATTTAATTTTCACCTTCTGTGCTTGAATTTTCTGGGACAGAGGAATCTGCTATAATGTGAACATCATTCTGGTTCCCCACAGGTGAGATTAACTCTGCTGGCTTGGGTTCTTCTTTCTGCTTTTGCCTCTGTGAGCGACCTCTTCTACTTCTGCCAGATGGCACTGTGTCAGAGACCTTCTGTGCTGCCTGACCTCCTGATGGTGGACTTTCTTCAATCACTATGACATCCCCTTCTGAGTGACTGGCCTTTGGTTTTTTACCCACTTTGTCTGTTGTCTCTCCATCTACACGCTTCCGTTTCCTTCCAACGCCATCAGAAGATCCAGCTGGGCAGGACACCTTAGACTCAACTTCAGGTTCTACGAATAATCATATAAATAGTCATATGTAAAGAATCTGTGAATAATTCTGGATTACATATATTATTTTAAATAACCCATTTCTGCCTAAGTATTATATCTTCCTGTGGGCAAAAATACAAAAACAAAAATAAAAACAAAACAATTAATTGTATTCTTCAGTCACCTGAGGCAGAGGCTTGGAGGATGTAGTCTTCACGTCTCTTAACGAACCGCATAAAGAAACGTTGATGAGGGAAGGAGGGATTGGAGATTCTCATCTCCTCCAAAAGATGCTGTCTGATTGGCTCAGAAAACTCTGACTTCCGACAACAAGAAACCTAAACAATAAAAAAAAACAAGTTACATTTGTTGCTGTACATAAATACAGGAGGCGTAAATAAAGTCTCCTTTGCTCACCAAGGCTATATTTATTTGATTAACTACACAGTAGAAACAGTGATATTATGAAATATCATTACAACATGTGATCCTTCAAAAATCATTCTAATATGATGATTTGCTGCTCAAGAAACATTTCTCATTATTATCAATGTTGAAAACAGTTGTGAGGCTTAATATTTTTGAGGAAACCATGATACTTTTGTTTTTGATGCTTTGATTACAGGGTTCCCACTCTAAACCAAATGTCAAATTCCCTGACTTTCACTAACTAAAAAGCTGAATTTCCAAGACCTATAATGAACGGAAAAACAGGCCGCTGTTGTGCTGAGCACTGAGCTGACAAAAATCAGCCACAGACACTATTTCACATTTGCAAGCTTTATTTACTTGTTCACAGACGTTTTTAGTACAAAACTAGGTTAAACACTTTTACCTGTTAAATGCACTTTGATATTTTTCAGTACTATTTCTACAGAAATAAATTTATAGTTTTTATGCTTTCAGGGATTAAAGGTGCCCAAGAACCCCTTTTCAAAAGATGTAATATAAGTCTAAGGTGTCCCCTGAACGTGTCTGTGAAGTTTCAGCTCAAAATACCCCATAGATTTTTTTTTTTTAAATTAATTTTTTTAACTGCCTATTTTGAGCCATTATTACATATGCACCGATTAAGCGTGCTGCCCCTTTAAATCTCCCGCCCCTGCGAGCTCTCGACAGCCTTAAACAGCAAACACAAAATTTATAAAGAATGAAGTTGTGTTTATGAATTATACAGACTGCAAGTGTTTAAAAATGAAAATAACGACGACTCTTGTCTCCGTAAATACAGTAAGAAACGATGGTAACTTTAACCACATTTAACAGTACATTAGCAACATGCTAACAAAATATCATGTTATCATGGATCATGTCAGTTATTATTGCTCCATCTGCCATTTTTCGCTATTGTTCTTGCTTGCTTACCTAGTCTGATGATTCAGCTGTGCACAGATCCAGACGTTAATACTGCCTGCCCTTGTCTAATGCCTTGAACATGGACTAGCATATGCAAATATTGGGGGCGTACATATTAATAATCCCGACTGTTACGTAACATTCAGTGTTATGTTGAAATTCGCCTGTTCTTCAGTGGTATTTTAAACAAATGAGATTTATATAAGAAGGAGGAAACAACGGTGTTTGAGACTCACTGTATGTCATTTCCATGTATTGAACTCTTGTTATTCAACTATGCCAAGATAAATTCAATTTTTCATTCGATGGCACCTTTAAACGCTCTAGAAGATTTTCTGTTTCTTATCAAGTTCATCATTCAGTCTTTTAATTTCTACACATTTAGTTTTTATAAACCGTCTTAGACTGTTTGACTCTAGGCTATTTCTGTAAATGGTTATGATTATTTAAGTCTGAAATAAATAATTAATAATTATTATTTCCTTGAAAAATATTGAAAAAGCCCACTTGTTTGGGCTTTGCTTAATATTAAAATGGTTTGAGCTTGAATATCATTTTGCATGACTTTAATAGCCACTATGAGAGCAATAATGGATAATTTACTTCAGAGTTTGAAAAAAATAAATAAAAAGGAAACAAGAACATTTAAACTTTAAGTAATAAAAACTTTTCATTGTGCATTTATGTCCCTGTTCCCTCTCTATGACCTGAACTATTAGCTGCAAAATACCAGAAATATAGAAACCATTTCAAAAATAGAATCCTTTGTCGTGCCATGGCTGGTTAGGACAGTCTTTGAAGGAGTCATTTTGTAGCCAAAGCTCTTGAAATTTGCATTTTCCTGGCATGTTTGCCTTAGTTAACAGGTACAGGTGACTGCATTTGACTTTGAAGTTTGAAGTATATTTTGAAGTTGATGAGCAGGAAGGGAATAAAAAGCAGCTGAAAAATAGCCTGACCATGACAATACAATACGCAAAACAAAAAACAAACAAACAAACAAACAAAAAAAAAGCGGTATAGAAAAATTACATTTTGATTAAAGGAAACTAAAATTTAAATCGACAAACAAAAATCCCTGATATTCCATGACTTGGACCAAAAAAAAAATATAGAATTCCCTGACTTTCAATGTCTGGAATAGACCTTTTCAAATTCCATGATATTCCAGAAATTCCATGACCCGTGGGAACCCTGTGATTATTAAAAACTTCGAAAGAACAGCATTTATTTGAAACAGAATTCTTTTGTAACATTATAAATATATTTACTGTTACTTTTGATCAATTTAATGCGTCCTTGCTCAATAAAATTATTCTTTAAAAAGAAAAACTCTTGCTGACCCCAAACTTTTGAACAGTAACTTATTTAAACAAACACTGAAATATTCTGCCTTTTGAATAAAAAAAACAATGTGAAACACTTAAATCTAATAATTGTCCCCAAAAGATTACCAACCTTTTGGCAAAATGCTCTCTTAGCAGGAACTGTAGTATAACCTAAAGACTTCTCCAAAGACATCAATTGCACCGCTGGTAAATTATAGGACTCCTTTAAGCAAATAAGGAAGGGATTTGTAGGCCACTGGAGGTTCCAAACAGAACAATCTGACATGGAAAGAAATGAACACATTAGTCTCAAACACACACACACTAAAATCATTGTATGTTCTAACCAAGAAAACACCTGTCCGCTTACCTGCAGCCCTCTGCTGAACATGCACCACTGTCTGGAAGGAAGCACAGGCCTGACTGTAAGCCTCTCGGCTGGCTGCCGTTTTTGCGATCTGTTTTTTAAAAGACTCCGGGAGGCCGCTCTTCAGAAACTCTCTCTTTGCTCTGAACTGTTCATCATCTTGCGAGTTCTCAGATGCCTCTCGACTGACAGGGTTGAGTTTAGGAACAGGCATTTATTAGATTTTTTTATACAAACGAGAAAATAAGAGCATAAGACAATTTTACAATTCAAGTACCATCTGTTTTTATTAGCGTAATACCTGCTGTCGTCAAAGATGGAGATGACAACAGACGGTCTCTGGGCTTTCTTGTCAACAAACAGAGGAGCCAGTTTAGAAGCTGAAAAAGATAGACATGAATGCATTATTTTATTTACCTGAATTCAGTTTCCATGCTTGCAAAAAAATAAAAAATTCAGATATTAAAGCAGGCATTGACTTAATTTTAACTAGTTGTGTCACTGTAAGTTACCTGCAGGAGTCTTGGAGGTTTTGTTTTGAGTTGTGTTTTTACCCAAAACCTCATTCAAACTACGAAGCTTTTGGCTTTTGTCACTTTCCTGTGAGGCGACTGGAGCGCTTTCGCTTTCATCCAAAAAAACTACAGAGTCCTAAAAAGATGACATTAATATAAACAAGTGAATAAATTGAGCAATTATTAGCAGAATTTTTTGCAAGTATAAAACATTTACACCTGTTTACTTAAGACGCATCCACTCACCTCATCTTCACAGTAATTTATGCTGGACTCTTTGCTTCTTGTAGAGCGTCGTACACCGTCTTTCTCCTTATTAGTGTCCTTTTTACTTTGCTGAAGAGCTTTGGCTTTCTGCACCAGCTTTTTAGCTTGTTTTCTCTTTTTAACTGCATTTAATTCCTAACAAATAAGAGTTTTTGTGAGTTATCTTCAATCTTAAAACATCTGCCAATGACAATAATTATTAAATCATTTATTCTATGTATACATTAATTTAATGAGTTATAGGCCTTTATCAATGTCCGTGTGTCATCACATCCAGCTCCGATAAGTAGTGTAAACGAATTTCCACCTGCATTATTGTCAATGGATGGACGCCATTTTTTTATGAAGAAAAGTTAAACGAAGTTAGTTTAATTTAACAACAAACATCAATTTTTAAAACTGTTTATTTAGACTTGTAGTATTTAATACTTGTAGTATTGCACATACACAGGTTACAGTATGGCTTGTGCGCTTCCCTTTAAATCGTCGGAAATGTTATGACATCTTTTTTCTTGTTTCACAATACTCAAATAATGATTGTAAACTGAGGGTTGTGTCTTTAGAAGACGTATCTGTGCTGAATTTTACTGTGCTGTGCTGACCGACATAAACAAATCACAACAATCCCGTGCCATTGATACAGGCTGCAGCGGAAATGTTTTTACGCTACTATTTGAAGCTTAAGCTTTTCAAATGCGTAAGTGTGGTAAAGGCCTGTTGTATAGTTTTTATAAAAATAACACTTTTATAAACAAAAAATATTATACAGCATTATTTTTTGCAACATACATAAATCATAAATGTTAGTTACCTGTGTGGAGAGAGGACTTGAAATTTCAAAATCACCAGCTTTTGTAGCAGAGGATGGAAATACCCTGGAGATTCTCATCCTATCCAACAAAATGTCAAATACATGAGACAAGTAATACAAAAAAAAATAAAAATTAAAGGAGATTCTAAGAAATTAAAAAGTTAACCTCACCTGATAGGGCTGCCTTTCGTGTCTGGTGGACAGAGCATTTCAGCTCTATAAATGCCCCTTTTGGGCCTGTGAGATTTTGGGGTGGAGGCCAAAGAAGGTGAGGGTGTATTTTGGGTCTCTTCATCTTTCACAGTGTTCTCTTGCGTCTTTTTCTTCTGCAGCACACTATTGAGCACAGCGGCTGATTGTCTACGTGAAAGCTCTCTGGTCGACCTCCTCAGCTCTCTGACAGCCTGTTCACTGCTGTTATTATCAGCTGGCCTATTCTCGCTGTCGACCTCCGTGTCTGTGGGAGGTTCCTCAGTTTTCGGAGTTGGAGCTTGTGCATCTTCAGCTTTCTTAGCTTGTCCCTTTTTCCCAGCCTTCCTAACTTGCTTCTTTTTGTCACCAGGACAGCTCTTCTGTTCTTCGTTTTGCTCAGAGCTGGTTTCGGGTTTGTTCTCAAGAGATTTTTCTTCATGTTTCTTGTCTGTTGTCTCTGGATCCTTCTCTTGAACCTGGTTCTGCTTGCTTTGACCCTTGTTGGTTTTGCTTTTAAATCCATCTAGACTAGGCTGCTTAAAGGCATTCATAAACTGCTTTCTCTCCGCCTCGGTGCTTTTAGGAGGATTGGAGCTGGACTCCATCACATCAAGTTCAAGATCTTCCTCAAGAACAACAACGTTGGACTTCCTTTTGAGGTCAGGCAATACGTCCGGTTTAACCTCTGGGATAGGAACACACAAACTCTTGTCTTCGTTTGAATGGCTTTTTTTATTTCTACTAAAAATTGATGCGACTTTTAACTCCTTGGAGGCTTTGACGGACTCATGATGATCAGGGGAAATGGGATGCACCTCAGCTTGGACTGTCAGAGTTCGGGGTGACACCTGCAGAGGACCGCTTACAGAATCACTCTGACCATTACAGGTGTTGCCTTCATTTGACATCTCAGCAGTGTCAGTCTTGGGAATCGCATTGCACTCCTCCTGCTCTTGGTTCTGATTTTGTAGGAAGTCTTTAAATGAGATTGTGACAGTGCTACTTTTCTTGTCCGCACTTTCCTCCAATTTAGCATCACATACAGGCTCTTGAGCATCAGCATCACACTCCTTAGTCTCTTCACTGCCCCCTTTCGCCTTTCGGTTTCTCCTCACAGCAGATTTTCTGTTCCCACAATCTTTCTTCCTGCTTTGGTTTACAGATGGTTTTTGCTCAGAACTTTCCCCAGAATTCTTAACCGTCAGGACATTTGGATCAGCCTCGGTGGTGTTTTTCCTCACACCACTTTCTTTATTGGACAAGACATCATGACAGGTTTGAGCTGGAACAGCAGCAGTGTCACTTTCCTTTACAGCTGATTCACTGGGACTCTCTATCAAGACAACTTCATCTGTGACCATCTGTGCATCCTCCTCTTTGGACTTCTTGTTGTCCTTGGCCTTCCTGGTTCGCTTCTGCCCCTGTCCTCTTATAGGTTTTCCAGGGACTTCTCGACTCGTTTGCTCTGAAGGTTGCGGGGAGTTCTCTTTAGCTACCGGAGAGCAGCTTTTTATTTCTTGCGCAGGGGAGGTTCTCTTAAAGTAGTCCATAATGTTGTTAGACCGAGGTGGTGAGAACGGCTTCTCCACTGGCTTGGGCATAAAGTAGTTAGTAATAGTTCTGACAGATGGTGCGTCCCCATCCTTCCTCAATTTCTTGCATGGCTGGAGAAACAGAGCAGTATAAGTGTTGAAAATCATTTTGAATATAAAATCAGTGCCATATCAGCTTTTTATATGACACATACCTGACCCTCAAAATCCTCCATGATAGCTGCCATAGCAACGGCACCAGCCATGTTTCACCCCCAAACTAAAAATCTGTATGGATTTAACAGACAAAACCGAGATTTTTAGAAGAGTTTAAAGACAAATACACAAAACAAAGCCACGTGAATTAAAGTATATTTAAACATATTTACAACATTTAAGTTTGCACAATTTCATAATTCATAAGCAGCTACAATTACAGTTTGAATAAACGATGCCTCCATAATTGCATTAAATGTTTACCTGTCAATTAACTTCATGTGTGTGTAGAAAAATACATAAAGATTGCAGACACTCACCGTTTCTTTTTCTCCCTTCAGTGATAACGTTACGTTGATACATACTCCAAAATTACAGTTCACACTGCATAAACTATGAACACAACGAGTGTAAGTAAACACAAAGCCTATCTATATACACATTTCCCAAACATCGATATACATTCCCAAACCGGCGAAAAACAAACATATCATGTGGTACTAACCAACCCGAAACCCGCCTTACGTGTGAATCTCTAAAATCAGAGGTACATTAGACGCTAATGATCATAGCCCATATTCTGTAATATTGTAGATTTTAGTGTAGTTGAATTGTTTTCGACAAATGGCGCCAAATATCATGGATGTCTTTCGCCGCGCCGGCTCAGCCAATCACAGTCCGTGTCGTCATACATTCTCGAACAGGAAAAGCGCGTTTTCAAACGACACTCGATTTCAAAATAGCAACAGTCATCTGGAAAAGGTTTGCCACAAGATCAAAAAGGTCTTTCTTTGTTTAATTTCCATTAACATAGTTATATTATCCCCTTAAATGTAATTAGCTTTAACTATGTGTTAAATCATGTCTTATATCCTCACATATCCCACATTGAAGGTTTAAGTGTATGTGTGTATTATGATAAAACACACTAACATGCTGTTTAAGTATCTTCTTTTTTTTTTTTGTCAGATCAAGGGTTTTCAATTTCTCTCTCTTTATATTTCTGAATATATATAAATGAAATATATGTCATTAATAAGAGCAGTTAATGCACGAACAGGTGCTCGGCACCTTTATTTTGAAAGACTAGTCGAGCGCTTCCTGCGGGCTTGTTGATGCGACGGTCGCACTTGCATACATACGGCGCTTTTCCAACTTTTTACCGTCTACAAAAGAAACGACGGATGCCTAAACGAATTTAACCCAAAGTCCAAGGTATTTTATATGCATTATTCTTATGCAATTCTTATTTTAACAGAAAACTCAAACAAACACAGCAGAGCATGACTAGTTTTTTACGCTAACCGCTTTGTCTGTACACTATTTTTGTAGACCAGGCTTTGCAAATGTATTAAAAATGCTAACTTTTGAACAACAAAAAAGGCAAGATACTCGTTTAAAAACTAATTTGCAAAGGGCTAGTAAACATAAAAGAATAATTCAAATTTTAATTTGTTTGCATTTGTTAAAAAGCCAGATTTGTTTAATTTATTTTAGATTTAAAGTCATGTTATGAATTTTAGTATTATTTTAAATGATGATAATAATGCATAATTAACTAATACCGAAACTCTTACCACGCAATTAAAGTGTAGATTTAAAGTAACCGTAAAAAAAAGTGTTCTGTATATTAAATTAATTACATTTTTAAATAAAATAGTATAAAATATGAATATAGAAATCCTTGGATGCAACTGTATTGTTATTATTATATAACAATGTATGCATATATATATATATATATATATATATATATATATATATATATATATATATATATATATATATATATATATATATGTTTAGCTTGTTTGTTTGTTTGTTTGTTATCTTGGCATCTTTCAGGATCATCTTGGTGTGTGTAATTATGTGTATGTCCTCATATTCTCTTATTTTCTCAGGAGGGCAAGTGTTTGTGGTCTCTGTGAGACTAACCGAGGACTGGAGAGCCAGTAACCGTGTTTTAATCAGCCTCACATTGAGGAGTATTTCTGGGAGTGTATGCATGTGTGTCATCATGGGTGACGTCATTGACTTGGACAGACAGATCGAGCAACTCAGACGCTGTGAGCTTATCAAGGAAAATGAAGTCAAGGCGCTGTGTGCCAAAGCGAGGTAATACCTACACTTCAAGAGACCAGATATCTCATCATGAATTTTTGCAAAGCTTTGCACAACCCATGTGCATCTAGTGATTATTG
This sequence comes from Megalobrama amblycephala, assembly GCF_018812025.1. Classification (NCBI taxonomy): domain Eukaryota; kingdom Metazoa; phylum Chordata; class Actinopteri; order Cypriniformes; family Xenocyprididae; genus Megalobrama; species Megalobrama amblycephala. The sequence goes on along the minus strand of NC_063044.1, from coordinate 55,358,293 downwards.
CTGATTGTTCTTAAGTTGTACATCAGTCTAGAGTTGATTTTGAATTAATGTTGTATGTGTCATTGTTTTGCTCTACAGGGAGATTCTTGTGGAGGAGAGTAATGTTCAGAGGGTAGATTCTCCTGTCACGGTGAGTATTTCTTTATAAATTTACTCTATAAGTAACTTTTTATAGGATTATGCAATTGAAACCAACCAACCATTTTGTTTGCAGGTCTGTGGAGATATACATGGGCAATTTTATGATTTAAAGGAGCTATTTAGGGTAAGCAGTTGAGAATACAACATGCCATTCGTTGAATTCACAATACATTTACTTTCAAATTTGTATTGGTAGATCAGTTAAGAAACAAACAAACAATGCATTGTGCTTTGCCTTTTTGATTCTGATTGTTGTCCTCTGGGTTTTCAGGTGGGGGGTGAAGTTCCAGAGACAAACTACCTCTTCATGGGAGACTTTGTGGACAGAGGGTTCTATAGTGTGGAGACTTTTCTGTTGCTGCTAGCATTAAAGGTGCAATATCTGTCCAGAAGTTAATCTTGTATGCTTTGTAATGTTATAGCTGCATTAAAGTCGTTTTACTCTCTGTAGTCTGTTCTTATTCTCAGTTCTTTATATTTATGCCTTCAGGTGCGATACCCTGACCGAATAACGCTGATCAGAGGGAATCACGAGTCGAGGCAGATCACGCAAGTGTATGGCTTTTATGACGAGTGTCTTAGAAAATATGGCTCTGTTACAGTCTGGAGATACTGCACAGAGATATTTGACTACCTATCCCTCTCAGCCATTGTTGATGGCAAGGTAGGTCCTCATAGATTTCAGCATCTGCCCACTTCTATTACGTTAACATTTTACTGTATGTATGTATGTGTATATACTGATTTTAAGAAACAACTATTGGCCGATACTGATATTTGTCACTTGCTGTCTTATTTGAACTTTTGTTATTAAAATAGATCAGTGTTTTGATATTCTTTAAAATGACCAAGTTCAAAAATGCACTCATTAAGGTATAATAGCTAGTTTATTGCTGCATCATCAAATAATTTCTAATGAGCATGGATTGGATCCGTTTAACATTTAATAAGCCAACATAAATACAACAGAACAAAGATGCATATATAAATAGTGTTTTTCTGGATGGCCTAACAGTAGTTTTCAGGGACAGAGATAAAGTTATCAAATGTAAAATATATCTGATTTATATAATAAATCAAATATTCCTTAATCCCTAAAGTTACAAAAGTTATTTGGTCAAGAATAGCTCTCTGGGCGTCACAGTGAATGGCTGCCTACTGCTCCGGGTGTGTGTCCACTACTCAATACTCAATAATGTGTGTGCACTAACTTGGATGGGCTAAAATGCAAAAATTCAGGGTTGGTTTGTTTTTTGAAGAAAAGTCTCTTCTGCTTACCGAGGCTGCATTTGTTTGATCAAAAATACGGTAAAACATTAATAATATGAACTATTATTCCAATTTAAAGTAATTTTCTATTTTAAAATGTACCTTTTCAACTATATACCTGTAATGGCAAAGCTATTACTCCAGTCCAGTTACTCATTACTCCAGTTTTCAGTGTCATGTTTTCAGGATTCTTTGAATGGGTTTAAAAAGAAACAGCACTTATTTGAAATAGAAGTTGTTGTTTTTTTATCAGTGTTAAAATTATTTGTCACTTTTGATCAATTTAACCCATCCTTGCTGATAAAAGTATTTATTTAATAAAAAAATTGCTGCCCCCTAACTTTTGAATGGTACTGTATATATACTATTTTTGCTCCCCAGATATTTTGTGTGCATGGTGGGCTTTCTCCATCTATTCAAACTTTGGATCAGATCAGAACTATTGACAGAAAACAGGAAGTTCCTCATGATGGACCCATGTGTGACCTACTGTGGTCTGACCCTGAGGGTGAGAGTAATATAATGCAACATAAAGGAAAGACCTTCAATATGTTGACCTAAAGACCTAAGATTGTCTGCTCCCTTTCTTGTTTCTAGACACCACAGGGTGGGGTGTGAGTCCGAGAGGAGCTGGATATCTGTTTGGTAGTGATGTGGTGGCGCAGTTTAATGCTGCCAATGATATCAGCATGATCTGCAGAGCTCATCAGCTGGTGATGGAGGGCTACAAGTGGCATTTCAATGAGACAGTGTTAACGGTGTGGTCTGCGCCAAACTACTGTTACAGGTGTGGTTTTATTCGGTCTTACAGTGGTTCCATTACTTGTGTGTGCAAATTATTATTTAGATGTAAGCAATATTATAAGCATGCTGGATTGTATTACTTAATTTACAGCTTCTATTAGATTAGTGTTGTCAAAAGTACTGACTTATTAAACCGGAATATTAAAAATGTGACGATACCAGCATTTCCCTATAGCATTTTGAGCACTGTTGAGCAGATTCTTCTGATTGGCCATTTTATTTACTTGCTCAACAGATATGTCTGTGATTGGCTACAAAATGCTGGTATTGTTACATTTTTAAAACTTCAGTACTAACTTGGTACCGCAGTCAGTACTTTTGACAACACTAATATTAGATGTCTCACCAGGAACTGTTTTATTTATTTCCCTCTTTTGTAATATTGTCTTAGGTGTGGTAATGTGGCAGCCATTTTGGAGCTTGATGAGCATCTCCAGAAAGAGTTTATCATATTTGAAGCTGCACCTCAGGAAACCAGAGGCCTCCCCTCGAAGAAACCTGTGGCTGACTACTTCCTTTGACTTTCCAGTCCAGGAGGAAATTTGGAAGCATCAGAAACAACATCTGTATAGACTAACTTTTTTTTTTTTTTTTTAAATGCTCTTTTTTTGTGCTGGCCAACTTTTATCTGCACAACATCAGTACTTCTGTGAATGGACCAGCATTTACTGCCTGTTTCTCATATTCCTTCCTTGTTACAAACTTTTTTTCTTACATCTTGTAAAATGTATTTGAAACTGTTTTGACTGTCCCCAATTATGTGGTAGTTTTGTATTTTCAAACTGGTGATATTTTTTCCAACAAATAGAATAAAATGAGTAGGTTTATATATTTGCATATATAAATCTGTACAGAAATGAGCATATCCATGAATTTGTGGTTACTTCTTAATATGTTGCTGCTTGTATTTATATAGCCATTGTTGCATATTTCTAATAAGAGTCAATATTTGTATTCGCACCTGAAGAATTTACAGATTCTTGAATCGCAGACTGTGAAAGAGAAGCTTTTGATGTAAGCAATAAATCATGATTTCAAAGACAAGATCATACACAAGATAACTCATAATTACATTGTATATTTTGAGTCACGGGTTTTAAATGGTAAAGGAATCTCATTGATGCACATAAAAAAAAAAAAAATCTTTGCAAGTTTATTTGGTTCAGACCCGCTATTTTACAAAACAATGTCTAAATGTTTAATGTCCAAAATATTGTGATTGTAGAATTTCTGAAATTGAGATTACGTTTATTCCTATTGATTAGACCAGGTCTAATCAAGATGTTTGGTATTGTTTAAGTAACCTTTTTAATTTGCTGACTGGTGACTTGAACCAAGTGGTCAACTTAAATGGACCAAAACTGTGTGAGGAGAAACTGGACAATATTTGATTTGCAGCATGTGGTGTGATGGACTATTTATTTATTTTTATCTCATGTCCACTCTATACTAGATTATTCTTCTTTCTTAATTAGATCAATTATCACTGAAATGGATAGCTTACAACTAACAATTATTTGACCGATCCCATCAACCAGATGGCAAAATAGGCTATCATCAAAGGCTTAAGCTAGTCCTAGACTAAAATGCATGTTTGAGCTTAACTGAAAGCAACTTGTACTGACATATCTTAAAATATGTCACTGCCATTGTTTTGTCTCAAAATGCACACCTGTAATGATTTTTTTCAAGTGTACGTTTATAAAAGATACTTAAATATCCTAATTGAACTAAGGCCTAATCGTGGCTTAGGCTAAGCCTTGTCTGTGAAACCGGGCCTTAGAGACACATCTTTCAATCTCATGAACAACTCTGTCCTCTAATCTAGGAATTTTGTTACCCTAGACAGTGAATACTGTTGAGATTTGGAGAGCAAATTACTTGGGAATCGAGCAGCATACAAACTGAAAGAGAATCTAAGACTATAATATAATTGGTGATGTCAACATGGCTCAGTCGCTCAGAGGACATACTTGGTCATTTTTGCAAGGTTAAAACCAACATCATGAAATTATTTTCCCATTTTTACATATCAGCATTACTGATGACTTCAATTCTGTTGGCAATGCAGGAACTTACACTGCTCAAGTGCCTCACTGTCCCTCATTTTTTATAAAAATTGTATTGAACCAGGAATATCCCTTTAGTAGGTAAATCAACACACAGAGTAAGTGTCCAGTATGAGATGGTTTATTCCTTTGGCTATTACAGAGACAGTCATGCATAAGCTGACCAAGTTCTTATAAAGATAATAGTGTTCAGTTCAGTGTAACAAGAATAACTTAAATAATTAGTAAGCCTTCATTTTCAGTAGCCATGCTTTATACCGGATATTAAGAAAGTGCACAGATAAATGAGGTTATCCTTTAGTATATTGGAATGCAAGTTTTGGCAGTGTTGTGGCAAAACGGTCACACTCCGTATCAATATGTACCAGCACCAGAACTGATTTTCCATTTGAATTATGTATCCAAGCTACAGTTCTTCTTATGTTTCAGTCAAATTAGACATTCATTCATTCATGTCACAGCAGAAAGGCATTGTTTAAACAATTTTCTGTTACCAGTGGGCATTCCTTCTCTTAGCAACTGTCTCCAGGAAATGCGAGTGATTCGCATAAAGGGCCAGGGAGGAGTCGATATCAATCCAACTCACTTGACCAGCATCATCGCCTGCTTGCAATGGAAGCTCACTTACACTATTGCCTAGATGGAAAAAAATGATTTAAACTTGTGGGGTAGAACAATGTACTTCACTCAAAAAGATACCTTCAGAATATTATATTGAATCAATATAAAGATTTTACCTGATTCATCATGGAAATTGACTGCAACTGTCTCCATCCAAGCATTATCTGTGTTTCTTGGATCATCTACATAACCTTTATACACCTATAGGAAAAAGAGTTGCTGTGTTATATAGCACTGCATCGCTTAAGGTACGGTCACATTGTTCATTGTGAGCTGTCATTCATGCATCACTGCACTGCTGACAATGGAGCTTTTTTTCCTCGAGGAATTTCGCTAATGCGACTGCACCTTTAGACACTGAAAATCACACATAAGGGCAAGGTCTTACCTGAAGACCTTCTGAGTTGAAAAGCTCAGTGATTCTCTTTTGGATATTTTCCCTGTCACTTGGAGATGCTTGCAGAGAGTTCAGTGCCTCTTCTGAGAACTCACGCTGCAATGTTTGAGAAATGCGCTCTCCGGGGTCCACCATACCCTGAACACACCACAAATTATACAATCACCACAAAGATTATAACCATATGTTAGCATATTAGCAGAATGAATTTTAAACAAGCTTTAAAATCACCCCACACTCAAAATAACCATTCTGAAAACTTGACTCAAAATTTGTTGTTTGAGATGGTCCCTGTTAAAAATATAGATAATGCTTATATAAACTAACATCACAATTTATACTCACCCCTGGAATGGCCCATTCACCACAGTCCAACCTTTTAATGGACACAAATTGCAGTATGGGTAGTTGTGAGTTAGTGTGGTGGACATGTTGTCCTGACGAGTCCCTTTTCCACCTGTTTGAAGCCACAAGAAACGGGAATGGGTGATTGTTTTAAGTGATGTGAACTCTGACACATTGAACACAAAATACCTTGCATTCATGGAATTGTTAAACCAGTCGAATGGGACAGAGGTTGCAGTTGAAAGGCTGGTTATGCCATTTATTATGACACACATACCTGGTAACTATTGGATCAGCAGCGTGATTTGGACCCCACCTTCCCAGTAATCCTCTGCCCTGGAGTCCAGTTCTTCCATGTGGATTACTGAGGATGATTTACAGTGAGTAGACATTAATAAGCAGGAAATCAAGCCTTGTAAATATTACAAATATTTAAATTTTTTGATGAATTTGTGTTTTAATGTTTTAAATCTCTTTTATAATTGATGAATTTTGCAACATCGACAGTTTTTGAACTGGATCGAATCAACATTTAAATGACTCAAGCTGAATAACTACACTAGTGTCTTCTGTGGAGCTGCTTATAGCTGAACTGAACTCATTTTATAATTGATAAACTTCACACAGTTATTGAACTGAATTGAATCAACTCTGAACTGACTTGCGCTGAATAAGGACACTATTGTCTTCAGTAGAGCTGCTTTGCAGCAGAATTTGTTTGCATCTTTGAATCTGTTATTTTCCTGGTGAACGTGATTTCACAGAGTACATCATGTTCCTGGATCAACATCTTTGTTGGTCCTGGAACAACAATCCAATTAACCCATCAGATCTGAGGGACAAGTTTACTGTTTTTGTTAAGTTTAGGCTTACAACCTGGGTTAGGTGCTTCTATATCAGTGTTATTCAACTATCATTTCCCTCTGATTTTTAGTTACGGGTAGGGTTAGGATTAGGGGTTGGGAAAAGGATAGGACTAAATTTTCGGATACGAATGTTGTTCCAGGTTCAACAAAATATGTTGAACCTATAAAATAAAAACCAATTTTCCTGTTTATTACATTTAATCCGCTTTGATCCAAGACTTATGATATATAAATAAAGGCAACTTGACTTTTACTCACAGTGGATTTCCATTCTGGATCCGATATGGGCCTTCGTGGCTTCTCCTGTCCACAGATCCATCCAGGGAATTGAACTGTGGGGAAAATGCGCTGAAGGAAGTATAAATAGTCTGAATGAATCAAAAGAAATTTTCACACATATATTTCAAAACATTATCAGGTATACCATTTTAATTTTAACCACTATCATTCTCTTGTGCATTTTTAAACCAGTAAGGGAAATTTGCAGTGATTGAATTTTTTTAATGGATTTAAAATTTATAATATATAAAATATAATTAATTATTTACATTACTCATGGCGTGTTTTACATATGTTGTTACTCACCCAATCTCTGGGTCAGCCCAAACAGGCTTTTTCAGCACAGTAGGGGCCGTATAGTGAACAGGCTTGTACTGGGGCCAGTCTGTCTCCCAGTCAACTTTGTCATCTGGGACAGGAAAGCGGCTGGTGTCTGAGCCAGTATATACTGGAGAACGAGCCTTAATATGCACGGAAGGAGACATGTAGACAGATGTTGATGAACAGAGACTGGAAGTGCTGCTAATGGCGTTCTTCCTGCTGAAAATTGGTTTAAAGAAACTATTAATTTCAGTTTCACAAAGTCAGTGATGTTTCTTTAAAAAAATAATACAAGACAAACTACTAGGTACTACAAGAGAACATGCATTAAAAGCTGTCGCTAATAGACCTGTCTTTCAACCTTGTATCACAACTACAGCAATTTTATTTAATAATTTACATACCAGATTCCACTTGTACCAGTAGGGTACGGAAGCCCAATAAGACTAAGCGCTACATGCACCGACGCAACCCAGTTACGGGAAACTGTTTTCATTCCAAATCAATATATGAAGCCCAGAGCCGCAGTAAGCAGGAAGTGAGAGATCAGCCCAGCCTTTCAGTGACGCAATTCATGCGACTTGCTGTTATGATCACGAGCGCTAGGGTGCTGCTCTGCTGGATGATCTGTAAAATCTCTCTAGTACAGTAAGTTCTCAACCATGTTCCTGGAGGCGCCAACAATGCACATGTTGCATGTATATAACGTATACATTGATTTATGCATCATATACAATGACAGTCGTACATTGTAGTCTACCCAATATAATGGACATAAATAATTAATTCCTTTTGGGGCAGGTATCAAATTATAAAAATTATTCAAGTGCGTTGCCAGTCTGAAAACAATAAATATATATTTATATAACAATATATAATCTCTCTCTCTCTCTCTCTCTCTCTCTCTCTCTCTATATATATATATATATATATATATGGCAATGGAAATTTATTTATATAGCACAATTAAATACAATCTAATAATGTATACATTGATTTATGCATCATATACAATGATAGTCGTACATTGTAGTCTACCCAATATAATGGACATAAATAATGAATTTCTTTTGGGGCAGGTATCAAATTATAAAAATTATTTAAGTGTGTTGCCAGTCTGAAAACAATATATATATATATATATATATTATATAATATTATATATTATATATATATATTTTAACCTAGATTTAGGGATAGACAGGAGGAGCCTCTTATTAGATGACCGAAGTGATCTTGTTGGATAGTGCTCACTCAGTCAAAAGGGTGGAAAGGTACTCCATTTAGGGATTTATAAACGAGAAGTAAAATTTTAAAATCCACTCTATATGTATGTATATATATATATATATATATATATATATATATATATATATATATATATATATATATATATATATATATATGTATGTATATATATATATATATATATATTATATGTGTGTGTGTGTGTGTGTGTGTGTGTGTGTGTGTGTGTGTGTGTGTGTGTGTGTATGTATGTATGTATGCATATTACATCCATATATATGGAAACTATGCCGAGTTCGTATATTTCTCTTGCACATTAAGATACTCACTTCTCCCTTCAGTGTTTTTTTCCAACCACAAACTGTAAATCACGCCGGAGTGCCTACTAACCGTAACCGTGGGAGGCATCTGCACACCCACTCGAGCACTATGTAAATTCGTCTGCTGTAGCTTTTCACTAGCAGCGCGCGCCCCCGAATGTTGTACAGGAGAAATGCGCGTTCGCGCTCACGATCCGTTTAGATGCACGCTCGTTCCGCACTCGCATCCACAGGGGGGGCCTTGACCGACTCCTCTTCGACTGTCAAGAAAGAGCACCGTATAACGGCAGCCTTTGCTATCCAATAAACCTGTCTTTTATCGAAAGGCAAATACGAGCCCCCTTCCCGCCAAAGACTGAGCGAAGGCGACTGATTTGTGGACAGAAACGATGGCGGAATCGGGCAGCAGCGCGGCGGCGGCCGGAGCCGCGGGCTCGAATAGCAGCGCCGCCGGGGCTGGAGGAGCCGTCGCGCCCGGGGGAGCAAATGGAGCGGCGGGACCCAAACCTGGCCTAGAGTCGGTGAAGGGACAGAATTTTGACGTTGGCCCCCGATACACCGATCTCCAGTACATCGGGGAAGGGGCCTATGGAATGGTCTGGTAAGCGGAAACTGCTCGTTTTTGAAGTAGCACACTTCGGTGGAGATACCGTTGGATCGGGGCGAGAATTAGTGGGCTGGTACTACTGATCAGCTCTTCGTAGGACAGAAAAAGGGTGTTGATTTACCGAAAGCAAATATAGCATACCGTATTCCTATTTCATGGACAGAAAAGCAGAAATAAACGGTGTCGAAATCAACAGAATAATTTGTTTGGCTCAACAAGTTTCTGCACATCCTTCCTAGAATCTCAGGGCTAACAATAGATTTCGAGTAATGCATTGGATTAAATCCCATTCTTCCACACTGGCTGTGTTTCAAAACAGCGATCTGCCTACATAAACATAGTTTTTTGGCGTCATATTCACATTAAAACGTTCAAAAATCCTATCTAGGTAGGCAGCTCACTAGGCACCAACAGTGTCTCACTGCACGTGAATCTGTGTTTTTAAGAGCACTCGGTTTAGCTCAGATGAAAATGTCACTTGTCTCTCGTGATTTTAGGAGTCTGTTTAGTTGTTTGTAGTCTGAATCTGCACGCTAGGGTTGTTAGCTCCACCGCTAGCAATCTGACATCTCACTCTGAGCTCGTAAAACAGGCGTGGTTACGATGCGGCCAAATGTCGATGAAGTGTTTTAGGAAATATTTTTGAGGTTTTTGTAGAAATACAGTATGCACCATTTTTGAGATACGATGTTAACTGCTTATGTCTTTAAATGATGGAAAACAAAATAGATAAGGCGTTGGCCTGCCCTCCATCCTCAAAATGACTGTCAAGTTTTGCAGGAGGATGTAAACAAACCCCCTGTAATAAAACACTAAGGCCTTCTATGGATATATTTGGTTAGGGCTATCGGACAGCAGCATAAGAAGAAAAAAACACATAAAGAATCTAGATACTAGGTATTTTCCACAATTACAGTGCACTTTGGTAGTTTTAAACGCATCATATGCATGTAAAATTGGATATTTTTGCCTGTGCAATCTCACAGGTTTAGTTTTTGTTTTAAAAAACATGTCTAACAATTCAAATCACATACAAATGTTATCGTTTTGATGTGTTGAATTGATGTTAATTTTGGTAAACATTTTTAAATCTCTAAATTGTCTTTTTATCAAATTATATAATGTATATATGTATATGTATGTGTGTGTGTGTATTTTTTTTATTTATTAAAAAACATTGAATATTATTTCATTTACACTAACACAAAACAGGGTTTTGAACAATGTAGACATTGCATATAAAATAAACAGCTCATATAATATTTAGCATGGCCTGAGGTTGACGCACAACATTTTTTGAAGTTAACCTCCATTTACTGTCAAATGTGCCACTAAATCATGCAGTGTTTTTTTTCCTTTTCTGTATGAGTTAAATACACGCACAAGCTTGTATGAGTTGACTTTTTTTAATTCTCCCTCCTCACTTCCCACCATCTCTTTCCCTGCCGCCTGCAGCTCAGCTTTTGATAATGTGAATAAGATCCGAGTGGCCATTAAGAAGATCAGTCCGTTTGAACACCAGACCTACTGCCAGCGCACCCTGAGGGAGATCAAAATCCTCCTGCGGTTCCGTCATGAGAACATCATAGGCATCAATGACATCCTGAGGGCACGCCGCATCGAATATATGAGGGATGTGTATCCTTACGCATGCACACCAACGGGCTCACAATGCACCACTCATTGTATTTTGAACACAGTGTATATTATCACATTGTTGTATTGTGCATTGTGTTGTAGTTCTTTAACTGCGTTTCAGCTATATCGTACAGGACCTGATGGAGACCGATCTTTACAAATTGCTGAAGACACAGCAACTTAGCAACGACCATATCTGCTACTTTCTGTACCAGATCCTGCGAGGGCTGAAATACATTCACTCTGCCAATGTTCTGCACAGAGACCTGAAGCCTTCAAACCTTCTCATCAACACCACCTGTGACCTCAAGGTCAGAACAGCCAAACTGATTTTCCTGATTGAAAAAACTCCAAACACTCCTAAGGGTTAGTTCACCCAAAAATGAAAATTCTCTCTCATTTAAGACCTTCGTTCATCTTCTGAACACAAATTAAGATATTTTTGATCAAATTTGATGGCTCATTGAGGCCTCCATTGACAGCAAGACAATTAACTCTTTCAGTGCCCAGAAAGCTGCTAAAAACATATTTAAAACAGTTCATGTGACTACAGTGGTTCAACCCTAATGTGATGAAGTGACGAGAATACTTTCTGTGCACCAAAAAACAAAATAACGACTTTATTCAACAATATCTAGTGATGGACGAATTCAAAACACTGCTTCATGAAGCTTCGAAGCTTTACGAATCTTTTGTTTCGAATCAGTGGTTCGGAGCGTGTATCAAACTGACAAAGTCACGCCCCCTAGTGGTGAACCATTGAAATTTCGAAACACTTATGATGTAATGAAGCCTCGTTACTGAAATCACGTGACTTTGGCAGTTTAGGCTTGTTCGAGATGCATTGGCGCTGTGCTAACCGATCACGTATGACATAAAAGTACCGCAAGAGAGATTCAAAAGCATGAGTCGTTTGCTCGTATGCTCTTCAGACACTTTTGCAGTACTTTGATGTCATATGCCGATCGGTCTGCGCAACGCCAATGCATCTCGAACAAGCCTTATGATACGTGCACTGAACCACTGATTCGAAACAAAAGATTCGTAAAGCTTTGAAGCTTCATGAAGCAGTGTTTTGAAATCGGCCATCGCTAGATATTGTTGAATAAAGTCGTTATTTTGTTTTTTTGGTGCACAAAAAGTATTCTCATCTCTTCATAACATTAAGGTTGAACTACTGTAGTCACATGAACTGTTTTAATTATGTCTTTAGTAGATTTCTGTGCATCTGAAAGTGTTAATTATCTTGCTGTCAATGGAGGCCTCACTAAGCCATCGGATTTCATCAAAAATATCTTAATTTGTGTTCTGAAGATGAACGAAGGTCTTACAGGTGTGGAACGACATGAGGGTGAGTGATTAATGACAGAAATTTCATTTTTGGGTGAACTAACCCTTTAATAGAAGTAGTGTTTATTAAACCATTGGTAATAACACTGCAGCTTTGAACCTGACATTAAAAAGTAAATCTAATGTAAAACAAATGTGATTTTAATGAGTGGAAATTATTTCATAAAAGGTCTATTTTGGTGCAGCTATTTTTGAAGAACGCAGGACCAAATTTAGTAATGTAGTTTTTGTGCTTTGTTTAATCAGAAGGCAATGATCCTAGTGAAGCTAAATATAGAAACAAAGGGCTCTTTTTAAAGCAAAATTGCATGTTGGAGGTTTGTACAGAGTATAATTATATTTCCTCACCCATAGATCTGTGACTTTGGGCTGGCACGGATAGCCGACCCAGAACATGACCACACCGGATTCCTCACAGAGTATGTGGCTACTCGCTGGTACCGTGCCCCTGAGATCATGCTCAACTCCAAGGTATGTCCATGTGTGTTTGTCTTTAGCATTTAAGATATGAACTGGATGCAAATTTTGACATAATCTCTTTGTCTTTCAGGGCTACACCATGTCCATTGATATTTGGTCTGTGGGTTGCATCCTGGCTGAGATGTTGTCCAACAGACCCATCTTCCCTGGAAAGCACTATCTGGACCAGCTCAACCACATACTGGGTAAAAACACGAGTGCAATGCTAAAATGGAATTTCCTCTTTTTCCGACTTCTCTTTCATTTTCAAATCTGCATTACCTGAAGAATAACATAAAAAAAGGAACTTTTATGCATCAACTGCATGTAGTAGGAGAATTGTGCATTATGACACACTATATCAGTGAGGGCAGAAAACACTCTAAAAAGAATAGACTTATCAGCTTCTGAACAGTGTGCAGTGTTAACGACTAACTTCACCTGGGCTTAACTTTTTCATTTTCTACTCCCTTTTAAAAACTGCTAAGCTTAACCAGGCGCAATTTAAAATATTTAACATTTTATTAGCGCATTCTTTTTTTCATTCAGAATTGTTTTCTTCCTTGCTGTCTGTTATCCAAAAGCAAGCCCAAGGAGATTGTAGAAACAATGATTTTCAGTTGCCGACCACTATATTGTTGTTATTTGACTCATTTGGGCATGCAAACATTTTTAGCTCATTCATTCTGTGTTAAATTTCCTGCCCCGTCGACCAGGTATTTTGGGCTCCCCCTCTCAAGATGATCTAAACTGCATCATCAACATGAAGGCCAGGAACTACCTCCAGTCTTTACCCCAGAAACCGAAAATCCCATGGACCAAGCTGTTCCCCAAAGCAGACAACAAAGGTAAGCTCACACCTTTGAATGTTTAGGGATGTTTAGTGAATGATGTTTAAGAAAGGTCTGACAGTAGCTGTCTCAAGTGTATATGTTCTTGTTTATGAGGACACAAATGTGTATAATGACATGGATATTACAAGGTAAACATGGTGTACAAGGACGCTTTCTGCGTCCTTGTAAACCAAATAGCTTAAAAAAATACTAAAATACATGACCAGTGATATACTGTTAACGAATATCTGACACACTCCACATTGCTGAGAGCGGCGTTTAGATATGTAAATGTGTGCTGCATGCTTTCCTCTCAATAACAAAATAAATGCACAACAAAGTTGAGAGAACCAGTAAGCATTTTTTTTAATAAAGAATAAGAAAAGCATCTGATCATTGCAACGTGGATATGTTTGCACAAGCTGTGCAATTCGGCACTCTAGTAGTCACGTTACATTTATTTATATACAATAGATTGCTTTAAATCAAGCAGCTTTACTGTATTAAACATGAAAATCAGTGTCTCGTTTCATCAGAACTACAACTTCATTTTCTAAAAAGCGGCTCTCCAGTGTGTTCATGTTTTCACTCGCAGACATCTGACCTTGATGGACTGAACAGGAGAAATGAACCGGAAAAAATTTCCACGTCAAATAAGGTGGAGCCTCAGCGCACACCTACCTATTATGTAATAGCCACGGACCAGTGGTAGTACAAAGGCGTTGACCAGCCATAGCAAACTTTTACGGAAAGTTTTATATATATATATATATATATATATATATATATATATATATATATATATATATATATATATATATATATATATATATATATATATATATATAACTTTGACGTGTCTAGTGTAGACAGCTGCAAGCTGTTGTGGCATGATGCAACACGACAACTGTCATGTCCATTGTAAGACATGGTGTAAGGGGATAGAATTTATACTTTGTACAGTATAAAAACTATTACGCCTATGGAGAGTCCCTGTAAACCACATATACAAGTGTGTGTGTGTGTGTGTGTGTGTGTGTGTGTGTGTGTGTGTGTGTGTGTGTGTGTGTGTGTGCGCGTGGGAGTACTGAACAAATGTGGGTGTCAACAAATGGTCTTTTGATGGTCTGGCTGCATTGTGCAAGTATGTTTAATGAAACATTGGCAGGGAAGACAAAAAAAAAAAAGAAAAAAAGAAAAATGAACTACTGTATTTGTACATTTACATCCTGGTATGCTTTTTCTCTGTGACTGTCATTTTGTTAGTTGTGCATGATTAATAGGCTGTATATTAGTACTAATGAATAAGTTCTTTTGTAATCATAGATTTAACATATTGGTGTGGAACTTCTGCCTTTGTGTTTCAGCTCTGGATTTATTGGACCGCATGCTAACCTTTAATCCCATCAAGCGTATAACCGTGGAGGAAGCACTGGCCCACCCCTACCTGGAGCAGTACTATGACCCCTCTGATGAGGTATCGCTCTTTCCCCTCTCCAGCACTTTTTTCCATTTCTTTTGTTGGCTTGCCTCACACCCCTTCAATCTGTCATCTGTACAATCCCATATCTGTTAGTTAAGACTAAAGGCATTTCACATTGTTTGTAAATTTAGCCTGTGGCTGAGGAGCCCTTTACTTTCAACATGGAGCTGGACGACCTTCCTAAAGAGAAGCTGAAAGAGCTCATTTTTGAGGAGACTGCACGCTTCCAGGCCAACTACCAGGGCTCCTGAGAGGGACAGGTACAAAAACGCATACACGTCAAAAAATCTGCAAGTGTGACATTTCAGTAATGTCAATAAATGTGTGTATTACTATCATTTTGTTTAAGGCATGCAAGAAAAGTGACTAAAATAAGTTTAGAGGAAGTCATATGCTATGAGCAATTAAAGACATAGTTCACCCAAAAATGAACTGATGACAATTTTACTCGCCCTCATGTATGACTTACTTTCTTCCATGAAACACAAAACAAGATATTAAAAGGTTAGTTCACGCTAAAATGAAAATTCTGTCATTAATCACTCACCCTCATGTTGTTCCACACCCGTAAAACCGTCGTTCCTCTTCGGAACACAAATTAAGATATTTTTGATGAATTCTGAGAGGTTTCTGTCCCTCCATGGAGATCCAATGCAACTACTGCTCCAAGATCCAGAAAGGTAGGAAAAACATCATTAAAGTCTTAAACTCCATGCAACTCCAGTGGTTTAAACTCAATTTTAAACTCAATTTTTTAAACGACAAAAAACGACTTAAAAATATTGATCTGCAATGCGCGTTCACGAGAGCATCACGACGCATGCGTGTTGTGTTCACGCAAGAGCTGGCATTGTTGCATGAACACGCTTTGGATAATATTATTTTGTAAATAAAGTGATAAATTATGTGGGTTTTTTTTTTTTTTTTTTTTTTTTTGCACAAACAAAGCACTCATGTTGCTTCATAAAATTGAGTTTAAGCCACTGGTGTCACATGGAGTACTTTAAATGATGTGTTTCCTACCTTTCTGGACCTTGAAGTTGTAGTTGTGCTGGATCTCTATGGAGAGACAGAAACCTCTCAGACTTCATCAAAAATATCTTAATTTGTGTTCTGAAGATGAACGAAGGTCTTACGGGTGTGGAACCGCATGAGGGTGAGTAATAAATGATAGAATTTTCATTTTTGGGTGAACTAACCCTTTATTTAAAAAATATTTAAGCTGTCCTTTTCCAGAAAAGGCATATGGTGACCAGAGGTTGTCAAGCTGCTAAAACACAACAAAAACACACCATTAAAATAGTCTGTATGACTCATGCACTATATTTGTGAGAAATATTTGAATGGTTATTCTCAAATTTCATTTGTGCATTATTGTGTATATGCATTCATATTTGGCAAGCTGTCAAACCTTGTGCAATGCATCTCAATGTACATGTACAAATGAGAAAATGAGAAAATCACTAATGTTTATTCTTGGGTGAAATATTCCTTCAACAATTTTTTTTTTTTTTTTTTTTTTTACTAAAACTAATTCTTAATCATCATTTTAGGTCTTCAGTGTATTAACATAAATATATCAAGAATTTTTTTGAATGTTAAATAAACTCTGGTACACATACCTTTCAAAAGAGAAAAAAAACATGCATATACTCCAAATGGTTCAAGAACAGCATGCAATTTACATTGGGTGTGCCTTTTTTTTATTATTATTTTTTTTAGGCGTTTCAGGCAAATTTTACAGGAATGCTAAGGGGATAATTTCAAATAAATTTTTATATTCTCTTAAAATTTAAGTAATTGCTTTCATTAAAAGATAATTTGAAATTATATGTATTTACATGTATTTTAAAATACTGAACAGACCAAAAAAAATAAGATTTTGTTTTTGTTTGTTAAAAAATAAATTATTTGAATATTTATTTGTTTTTATATATATATATATATATATATATATATATATATATATATATATATATATATATATATATATATATAAAAATAGATTCAAAGATTTACCTGTTTAAACCTTTTGATGTCCACTGATGGTCAATAATCCTTTTTTGCAGCCATCGTTGAGAATAACGGAGCAGCGTGGAGTCTCAGATAAAGATAACTCCAGACAACCTGCGAAAACATATACATGCATATATACATTTAAAAAAAAAAACAAGATAAAAAGAGGAAAAATGTACATTTAAAAACTTCAGCTTTGTTTTATCTGTCCATCTCTCTTTCTTGCTGGGAAGCTGTGCGCTAGTTTGGGTTTATAACATCTTATCATAACGCCATTAATGGGGGCCGTCAGACTCACTATTCTCATCGTATACCGCACACAGCTCCTGCTCTCTCAAACAATTGCATCTTTCACCCTTTCTATCAATACCCTGCTTCTCTCTCTGTTTGTATCCATCTCTTTCTCTTTATGTCTCTCTCGAGGGTGTCTCTTTACTGGTCTGTGTTGTTCTGGGTGTTTTTTTTTTTTCTTTCATTCCAACAGAGATGGGGAGAGAGAGAGAAAGAGAATCTTTATGATGGGCACTGACTGGTGTGTGTGTGTGTATATATAAGTGGTTTTGAGTTTCATTGGAGTATTGTAAGTTGGCGATCTGTATGTACACTGTAATTTGAACGTTAAGATCAGTTACAAATCGTGTTTTGTAATGTTGGAAATTTATATTTGAATATCTTTTGAAATATTAAGTCATTGCTTGTTTGTTTCTTTTTTTCAAAGACAAATGATGTTACATTTAATGAGCTTAGTCTTTTTTGTTTTCTATTGTGAGAAAAAGAGGTCTTGTTTTGATTCTTGAGAAATATATTGAGTAAAAGAGAAACAGCGACAGGCAGGATGAACGGAGGAAAGAGAGCAAGATGGAATCGTGTCATCTGCTGTAAAATATCATGTTCTACTGTTGAGAACTGAGACTTTCTTGCCAATGTTCTTGGGAAATTTAAGCCATCAGTATCATCTTTTCTTTCTTTTTTTTTTATTTTTATGCTGGCTTCCTTTCCCTCCTTCTCCTCCTCACGCTCGTCTGTTCACTTCATGGAGGATCTGTGGTGCGCAGACCTTCATTGTGCGTTCTTTATGGGGGGTTGATTCTGATTTCTTTGTGAATAATAATAGTTGTCATTGGTTACCATGTCCATGGCTACTGTTGCCATGATTCCTTTCTGATAAGTCACACATAGTTCCCCACGTTCTGCCTTTGTTGCTTGCAGATATCGGTCCCTTACTCTTTTTCTTTCGCATCATCCTTGTTCTCTTTTGTTTTGCTTTTCTTCGCTTGTCCTGGAGTGATTGAGGAATCATAGCCAAGCTTAACACTTTCAGAGCCATAGCACATTTTTTTCCTCATTCCCTCCCTGTGATGTCAGAACTTTTCAAAGGGCTTTTCCACAGGGCTTGCTGACCTCATGCCTCTCCTGCCTGTGATTGGCTCACCTTGTGTTTATCTATTGTCAAACTGACTTACTCTGCATGCATTGCATCTAAGACTTAACAACCTGCCTTTATTACACGTTTTCAGTGGGGGGCAAAAAAAAGCTGTTTTTAAAGAAACCGTCATTGCTTTTGGCCAGTCATGGATGAGGAAAGCATGTTCAAGTGGGAAGAGTTAAAATGGCACAGTGTGTAGCTGTTTTGCATAAATACAGGGTGTGATTTGCATAAATTTATAAACCCCCCTGTGTAAAACCCCATTGAGACAAGCCCCAACTGCAGAGAAAATTCACCCCGCACGTCAATCACGTGACATTTTTCAATCGGTGCACCTGCACTTTGTGTCTCATGACCAAACGTTTTGTTTCGTTTCAGTTTTTAGTGCAATTTTATTCTGTTATATCTATTCCTGTGACAAAAGTTGTTTCTTATTTCTACGCTTTAGTCTTCATCTTTTTTCCGTAATCCACCACTTGTTAGGGTAAAAACTAAAGTGTAACAGGCAATGACGGTTGGTCGCGTCCCATGTCTATGTCTGTACGTCTGTCTTTTCCAACCAGAAGCTGCTCTTCTCTGCTTCCTCATGAGGAGTGGAGATCATCCCGCTCTGTGATCTGAGGGAAACAATTCATTATCAAGAAAAAGATTATTTATATTACTGTATTGTCAGTGGCAATGATATGCTTATTGTGATTGGGACCACGGGGACTGTCAACAGTCTTACACACACACACACACACACACACACACACACACACACACACACACATACACATACACACATAAACACACACACATACATTACACATTTAAGGATGTATTTCTCACATATAAACCTGCACGCATACAGTATGATTTCAAAAGCCTGTAAAGGAGGCAGATATCATAATGTCCTTTTAATGGCTGTTATTATGATTATTGCTGGTGTTATATTGGTAAGGTCTTTTTTTATTTTAAAAACTAAAAAAGGGATTTAAAAACTTTTGTCCTTTTTAAAGTATGTTTTGCATTTCTTTCATTTTGTTCGCTTTGGGTGTGAAAAATAATTGGCTGTTCACTCTTTCTGAAGTCTATTTTTCCCTGAATCTTATAAGGAATTATTTTAAAAGATTATTAAATGATATGGGTAGATTGTCAAGAGAAATGAGCTATGGATGGTTATAGTCTATGTATATGCTTATGGGTATAATAAATTAAACAATTAACAAAAACAGAATTATATACATATATTAAATAAAATTCCTGATACTGTAAGTCCTTGTGTTGTGTTTTTTTTTTAAATTCTTTTTTTAATAAAGAAAAGAGAACCTTTAATCCTGCTTGAAAGATGTTTACTAAAATAATAATAAAAAAAATTCAACTGTACACCACTTTTTAAATAATCATTCATATTCCTTCCATATATTGTAACATCAACAAAACTTTTGAAGGTTAAATATATTTGGAAATGATCATTTAAAAAAATGTATTCACATTCTTCTTTAATTCAGGTATTTCAGATTAAAACATGATTTGTACATATGTCAAATTAAAATCGGCTTATGGTAAAAGTAACTTTTAATTTGCGCTCGATTCTTTTTTTTTATTGGCACTCAAATATAGATCATTATCTTTTCTCTGTGTATTAATAATGTATTTATGACCTTGTTCCAAACATTATCAGTGTATAGTGAATAAATTGCGACCTGACAGCCACAGTTATTTTTGCCTTTAGCCATATTCCCATGATGCAAGATAGTTATCTGGTTTCCTGTGAAGGGAGTGGCATTATGGCATACTTAATTTTCTTTAACAATGGAAAAATAAAGCATGGATGTGCATGTCAAGTTTAAACCAAGCAAAGGTAAACATTACTGGAAGTTAATGTTTAATTGTTTTATGGCTAAAACAATGGACTAATATTTCCCCCCCAAATTCCACTCCTTGTTTTTCTGGGAGCTCTTTTACTTTTTTTTCTCTTTTAAAACAAGCCAAGTTGTCTGTCCAGTTGGACCACTCCTCCGCTTCGACAACATGTTTCAGCATGGGCTGAGAATTCTGCTGCGAGGCATTCTGCTCTTGAAGACAGATCAAGCTATTAAGGTTGAGGGTGTGCTTGCATACTTGTCTAGTACCACTTATTCAAATGCAAAACTGACTTAATACATTGATTCATTGCATTTTTTTAATATGAGACTGAGGTAAATAAATGCTGTTACACATTAGGAAAGGATTCGCTCTCTGCTTCACTTCCCATCTGTCTCTGCCGCCCTTTGTTCGCTAACAGTCTCTCAGCAATTCTATACAAAACCAGCACAATAGAAAACAAAAATGCTCTGCTGACAGGCAGAATCAACAGAGTGTGTACATTTGTTGTGTGTGCATTACTGTCACTATATATATATATATATATATATATATATATATATATATATATATATATATATATATATATATGTAAGCCTTTGTTAAACACTGACGTGTGAAAACATGAATACTGGCCAAACATCAACACGTGTCCTCCACTACCTTCTACCGACTGTTGCAATGATACAGAAGCCCCTTGAGCTTTTCATCTCAATTTTGCTTTTTCTCCCTTCAAATCATGCCTAATTTGCACCAGCGAGAATATGTATTGTATATATTTATTATTACTTAGTCATTAAAAGTCAGTAAGTACATATAAAAAGCAAGCAGAATGATATGTTCTGGGAGGTCGCTGACAACCTGCATTT
Source organism: Megalobrama amblycephala (assembly GCF_018812025.1). Taxonomy (NCBI): domain Eukaryota; kingdom Metazoa; phylum Chordata; class Actinopteri; order Cypriniformes; family Xenocyprididae; genus Megalobrama; species Megalobrama amblycephala. The sequence goes on along the minus strand of NC_063044.1, from coordinate 55,337,084 downwards.
GCTAAATGCGCTCAGAAAGTCGAGCAAATCGCATTCCAACAAACCCCATTGACAGTCACAAAAAAAAAAGGAGGGGGGAACTTGGAGTCACAAAGAGTGTGACTACCAATGACTGACTGATTACTGAATACATACACCTACAGAGAAAGATTTCATTGTTTAGGTCTGTTTCTCTGGTGTGGTTGCATTAATATTAGGAGGAATTCTGGAAAAGGTGGGACCTTTACATTGCTGTGTAGTTTTGCTTCTCTTTGGATTAGGCAACATTTCTTGCAAAGTAATATGATAGGTAGGCAAGGTGAGGGATTAAAAACAGGAGTGGCTTTGAAACTGTAGTAAATTACAGTGAGAGATACAAGGAGAAAAAAAAGGAAAGATAAGGACAGTCATATTGGCATTAGCATTGAGAACAGGTGCTTGTGGGAGTTGCCGTGTATTTGGATCAGATAGCCAAGGATATCTCAATTAAGGAGTTGAAGAAACAAATTGTCCTGGTAAGTTTTTTGTTTTTCTTTTTTAAAAATGGGTTAGGGTAGATGGTTTATTGATTTTTTATTATTATTATATACACTGCCTGGCCAAAAAAAAAAAGTCGCTGTTTGGATTTTAATGGGCAAATAATTAAGAATCTATGAATGGATCATTATTACAGTGATTATTATTTTTCTAGCATGTTATATGTTTGGCAATGGTTCTTTTAACCCTTAAAGATGGAGTGTGTAGCTTTTCATTTCTTAAACAACCATGTATTAAGATGTATCATGGCCATATTCCAGGATGACAATGTCAAGATTCACCAGGATTAAAATTGTGAAAGAATTGTTGGGAGGGAGCATGAAGAATCATTTTCACACATGAATTGGCACTGACCGTAACCTCAGTGTAAGTTTTTGGGATGTGCTGGAGTACACTTTACAGAGTGCTCACCTCTTGCACTATCAATACAAGATCTGGACCAAAAAATGATGCACCTGTCGATGGAAATAAATGTTGTGATGTTATTTCCATCAAGAGGTGCATCAATTTTTGGTCAAGATCTTCTATTGACAATTGACAATTTAAGGTCTGGACTCAGAGGTGCCCATTCATGTGTGAAAATGATTCTTCATGCTTTCTGAACCATTCTTTCACAATTTTAACCCTGGTGAATCTTGACATTGTCATCCTGGAATATGGCCATGATACATCTTAATACATGGTTGTTTAAGAAATGAAAAGCTACACACTCCATCTTTAAGGGTTAAAAGAACCATTGCCAAACATATAACATGCTAGAAACATAATAATCACTGTAATAATGATCCATTCATAGACTCTTAAGTATTTGCCTATTAAAATCCAAACAGCGATTTTTCTTTCTTTTTTTTTTTCTTTTGGCCGGGCAGCGTATATACACATGCTTTGATGTGTATAAATAATACTTAATATAATAACATTCATTTAATGTTATTAATGTGTAATATTCATAAAATATTACATAATATTAAAATTCCATCTTTCTTTCAAAGATCATATCTTTGCATTCATCTGGTGCTCTCTGAGCCCCTGAGAGCTCATCTTTCCACTTATTATGGCGAGCTACCTGTACTACCTGCTCCCAGCAGTAGGGGGCTACGCTCTCACGTCACTGTACTTTCTGAAGAACCCTCATGTTCTGCACAAGAAGAAGCAGACTGCCTTCTACTGCACCCACATCTCTCATAGGGGAGGTACAGTATCTGATCTCATGTCTGGGGCTTGGGATTCTTGGCTTTTGCTTTTAAAATTTGAGCCACATTAAACCTAATTAACTGTAATAATGCTGCAGTTGACTATTCAATTATCTTTAAAATGAACCAAAATGTTTCTGACTGCACTTGTTGCTCTTTGCATGTCACAACCAAATTCTTTCAGGTGATAGATGAACTATCATGCAGCATCAAAAGTTATATAAACCTTCTGTGACTTTCATAAAACTGTCAATGAACAGCATTAGATAATTGTGTGTTTGTGACAGCGTGTGTGAATGTTTTCCTCATGGGGTTTGTATATAAAGTGCTAGTTAATATGTGACTGAGTGAGTGATTAAGTCTTTGAGGAATTTTTATGTTTGTGTGTGTATGAGCGTGGGTCCACAGTTTCTGACCTCCTGCTCTCTGTCCTCAGGCTGTGGTGAAAGGATTGAGAACACTATGGAGGCTTTTACACAGTGAGTGTGAAGCTGGTCTATGCCTCAATGCTTTTGGACTGAATGGTAGATTAGTATCGGCTTCTTGTATCAGTATCAGCTCAGTGTTTCTCAAACAGGAGGCCTTTAAAATGATTTAAATTTAGTTGTATTAACATAATCTTCACTGAAAACATCTGCCCTGAATGTTCCTGCCGCACTGATTAAAATTACTCTCCGTTTACCTCTCAGTGCTGTTGAAGTGGGCACAGAGATGCTGGAGTTGGACTGTCACTTGACTAAAGATGGTCATGTGATTGTGTCACATGATGAGAACCTGCTGAGGCAGACTGGGGAAGATGTCACCGTCTCCTCCTTAAATCTGGAGGTCAGAGGTCGAGGTTCACATTTTCTACTGATATACTGCGCTGCTCTATGCTATTACAAATAATTCTCTAATTACACTTTTCAATGATTAAAAAAAATAATGCAGTTTCCATGTGGAAGTTTTTATTTTTTTTTTTTTTTTTAAAGCAAGGATGCATTCAATTGATCAAAAGTGACAGTTATCATATTACAAAAGATTTCTATTTTAATTTTTTTTTCCTATTCATTAAAGAATCCTGAAAACAATGAATCACAGTTTCCCACAAAATATTAAGAAGCACAACTGTTTTCAACTTTGATAATAAGAAGAAATATTTCTTAAACATCAAATCATCATAATTAGAATGATTTCTGAAGGATCATGTGACACTGAAGACTGGAGTAATAATGCTGAAAATTCAGCTTTAATCACAGGAATAAATTACATTTTAAAATATATTTAAATAGAAAACAATTCTTTTAAACTGTAATAATATTTCACAATCACAGTATTAATGTTTTCCTGTATTTTTGATCAAATAAATGCAGCCTGGTGAGAATAAGAGACTTCTTTCAAAAACGTTACAAATAAAATCATTACGAAATTTTGAACAATAGTGTATTGTTACATGTTCTCTGTTTTGTGCACTTTGTGTTTCTGTTATTTGGTCTTTTAGGTTGTATTCTGTCTGGTTATTTTCTTGTTTCCTGTTTGGTCAATAAGTTGTTTTCTATTTTAATTTTTTTCTTTTTTAGGAGTTGCCACCTTATAAAGAGACACTCGAGGTCACCTTCAAGACTGGTGTGTGTTTTTAGTAATGATATATTGCCAGTATTAACATCTTTATTAATGCTTGATGATTATACTCTTATTAATTCCCCTTGTACAGGCCACTTCAGCACTGGATCAGATAGAAACTTTGCGTTATTAGAGGATGTTTTCCGCAAATTTCCTCATATAGCTGTGAACATCGAAGTGAAAGAAAATAACACTATGCTGATTGAGAAGGCAAGAGCAGGATCATCATTATCGACATGTACTTCAATACCTGAGCCACATAATGGCCACAAATTTTTTTTCCCTAAATTTCCAACCATATTTAACTACATCTATTTACTAAGCCTCCCTATTTTCTTTTCCACAAAAAATAACATTAGTTTTATGCACTGTCTCTTTCAGATTTCTGATCTTGTGAAAAAATACAACAGAGACGGCATCTCAGTTTGGGCCTCTGTTGACTCCACCATCATGAAAAACTGTCGCAAAGCAGTGCGTGTGCATTTATGTCCCACTCTACCCGCTTTGTTTCAATAATAAATAGCCCACATACTTCTTTGTCACCTTTGTCTCCTTTTTTTGTCAATGGCAGAACTCCTCTATGCCCTATATGTTCACTGTAAATCGAGGTTTGCAGCTGCTCCTGCTGTACTACACTGGTCTTCTGCCATTTGTTCCCCTCGGAGAGAGTTTCCTGCAGTTCTACTTGCCACAAATCTTCAACAGGTCTGTATACACCAAAAATTTGGGGTTAAGGTTATACTATGTTGTGTGCATGGTAATCACACAGATGCATATTTCACTCCTTCCTACAGAGAATATATACCCGACATGTGGATTTTGAGAAGCAGTCTGGTCACCTTTTTAATTGAAAGGTAACTTTTCTTAGTAGTGGTGTCAAAATAAACCTAAAAATAAGTTAGTTTGAAATGGTTTTCTGTGTTTCTGTGGCAGACTGACAATGAGAAAAGGCTTGTTCAGGCACCTCAGAGAAAGAGGAATTCAGGTTTGTGGTCATGCTATATCATGTCTATATGTTGTAATATTAAGAAACAGCATAGTGTATTGAGTAACTTGCATTTTCAGTGAGAAACTCTGGTTGCATAAACTGCTTAGACTAGTCTTACAAGCTAGTCATCTTTTTTCTTTAAGATTGATCAACTTTTTTAGGCCTACATGAAAAAATACATTTGTCTAATTTGAATCCAAAAAGCAACATTTATTACCCCTTGATTAACTGCTAGTTGGTCAGACACAACACAGTCTTAAAGGGTTAGTTCACCCAAAAATGAAAATTCTGTCATTAATTACTCACCCTCATGTCGTTCTACAGCCGTAAGACCTTAGTTCATCTTCAGAACACAAATTAAGATATTTTTGATGAAATCCGAGGGATTGACATTTGGATTGAGCAATGACATTTCCTCTCTCAAGATCCATAAAGGTACTAAAAACATATTTAAATCAGTTCATGTGAGTACAGTGGCTCAATATTAATATTATAAAGCGACGGAAATATTTTGGGTGCCCCAAAAAAACAAAATAACGACTTATTTAGTGATGGCCGATTTCAAAACACTGCTTCAGGAAGCTTCGGAGCACAAATGAATCAGTGTGTCGAATCTGCTGTTCGGAGCGCCAGTGTCACGTGATTTCAGCAGTTTGGCGGTTTGACATGCGATCCGAATCATGATTTGACACAGAAGAATCATAATGCTCCGAAGCTTCCTGAAGCAGTGTTTTGAAATTGGCCATCACTAAATAAGTCGTTATTTTGTTTTTTTGGCGCTCCAAAAATATTCTCGTCACTTTATAATATTAATATTGAACCACTGTACTCACATGAACCGATTTAAATATGTTTTTAGTACCTTTATGGATCTTGAGAGAGGAAATGTCATTGCTGGTTATGAAGGCCTCACTGAGCCATCGGATTTCATCAAAAATATCTTAATTTGTGTTCTGAAGATGAATGAAGGTCTCACGGGTGTAGAACGGCATGAGGGTGAGTAATTATTATTATTATTTTCATTTTTGGGTGAACTAACCCTTTAATATAGTATCTGTGTTTATGCACTTGGTCTCAGAATGGGAATACCCACGTGCTTCAAAATACAAAACCGCATGTTTGTCTTTCTCTGTCTCTCTTTAGATCCATCTCTTTGTTTGTAATGACGAACAGGATATCGAGGCAGCATTTGCCACAGGAGCAACTGGAGTCATGTCTGACTATCCCACCCTGTTATCAAACTATATTAGGTGCAAACAAGCCACATGATCAAACACACAGAGTGTACCTTTGTCTAGTCAAACACTGTACAAATGCTGTTTGCTTTTAATCACACAGCCAAGTTTATTTTAATGCCACTCTCACCTTATCAACACTGGATATAAATTACAGATGAAACTTGGTTTACGCAATCTTCTTAGGACAATTTGTGTGACTATGAACACACAAAAATAAATATATTTTACAAATAGACTGTTTAATGGTGTTTTCTTTGCTCCTTACATCATTGTCCACTGCATGTTTATTGTGTTTTTCAGTCAGTTTCAGTTTAGCGCCTCCCTGCCAATGTTTGCAAACAAATATTATCCGACTTTTGTGAAAGACCGTGCAAAGTCCATCAGCTGTGCCCAACATGATCAGCTGACATTAAAGGTTGCCTTGTCCTTTAAAATGATCTTATTTACATCAACAAAAAAAACCGCATTATCTTTAAGTGAAACACTTGTTGTCATCGCTCGAGTTTAATAATACATGTAACTATTTTCAAATCGTTCACGTGACTTACTAATTGTCAGAGGACACAAAAAAATCACTTCCAAAAAAAAAGGCGATAAGATAAAGATAATCAAAACACGAGCGTTTTGTTGTTTTTATTCGTTGAAACGTTTTCGACGCAACCGTATCGTTCAGGTGACTTCAAACGCTCGCGAAGAGCGCATCTGATTGGCTGACCTATATTCAGGACGCCTCTATCTTTATTGTGATTGGTCGAGGGCGGTTTGTTTTGCGCCATATGACGTATAAGACACTTCCTCAAAAAAATACAGTAAACAAATCTACGGATTATATTCGGTTGCGACATATTCTGCACGGTGGCTTGTTTGAGTTTTGGAAATTACGAGGCTTTCGGTTACAATCGCACGGTTGGGCATTAGAGCAGGTCGACAGGAGGGACACAAAGGAGGGAACTGTAGGAAAAGCCGCACGTTTGTTTGGTTGAGTGCGCTCAAAGTGAGCTCAGTGAATGCTCAGGCTTCATGCCGTTTAGTTGAGCACCCTAATTCTCTTCTGGGGACAATACCGGGAACAGCGTTTGTCTTGAAGAAATCATTCATAAATAGGTGAGGCCTTTTTTTATTGTTGCCTAGCATTTCAAATGGGAGCGAGCGTGTTAGAAAGGCTCTTCTGTAAAACGGCTCCACTCACGGGTTGATAACCTGTATACAATGCTGAAATCCTGAAGAGACTATATCGCTTGATTATGTAGAGGAGGTTAGTTTGAAACGCTAATTTATCGTGCATCTAGTTGGTGAGAATTCCCAGTAGTGATTGGAAGTCCAAATTGATTCCATGACTCGGTTCCTTCGAACAGTTCATTAAAAAACCGATTCAGTTCTTTTAAGCTGTGACGATTTTATTTAATTGCGTGGTCACCCACACTTTTCTTTCTGTGTTTAGTAGTTATAATTAATTTACATTTTTAATTTGAATGGTGATGTTACATTTAAATGTTTAATTTGAATTTACAGTGCTTTTGCACGTTTTAATACAATGCTATTATGGATTGACACAAAGTGAATTACTTTACAGTATTTATTTGTAATGTTTTGCGATTTGCAGAATTACCCTTTTGCCCCATCAGTCAACTTCTGGGCAGATTTCACTGAATATTAACGATTTCGGCCCATGACGAATCGGTTTTGTACACCGGTTCAACCGAATTATTGAAAGCACCCGACTCCTACGAACGATTCGTTCACGAGTCGTGCATCGCTATTTTTCAGCTGCTTTGTGGGCCGAGCTGTAGCACTGAAGTTCATAAAAACCGAAACTAAAATCGTGAGCTGTGGAGATTTAGTGATATTTTTTTAAAAGATTTTATAGCACCATATTTTATCTAAAGCTGTGGCATAGTTATCCATTAGGCCTACCTCTCACTCCTGTTTACCCTCGTGCCTGGCGGGCCATATATGGGGTAACTACAGTGTGGGCAGCCAAGCAAAGTAGGTCATGTGGATGTTTCCTTTTTCCTGGTATATCTCTGAAAAAAGGATATGGGATATGAGATGATATTAAAACGCTTTTCAAACATCTAAACAAAAGAATTGCTGTAAATGTCACATCCAGCATGTCTAAAATCATCCTCAAAGCATTTAGTCTGTTTTTATGTTCACAACATTACTGGTTGATGTCAATTCCATGCTTCTTAACTACGCAAGACTATTTGGCAACCTCGCCATGAGCTGTTTTGGCAGTCAAAGCTGCTTTGTAGCGTTTTCATGGTCAGATTCAGACAAGAAGGGGCAGCAGGATTTTTTTTTTTATGATCTGACATTGTTTTTGTTTGTGTGTGTTCTTCAAAGACATGGTGAAGCAGACCAAGGCCAAAACTTTCCAGGCCTATCTGGACTCCTGTCACCGTCGCTACAGCTGCGTCCACTGCCGTGCACACCTGGCTAATCATGATGACCTAATTTCAAAGGTGAGAGTTACTTTGTGTGACTTTTGTGGCACATTTACAGCTAGAATTGTGATGCTGTTTTGCGTTAGACTCGCATGTTTGTCTATTTTCAGTCATTTCAAGGCAGCCAAGGACGCGCCTACCTGTTCAATTCTGTGTGAGTATCACTACTTGTTAAAAAATACAGATCACATTCGTGATAGAGGAAATGTTTTGTTTAACTGTCATTTTGTGATTTCAGGGTGAACGTAGGTTGTGGTCCAGCAGAGGAAAGGCTGCTGCTGACCGGTCTTCATGCTGTGGCTGATATTTACTGTGAGAATTGCCACACCACACTGGGCTGGAAATATGTAAGTATGTTTTAAAGAAAATTAAGTGACATGCCTATATGACTTATCATTACCCTGCAGAATGATTACAATTTCTGCTTCTTCTTTTTTTCTCTCTCTCTCTCTCTCTCTCTCTTCCTTCCTCTACAGGAGCAGGCATTTGAGTTAAGTCAGAAGTATAAGGAGGGGAAGTTTATTATTGAATTATCTCACATGATTAAGGATAATGGCTGGGACTGAAGCCTTCAGCCTTTGCTTTAACTTGCTGTCACCGCTTGCAATCGCATGAGATGTGCTTTCTTTTTATATATATCTTGGGTGATTGGTTTGTATGTGTGTGTGTGTGTTGTTGTTGTTGTTGTTTTTTTTTTTTATGTGTTTTGAGGTGTGCTTGTGTGCAAGGCTTAGGAGAAACTGTGCTAAAATTCTTATCAACCACTTAAATCCAGTTTTAAAAAAAAATTCTTGATTTTTGTTGGGATTTTGACACAAGCCCTCAAATTCTCCCGATTAAGTGCAATTCATGAGGTTTAAACAAAGTGTGGTGAAAATGCCACGATCCAATGACTTTTTACTCAATTCATTTTTACTTTAAAGAACGAGGTCTTTGTGAACGAGGTAGTGTGATTGACATTATTTTACTATATGTGTTTTGTGTATGTGTGGCTTAGAGAGGATTATGTGCAATATGCGTGTGAGAGAGTTTGCATAAAGGATGATTCATGCCTCCAAATTCAGTAATTTCGGTTGAATTCATCTTTTAATTTACGAAGTCACTGAGGAATCCCAACAAACGAACATCTGCTCAAGTTTGTTTGTGTGTGTGTTTGTCTCTGTGCGTGTGAGTGAGTATGAGAGAGCAAACATCAGGCTTATTGGCTGTAGAATAGAGATGGTCCACAGTTAAGACACTTCACTTACAGCTTATAAGATGTAATTCATTTTTATGTTCGTCTTGTTTCGTGCATTTTGTCTATGAGAAATGTTGTAAGTGTAATCTGACATTTGAAGAGTATGTACAGAAACATTGATCTGATCATGCTAGAGCAGACATGCCATGTAAATGCGTTTATGTTTGTGTAGCAAAGTATTTCTTTCAATGCTAAACCATTAATGTGTATGACATTAACCTGAATTCTTTACATTAAAGTATGGGGTAAATAAAAACTTGTCATGTTTTGATTTTGTTTTGCTCCCCCACTTTATTACTTTTCACCTCCATTGAAATTAGGTTAGGAAGTTGTATACTTTTTTTTAATGCCCTTTAAATGTTAAAAATTATACATTATAAACACAGTACACAATTGTACGTAGGACATTTTCATTGTGCAGTGATCACAAGTATTATGGATATATTTATAAAACACACACATATGGAGATATATATATATATATATATATATATGTGTGTGTGTGTGTGTGTTTTATATATAATATATATATATTATTTTATATATGTGTGTGTGTGTGTGTCTGTTTTATATATATTGTTATATATACATTCTTGTTATATATACATATATATGATTAGCATGGCACCTTCATACTACAGTTGTAATGAAATAAGTTTCTCAAATGAATTAGCCAAAAGGCTCACCTCACAAGCTTCTTGAGTACAAAGGGCCAACTCCCAAATGATTAATCGTTATATAATAGTCTACAGACGACGTGGTTTATAAATAGCCAAGGCGGAAACAAGAAACCGCCTTTCTGCCCTAATTATCAGAAACAACGCGAGCAAAACGGAATAATAAAGACTACAACTCCCACAATGCCCTGCGAACACCGGTGACGTGGCCAGCGTTACCCAACAGACCGGGGCGATTTGAACTTCATCTGGATGTGAGTAGTAATCTCTGTCTTTTCTTACGTTTCATACAATTTTGCCAGTCGATTTTACTTTGTACACGATAAAACACACGCTGCTTTATTACAGCCCATAATTTTACATCACGATGTCCGGGAAAATCAAAAGCAGGAGTGCTGCCAATGCCGACTCCGTGTCTGGCAGTGTGTCTTGCGACGAGCGCATCTTACGGGACTGCCATCAGATGTACATAAATCCGGAAAGCGGTTAGAAGAAAATCCCTTTTATAAACTACTACATTCTCATTCATTTATTTGCTTTAGTAAGATATTAGGTCTGTCTCCATGCCTGGATGAGAGGTGCTAACAGTAGCCGGATAGCTAAACGCCTGTTGTTGGTTTGACAGTTATACACTTCAGAGTGCCAGAAGCATTTCGCATTTCATTCTTTACCTTAATACATTAAGTTACAAATACATTGTGTAAAGTTCTCTTTTGCTGTGATTGTTACTCAGTGGGTGACCCCAAAATTAGTTAGTTTACCCAAAAATGTAGGTTAATTTACCCCAAAATTTTAATTCAGCCTCTAAACCTGAATTAAAAATAAATGATACTTTATTTTCCAACGTAGTTCGTCTAACCACTAATTCATTTGTGCTACAGGACTTATAGCAATCGCTCAAACTGTTGGGGTGACCTTGCTGCCTCCCCGGAAAAAGATAACTGTGATGTTGATGGGGAACCACTCAGCTGGAAAGAGCAGCTTTATCAATTGGTAGTATAATATACACGCATTACAGCCATTACTCAGATTAGTGTGTGTGAGTCTGAGAAATCATGTGTTTATTCTGCAGGTATGTGGAGGAGCATATACAAAGGACAGGGGTCGCTATAGAGACACAGGGCTTCAGCTTTGTTACCAGTGGGCGAAAGAGGGAATCGCTCACTGTAAGTATGACCCTCCCATACGTTTTCCGTGAAAGTTTTGTGTGTTTGAGGATGAAATTGGCATTACTGAGATTTCACCTTTTAATGTATAACAACTGCTGTGTTGGTTTTAGGGAAATGCTACGCTCCATCTCTATCCGCACTTCAAACCACTGCAAGACTTTAAAGGTTTGTTGTTGAATGTAATAAAAGCAGGGCTACAAGCTTATAGGTTTACATTGCAAATGTGCATGAATTTATCTGAAATGCAACTTTCTCTCAATTTCAGGTGTGTCAGAATACCTCGGCACTGAGATTTGCACTTCACGACAGAAACGTTTCAGCTTGGTGACTTTTGTTGATAGTCCTGGTCTGGTGGATGGAGATATGAAATACCCCTTTGACGTGGACCAAGCGATTCTGTGGCTCGGTGTGTGTTTGTCTTTAGTTGTTTGTGTGTTTATGAGTTGACATTGATATGTTGATTGCATGTGTATATATTTGGCGTTCTGATTGTATGTTTATGATCCTAATATACATTCTACCTGTCTACACCAGGTGAGCTCTGTGACCTGATCCTGGTCTTCTTTGACCCAATGGGACAGGCTTTATGCAAGCGAACACTCAGCATTGTAGAGAAACTGAATGACAAGCAAGGGGACCGTCTTCGTTTTTATCTCAGTAAAGCTGATGAGGCTGGAGGAGAGTCTGATCGACAAGTAAACTGCTCTTATTACACACAAATCTTAACTGTTAGGTTTCATTTTGCATGTACACTACCGTTCAAAGCCATTCCCTTCTGCTCACCAAGGCTGCATTTGTTTGATCAAAAATACAGCAATAATATGAAATAATTTTTTTAAATGAGCTTTTTATTCTAATATATTTTAAAATATTAAATATGAATATCTTTCAAAAAAAAAAAAAAATTAATCTGAAAGTCATTTATTTGAAATTGAAATATTTTGCAGCATTATAAATGTCATTACTATCATTTCCATCAATTTAAAAAGCCCTTGCTGAATAAGCTAATTTCATTAAAAAAAAAAAAAAAAAAAAAAAATCTTCCTGACCCCAAACTTTTGAATGGTGGTGTATGTGACTGTTTCAAGGGACTGTAAAGGAGAAGCATTATAGTCTGACTGCTTGATTGTGGCACATTGATGGCTGTGTTATTGGTTATTTCAGAGAGTTATGATGCAGATTGTGCAGGAGCTTTGCAAACGTCCGGGACTCAACAAGTGTGGCTTTGACATGCCCACCATCTACGTTCCCAACCCTAATAAGGTATCATAAACCTTTCAGCTCCTCATCATTTTATGTGACAACCGCTTTATCTTTTTTGTAAGTTAAGAATAATTATCTTTCCTCATCATCAGCCCAGCCGATGTGTCAATCAGATTGACGAGGTGTGTCGGACTATAGAAAAGACCATTAACCAGACTGTGCAGAACACGCTTAACTCATTGGAGAAGGACTGTAACCTCATCACTGAGGCCATCACTGAGACACTTGATAATGACAGGTACTGAATTCTTGGCTTGGCATTTGCCTATACATTTTGTGTGTATATAATTCTTATTAGATTGCAAGCGTCTACAATTACAGTTTCCGTTGTGCGTTTTACTCTCTGCAGGCACTGCAGTATAGAGAACCGTCGAGCACGTTTTAAGGGTTGTTTGCTGGGCATGCTGGGTTTCACTGTGCCTCTGCTGCTGCTCGTCATCCTGGTGCTTGGCAGCCTCTCCAGAGATGTACTGGTGCTCATGCTGGGTAATAACGGCACAGAGGCACTCTCACTATATGTGGTTAGTATGTTTATGCATTCGTGTGTGTGAGTGTGACACATCAGGACACAAATTTGTATTATGACATGGGTATTACAAGGAGAGGGTGACTTATGAGGACATTACCCCATGTCCCCATTTTTCAAAAGGCTTATATATCATACCCGAATGAGTTTTTTTGTAGTAAAAATGTTTTCTGTGATGGGTAGGGTTGGTGTAGGGCGATAGAAAATGCGGTTTGTACAGTATAAAAACCATTACGCCTATGGAATGTCCCCACTATTCACAAAAACAAACGTGTGAGTGTGATTCTGTTATAGATACTGATGTAAGTGTGGGTTTGTGTGTTCAGGCTCCTGCAGTGAAGGCGTTTGAGTCCCTGTCAGTGGAAGTGCAGCTGTACAGTTGTGCTGGACTGGTGCTGTTGTCCTTCATCTTTCTCCTCCTTTCGCGCTTCTCTTTCAGGTGAAAAAGCGGATTATAAACTTATACATGCAGACACTTGTTGTTTAAAGGAATAGTTTAGCCAAAAATGAAAATTGCCATTTATTCACCCTCTTCCTAAGTGTGGCTTTTTCTGTGGTGTACAAAAGGAGATATTTACCAGAATGTCCACAGTCAAGCTCCAAAAATGACAAAACACAGTTTTATTTATTAGAGCTGCAGCAGAGGGGAAGATTGGTGAATAATATTGTGAGCCTAGGAATATAGTGCAGAATTTAATGGACGTTATGATTATGATAATGATAATGATAATTATAATTATTAAGACCTGGCAGCAGAGTAGTAGTAAATAATTTTGCTGGGGGAAAAAAAATAATTTTTTTTATATATATATATATATATATATATATATATATATATATATATATATATATATATATATATATATATATATATATATATATATATATATATATATATATATATAAAAAAATAGCAAGGTTGGAGCTGAACTCTGCAGGACAGTGCCCCTCCAGGAGCAGGATTAGACACTCCTGGTCTATATAATCTTATTCTAATGCATGCCCCTGTAAACCATATACTTTTATTGTGTGGAAAAGAGCAGCTTCAGCATTTTGCTAAGTGTGTGTGCTTTTTTTCCTCTTCATTCCACTTTTAGGACTAAACCAACACTCTCTGGGAAACAAAAGAGACAGCTTCAGGAAAAACTGGAGTATGTCCAAGAGGTGGTCAAGACCAAAAAGGTATAGGATTTGTTGTTGTTGACACATCTAAAGACGGCTACAGTGAAGACTGATTCATCTAATGATTCGCTTGTATGTTTTTGCAGAAAAATCTCTATGAGGAGTACCTGCGTCAGAGTGTGGGTGATCAGGACATGAACTGAGAGGGAATCTACACTTCAAGGATCTGGATGGGAAGAACACAGCTCCCAGAAGTACCACTAAACTGCATCTAATCATTCCTGTAATGTTGTTGACACAGATGAGCTATTTTATGGGCACTTAGTTACACACTACTGCTCCTGGAAGCTCTGTCTTCCAGCATTAAATAATGGAGCTGTGGACAAATATTGTTTTATTTTTTTTTTTTTAGTCTCATTGCAATAAAACAATTGTACTGTAAAGGTTAATTGAAGGGCCACGTCATGAGATTGGACCTAATGCTCTGAAATATCATGTTGTGCATTAGCAGTTTTTAAAGTCATTCTCCTTTTCTCTGATTTGTACCTAAAATACTTATTGTATTGTATGGTAAATTACCACAATGACTGAAGAATAAGGAGCCCTTCATATATGGCATGAGATTCTAATGACATCTAGTATTTATTCACATCATTGTCAATTTTAATAGAAATATTGAAGCTGGCTTTTGTATACCATGGTTTCCTACATTTTTATGTCAACTTATTGCTGTTACAATAATAAAATATTATAAATTTATGTGTATTTGGTTTCATTGCCATTCAGGAACTTGCAAACCAAGGACTTGAAAGATTCCTAACTAGGTCAAAGTCAACATCCAAATCCTCTCTGGAATCTGTGTTGCATTAGTGTGTCTGTGCATTACTGATGTACAGTAAAAAAATAAATTTAAAAAAATCAGATTTCAGATTCTTTGTTTTGCTGTAATTTGTATATTTCAGATGTTATGAAATCTGAATGTTATAGTTTGTTAAACACATCAAGTGTCCATTATTGTCCTGAGCACAAAAAGGTGGAGTAAAATTTCTCAGTCAGGGCTTATAAATCAGTTGAGTATTTTTATTTTTATTTAACCCTCTGGCCCTTTTCGGTCATTTTTGACTACAAGACAGCAAGTTTTTACAAATGTGTGAAATAAAATCAATAATTCAGCCACAAAGCAGTAAAAAAAAATTGAACAGCAAGAAAGTGGTTATACTCAAAAACATCGAGAGTACAAAACAGAAACATCCACTCAAACACACACAACACACCATTATACACACACAAATGAACCAGTGTGGCTGTAACATGGTAAAATTGAGCCAAAACTCAAGAGGATGAAATCAGATCAGACACAGATTTATTAAGCTGTAATAAAACATACCTGTTCTTTTTTGTTATATTTTTTATTGAATTTTGATGTTGTGTAACAAAATGCTCTCCTCTGTGTTCAGGTTTGACTGTAGTAAAATTAATGCAAAAACCGACACTTCAAATCAACATTTCAAAAATATCTAAACCTTGACAAAAAGTTGTCTTTGAGAATGTCTAAGTATAAATCCAAATCCAAAACTTAATAAAAATAAGTATTTGTGTCTAAAAACCACTAGAGAATTATAAGCCACTTTATATAGAACTATACAGGAATCTAGTGGTTACACCATATGACATTACATACGTTTTTATTTTTTACCCCCACCAGATGGCACTAATCTACCTTCAAAAAAATGGATTTTAAATGTTTCTATTTTAACATGGAATAATGCTTTAATTGAATAATAATAATAATATATATATATATATAAGAAAAAAAATGTGTATTATTTTCAATGGGGAAAAATAGCTAATAAAAATTTTATAAATATTGCATAGAATTTGCAGAATTTTATATAATAATCAAAAAATATTATTGAACAAAAATATATTACATTGGTTTTCCTAAAAAAAAAAAAAAAGTTACATTTCAAGGCTTCGGTCACTTTTGACCGTAAAGAAGGCAAGCGTGACTCCTAAACGAGAGGGCCAGAGGGTTAATTATACTTTTTTTCCCCGTCCCTAAGAATAATCAGGCAGATATAGTTGTTGTATTTAGTTAAACGGTTCCTACTTAAAGTAGGAAATCTTCTATATGAAAAGGAGACAAAGAATATAAGCATCCTGATAACATTAATTTGTGATTTATGAGTAATAACTAGCAACTATATTGCGGAAAAATGGTTGACATGGCTATTATATGTATATTATCAACAACATGCGGTGTCTGCACAAGTGTTTTATTTATTATTATTTTTAATTCGTTTTTGTCATTGAACAACACTGAGTTTTGAAAAACATTCAACGTCATGGATTTGCATATATTTTCAACGAAGACAGCATGGGATCGCTTGGATCGTCCACATCACCTCTGGATGCGTCTCAAGATCTAGTGAGCTGCCTACCTAGACAGCATCACAGGCGCGTTCTCAGTCATCTGACGCCTGTGAGGCGCAGGAGCGCGCTCTGTGTAGCAGTTCACTAGATCTTAAGCCAATCCGAGTGTGTGTCTGTGGCTCTAGGGAGGATGGTTAGGTAATATCCGCAGGATTGAACCGGGGAAAGTTGTTTCCTGAACTCTTGGTGCAGTTTGTTGAAGCCCGGCCCTGCAGCACTTCACACAGGAAAAGGAAGACGGATGCAGACGCAGGGAAAAATATCGAAACGAAAAGAAAATACCGAGACAAATGACGTGAAACCATGGAGGTGGCGGACAAACCAGCATCGCGCAGTGAGGACAATGATGGTATGAACAAACAGTACATGTTAAATTACAGGTTTGTGTCGATGTGAACACGTTTTTGTCTGTTATTCCGAGATTTCTGACATTTAATCCGTAAGTAATGATCATTTGAGCTCGACGTGCAAACATATCCAGTCATGTACGTTAGCTGGCACAGCTCTTAAATAAAGCGTACCGCATACTATTTTTACATGTATGGATTTAACAAAAATAGTTTTCTATTGATACGAATAGCAGCAAACCGGTGCAGCATAAATCAACAGGTGTATGACAAGAATCAATATGTAAGACTCTCTGACATGTCGTGTCAGGATAAATCTTGAATAGGCATTGGACAAATCAAATCAAGCCCTCTTAGGTTAATCTGCTTATCTTGTTAATGAAGCAGAGCTCTTTCGTGTGTGTCACTTATCTGTTTTCACATTATGCACCTGTTTTAGATGATTCTTTAAGAATAAGAGGGTGGATAGATAGGAAAGTTTCAGAAGTCCTTCTGTATTGTTTCCCTGCAGCAGAAGACCTACAGACGCAGCTAATCGAGTGCCGAGCTCAGCTGGAACACTGGCAGGGTGTGGCGAAGATCTGTGAGCTTAGCAAACAGGAGGAGTTGCAGGAACTGCAGAAACAATGCGACCAGGAGATTCAGTCCTTGCAGGAGGCTCTGAGAGGTGAGGAGTGAGAGGGAGGGACTGAAGAAGTATGGTCACCTAAGGTGGAGGTTTTATCCCATGGTGATGTACAGTATCTCACAGAAGTGAGTACACCCCTCACGTTTTTGTAAATGTTTTATTATATCTTTTCATGTGACATCACTGAAGAAATGACACTTTGCTACAATGTGTACAGCTTGTATAACAGTGTAAATTTGCCGTTCCCTTCAAAATGACTCAACACACAGCCATTAATGTCTAAACCACTGGACACAAAAGTGAGTACACCCATAGGCGTAATTTGCAGTTGGGACGGGTGGGATATGTCCCCACCACTTTTTGAAAGGGTCAATATTGTCCCCACCACTTTTTGAAACATCTCGCAGCATGGATATCTAATACAAAAGAAACACCTTAAAGGTGATGATACACGGGCCACTTTTTGAGCAATGTTGCCAGGCAACGTTGCTTGGGCACTTTCCCACTGAGAATGAGCAACAAATTTATATCTAGATTCATTAGATCGGTCGTGGGCAATTTTTTTTGAGATCCTCCAATCAGAATGTTAGCAGCCGATCACGTGATTGGTTCGGAGATTTCAGAAAAAAATTCAAACAAGATGGCGGCCTCTCAGCGGCAGTGGAGCCGAGAAAAGGGGTGTGAACTTATATCTTTTTACGCTAGTAAGTTGTCATGCGTCAACCCAAAACAGGGAATTTACCTCATATAATGCTTAAAATACCAACAACTGTCCAATGTAATGCGTGTAAACTGTAATTAAGCCATCGAATGTTTTCAGTTAAATACTAAAAAGACAGGGCCCATTTAATGTCTGTAGTAGCGTAGGCTGTGGGGTGTATGGCACATAAATGTAGCTTTTGACGCGATTGACGCAGGTTCGAATCCGCCTTTTGCCAAACTCGCTCTTCTCCCTTTTCCTATCAAAAATCAGATCGGAAAAGCATTTATTTTTAAATAAAATAAATAATATTTGAAAAGTTGAAATAAAGTGCCTAACAAGTGTTTATAATAAAGTATTTATTGGGTTGGCAATAGATTTGCTCTTATTAGTTGCTGCCAACTGTCCGTTGCCCTAATTAGTTGCCCTGTGTCTCATCAGGTTGCCCGTTGACGGCAACATTGCCCAGCAACATTGCTCAAAAAGTTGCCCCGTGTATCATCACCTTTAGTTGATTATCAATTTGTGTTAATAATAGGCGATCTGGCACTGGGATGTGTTGTTTTTGAAATCATGTTGAGTGCTCGATTTCGCTGTTATCAGAGGCGCAATAGTGTTCTCGGCGCTCATGCACACTGCGCAGTCTTAACATGGACGAGTGCTTCAATCTATCGCTGTTGCGGAGACTCTCTATTTGTTCCATTGAAATCACAAAACAAATGTACAATTGATGTACATTCACTAATAAATATCTTTGGTTTTAATGAGAAAAAAAAAATCATACATGGTTGGATTAGAACCCAGAACCTCTTACACGCTAAACAAAATTGCTGCCGCCAGTCCATCAGGACAATATGTTGTTAAAAGCGGATCCACGTATTTATTAACTAATGTACATACTATCGAGACTAACGACACATTGTATTATAGTAGATGTACCTATCATTAATATTAATATCATATTATTATTATTATTGTAATAATACAATTACAATACACCCCCCTCACACACATACACATTCCTGTCCCACCCACTTTTTAAAACAAAGTTACGCCACTGAGTACACCCCTAAGTGAAAATGTCCAAATTGGGCCCAATTAGCCATTTTCTCTCCCCGGTGTCATGTGACTCGTTAGTGTTACAAGGTCTCAGGTGTGAATCGGGAGCAGGTGTGTTAAATTTGGTGTTATCGCTCTCACTCTCTCATACTGGTCACTGGAAGTTCAACATGGCACCTCATGGCAAAGAACTCTCTGAGGATCTGAAAAAAAGAATTGTTGCTCTACATAAAGATGGCGTAGGTTATAAGAAGATTGCCAAGACCCTGAAACTGAGCTGCAGCACGGTGGCCAAGACCATACACGGTTTAACAGAACAGGTCTCTCCATGGTCGACCAAAGAAGTTGAGTGCACATGCTCAGCGTCATATCCAGAGGTTGTGTTTGGGAAATAGACGTATGAGTGCTGCCAGCATTGCTGCAGAGGTTGAAGGGGTGTGGGGTCAGCCGATCAGTGCTCAGACCATACGCCGCACACTGCATCAAATTGGTCTGCAAGGCTATCGTCCCAGAAGGAAGCCTCTTCTAAAGATGATGCACACGAAAGCCCGCAAACAGTTTGCTGAAGACAAGCAGACTAAGGACATTACTGGAACCATGTCCTGTGGTCTGATGAGACCAAGATTTGGTTCAGATGGTGTCAAGCGTGTGTGGCGGCAACCAGGTGAGGAGTACAAAGACAAGTGTGTCTTACCTACAGTCAAGCATGGTGGTGGGAGTGTCATGGTCTGGGGCTGCATGAGTGCTGCCGGCACTGGGGAGCTACCGTTCATTGAGGGAACCATGAATGAGCAGAGCATGATCCCCTCCCTTCGGAGACTGGGCCGCAGGGCAGTAATTCAACATGATAACGACCCCAAACACACCTCCAAGACGACCACTGCCTTGCTAAAGAAGCTGAGGGTAAAGGTGATGGACTGGCCAAGCATGTCTTCAGACCTAAACCCTATTGAGCATCTGTCGGGCATCACAGCGCAAGGTCTCTAACATCCACTAGCTCCGTGATGTCGTCATGGAGGAGTGGAAGAGGACTCCAGTGGAAACCTGTGAAGCTCTGGTGAACTCCATGCCCAAGAGGGTTAAGGCAGTGCTGGAAAATAATGATGGCCACACAAAATATTGACACTTTGAAGACCAATTTGGACATTTTCACTTAGGGGTGTACTCACTTTTGTGGCCAGCAGTTTAGACATTAATGGCTGTGGGTTGAGTTATTTTAAGGGGACAGCAAATTTACACTGTTATACAAGCTGTACACTCACTACTTTACATTGTAACAAAGTGTCATTTCTTCAGTGTTGTCACATGAAAAGATATAATAAAATATTTACAAAAATGTGAGGGGTGTACTCACTTCTGTGAGATACTGTATATAGCCGAGTGAAGCGGCTTCTCAAACAAGAAAAATGTAGGGCAGGACTTGATTTTGTCCACTGGGAATTGATTGGATCAATGGATCTATGTGCTTTTCTATTGCTGCAATCTCATGTGAGTTTATGTTTTTGATCAAAGATTAAGAGGGCATGTGAATTTGAAGAAAAAAATTATGGTGATGTACTCGGATAAATCATTTAAAATAAACACAACAGTATTCCATAAAAAAATAAGAAGGTTCCGTTTTGGTTTTATGGTGACTTTAATAGAGTCTATAGAATTTGGAACTGTATTCTCTGTCTCCTGTTTTATAGTAATTCTTCACTGCGAGTTAATATAATTGAAAAATGACTTAAATTTTGGTCTGTTTATTACACAAAGCTGTTATAATATGTCAGAAGGCTTTTGACACAAATCATATGGACTACTTTTATGATACTGTTATGAAGTTACTTTAGTGTTTTACAGAAAAAGTAACCGCAGACAGATTTAAAAGAGTAAATGATGGGTGAAATCAAAATTGGCCTTATTTTTTTGATGCATTTTTTGGTTTTATTTTGAATTATTCATCTGTGCATATATTTATTTTTTGACCTCATTATCTATTTTATTTTTACGCAGAATATCAAGTGCACAGATAACAAGCCCATTCACCACAATTTGAGACTCCACATATTATTGCCCTAATCAAAAACCTAACCAATTATGTACAATAAAGTAGTAAAATAAAATACCTGACAAAAAGTCACAAAAGTCAATAAATGGTAAATAAAAATTGATATAAAATATGTAAATAAAAAATCAAAAAAAGTGTTCTTAGCTTTACTGTCTATATCACTTCTCTCTGCTGTCGTTTTCAAAGCCAGTCAATCTAAATCTGTTTCTATTCCTGTTTGCGACATTTGCTTTTCACAGTCCAGTTAACAACTGCATTCCTGTTGCTCAAATGGTAGAACATGGCACTAACAGCACCAAAGTCATGGGTTTGATTGTGTGAACTGATATAAAATCATGCATACTGTACGTTAAATGTAATGTAAGTCACTTTGGATTAAAGCATCTGCCAAATGCATAAATGTAAATGCAATCGATACAATAAAATCTCGCCCTGCATCAGTGATGCATTTTCCGTTTCATTTGCTTACTTGAATGTCATGAAGTGGAATTTTATCTAAAGAACTGGAAGCGACAGGAAATGTTTCATTATTACTCTATGGCTGATTCCAATTCCTTCACATCCAGTTCCTCTGTTATTTTCCCATCTTAGAAACAGCTGCTCAGTATGAGGCCAGAATATCTGCTTTGCAGTCAGAGCGAGCGCAGTGGAGGAGAGCCGTTCTGCCCCATGACACTAAGGTCTGTGTTTCTGCATCCCTCCTCTTTTTCCTTTTTTTTTTCTCTCTGTTATCCATTGACTTCAAGAGGCGCACGTGTTTTTTGACATGTTATATGTTTTAAAAAGAGAAACAAGTATTATTTCTTTCAGTGTCTGTATTATAATGCACTTACGTCCCTCTTTCACTTTTAGTGTCTTTTAAAATAATTTCTCACTTCTCATTGTGCATTGCAGGGCATTTTTAAAAAGGGCAAGCTGGAGGGTACCTCTCCCCCCAGTGAGGGACAACAGGGTGACTCCTCTCCCCCACGAGGTTCTGACCATGAGGGCTCAGGGTCAGACTCTGATCCACTGGAGCTGTTGGCAGAGACGTCAGATGGAGAGACAACGGGCCTTATGATGGACTACTTCCCCCAGCATTGTGACTCTGCCTCCCTGTCTTCTTTCTCTCTGGACACGCCCTCCATGCCACGACATTCGCACCCTCAAGAAGACACCGCCTCCCTGGTGTCCACAGGAACGCTGGTGCCTGAAGCAATCTACCTGCCACCACCAGGACATAGGCTGGTCACACATACTGACTGGGACAAATTGCAAGCACATGTCAGTATACTTCTATTCTTTCTAGAAGGTTTCCCATGGCCATGAAAAAAAAGGTATCAGGAAGTTTTAAAACTGCGATTAATAGGCCTGGAAATTAACAAAATACTAAAAAGTAATGGAAAGTTTTTCTAGTTACACTTGGCTCTAAAATATTTTATCATCTAAAAAATCCAGTAAGATGCAAACGATTGGAAACATTATGGACATTTTTCAGTCAAAAAGTGTGGGACATTTCTAGCCTGTTGTTTGTTAAAGGAGCTATACAAGTAGATCTTGAACAATGCTATTGGACATTGTTGATATTTGAAATCAACCCAAACAAACCCACCCCTCTCTTCATTGCTCCGCCTCCAAAACTCACACTCCAATCCTAGCCACCCTGCTCTGAGTCAGTCTTGAACCCCGGCCCGATTGCTGCTGGCATGCAAGGTGAATGCACTATCAATGACACTAAACGCCTCATTCTCTAGCAGTCATCAGTGTACAGTGGTTTACCTGCTCAACTCTCACTATCTGGCCACTGTTACGCACACAATGCGAGTGGATGTGTTTATCACAGCTGATGCGCAACAAAATGCTTCATGAAAAATAAAGCACAGTTGATGAACAAACAACAAGGAAGCACAAAAAATGAATGTACAGTACACAAGAGTAAATACAAAGTGATTGTTGTTAGTCGCCAACAGCACAGCAGCTCCAGACAATCAAAACCCAGTGTTACTCACATGAATAGCGGGATCAAAGCAGCCTCCGTGTCTGTTTTCAGGCCTTCCCTCTTAGCTCTCTCCAGCACTGAAAAGCTTTTCTAATATAAACGCGGGTCCTAAAGCACTTGACCAGTCATAAACCTTCATTCCAGTGATATTCTTTTGAGCTCTTTTGTATTGTGTCCCATCTCTCTTTCTGCTTTTTTTTTTCCTCTTTTTTTTTTTTTTCTTATTTTCAAATCTCCCTCTTGCTCGTTCTCTCTCCTCGACCGTCATACCCCCCCTGATGTTTGTTGTTGGTATCTGCCGACTAACTTCCAAACAGTGTATTTGAAATACTACTGAGTCCCCCCTTAAATGTGCAATGTGTAAATTTTAGCGGCATATGGTGGTGAGGTTGCGAATTGCAACCAACAGCTCAGTTCACTGCTCACCCCTCCCTTTCGAATCACATAGAGAAGTTACGGTGGCCGACACATGAAAAAGATATCATTGTCTGAGACAGCAGAGAGTAGCCAGTCAAGCAAATGCACTCTGTAGAGCAGCTAGTCCGTCTGGGGCTACTGTAGAAACATGGTGACGCAAAATGGCGAATTCGATGTAACGGGACCCGTGGTGTATGTAGATGGAAATGGCTCATTAGGTAATAAAAACATAACGGTTCATTATGTAAGGTCTTTATACACCACTGAAAACATAGTTATGTATATTATATTCCATTTCTGTCAATAGATCCTCCTAAATATTACACACTGGACCTTTAATCAGTGTGCTGGAGATTATTGATGTCAATGCATGATGTCACCATCTCACAACTAACTTGTTGAATCTTTTACAATGGCATTTTTAGCTTGTAGAGCTTCAAGAGGAGGTGACAGCCCTTCGAAAGCAGAAAGCTGATCTGGAGAGAGAACTGGATGTGCAAAGCACAGAGACACAAAAACAGGTACAGAAACTTTCAGTTCCTATGTTTCGCCACAGGTCTTTTTTTGCAACAAGGAACAGACAAATTCAAAAGCACAGATATGCAAAAAGTGATTTTTACTACCTCTTATGTCTGGATTACATTGCACTTATGAACTGTAACTGTCTTAAATACTCTTTGTAAGATACAGAAATGATGATAGTCAATAAGATTTAAAGGGTTAGTTCACCAAAAATGAAAATTATGTCATTAATTGCTCACCCTCATGTCGTTCTACACCCGTAAGACCTCCGTTCATCTTCAGAACACAGTTTAAGATATTTTAGATTTAGTCCGAGAGCTTTCTGTCCCTCCGTTGAAAGTGTATGTACGGTGCACTGTCCATGTCCAGAAAGGTAATAAAAACATCATCAAAGTAGTCCATGTGACATCAGTGGGTTAGTTAGAAGTTTTTGAAGCATCGAAAATACATTTTGGTCCAAAAATAACAAAAAATACAACTTTATTCAGCATTGTCTTCTCTTCCGGGTCTGTGTATATCCACAGTGACACTGCTTCTTCTTCTTCTTCTACGGCGGTTGGCATCCAGCTTATTGGTGCATTACCGCCCCCTTCTGCTCCGGACTGTGACGCGATTAGGACATCTGCGACATGCACACCTACGCACCATTTAAAAAAATATAGCAATACCAAAATACAAACAATGTAGAATAGCTTGAATACAGCGTGCGTCTCCCTCAGACTGTAAACGAAGCTCGGGCGCACTACATAACACGTCATCAGCATCACTGTCTGGAGCAGAAGGGGGCGGTAATGCACCAATAAGCTGGATGCCAACCGCTGTAGAAGAAGAAGAAGAAGCAGTGTCACTGTGGATACACACAGACCCGGAAGAGAATACAATGCTGAATAAAGTCGTAGTTTTTGTTATTTTTGGACCAAAATGTATTTTCGATGCTTCAAAAACATCTAACTAACCCACTGATGTCACATGGACTACTTTGATGATGTTTTTATTACCTTTCTGGACATGGACAGTATACCGTACAAACATTTTCAATGGAGGGACAGAAAGCTCTCGGACTAAATCTAAAATATCTTAAACTGTGTTCCGAAGATGAATGAAGGTCTTACGGGTGTGGAACGACATGAGGGTGAGTCATTAATGACATCATTTTCATTTTTGGGTGAACTAACCCTTTAAGTTTAGTCAATTTTAATATATATATTTTAAAATGTAAATTATTTCTGTATTGCAAAGCTGAATTTTTTTGCATCATTACTCCAGCCTTTAGAGTTACATGATCCCTCAGAAATGGATGATTTGCTGCTCGGTTTCTTATTTCATGCTGAAAACAGTTGTGCTGCTTAATACGAAAAAAACAAAATATTCCTTAATATAATATACATATTATATATTTTTTTTCTAATGTGGCTTAATTTTTCTTAGATTTAGCATGTCTGCAGATGATTACTTGCAAAACAAATACTAATATATTGATGTCTTCTGTGTTTTTGTTTTTTGCAGTTGACATTGCTTCAGTCTCAGGTGCAGACATCTGAGGCCCTCCTTCAAGACCTACAGAAATCTTTTAGCCAGTCGCAAAATGCCGTTCAGAGCAGATTGGTGAGTAGCAGGTTGTCCAATCAAATGGCAGCATTAGCAGGACTCCTTAAGCCAACATCCTGATAAGATCATCAACTCTAAGTGTTTGCACTGCATGTATTTTTTCACCCAGGCAGAGCTGTCTTACTCTCAGAAGAGAGTCTGTAATGAACTATCCAAGTTGAAAGGTGAAGACACTGATGTGGATGAAAGTAGCCTGCCA
This sequence comes from Megalobrama amblycephala, assembly GCF_018812025.1. Taxonomy (NCBI): domain Eukaryota; kingdom Metazoa; phylum Chordata; class Actinopteri; order Cypriniformes; family Xenocyprididae; genus Megalobrama; species Megalobrama amblycephala. The sequence goes on along the minus strand of NC_063044.1, from coordinate 55,311,165 downwards.
CCCCCCAGTCCAACACTAGAGGTATGCGATTGTGTATGATTACAAGTGGATTTGATAAAAGGAGGCCAGAGGTGTGGAAGAATTGAATGTTGTGTGTGTGTATTTGTGTTAATGAGTCTTTAAGTCTGTGTATATCTCCACACATAGGCAGCTCACTGTGAGGAGAGGCTACGTATTGAAATAGTCAACCTACAGGAACAGCTGGAGACACGCACAGAGGAAAGCGGTCTGTCTATAATATATTATTACATTACATTTACATTTATGCATTTGGCAGATGCTTTTATCCAAAAAGTGACTTGCATCGCATTCAAGCTGTACAGATTTGCACAATAAAACATTTGAATCTGGTCTACCTTACCATTTGTCCTGTTTGTTGAAGCTTTTGATTCTGTTTTCTCTGCACTGATGCATTTGTTCTCCTCTCCTCATCTTTCTCATCACACCTGCTCCTCCAGAGATTTTGGAAGGTAAAAGTCACATATACTTTGACTTTTATTCAGTAGTGTAGAGCCTAATTGTTATTTGAGGGTAGGTGATGATTTTTTAGTGTGCCCAATGTCGGCTTGTTATTAAAATCTCTCTCTCTCTCTCAGTCAAGCTTGCCAGCCTGACAGTAGAGACGGACCGCATACAGATCCAAAGGGAAAAGGTATGCCTGCCTTTAATTCTTGGGTGTTATTTCTTGTGGGACTAGCTGGTATTCAAAAATCCCAAAATCAGTCCTTTAAGACATTTTTTTTTGAATGACAAATCCCATTTGCATGTTTGTACTTCAGCACCATTGTAACCTGTAGGATATGTATCTCTCTTTCTCTCTCTCTCATATGTATATGAGATAATGAGACCATGTGACAACAATGTAGCCTAGTGCTATTGTATAATGTATAACTGTTTCAAATACTATTCAGCATATTTACTATGCAGTATGCCAGTATTCCAGTGAGAATGTAGCTATTGTTCCATCTGTGTGTGCAGCTGGAGGCTGAGCTGCAGGAGTGTCGCGTGGAGGTGCAGGGTCTGCGGGTGGCGCTTGCTCACCTTCAGAAAGAGAACAAATCTCACATTCACGAGAAGGTAGGCCTGCATCTTGGTGTATATAATTGAATATGATTGAATTTGATTATAAAGTAGTTTACATCTCTCTGTATCTTTCAGGCAGTGTTACAGCAGCAGTGTTTAGAGTGTCGCAGTCAGGTGATCAGTCTGCGCTCTCTACTAGACACTAGTCAGGCTGTGCAGAAGGATTTTGTGCAGCTGTCACAGTCACTGCAGGTACTGCACTGATTTAGGATCATTATGAAGTTCTTATGCTTCTTTATCTATTCTGCATAAACGCTGCAGTCTCTGTTGACATGATCAATTGTTGATGGTACACATAAGGTTGTGCTCTCACTACATGATTTGTACTCTGATTTTGCTATTGCAGACAGATCTTTGAGGTCTGCGACTAAAGATTTAAACTTGAGCAGTTCTTGACGTGTCACATATGATATTTTCAAGATTGTTTGAATTTATTGCTACATTCTTGTAGTGTAATCCACACAACAGTGATGTATCTCGTTCAGTATAAGAGCATAAGGCAGGAGGGAGCCTGGACAAAAAAACAACTTTCAACAAACAAATTAAGCACATATAAAAAAATTTAGGGGTTGTTGGGAAAAATGCCTCTGTTCATTCCTTTTATATTTATTTTTGTGTGTGTGTGTGTGTGTGTGTGTGTGTGTGATGTATGATATTTTATTATTGTGTTCTGTGCATGTCTGTTTTTATAAAAGAATTGATTAAAAATTAACATTAAACATTAACATTAACATTAAATTACACATCATGTAATATTTTTATGATTAGAAAAAATGTTGAATTAGACTTGAATGTCCTGCTGCAATTTTTATAGTGAAGTCACAATTCTTTACTTTATAACTGTTGACAGTTTGTTTTTTACCTTGTTGATTTTGCATTAAAAAAGTGTGCACGGTTTTTAAATAGTTTTTTAATTTCCTCTCTCTGCGTTCTCAGGTGAAATTGGAGCAGATTCGGCAAGCAGAAACATTGAACCAAGTCAAGCAGATTCTAGGGGAGGAGATTGAGGAAGAAACTGATTTACCTGCAGATGCCACATGAAACAATAAATATAAGAACAGGTGACTTTTTTTGGGCAGACCAAAAGGAAGAGACTCTGTGGGCAAAGAGGTGGTCCTCAGAAAGGGCCAAGCTGAGGTGGGCTGCCTAAAAAAAAATGCATTGACATGAAGACTAAACGGCCACTCCTGCACACATGGGTTCATAATGCTTCTAATGATCTCAGAACATACGGGGTAAACATGATTCCTTATCAATCTGGACAAATTGGAATTGCTAATACTTGAATTTTGTGAAATGCTAACTACTGTCTATACTAGACTTAGTGCTACTGCAGTGTGATTTGTATATTGCTGGCCTAATCCTTCTTTCCTGATAGACACTGACAGATATATATATTACTAGGGATGTCCCAATCACGTTTTTTTGCCCTCGAGTCCGAGTCCGAGTCATTTGATTTTGAGTATCTACCGATACCGAGTCCCGATCCGATACTTCTATAATACATGAAAAAGAATAAAGAAGAGCGAAAAAAAACAGATCCAGGAACAGTGCTTTTCAGGTTTTTCAGGAATCTAACAATCGTTTTCACGTACAGAAAATGGATAAAGTAATCAAATATAAAATATCACTGCATATTATCTTTACTGTATAAAATAAATAAAGATTAATCATTATTGAAGTTACAAAAACTATTCAGTCAAGAGCAGTGAGTGATTTCTTTGTTATTTGTTGTTTGATTTAACATTAAAAACAGGCAGCAGGAATAGTTTTTTTCCCCTATAAGACATGCATGATCCAGTACACTGTTACACATGCGCTGTCTTTCTCGACTAATATACGTTCACTTAAGACATAACCGACTATGTTTGCTAGGATACTCGCTAAGACGGGCATGTTGACACAATTTTTGTATGAATTTGTCCGCTGAAGCGCAAGACTTGAAAGAGAACTCAGTATTTGCGCGCTGACTGAAATAAGCGTGTGCGCGCTTCGGATGAGTGCACACAAATCTTCTCACAGCGCGTGCGAGTTCTCTTTCGCGTCTTGTTCTGTTTAAATCAGCAAGGCTTAAATGAGTTTAGTTTAAACACAGATAGCAACGTGTGCTGTTCAGGTCTCACCTGTATCAACACCCGGGTGATGACGGCGTAAATGACTGAATTAGAGCATACGGCACTCGCAGTTAACAGTTTACAAAGAGTGACTGTTTTGTCCACGCTTTCTGATTATCGTTGTTGTAACGTTTTGCGCATCCATCGACTGAAACATACATTATTTGAACTCTGTCTGTCTGTTTTCCACGTTGCTATTTTAAACAAACCATATTAACCAATAGATGCGTCGTCATTCGAGATGGACCGCGGTGCAAGTGTGTACCTAACCGTAAGTGGAGAACCGTAGGGTTCGATTTTTTACTGAGAACCGTTGCACCCCTAATACATATATATCCGAGTCCTGATCGGGAGGTAACGTCCGATTCCGATCGAGTCTGAAGCCACGTGATCGGGCCCGATTTCCGATCACGTGATCGGATCTGGACATCCCTATATATTACTCATTATCAGCACCTGTCACCAGCAAAATTAAAACCAAAAACATACTGGGGATTGAGACTGGGGGCAATTGTAACTCTTTTTTTTCCTTTGTAATAAACTACTATAGATCTACCTGCCAAATCTATGTGCCAAAGTAACAGTACCATTAATAAGCGTATATTGATATCAAATATTATTACATATGGCTTTAATTAGTGAGTATTTTTCTCCTTTACATGGTGCTAAACTATTTTATTAGATGTGTAAAAAAAAATTTAAAGTAAAAGTCTAAGTGGGTAATGAATTATAATTGTTAGAAATGAAATGCATCCTTTTTATGAAAATATTTTATTATTTAATATACATTTTAAGTGTAACTAGTTTTTTACTAGTCTAATGTTTAGTGAAATTACTAGTGAAATCCTGCTAATTTGTGTGATTTAAATCTTTCAATTCATACAATTTTTATTCATAACTAGTGTTACAGTTGCCCCCAACCATGATGAAATCATTTATGCTCACCACCAGCAACAGTGTTAGCATATTCCTTGTGTTCACTTAAAAACAAAAGATAAAATATATATTAAAGTAAATGCATTAAAACTTTAAACTGCATAAGAAAATATTACACCTCAAAAAATATTTTTATACCTTAAATTTTTGTTGTTGTTGTTGAAACTTTCTCTTAAAGGTGAAATGTTCAAACTTATTATTCTCAGGCAGAGCAAGAACTAAGTATGTATTACTTACTAAGTATGTATTACACCCCCCCCCCCCCCCCCATTTCATTTTGAAGTATCTGGTGCCTGAGCCAATGAGCAGTGGAAGATCAATGATATGTTAATGATATATGATAAAACACTAAATCTGCTTGAATGGGGCTAATAAATGTAGCACAATGTTAGTAACAAATTTGAATGCATTACAAATGAAAAATTAAGAATAAACTAAAAAATGGTGTCAGACCACACTTGTTTTTTTTTATACACATCTTTATTTTAAGAATAGCATTTTCATTGGAATATACTGTTCATAACAATATATATATTAAATTAAGTCTTAATACATATACATAACACTTTTTATTTAAATATTTTTGTTCCTTTGTTCTATAGGTTTTAACATTTTATGGGTGATTTTCACTGGTTCACAGTGTTTTCTGGCGAATTTTCCACATTAGAGTCCTGTTTTTCTCAGTTCTTCTTCTCTTTTTCAGTCCCACTTTTTAGACACTAGATTCTCATCTTTCTCTGTTGAAGAAAATCAGTTATATAAGATTATTCCACAACACTGTTGTAAAGTTTAAATAATCTAGACACATTGATTTGAAGCACATAATGGATGTCTTGAATGTCTTTACAGTTATAATTCAATATTTAAATATCCTTTAAACCAATTGCTTTAATTAAACTGAATCTGTACTGTTTTAACCAGACAAAACTACATATTATGATGAATTTAGCATTAAGACATTCAGCATCTACAATGGCATGTATTGCTATATGGAGAATAACTGTACAGTCATTCACTGATTCAGATCTGAAGAGGTCCATGACTGACAGTATAATATATACATGTCAATCAACAAGCCAAAGAACACAGCACAATTTGTCCATACACAAACAGACACAGGGACGCAGGCAGGCACATACAGAGAGGATTGTGGGATACCTTGCTTTGTTACAGGAATATGGAGGGGAACAGGATTAGGCTGGAATGAGATAAAGAGTGGTTGGACGGGATTGGTTAAAGAGAAGGAGAAGGGTAAAGAGCAGGGATATTTACACCACTGGAAGAAATGGTGTGCAGAGAGGAGGGTTTAAAAAAAAATAGGACAAGAGATAAGTATAGGAGAGTACAATTTAAAAGGGAAATTAATAAATTATCATAGGAATTTATATCTGCTTATTATTAATATTCATTAGTACGTCAGTTGTTTATTATATACAGTAAGTTGAAGTTGTTTTAACTAACATTTAGTTTTGTGTTTGTATGTTACTTTTTAAATATGCTGTGTTTAGTTTTGTTTAATTATCAATATCTAGGAACTGTTATATATTTACATGAAATTGTATTTATCATTTCTTTAATGTTTTGTAAATATAAATTTGTCAACATGTTTTTGTGTGTGTTAAATGGTTACTCACCCTCCAGGTAGTTGCGAGCAACAAACTTGAGCAGCTCGTCGATGAGGATGACGGGGAAAGAAAGCTTCAGTACAACGATCCACTGGTCCAAGTTGAGATGGGTTAGCTTAAAGATCATCTGATAGAGAAAACGACAGAGGTTAGCAAATGAGAAATGACGGATGATAAAAAGCAATTGGATTGAAACTTAACATCAATGAAAGAATTTATACACTTGCAATTGAATCAAGCTGTGTTTGTTTGGGGAAATATAAGTGTCTATGGGCCAGGCCTGATCATGGTCCCCTAAGGCTCCTGAGCACATGTGTCTTTGGTTGCCCCCTAGTGGCAGACCCTTTAGCCTGAGAGACAAACTGAACCAAATTTAGCAAACTAGATGGATGCAGTACTTACAGGTAGAGGGTCCACATAAATGATCATGAAGTGCAGAGACATGGAGAGAGTCATGGCTCCCACCAACCACAAATTGCTCCATGGAGGCATACGCAGCAGAGACTGATTCTCGGACAAGCTGCAAAAATGTGCAACAATGTATGTTACATTGAATAAAAAAACATGTATGTCAAGCTGCTTTGTGATATTCAGATTTGGTGTATGTCAGTTCTGACCTGTTCAGAGCGTTGCACATCTCAATGGTGACCAGCACAGACAGAGCCATTGTCATGGGTGGAGCGGCTTCAAACACTTCACAGTCAATGCCGGCAAAGTCCTCGTTCTCAGCAGTGCACTGCATGAAGTGGGACTGGGGACAAAGAATAGGTACATCATTATTATTTTATTGTGAAATGTACCTTTTATAGTTAGTAATTCACCCTTCGCTGGGGGTTTGATTGGCAGGTGATCTGACCAATCATAACGCCGAATGTCCGACAAACAAACCAGTCTGGAGAGTTGGTAGATTAATGTCTGCGGACTTGAACTTGAAAAATGGGGTATTGACATCTTTCCGCAGTTGAAACAACATACCTACTGATTCTGATGTTAATTCATGTTTATTTCATACAATAACTAGGACAAGATGAACGGTTTACATATCGCTTGAACCGAGGTGCTACAGTGATCTGTCACGACACATTAAAGAGGCACAAAACGGTATTTATAGTTTGAATTTCCTTTAAAAAATTTGACTTTAATACCAAAAGTAACCTCCATCTTGTCTGTCGGCGGATTGTCAGTGTCCTCTTTGCTCTGCGATGTATTTTTTCACTGCGTGAGCAGAGCACATAAAGTGTGGTGTGAGAGCACTATAGCTTGTCGGACGTAGCGACAGTAACTGAGGGGGCGGGACTTTGCGAAGGGTCAATTGCTTTATTCTCAACATTCTCAACTATTGTACTCCTTTAGCCAGTGCTGTAGTACTCAAGTCCAAGACCATATTTTTAGGAGCATTTGGACTTAGCCTACACTTTGATTTGAAAGAGCTGATCTCGACTAGTCTTAGAAAATATGGTCCTGGACTCTGCCTTGAGTACTACAACACTGCCTGTAGCATTAGTTAAGATAATGCTAGACTCACCAGCTGATAGAAGGAGACCATGGGGCCTTCATCGCAGTAGATGAACCACCAGCCAGCAGCAGCAACAGTTGCAGCACCAACATAACCTGAGAGAGTGAGAGATTGAACAGAATATGTAATGCAATCAGAGGTAATCAGGGAAGATGCAATGGCAATGAATGCATGGTGAACCTACAATGGATCAAGAATAAATCAGAAGAATGGTAAGTAGCATACCTCCAATGGCCAGGTATCTGAAGAACAGCCAGCCAGAGATGAGGGGCTCTTTTGGGGATCGGGGAGCTTTGCCCATGATGTCCAAATCAGGGGGGTTGAAGCCCAGAGCTGTGGCTGGAAGACCGTCAGTCACCAGGTTCACCCACAGAAGCTGAACTGGGATCAGAGCCTCAGGAAGACCAAGAGCAGCTGTCAGGAAGATACTGAAGAAGATGGAGAAAATAAATAAGGTTTAGAATGAACCTATGCCTGATTTCAGAAGGTAAATAGATATATGGGTGTGCATGTGTGTGTGAGCAAGAGACTGTCACCCACCAGACGACCTCGCCGACGTTAGAGGAGATGAGGTAGCGAATAAACTGCTTCATGTTGTTGTAAATGGCTCTGCCCTCCTCAACAGCAGACACAATGCTGGAGAAGTTGTCGTCGGCCAGGACCATCTCAGAGGCTGACTTGGCAACAGCGGTGCCAGAGCCCATGGCAATGCCAATCTCTGCCTTCTTCAGGGCAGGAGCATCGTTCACACCATCACCAGTCTGAAGTAAGTTTGGGGGTAGGGAATATTAAAAAGGTAAGACTTAATTTTATAGTAAAAAACACAAGCATGTTAAGTTGATTCTGAAGTACTTTGCAGTCCACAGGTAGGTCTTACTTCAACTTAAGGAAGTGACATTTTCTGACCACGATCCTGTCTGGTCTTTTGTCTTATTTCATTTGCTCCATTCAGTTCACTTACCATGGCAGTGATCTCATCAAAGCCTTGAAGGAACTCAACGATCTTGCTCTTGTGGGAGGGCTCGACACGTGCATAACAGCAAGCCTTACGCACAGCTTCTCTCTGCTGGTGCAATGGCAGGTCATCAAACTCACGGCCAGTGAAAGCACGGCCTGTCACATCCTCATCATCACCGAAGATGCCAATACGGCGGCAGATAGCCACAGCGGTACCCTTGTTATCACCTGGGAAGGAGAACATTTGAGAATTATACAAATTTTCAGGATTACTGCATTATTATTGTTTTCAGATGTTCTGTGCCAGTCAAGTATCATTGTGGGAGACTGAATGCTAATTTCCGCTAACTTGTGAAGTTACCATCACAAGCAAGTGTGCTTTTGTACACAATATGACTAGCAGGAAGAGTTCCAAAAAAGCCAAAGCAGGATTAATTGTCGTGTCACAGAGCAACTAACAGTCTGCTTAGATTGCTGCAAATACAGACCAGTGAATTGAGATGAACAGTGACATGTTCCAGTGCTGTTTTAAGAAATGTCAGCACTGATTAGAAAATTGAACATGGTTTACCTGTGATCATGATCACACGGATGCCAGCAGCCTTGCACAGCTCAATAGATCCAACAACCTCTTTACGAGGAGGATCCAACATACCAACACAACCCACAAAGGTGAGATCAGTCTGTGAGGAAAGCAAAAAAATGGAGTGGTTAAATCATGTTAGTTGGAATACAAATGATGTCCATGTTTATCTCTCTTTAACAAAAATACCTCATATTCAGCGAACTTGGTAGAGTCCTCTAGGTTCATTTCCTCCCGTTTCAGAGGGTTGTCACGGGTTGCCAGAGCCAGGCAGCGCAGGGTATCACGGCCAGTACCCCATTCCTTGATCACGGCCATGATCTTATCCTTAACTGGGCCAGTCAGGGGCACACGGGTGGTGCCAACACGCACATAGGCACATCTGTCAATCACACCCTCAGGAGCACCCTACAACAATAACGGTTTTGTGTTTTAGATTCTTTTTATGGTATTAATTGTTACTAGTTAATTTTAAGGATATATTTTACCTTGACAAACATCTTGTTTCCAACAGGGGCCTTGGAGGCCTTTGCAGGGGAGCAATAGACAGACATGGACTTCCTGTCACGGGAGAACTCAAGAGTAAAGTCCTTCTTCATAAGCTGTTTGATCACCTAGGAAACCAAGAGCAGCAAACTACATTGATATAATTTCTGATATGGAATTTAATGGAATTTCAATCTTGGCACATGACATTTGACAGTTGAACCATTACAAAATCCCAACCATAAATTCAAGAGTGTAGAAATAAATACCTCTATCATAGCTATCCTTGTGATATTTCAGTAATGAAATTAGGACTAAAAGTTTCAACTCAGAAATGCAGCTGACCAACATGAACTTACAGTGCAGCATGTGTTGGCTCTCTCAACCTTGGACAGACCACGGACTTCAGTGTTGAACACATTCATCTTTTCAACCAGGCAGCACAGGGCAGTCTCTGTAGCCTCACCCACTTTCTCATAGATTCCTTTAGACTGTAAAACAAAGAGCAGGGCTCAGTTATAGCTTCTCAACTGAAGAGTTTAGAGCAGATGAGACAGAATAAAGGTTTGTTTACCTCATTGTAGTCCAGAGAAGAGTCATTGCACAAGGCGCAGATTGTTGCCAGCTCAACAAGGCCATCGTACTGGCCACACTTGACAGGAAGTCCACCCTTAGTCCTGCAAGGTAAAGTAAGAAGAATGGTGAGTCTTGTGTGTGCGTGAGTGTCACTTAACAAATATAAAATCACTTACACTTCTCCCTCTGGTGTGTACTTGGATCCAGAAATGTCATACTGGTCAAGAGTCACAGAGTCACCCTCCACCTTTTCAATGACGAACATCTAAATACAAAGAGAATGACGATGCTTAAAACTGTGTGTAAAGGAGAAGGGTTTTGTTGTTGTAGTGAGAGGACTGGTATATTGGTGATTGCTTTTGGAGTAAGACATTGTCTCTCACAAACCTTTGTAACACACATCTGGTTGGTGGTGAGGGTGCCGGTCTTGTCTGAGCAAATGACAGATGTGCAGCCCAGAGTCTCTACAGAGGGAAGAGAACGGACGATGGCGTTCTTCTTAGCCATGCGGCGGGTTCCCAGAGCCAAGCAGGTAGTGATGACAGCAGGCAAACCTGCTCGGAGAGGAAAAGTGTCAAATACACTCTGTTGGATTTGCTCAAATGACAAAGTCTGCATTGAAAAGGTGAGTCTTGACTCATGTCTGCATTTTCCTCTTGATTTCACGCTGTTGTACCCTGATTTGTATCATGACTCCTGTATTCTCACCTTCGGGAATGGCGGCTACGGCAAGAGCCACAGCGATCTTGAAGTAGTAGACAGCACCACGGATCCAGGAGCCACCGTGGACGGGGTCATTGAAGTGGCCAATGTTGATGAGCCAGACAGCCACACAGATGAGGGAGATGACTTTGGAGAGCTGCTCGCCAAACTCATCCAGCTTCTGCTGCAAGGGGGTCTTCTCCTGCTCAGTGGCAGCCATCTGATCACGGATCTTACCGATCTCAGTTGAGACACCGGTGGCGACCACAACTCCGATAGCCTTGCCAGCAGCGATGTTAGTGCCCTGGGAAAATGAGAGGGAGAAGATGTTTCAGGATTAGTGCTGGAGACAGAGGAGATGAGCAACAAAAGGCTGAATGAAGGTAAACTCACAGAGAAAAGCATGTTCTTCTTGTCCTGGTTGACAGCCCTGGGGTCAGGAACAGACTCTGTGTGTTTAATCACACTTACAGACTCACCTGAGAATAAAGTGATAAAGGAGGTCAGAGAAGGGCAAAGATGTATGCATTGTTTTTGCGAGTATTGGGAGGATAGATATTGTAAATCAGAGACTAACCAGTGAGGATAGATTGGTCCACACGTAGGGTTGTGGAGCGGATGGCGGTGATTCTGATATCAGCAGGGACTTTGTCACCAACTACACAGGAAAAAGATGAGCGTTGAGAACATGCATATATGAAGAACAATACATGCTCAAAACTAATACTAACAAAATATAGAAAGGCTGTAGAGTGACACTTAATTTTAGGGGTTAAGGTGTTGCAGCTGTCCTATTCTTAATTCTATTTGGTTTTGTTTAGATATTTCAAATTATTTTATTATAAAATTTTCCGAATTATGTATATTCAAAGCTTCTCTAGAATATCTATCTGATTAAAGTTTTTATAATGCTTTATAATGTTTTCTAGTCCAGGACTGTCTAATCCTGTTCTTGGAGTTCCACCTTCTTACAGAGTTTAGCTACAACCCTACTAAAACACAAATTAACAATCTAGCCAAAGTCTTTAGGATTATTAAAAACATCCACACAGGAAAATGACCCACCAGGAGCAGGACTGGCCCCTAATCTAGTCTAAAGATGTCACTGTTAATAATGTTTGCAGATCTTTTGGTGATAGATTAGCAATCCAAAAGGAGGATCTGATCAAGAGGCAAATTAATGAAAAAGAATTGCAAGGACAAGTTGACTTTCATAGAAGTGTAAACAAGTGGCCTGGAGAGAAAAATGAGTGATGAGGAAGGAACAGGTGGAAGAGGGAAAGAGAAGGGGTTAGGGATCGAGAGAGGGCAAGTAGAGGAACAGGTGCTGGGAGGTATTTATATACAGGACTTTTCTTTGCCCATGCTCTCGCGGGTTCTTTCAGTCCTTTCTGATCCCATTACACTATATTCTTCCTCCCGCTGTCACACACACCCCGTAATTGCCTTAAAAGGATGCTCACACTTTCTCAAGGGCACGAGTCCCATATAGTCCTGTCCCCTCTACTCATGTCTCATTACTTGACACATTGTAACAGTTGGCTTGAAGGTGTTGCTTACTCCGCATTTCCATTTTCAGACATTTGAGCTATTCTGATGTGTGAGAGCATTATGGGAATGTTCTGTGCTGTCTGTGCTCTACTATCCGATGCTCAGATCCATTGGTATACCTGACACTTCCACAATGTCTCCAGGAACGATCTCTCTGGCTTTGATCCTCTGTACACTCTTTCTGTCAGTGCGGTAGACTTTGCCCATTTCTGGCTCATACTCCTTCAGAGCCTCAATGGCGCTCTCTGCATTGCGCTCCTGTGAAAACAAACATCTAGATAAGCTCCTGCTCCCCTTAGGATTTTACACCTTGACAACTCTCTCCTTCCAAGGGTGTGCATGCTTTCTAAATGACTGTTGTGCCAGCTCAATGGACCCTTGATGAAATCTGATCAGCCTCTAGTATTTTTACCATTAGACCTTTGTCGTCATTTGTGTTATTGATGCCCTTAGCATGAATACTTTTGTGCCTAACCTTTAACCTCTGATGTCATTTAGACTACTTTGAGTTCTAAAGTTTTAGGCTCTTAAGTTTCTCTTGAAATGTATGAATTTCATTGTATTAGATAACAAAATATCAAACCTAGTGGCATCTCAGTGAAAATGGCTAAAACTAAAGATTGTTTTTTAGCCATTTTCAATTATTTTCTATTATAGACCCTTTTCACATTTCAGGTTTCTCAGAAGCGGAAGTCGTCATAGTTAGGTTAACTTTTATAACGGTGAATGAGAGACTTAATTAAATATATTTTTTGGTTTCCATTTGCACAAATTGCAAAAGAAAAACTCCACAATTGTGTTTTCACAACTTTCAAAAAGAGGGGAAAAAAAAGAGCGATTGATAACATCAGTCATAAGAGAGAAAGATGTCATTTTTACCATCACTTCCATAGCCGCTGTATTAGAAACACCTTTACAGCAGCGTTAACTAGATTTTTGTAATTTGATGCAAAGGTAATATAATACAATGTATAGTGTTATAAACGTACATAAATTTTTTTTATGAAAATATAAAAAAACTTTACGATATTGATGACCGTTAAAACGCGTCATCACAGTCTGTGAAAAGGGTCTATTTTAATTTTTAATTTTTGCTTGAAAAATGTATTCTTTAATATCTTTATTTGTTTATTTATATATATATATATATATATATATATATATATATATATATATATATATATATATATATATATATATATATATGAAGACTTCAGATGCAAAAGCCTCTAAGTGACATCTGAAATTATCTTATAAAATGAGCATTTTTATCAAGCTTGTATGTTTATGTTCAGTTATTTCACTTTAATGGCAATGAAAAGGACCTATTAATTGCCATTAAAGTGAAATTACTGAACCTAAACATACAAGCTTGATAAAAATTCTCATTGTAGAAGAAAATTGCAGATGGCACTTGGAGGCTTTTGCATCTGAAGTCTTCATATATATATAAATTTTTTTTTTTTTTTTTAAATAAGTTACTTTTTGTTTTGACATTTCTTATATATTTTGTTTTGAGGCTGCCTTTAGTTTCCAAGTACGTTTTGGGGCCACTGTATTGGGAATGTAAAATGGATGTGCATATTCACCTGCCATACTCCAACCACAGCATTGGCAATAAGGATGAGGAGAATAACAAAAGGCTCGACGAAGGCAGTGACTGTTTCCTCGCCTTCCTCAAACCAGGCCAGTACCTGATGAACAGAGAGAGCAGGAGTGTGAGAAAGACATCCAAGATCCAAACAAGAGGTAGAAAAGAAATACATTTAAGATCTACTATCCACCTCATTAGAGTCAAATTAAAGAGCCAGTGAATGTGTATGTGCATACCCTATGAAAGTTTTGGTCAGTTAAGTGCCCCCCCCCCCCACACACACACTTACACTCACACACTTCATCTGTACATTGAGTTATGCTTGAAGTGTACAGCTGATCCTGTTCCAGTAATTCTCACGTGTGCGCATGCATTACTCAATTCACGGCACGTTAGCACCTGCTGTCTGCCTTTCTCTGCTTCACCTTTACAGTCTCTCCACTGATCTGTCTTTCATTCCTTCCATCTTTGACCTTTGTGGGTGGATTCAGTTTCTTGGACTGGCTTAAGACTACCTTAAAATAACACTCTCTTCCTCTTAATCGCTCACTCTCTCTTTTCTCTTTTTCTCTCCTCCTTTATTTCTCTGTCCTTGCTTCTCTTCAAAGCTTCTTTCCTGGCCTTCTAAGGCCATAATGACAGCTGTGATGTCATGTGCCCGGACAAAACAGCAGAACTAATGCTGTCTGCTTCATTTATTCCAAAACAGATTTGGAAGAAAGAAAGAAATGCAGTTTTATGTGCCGGCACTGTTTGATTATCAGTACGGAATGTACTCAGATTTCAAGCGCAAGGGCACATGCGCATCTGAGACTAAGAAAATATGCCTAGCACCTCATGCTAGCGGTGTTGTTTCATGCAGCCATAAGGGTTGCATACTACCCGGCACAGATAAACAGCTGGATTATGGTCTACCCATAATATACACGGGGCTGAAGGGTTACTACTTAACTTGATTGACAGCAACGGATGGGAATGTGGGAAATGTGTCCCTGTCCTTCTCCTATACATTATTAATCATCGTCTGCACCCATAAATGAAACCCTGTTCATTCATTAAAATGTTACGCCTCTGCGACTGTAGACTTAACCTAAGTCAGCATAACCCAGGTTATGAAATTAGTGAATTATCAAAGCACTACCTGTGGAAAGTGAGGTTTCTGAAGGTTTAGACTACATTATGATGTTATGCGGCTTCTATTTACTTACAAAAGAGATGCAGGCAGCCAACAGCAGGATCCTGACCAACAGATCTTCAAACTGCTCAACCACCAGCTCCCAGATGCTCTTACCTGAGACAGAAGGTAATGTTTGGTTTTATATATATATATATATATATATATATATATATATATATATATATATATATATATATATATATATATATATATATATATATATATATATATATATATATATATATATATATATATATATATATAAAATTACTTAAACATATTATGACTTAAGTATAACTGACTGAAATGAGAAGCGCATAAATCAAAAGGGATATATTTAAAGTATTTGATTTTCAGTATGCGTAAAATACAGACATGCTGTCAATTCTAGGTCTAGGTCTTGTCATAGAAAGCTATAAAAACAGTAAACTGAAAACTTACCTTCTTCAGCGGGCAGCTCTGTGATTGGTTGATTTGGTCGAGTTGACAAGATGAATGGAGGAGGTGATTAGAAACAGAACCATTAGAATAAGCCATCAATATCTTTCCCATTAACAATCACCATAACATAGCATAAATGATTTCATAATATGGTTCATTTTGAAATTAGCTGAGCTCATACATATAAAACTATTCTATTAGTCGTCTAGCAATTTGTCCTTCTGTTTGACCTTCAATTGAAGTCCCTGTAGGCCTAAAATGGTTCCTGTGTTTCAGCTGTCACTTTTTTGCTTTCTCATCTTTAGTGTGATCTGTTTTTTTTTCTTCTTCTTTCTTTCCATTATCTTCTAATCTTGCTTTTGCAACTTAATGTTATTGTGCAACATGGATCAGTGCATATGTTCAGGGTCATTTTGCCTTTGGCTGAGAGCTCTAATTTCTCCTAAATACAGCATGTGAAGTTCTGGTAAGAAAACACTTCTGGAGAAGTATGTCTTCTCTCGGTTTTGAATGCATTTGAATTGGATTTTTAAAAATAAGTCTTAAGATACAGTGTTACTCATTCTCCATTTTGTTGTCTGTTCTCAACTGACTAATCACAACTAATCTTTCTACACAAAATATGTTCTCAATACTAAGTTGGGAATTCTTGCTACCTCTCCCCTTCCAAATTGCTTGTTCTGGTAACACATTCCAACATTGTTTCATTGTAATCAAACATCCATTCATATTTTTAAGAAGCTTCCATCCACTTGTCCATGCTTTCCTCACCGTTGAATCCGTACTTGGCTTGGTTTTTCTTGACCTGATCTGGAGCGAGGCCTGTGCTCTCGCTCACGCCGAAGTAGGCCAGGCATTCTGCTGGTTCCTTGATGTGTGCGTTCTCCATCCTGTCTGCTCAAAGGGGAGACTTCACAAAAACAACACAAAGATGTAGATAAGTTGGATTTCCACTCAGAAAAATGGAGAAAAGTCCAGTTTTAACACTTTTTACAGGTCATTGAGAAACTAAGGAATCCTTTAATTATTAAAAAAAAGAGAAAAGATTGAGAGCAAAAGAGTACGCACCAACACTTTTTTAAAAGTGTAGGATAGGGACAAAACAGATGGCCCCTTGATTCTCTCTCTCTCCCCTCTCTCGCTTTCTCTCTCTCTCTCCTCTCCTTCCTCTGGAGCGCAGGGCTGACAGAAAGTGCAAACTTCCACTCATCTCTGTAGAGTTTTATAAAGACACCAGGCAAACCATCGCCCAGGTCACACCCAGAGGAGGCTCCCTATTGGCTGAGAAGAGACAAATATGGTGGGGAAGGGGCATGGCCTTGGGAAGAGAGATGAAGAGGTGTGATTGGAGCAATTGGGTGACAACTGCAGCTGGGGTGAGCAGCCTTGAAAATGGGGTTGAAAGTGGGATCTGTTTTTGGAACATGCATGAACAGGAGGATGGAGACTGTGAATGGGGAATTGTGGTGTTGGTATGGTGGTGGTGGGAGTGGAGGGGGTCGGATGAGTGAAATGGTTTTAGGATGTTGATATGTTTGACCAAGGGCTTGGTTTTTTGTGGGGATTAAAAACGTACAGGGCTCCGTTATAATTATGTGGTATGGGATTAAAATATCTATCCATTCTACAAGAACTATAATGTGAGGGTGCTTTTGAAAATATATGAAGACTGTCGAGTCTCCATCCTCAGAGAGGATTAGCACCTGGGATGAACAGTTATGGAAAAAGTGTGTGGGGGCACTTCAGACATGGCAAATGTGCTGTAAAACAGACTGAGGAGGGGTTAATTGGGAAGAGTGCATAAAGAGGGAAAGAAAGAGGAAAGTTGGAAGAAGGGCCATTAAGGTAGAAAGGGGGGTTTTACTTTTATAGATCTTTTATCTTGTTGACAGATAGTTTGGATGAATAGACTGAGATGGATGACTGGTTAAATATTTTTTGCCAAACCAATTCAGGGACAGGAAGTAACCAGCATGTGATTTTTAGTCCATTTAATGTCCATTCTTTTTCTTTTCTTCTTTTTTTTTCAAATGCAATGCTTTCATTTAATTTCTGTAAAGCTGAAAATTAGGGTAAACATAGGTCGAGTCAAGTCATCTTCATTTATATAGCACTTTTTACAATATAGATTGTTTCAAAGCAGCTTCAAAATTAATGTACAGAGATTGTTTTGGCTTTAGGTAAAGTAAAGCAATGGATAAATATGACAAACAAGATCTTTAGTTGTTTAAAATGATATTGTGTGAGTGGGCTAAGACATTTGGCATCATATTTTAAAACAACAAAAGTGAAAAAACATGGTCAGTTCAATCAAGTCACAGGTTTGCAGATAATTTGCTTTAGACCCCAACATCATTCACATATCAGCTAAAACTAAATTCATACCTTTAGACGACATGATCAATTTTAAAAATTCTTAATGTATTAATTCAGTTTTATTGGTTGGATTTATTTGCATAGGTCTAGTAATGCAAAGTTTTCATGCAGTCCAATGTGCATTACACTTACAGGCAAACCAGAGCATTACAAGACAATTACGTGAGTAAATGTCTTATTTATAATGTTTTATTATAAATAATATAATTCATAATAATGTTTTCATTCATTATCTCTTCACTTGAACTTTATATGCTATATATGCAACATGCTACTATCTGTGTTGTTTTTAATTACGACTATAAAAGTTAAAATAGTTTTCGTTAACTAAAATAAAAAATAAAAATTAGATAGAAAAACTCCCCACTGAAATATATGCGTGAAGACTTGTTCTCCATACTTCGACTATTGTTATTTAGGTGTTGCAGTACTAGACCCTGTTGTCCGTGTCAGTGGGGGGCTGGTGGTCCTTTTGGTACTTGTGTAACTGTAGATTGAGCCACAGTTGTGTGTGTCCTGTATAAATAGATCTGAGTGATGTGGACCAGCAGCAGCTCAACCCAATTGTTGGATTTTTGCTCCAGACGCAGCTCCAGTGAGACTGAGAGTATGAGGGGTACAGCAGATTTCTTAGCAAGTGTTAAGTTTACACACAGGCCTCATGCATCATGTTTTGTTTAATTTGTCTTTCTGTCCTGTTATTTAATTCATTTCACACTACAAATATTTTTCACCACTGACTCTGTGACTTTTCAACTCTGACCCCTTGCCCCCTTTCTGACCCGGGCCCTATCAGGTGTGCTCGTGTGTCATGATTCTGATGTCCCTCCCTGTCATTGCACAGAATGTGTCCCGGTACTGCTGGCATGTCTGTGCTCATGTTGCAGCACGGGTCGCATTGCTGCAAAAAAAACAACAACAAAAAAAATCCAGTAGACCGTTTCTTACCATTCATTCATTCATTGGACTTGTGGATTTTCTTATATTCAAAATTACAAAATAATTTGGATATAAACATTTATAATACATCCTGACCCTGATTTTTGAAGGATATACAGTACAGTCCAAAAGTTTGGAACCACTAAGATTTTTAATGTTTTTAAAAGAAGTTTCGTCTGCTCACCAAGGCTACATTTATTTAATTAAAAATACAGTAAAAAACAGTAATATTGTGAAATATTATTACAATTTAAAATAACTGTGTACTATTTAAATATATTTGACAAAGTAATTTATTCCTGTGATGCAAAGCTGAATTTTCAGCATCGTTACTCCAGTCTTCAGTGTCACATGATCCTTCAGAAATCATTCTAATATGCTGATTTGCTGCTCAATAAACATTTATGATTATTTTCAATGTTGAAAACAGTTGTGTACTTTTTTTTTTCAGGATTCCTTGATGAATAGAAAGTTCAAAAGAACAGCATTTATCTGAAATATAAAGCTTCTGTAGAATTATACACTACCGTTCAAAAGTTTGGGGTCAGTAAGAATTTTTATTTTTATTTTTTTTAAAAGAAATTAAAGAAATGAATACTTTTATTCAGCAAGGATGCATTAAATGTTTGGCAGTAAAGACATTTATAATGTTACAAAAGATTCGATTTCAGATAAACACTGTTCTTTTGAACTTTCTATTCATCAAATAATCCTGAAAAAAAATATTGTACACAAATATTTTGTACAATTGTACACATTAAATGTTTCTTGAGCAGCAGATCAGCATATTAGAATGATTTCTGAAGGATCATGTGACACTGAAGACTGGAGTAATGATGCTGAACGTTCAGCTTTGCCATCACAGGAATAAATTAGTTTGTCAAATATATTCAAATAGAAAACAGTTATTTTAAATTGCAATAATATTTCACAATATTACAGTTTTTTACTGTATTTTTAATTAAATAAATGTAGCCTTGGTGAGCAGATGAAACTTCTTTTAAAAACATTAAAAAACAAACTTTTGGACTGTACTGTATGTAATTTTTGACCACTAATTTCAATATTTTGGAGGACAAAACAGTGCTATTTGTGGCATATTTAAATACGTTAAGTTAAATTAATTTAAATATTATAATTTAAATTGTTCTAAAGTAAAAGTACAAATCACTTAAAGGATTAGTTCACTTCTGAATGAAAATTTCCTGATAATTTACTCACCCCCACGTCATCCAAGATGTTCATGTCCTTCTTTCTTCAGTCGAAAAGAAATTAAGGTTTTTGATGAAAAATTTGACCATTGAGACTTCAATGGCCTCCAAACGGTTGAAGGTCAAAATTAGTTTCAGTGCAGCTTCAAAGGACTTTAAACGATACCAGACGAGGAATAAGAGTCTTATCTAGAGAAACCATCAGTCATTTTCGAAAAAAATACAACTGTATATGCTTTAACCATTCTGCTTTCCGTATTCTTCAAAAAGCTTACGCTGTACTTCCTACGCCTTCCCTATTACAGAAAAAAACGGAACTGGCGCTGCATTCCTTCCGTAAGTTAAACAGGGAAGGCGTAGGACATACAGCATAAGCTTTTTGAAGAATACGGAAAGCGGAAGCAGTTGCAAGGCGAACATTTGTTTATATAAAGCATGTTGTATTTTTTTAGAAAATGACCGATCGTTTCTCTAGATAAGACTCTTATTCCTCGTCTGGTATCGTTTAAAGCCCTTTGAAGCTGCACTGAAACTGTAATTTTGACCTTCAACCGTTTGGAGACCATTGAAGTCCACTATAAGGAGAATAATCCTGGAATGTTTTCATCAAAAACCTTAATTTCTTTTCGACTGAAGAAAGAAGGACATGAACATCTTGGATGACATGGGGGTGAGTAAATTATCAGGAAAATTTCATTCAAAAGTTAACTAATCCTTTAATATAATTTTAAAGTAATTATTACTTTTATTCAGCAAAATTAAAACGGGAGTAATCGCTGCTGAAAATTCAGTTTTGCCATCACAGGAATAAATTAGGAATTAATTAATATAGGAAACAGTTATTTTAAATTGTAACAATATTTCACAATATTACGGTTTTACGGAATTTCTCATGCACGGCCTTGGTGAAAATAAAAGACTTCTTTCAAAAGCTTTAAAAAAATCAACCTCAAACTTTTCAATGGTGTGTGTGTGTGTGTACAAAATATTTATGAAATATTGCATGTTATCAGTAAACCAGCTGCTAGGTGTGAAAGATAACAGTGCACATAAAAAGCAAAGCACTTGAATTTTGGATTTTGGATTTTGGATTTTGATAGAAATTTGTTCATGCAATGGTGATCTGCTGGTGGCGTGATTGACGGGACATCTGATGTTGTACTGGAAAGAGACAGGACAAGCGTATTCCCTTTTAGGTCTACACTTGCCCCGCGGAACATACAGAGACGTTGCTGATGACAGGAAGACGGATAAAGGGAAAGAGAAGAGGGACTCAGGAAAGCCAAGATGCAGGGATGAATTGAAGGGTAAATATATACAGTGGCGAGTGAGAGGAGTGTAGAATGGAGATAGCGAAACCAATATAAAGATAAAGATCAGGAGTGACAGGGTAAAAAATGTTCACTTGAGGAATTAGACAAAGCAATAAAGGGAGAACGGCAGCTTGGTTCAGCTGTTAGTTGTAGTCACTTGCACTGACAAATTTATGATCTTCAAACACATCAAGTGATTATTGTGGCCTTTCTCTCTCATTCACTTTCTTAATACATAAATAAATATGAGCAGAGGCCAGTGTGATTTTACACACGTGTACAGTATGTTGTGTACATGTGTGTGTGCCAGAGAAGTGTGTGACAGGTGTTGGACAGGAATGGTGTTAAATTCTCAGCACTGCCCCTATTCTTGGTTATTTGAATCTCTGGCTCCAAAGTATGGTGTCGTAATCCAGTCTTTAATGACTAACACCTCTATTTACACACACATACAGCATTTGAATACATTCACAAGATCATCTGAAAGGACCCAGAAAAGCACTTTTTTCAATTAATTGTTATTTATCAATGATGTTTTGTACATTTATGTTAGTAAGGGACGTATTTCTTGCATTGAAAAAACGTTCTGAAAAACAATGTTTTGTCAAGTAATCTAAAGTGCCTCATGTGGCAACTTCTACATTAAACAGTTTTTTTTTTTTTTTTTTTAAGTGAAAAATATGATTTAATCTACTTTACACTTTTGCAGTGTTATACTATACATTTTATTCCCAGCTAATGCAATAAAACTTGTTCCTTTGTTATTCAATAATAGAAAATAATAGCAGCACATTTTAAACCGTTTATCATTTAATGTGGTTTGACGCGTCTCACTCTTTGAAATAATATATGCACGACCGTCATAAAGGCGGGGACAAACATTATATATATGGGTGTTTGGGTACATCAGATGTCACAGCTGTGAAAAAAACAGTTAACAGCTTGTACAGTGAAGGAACATTTCTGTGGGAACAGTTTCTTAACACTATTAATAATAGCGAGGGTTGTCCTTGGGTATTCTTGAAAGAAGAGCGGGCAGAGGATATCCCAAAGAAAGCCCAACGCACTCACGCAAAAACCGCTCTCGCTCTCTCCCCCCTTCAGGTTATATTTAGCTCGGCTTTAGGGGTGTCGACCTCTTGCTCTGCTGCAGGCTGTAGCCTTACAAGGCCCAAATCGCAAGTACCGTTTCTTAGCAACCCTTGATGTTTTCACCTAAGTGGACGGGTCCGCCAATGTGCTGTGATCCAATGTGATCATTATAATCATCCTATAAGCATCACCATCAGCAGCAGAAGGAGCATGTGCACCTCGAGTCTGGTGATGCTCCTGTTGGTAGATGTGCTGCTATATTAATATATTATTTAGACATTTTCAGTTTGCCTTAAGTTTAGTTTAGTGATTGGCTTATGCATACTTGTATAACTATAAATGTATAGCAACATACCAGTACCATTTACCGGAAAAAGGCAGAAAGGCCTACTATAACCCAATGGTTAAGAGAAATATCTTCATGCATTGCAATGGAAAAAATAACCTATATTATTGAGAGTAAAGAAGACAAATTTAAGAGGGTCTGGAGTCCCTTTATATTATTTATTGAACACAGGGATATTAACAATATATAATGGAGAAGGAACAAACTGCTTAATATTATATTCATATGAAAAATACTTTAATGGGCACTATATTAACCCTACTTTATTGCTTATATTTTTGGTTAATATATGCAATGTATTGTTAACTCTGACTTCCAAAGTACATACTGTATTACCCAATGTTCACTCAAAAAAATGAACTTTCACTGTTGTTAGTTTCACTCAAACCACCCTTGTTCACATTACTTAAAAAACTCATGTAACTACATGAACGTAATTTAACTGTGTTGTTTCTACTAAAATTGAGTATTGTCAGCTTTACTTAGTAAGTGTTTGTTCAGTCAACCTAACATTGCTGTGTGAAACGCACACATTATTGTTGACATAACTAACTGTGCAGTGGATCCGTAGTTCCCAGCATGCTTTGCAAGAGACTGCATTAGGATAGTAAATTTAGGGATTAAAGTGTTATTTTATGTGTTTTTCAGTAAAGGGAAAGATGTTGTTAGTTTATGTTAGTGTTTAATGTTCAGTTATGTTGGACATTTAGAGTAGTTTCTGTAATGTTTTTGAATTTTGTGGTTACCATCATGCAGAAGAGTGTCGCCTGTGTTTAGGCTGTGCGAACTCATGTACGCGTGTTTATTCCTGCTCTCAATTCAATTGAGTTTGTCAATTAGTTATTTTTTGAATGCGTTTTGATATGTTGTATCCTTTTTATTTAAATGATTATTAAAAAAAAAAAAAAAATGTGTTCACCTTATGTAATCAACATAACATTATTAAGTAAACTGCACATATAAATATCATGTAACAGTGACATTCAAATGATTTGTATTTACTCAAAGAAATTTTGTCAGCTTTACTTGAATTTCTTTTGTTCATTCAACTAAATAGTTTTTTGTACAAATTACTCAATATTGTTGCGTGGAACCACTTGACACTTATTTTTTAAGTAAATCCAACAATTCATTTTTTTGAGTGTTGGTTTGTGCTATTACACTTTTTATGTGGAATGAGCCCCGGTGTTTATTTGTTTTGTTTTTATTTTTGTTGTTACAGATACATGCTGTACATTGTTGTGTAAGTGTTCAAGAAAATGCAATAAAAAATAACATTTTAAAAAAAAATGTTTAGTGTATTTACATAGTTAATTTTAGTTTTATTTATTTTTAATTTTGAGTTTAAGTTTATTTAGATTTTATTTTAGTTGTGGTGTTTGAATGCCAAACTAGTATCATTTAAAAATGTTTAACTGCTAAATCTCTTAGAATAGTCAAGTTTTATTGCCAATTAATGTATACAGTGTTCTAAAACTAAAATTATTTTGTTGCCATTTTTATTTTCTATTTTAGCTAGTTTTGTAATCATGAAAATGCATTTTAGGGAAGTTTTAGTTTTTTGTTGTTGTTGTTGTTGTTGTTGTTGTTGTTGTTTTTTTGTTTGCTTTTTTTTTTGTTTGTCAGTTAATGATTACATATAGTTTTATGTTTTGTTTTCTACATTGACCAGCATGGCCTGTCAACAATGTAGCTGTTTTTACACAAACTCTAAAAACGAAAATTCAATGTGAATAAAATAAAGTGGCCAATTAATCTATTAATTTATTTACAATTAAAATTCTGATTAATGAATGAAGTAACACTTTATTACAGTGCCATTGTTACACATGTTACATTTAGTTAATATAGTAATAACTATAAATTATGCATAACATTCTCTTTATCAGTTGACATTTTTTTTCTGCTAGAAGGAAACACTTAAAGCTGGCAGCCGATTACTAACATTTAATGCTATTAAAACCATTTATTTAAAAAATAAAAAAGTATATCTATTTGTATATGTATCTAGTATATTTGTTTTGTTTAAGCACCTATATGTGACCCACAAAACCAGTCATAAGTTGCATAGGTATATTTGTAGCAATAACCAACAATACATATATGGGTCAAAATGATCGATTTTTCTTTTATGCCAAAAATCATTTGGATATTAAGTAAAGATCATGTTCCATGAAGATATTTTGTAAGTACTTCATTTGGACAACATTAAGGCGATTTTCTCAATATTTTGATTTTTTGCACCCTCCCAGATCCCAGATTTTCAAATAATTGTATAGTTCTATCCTAACAAACCATAGATCAATGGAAAGCTTATTTATTCAGCTTTCAGATGATGTATAAATCTCAATTTCAAAAAACTGGTTTTGTGGTCCAGGGTCACGTATGTGGTTGTGGTATATGTACAGTAAACAGAACAGCGTAGAGGTGAACAGTATGCATTCTGTTTGTGTTTGTGTGCGAGTATAGAAATACAGTTTGGGTATCTGTTTGTCTGATGATAAAGTGCAGTTGTCCACTATAGAGTTACAATATTTGTTCCCATACAATTAGGATGAGATTTCGGGTTACTATGGTAAAAACAAACAGATGTACTGTATTTGTGTGGGGATCATGGAGCTGTACCAGGATGTTTTTTTAAGAGCATGTCATGTGTCCATGCTATATGTGTACATGGATCCTCTTTACTGTCCCTCTCCGTTTTGATGAGCGTTTTTTTGTTTTTATTGTTCTTACATTCTTGAGGTTGCACTTTCCAAGGTGGGGGATGTTTTGATTGGCATGCTTTGCCCCAAAAGGGTTGTCCTTGTCATGCCAGGGACACTTATTTAAACTATAGGGAGAGGGTCTGAAATGCTGTTTCACACATGGTGGCCTCACACTCTTCCTGACACTCACATTCATGCACATGTGGCTTATTGGCTCCAGTCACATTAGACACACATGCCTGATGCCAACATAATTGCCCTAATCAGCGTCTTAAATCAGTGCTCATCATAACTCATCAGCAGCTGTTACAATGACGGTCGAATGTGTTACTGATGACTTAAACTAACAGCTTCAGTTGCATTGAAAAAATGTATTTTTTGGGTTCAATGCAAGTTAAGTTCAGTTTAAAGCATTTGTGGCATAATGCTGATTGTGACAAAAATGTCCACTTTTCCTTCCTTTTTTTAAAAGAACTTTGGGTTACAGTGCGTCACTTACAAGGAAAGCGAATGAGGCCAATCCAAAAAAAAACAATGTTTTAACAGTATCACCACCAGATATATACACGTGTTGACTGACTATAGTGTGTATTTAGCGTAAAAAATTACTAACCTTTTCTGTGTAAAGTTATATCTAATTCAACAACCTGTAAAAGCCAAAATTGTAAATTAAAAGCCTGAAACCCTAAAAACATGTTACTGCTCAAATAATACACAAGTGTTAACAGAAGAATTAATGTAAATTCTTTCATAAAATTATAAGCTTCACATTTCTGCTTTTTTTTTTTTTTTTTGTGGTAATCAACATTATGCCATCAATGTTATAAATTGTATCGAACCTAACATATTTTTTTTGTTCTGCTACACTCCATGAAGAACCTTTAAAATCAATGGAAACTTTCCATTTTCCAATAGGTTCTATAGAGTGGAAAAGGCTCTTAAGATTATTAAAATGATCATCACACTGAAAATAAATTGTTTTTTTCA
This sequence comes from Megalobrama amblycephala, assembly GCF_018812025.1. Taxonomy (NCBI): domain Eukaryota; kingdom Metazoa; phylum Chordata; class Actinopteri; order Cypriniformes; family Xenocyprididae; genus Megalobrama; species Megalobrama amblycephala. The sequence goes on along the minus strand of NC_063044.1, from coordinate 55,284,852 downwards.
AAGACTGTTCACTGCTCTTTGGGGAACCAAAGATGGTTCTTTGGCATCATTGTGAAAACCCCTTTTGGAACCTTTTTTAAAGAGTGTATTTATCCGTCATTAGACAAAGAAAGTTTAATTCAAATAAATAGAGATAACTTTACACATAAGTGTTTTCTCAGAATATTTGTCCATTTATAAATCCTGCATGTACATTTTTTGCTGTCACATGGCCAAGATGAGCAGTGTCACCTGTGGTTCTTGTCTTATTTTAATCTTGGGAATGTATTGAACTTCAAAATAACTTCACACATATGACACTGAATGGGTGAAATAGGCAGTATAAGTATGAGCAGTGACATATGAGCAGTGAAATATGAGCAGTAAAGTAAGGGTCACCTCATGTGTTTGCAGTGTGTTCTACAATTTGACATTCAATATCCCTTCAGTAACTCCATATGGTGTTGCACTCTAGATGAATTGCATAATTCCACTATTGGTAATTAAACATCCTATGTACATGTACGTGTGAGGGACTACATGTTCCATATGAAGAAGCCAGTTAATGTTGGAATGGTGTTTGGATGAGGGATTGGTATCTACAGTCAAGGAAGATAATGTCAAGGTCTCTTTTTTGCTCTGCTCATGCCAGTGTTCAACTAAAAAGCCTTCTAGGAGACACTACATAGGGGTGTCCAAACTCAGTCCTAGGGGGCCACTATCCTGCAGAGTTTAGCTCAAACTTGCCTCAACACACCAGCCTGGAAGTTTCCAGTATGCCTAGTAAGACCTTGATTAGCTGGTTCAGGTGTGTTTAATTGGGGTTTGAGCTGAGCTCTGCAGGACAGTGGCCCTCCAGGAACAGGAATGGACACCCCTGCACCACATACGGGGATTTGTAGTTGTCCATTTTACAGTCAGGACATACTGACCCCTGCTGTTTATGTCAGTAACTACAGTATAAATGTGTAGAAAGATTTTAGCTCAAAGTCATTAGTGAAACTACACATTTGACACACTGGTTATATTCTTGGTTCCTTTTGTGTTATTTATCTTTATGGCCTGTAGTCATTTTGATAGATATTTGATATACACAATCCTACAAGTCCATGGATACTGTCTGACTCTTGTTTGAGAATGCCACCTACTGGTCTATTTATTTGAAGAAATATAAGCTAACTGTATAGATTAGTTTTAGATTGCATAAAACCCCCAACAACTACACAATTTGAAATAAATATTAAACATTTTATTTACATAGTTTTACAACAACATTTATCAACATGTAACTGTAAGAAAACATGACTGAAAAATAATATATCGCCTCTTTTCAAGCTTATTTTTAAAAGTCAAAACATATTGACTAAATGTCAAGTCTTTTTTTTTAGTAGCAAAATGTTTTCAAGAGCAGATGGAGTGTGTGAGCATCAGGGGGTAAAAAAGAGGAATCATATTGTAATGAGGTCTGAAAAAAAATAGAAGAACCAAAGAGAAAAGATTGAAATCAGTCCCTGCAGCATTGAGTTCATAAGGTGCTTTAATCCACCTCTTCAATAGTTGGTCCCTGGGAAGCGGCCCCTGATCCTCCACGTGCCTGAGCTCCACAGCCTCCAGCTGGCATCCCTCCCTGATAAAGCTTAGTGATGATTGGGTTGCAGACTTTCTCCAGCTCCTTCAGCTGATGTTCATACTCCTCCTTATCAGCCAGCTGGTTGTTCTCTAGCCAGCTGATGGTGTCGTTACATTTCTCAATAACTTTCTTCTTGTCATCTTCACTGATCTTGCCTTTCAGGTTCTCATCTTCCACACTGTTCTTCATGTTGAAGGCGTAAGACTCCAGGGAGTTTTTGGCAGCAATCTTCTCTCTTTGCAGATCATCTTCAGCTTTGTACTGATCAGCTTCCTGCACCATTCTCTCAATGTCCTCTTTGCTCAGTCTGCCCTTGTCATTGGTGATGGTGATCTTGTTCTCTTTTCCAGTGCTTTTGTCCACCGCGGACACATTTAGGATTCCGTTGGCGTCGATGTCAAAGGTCACTTCAATCTGCGGGACTCCACGGGGTGCAGGTGGAATTCCTGTCAGCTCAAATTTACCCAGCAGGTTGTTGTCTTTAGTCATGGCCCTCTCTCCCTCGTACACCTGGATCAGGACACCGGGCTGGTTGTCAGAGTAGGTGGTGAAGGTCTGGGTCTGTTTGGTGGGGATGGTGGTGTTGCGTTTGATGAGGGCCGTCATGACTCCACCGGCGGTTTCAATACCCAGGGACAGAGGAGCCACATCCAGCAGCAGCAGGTCCTGGACATTTCCAGATGTGTCACCCATGAGGATGGCGGCTTGCACCGCTGCACCGTAAGCCACTGCCTCATCTGGGTTGATGCTCTTGTTCAAGTCCCTGCCGTTGAAGAAATCCTGCAGAAGCTTCTGGATCTTTGGGATTCTTGTTGATCCACCAACCAGAACGATGTCATGGATCTGAGACTTGTCCATCTTGGCGTCTCTCAGGGCTTTCTCCACAGGCTCCAGTGTTCCTCTGAAGAGGTCTGAGCACATCTCTTCAAAGCGCGCTCTGGTGATGGACGTGTAGAAGTCGATGCCCTCGTACAGCGAGTCGATCTCAAGGCTGGCCTGAGAGCTGGAGGAGAGGGTTCTCTTGGCTCGCTCACACGCTGTCCGCAGCCTCCTCAGTGCCCTCTTGTTCTGACTGATGTCCTTCTTGTGCTTCCTCTTGAATTCTTCTACAAAGTGATTCACCATGCGGTTGTCAAAGTCCTCGCCACCCAGATGGGTGTCTCCGGCTGTGGCCTTCACCTCAAAGATGCCGTCTTCAATGGTCAGGATGGACACGTCAAAGGTGCCTCCACCCAGGTCAAAGATCAGGACGTTGCGTTCTGCTGCTTTGCCTTTGTCAAGGCCGTAGGCGATGGCTGCAGCTGTGGGCTCGTTGATGATTCTGAGGACGTTGAGCCCAGCGATTACTCCGGCGTCTTTAGTGGCTTGCCTCTGGGAGTCATTGAAATAGGCAGGAACTGTGATAACTGCGTTTGTCACCTTCTGCCCCAGATAAGCTTCAGCAATCTCCTTCATCTTCACCAGGACCATTGAGGAAATTTCTTCAGGATTAAATGTCTTGTTTTCTCCTTTGTATTCGACTTGAACCTTTGGTTTTCCTCCATCACTGACCACTTTGAAGGACCAGTGCTTCATGTCAGACTGCACAACTGGGTCATCAAACTTCCTGCCAATCAGCCTCTTGGCATCAAACACAGTGTTGTTGGGGTTCATGGCCACCTGGTTTTTAGCTGCATCTCCAATGAGCCTCTCTGTGTCTGTGAAGGCAACATAGCTGGGTGTTGTTCTGTTCCCCTGGTCATTGGCGATGATCTCCACCTTTCCATGCTGAAACACCCCCACACAGGAGTAGGTGGTGCCCAGGTCAATGCCAATAGCGACTCCTTTTGCTGATGACATGTTTGGTTACGAGTAACTGTAGTAAAAAACAATAAAGAACAATCAGAATTGTTCTAAATATCAACAAATTACTGTGCAAAGAAAATATATGCTGTACTCATACAGTATAATAATAACAAAAGGTAGGCTAAACAACAAATCTTCTATTTATGACTTTATTTCTGGATGAGAAAAAGTTTAACAGTGAATACAGTGGCATAAACTGCTCAGTCTTAAAAATTAGGATAGTCATCCAATTTTTTTCTTCAAGACTAGATTATAGACTATAAAATAGTCATATTCAGAGCTAATATTGATACATATTAACTACACAATGCATCTTGCCTAGACCCTACAGTAAAATAAAAGGTAGACTTACCGTAGACTAGATTCTTCAAATTAATTTACACCTCGTCGCGGAGAAAGTCAGGTCAGACTGGGTTTCTTCGCTTGCTTTAGAGATCGCTCCTCTTCAGATGAGTTTCGTTAGTGTGTGCCATGATCAGCTCTTTAAATACACCAGTTCAAACTCTACACACTTCTGGAAAAGTCCAGGGAGTCAGACCAATCAAAACACACCCAGCGGAGCGTCACTTCAGCTGACAACTGAGGCAAGTTTCTGGACGCTTCCAGAATTTAGCTGTGAAATTACGCCAAACAGAGAAGAAAAGACAAATTAATCTCACTAAACTATAAAATTATGTCTTTCGCCATCATATTTGAGTGCACTGAATGATACACAGATTACGTGATATACGGCAAAGTGAGTTTTCCAGTCTGGTCGCGTTGTCCTTAATAGATCTTTTTTATCTATAAAATAAAATGGCATTACTTGTTCTAAAACATTTATTTAAAAACTAGTCAAAAGTTATACTATAAGAGCTTAATTTATCTACAATAGCGGCTTTATCCACAAAAGCAGTTACACAGACTTACATTTTTTAATAATAAAACTATAAAACTATGTTCGCTATAATTATTCGAGTTTGGAGTGAATCTTACGCTATTTGCTTAATTTTTAAAGGATATAAAATGTTTTTGTTATAAAATGTCATAACGATCACTTAGCCTAAATTGTACAGTACATTACTCTTACACCGCTGGGAAAGTTATAGGATATGTTAATGATGATATAAATATCATTTGTTTGTGCACTGAATAAAAATCTCGACATATTTTCTCAATTTAGATGCGCATTGCTAATTTTTTAAGTAGAACTGTACTGTAAGTCTGAAATTACACATACAGCCACATCTATAGGTTTAATACACCATCTGAACATGCTTTAGTGTGCTGATTAACAGGAACATCCTCCCAGTTAAGTTTTATTTCTATAATAAATATATATATATATATATATATATATATATATATATATATATATATATATATATATATATATATATATATATAAAATATATATTAGTGTGTGTGTGTGTGTGTGTGTGTGTGTGTGTAAAAATATACAGAAAAATCAGGCACTGAAAGGCACAGTTATCATAGGATGTGTGTGTGTGTAGAAAATAATTATGAAATATTACATGTTATCAGTAAACCAGCTGTTAGGTGTGAAAGATAACATAAAAAGGGAAAGTACTTGGATTTTAAGAACGGGAAGTTTGATAGAAATTGGTTTATGCAAAGGCCCAAAAATGCTAGTTCTGTGTGTACCCGGAGATAAAATCCTGCAGGCGCAACGACCAAAATCACAAGTACCATCTTAGCAACCCTTGATGTTTTCACCTAAGTGGACAGGTCTGCCAATGTGCTGTGATCCAATGTGATCATTTTAATCATCCATAAGCAGCAGCATATCCTGTATGTGTGTATATATATATATATATCCTGTATGTGTGTGTATATATATATATATATATATATATATATATATATATATATATATATATATATATATATATATATATCATATACTGATCAGGCATAACATTATGAGCACTGACAGGTGAAGTGAATAAGATTATCTCATCATCGCGGCACCTGTGAGTGGGTGGGGTATATTAGGCAGCAAGTGAACATTTGGTCCTTGATGTGTTAGAAGCAGGAGAAATGGGCAAGCGTAAAGATTTGAGCAAGTTTGACAAGGGCCAAATAGTGATGGCTAGACGACTGGGTCAGAGCATCTCCAAAACTGCAGCTCTTGTGGGGTGTTCCCAGTCTGCAGTGGTCAGTGTCTATCAAAAGTGGTCCAAGGAAGGAACTGTGGTGTAGTTTTTCAACTAAAAAGCCTTCCAGGAGACACTACATACAGGGATTTGTTGTTGTTTTACAGTCAGGACATACTGACCCATGCTGCTTATGTCTGTAACTACAGCATAAATGTGTAGAAAGATTTTAGCCCAAAACATTACCTTCGACTCAACTTCAACTCTGGTTATATTCTTGGTGCCTTTTATATTATTTTGTCAGTCTTTATGGCCTGTAGTCATTTTGATAGATATTTGATATACACAATCCTACAAGTCCATATCACATGGATACTGTCTGACTCTTGTTTGAGAATGCCACCTACTGGTCTATTTATTTGAAGAAATATAAGCTAACTGTATAGATTTAGTTTTAGATTACATAAAAAAAACCAACAACTACACAATTTGAAATAAATATTAAACATTTTATTTACATAGTTTTACACAACATTTATCAACATGTAACTGTAAGAAAATATGAAAATAAAAAAAAATGTATCTCCTCTTTTCAAGCTTATTTTTAAAAGTAAAAACATATTGACTAAATGTCAAGTTTAACACTTTTTTTTAGTAGCAAAATGTTTTCAAGAGCAGATGGAGTGTGTGAGCATCAGGGGGTAAAAAAGAGGAATCATATTGTAATGAGGTCTGAAAAAAAATAGAAGAACCAAAGAGAAAAGATTGAAATCAGTCCCTGCAGCATTGAGTTCATAAGGTGCTTTAATCCACCTCTTCAATAGTTGGTCCCTGGGAAGCGGCCCCTGATCCTCCACGTGCCTGAGCTCCACAGCCTCCAGCTGGCATCCCTCCCTGATAAAGCTTAGTGATGATTGGGTTGCAGACTTTCTCCAGCTCCTTCAGCTGATGTTCATACTCCTCCTTATCAGCCAGCTGGTTGTTCTCTAGCCAGCTGATGGTGTCGTTACATTTCTCAATAACTTTCTTCTTGTCATCTTCACTGATCTTGCCTTTCAGGTTCTCATCTTCCACACTGTTCTTCATGTTGAAGGCGTAAGACTCCAGGGAGTTTTTGGCAGCAATCTTCTCTCTTTGCAGATCATCTTCAGCTTTGTACTGATCAGCTTCCTGCACCATTCTCTCAATGTCCTCTTTGCTCAGTCTGCCCTTGTCATTGGTGATGGTGATCTTGTTCTCTTTTCCAGTGCTTTTGTCCACCGCGGACACATTTAGGATTCCGTTGGCGTCGATGTCAAAGGTCACTTCAATCTGCGGGACTCCACGGGGTGCAGGTGGAATTCCTGTCAGCTCAAATTTACCCAGCAGGTTGTTGTCTTTAGTCATGGCCCTCTCTCCCTCGTACACCTGGATCAGGACACCGGGCTGGTTGTCAGAGTAGGTGGTGAAGGTCTGGGTCTGTTTGGTGGGGATGGTGGTGTTGCGTTTGATGAGGGCCGTCATGACTCCACCGGCGGTTTCAATACCCAGGGACAGAGGAGCCACATCCAGCAGCAGCAGGTCCTGGACATTTCCAGATGTGTCACCCATGAGGATGGCGGCTTGCACCGCTGCACCGTAAGCCACTGCCTCGTCTGGGTTGATGCTCTTGTTCAAGTCCCTGCCGTTGAAGAAATCCTGCAGAAGCTTCTGGATCTTTGGGATTCTTGTTGATCCACCAACCAGAACGATGTCATGGATCTGAGACTTGTCCATCTTGGCGTCTCTCAGGGCTTTCTCCACAGGCTCCAGTGTTCCTCTGAAGAGGTCTGAGCACATCTCTTCAAAGCGCGCTCTGGTGATGGACGTGTAGAAGTCGATGCCCTCGTACAGCGAGTCGATCTCAAGGCTGGCCTGAGAGCTGGAGGAGAGGGTTCTCTTGGCTCGCTCACACGCTGTCCGCAGCCTCCTCAGTGCCCTCTTGTTCTGACTGATGTCCTTCTTGTGCTTCCTCTTGAATTCTTCTACAAAGTGATTCACCATGCGGTTGTCAAAGTCCTCGCCACCCAGATGGGTGTCTCCGGCTGTGGCCTTCACCTCAAAGATGCCGTCTTCAATGGTCAGGATGGACACGTCAAAGGTGCCTCCACCCAGGTCAAAGATCAGGACGTTGCGTTCTGCTGCTTTGCCTTTGTCAAGGCCGTAGGCGATGGCTGCAGCTGTGGGCTCGTTGATGATTCTGAGGACGTTGAGCCCAGCGATTACTCCGGCGTCTTTAGTGGCTTGCCTCTGGGAGTCATTGAAATAGGCAGGAACTGTGATAACTGCGTTTGTCACCTTCTGCCCCAGATAAGCTTCAGCAATCTCCTTCATCTTCACCAGGACCATTGAGGAAATTTCTTCAGGATTAAATGTCTTGTTTTCTCCTTTGTATTCGACTTGAACCTTTGGTTTTCCTCCATCACTGACCACTTTGAAGGACCAGTGCTTCATGTCAGACTGCACAACTGGGTCATCAAACTTCCTGCCAATCAGCCTCTTGGCATCAAACACAGTGTTGTTGGGGTTCATGGCCACCTGGTTTTTAGCTGCATCTCCAATGAGCCTCTCTGTGTCTGTGAAGGCAACATAGCTGGGTGTTGTTCTGTTCCCCTGGTCATTGGCGATGATCTCCACCTTTCCATGCTGAAACACCCCCACACAGGAGTAGGTGGTGCCCAGGTCAATGCCAATAGCGACTCCTTTTGCTGATGACATGTTTGATTTCTTTTAATTTCTACCTGCATTCATCAAGAAATAGGAAAAATACAATGTAAAACCAGTATATTTGAACCAACTGTCATTTCTTTGTGGTTAAACAATAATTGTCTCTTCATAATTTTTATTTTTGCATGTTCACACTAATTATTTGACCATATATATATATATATATATAGGCCAATATTAAATACAGTCAAATTGTATTCTTTGTTAACAAACGTAAATAAATTCCTAAGTATTAATCTTAAATATTAATCTTCATCACATATGTTGATTTTTAATCATGAAACAGATGAGTAGGATAAAACAAATTACTGTAAGCATATAAAGCTAGGTGTAGCCTAAATGTACAAGTTTATAGTGTAAGTATATAAACTCAATAGAAAAAGAACAGTGGTAGTTTTAATTTTCAACTTACCTTTTGTGAGTTAGATGTTTTCCGACAGGCGTATTGTGGCTCGTTATCTAGATAGTACTCTTCGCTGTCTCGCTCTTTGCACTGTTCCTGACTATCCCGAAGTACATAACGAAGCATGGACCAGTCGTGTTTTATATTCTCCAGCATAGCGCTGCTGAAGTTTCTCGAAAGCGCCAGCGAGTTCGACCAATCACAAACCAGCACAGCGGGATGGCTCCACCCGCTATGCTACGTCATCATATAGTTCTAGCTTTTTGTGGCGTTTTCTGTGATATGAAATCATAAAATTTTAGATTTCAGAATATTTCTCGTGAACGCTGAACAGTTTTAGCTACACGTACGTGCTTATATATATATATATATATATATATATATATATATATATATATATATATATATATATATATATATATATAGCTTTGATTATTTAAATAGGCTACTCGTGTAGAAACTTTTGCTTCAATTATTTTCAAAATGAAAGATTGTAATAAATAACCAATAATAATAGTTTGTTATTTGTATGTCAGTTAAAATGCTGTAATTAAATTGTCCGAATAATCAAATTAAGTAACTTAGAATGAAACAAAAACATAACCACAGTGCCTCATTTATTTGTGTTTATTTTTTCTTCTTATACAAGTTTACATTTCTGTAGGACTGTGGAAATTAGTATGTCTTTGATTTACAACAAAGCTGGAGATGCTTCTGGAACATTGGTGAATTGGTTGCAAGTTTTGTCATTCTGCTCTATTGTCAACAGAGGTCACTGTTAGTGCATCACAGCGGTTTTCTCCCATTTCACCCATTATTATTCTTTATGTTGAACAATTGTGGTACACAATACACCTCTTATGTGTATTAATGATTCATTTATTGCAAACGCAGAGTTCATTTAAAGATACTAAATGAACTTATGTATTGGCTGTGAAATGCAACAAAAAATAAAAATAAAATAAAACTTAACTGGAGGATGTTCCTGTTAATCAGCAAACTAAAGCATGTTCGGATTGAAAAAAGCAATGCGCATCTAAACTGAGAAAATATGTCGAGATTTTTATTCAGTGCACAAACAAATTATATTTATATCATCATTAACATATCCTATAACTTTCCCAGCGGTGTAAGAGTAATGTACTGTACAATTTAGGCTAAGTGATCGTTATCCGATTTGACATTTTATAACAAAAACATTTTATATCCTTGGGGAAAATTAAGCAAATAGCGTAAGATTCACTCCAAACTCGAATAATTATAGCGAACATAGTTTTATAGTTTTATTAAAAAAATGTAAGTCTGTGTAACTGCTTTTGTGGATAAAGCCGCTATTGTAGATAAATTAAGCTCTTATAGTATAACTTTTGACTAGTTTTTAAATAAATGTTTTAGAACAAGTAATGCCATTTTATTTTATAGATAAAAAAGATCTATTAAGGACAACGCGACCAGACTGGAAAACTCACTTTGCCGTATATCACGTAATCTGTGTATCATTCAGTGCACTCAAATATGATGGCGAAAGACATAATTTTATAGTTTAGTGAGATTAATTTGTCTTTTCTTCTCTGTTTGGCGTAATTTCACAGCTAAATTCTGGAAGCGTCCAGAAACTTGCCTCAGTTGTCAGCTGAAGTGACGCTCCGCTGGGTGTGTTTTGATTGGTCTGACTCCCTGGACTTTTCCAGAAGTGTGTAGAGTTTGAACTGGTGTATTTAAAGAGCTGATCATGGCACACACTAACGAAACTCATCTGAAGAGGAGCGATCTCCAAAGCAAGCGAAGAAACCCAGTCTGACCTGACTTTCTCCGCGACGAGGTGTAAATTAATTTGAAGAATCTAGTCTACGGTAAGTCTACCTTTTATTTTACTGTAGGGTCTAGGCAAGATGCATTGTGTAGTTAATATGTATCAATATTAGCTCTGAATATGACTATTTTATAGTCTATAATCTAGTCTTGAAGAAAAAAATTGGATGACTATCCTAATTTTTAAGACTGAGCAGTTTATGCCACTGTATTCACTGTTAAACTTTTTCTCATCCAGAAATAAAGTCATAAATAGAAGATTGTGTTGTTTAGCCTACCTTTTGTTATTATTATACTGTATGAGTACAGCATATATTTTCTTTGCACAGTAATTTGTTGATATTTAGAACAATTCTGATTGTTCTTTATTGTTTTTTACTACAGTTACTCGTAACCAAACATGTCATCAGCAAAAGGAGTCGCTATTGGGATTGACCTGGGCACCACCTACTCCTGTGTGGGGGTGTTTCAGCATGGAAAGGTGGAGATCATCGCCAATGACCAGGGGAACAGAACAACACCCAGCTATGTTGCCTTCACAGACACAGAGAGGCTCATTGGAGATGCAGCTAAAAACCAGGTGGCCATGAACCCCAACAACACTGTGTTTGATGCCAAGAGGCTGATTGGCAGGAAGTTTGATGACCCAGTTGTGCAGTCTGACATGAAGCACTGGTCCTTCAAAGTGGTCAGTGATGGAGGAAAACCAAAGGTTCAAGTCGAATACAAAGGAGAAAACAAGACATTTAATCCTGAAGAAATTTCCTCAATGGTCCTGGTGAAGATGAAGGAGATTGCTGAAGCTTATCTGGGGCAGAAGGTGACAAACGCAGTTATCACAGTTCCTGCCTATTTCAATGACTCCCAGAGGCAAGCCACTAAAGACGCCGGAGTAATCGCTGGGCTCAACGTCCTCAGAATCATCAACGAGCCCACAGCTGCAGCCATCGCCTACGGCCTTGACAAAGGCAAAGCAGCAGAACGCAACGTCCTGATCTTTGACCTGGGTGGAGGCACCTTTGACGTGTCCATCCTGACCATTGAAGACGGCATCTTTGAGGTGAAGGCCACAGCCGGAGACACCCATCTGGGTGGCGAGGACTTTGACAACCGCATGGTGAATCACTTTGTAGAAGAATTCAAGAGGAAGCACAAGAAGGACATCAGTCAGAACAAGAGGGCACTGAGGAGGCTGCGGACAGCGTGTGAGCGAGCCAAGAGAACCCTCTCCTCCAGCTCTCAGGCCAGCCTTGAGATCGACTCGCTGTACGAGGGCATCGACTTCTACACGTCCATCACCAGAGCGCGCTTTGAAGAGATGTGCTCAGACCTCTTCAGAGGAACACTGGAGCCTGTGGAGAAAGCCCTGAGAGACGCCAAGATGGACAAGTCTCAGATCCATGACATCGTTCTGGTTGGTGGATCAACAAGAATCCCAAAGATCCAGAAGCTTCTGCAGGATTTCTTCAACGGCAGGGACTTGAACAAGAGCATCAACCCAGATGAGGCAGTGGCTTACGGTGCAGCGGTGCAAGCCGCCATCCTCATGGGTGACACATCTGGAAATGTCCAGGACCTGCTGCTGCTGGATGTGGCTCCTCTGTCCCTGGGTATTGAAACCGCCGGTGGAGTCATGACGGCCCTCATCAAACGCAACACCACCATCCCCACCAAACAGACCCAGACCTTCACCACCTACTCTGACAACCAGCCCGGTGTCCTGATCCAGGTGTACGAGGGAGAGAGGGCCATGACTAAAGACAACAACCTGCTGGGTAAATTTGAGCTGACAGGAATTCCACCTGCACCCCGTGGAGTCCCGCAGATTGAAGTGACCTTTGACATCGACGCCAACGGAATCCTAAATGTGTCCGCGGTGGACAAAAGCACTGGAAAAGAGAACAAGATCACCATCACCAATGACAAGGGCAGACTGAGCAAAGAGGACATTGAGAGAATGGTGCAGGAAGCAGATCAGTACAAAGCTGAAGATGATCTGCAAAGAGAGAAGATTGCTGCCAAAAACTCCCTGGAGTCTTACGCCTTCAACATGAAGAACAGTGTGGAAGATGAGAACCTGAAAGGCAAGATCAGCGAAGATGACAAGAAGAAAGTTATTGAAAAATGTAACGACACCATCAGCTGGCTAGAGAACAACCAGCTGGCTGATAAGGAGGAGTATGAACATCAGCTGAAGGAGCTGGAGAAAGTCTGCAACCCAATCATCACTAAGCTTTATCAGGGAGGGATGCCAGCTGGAGGCTGTGGAGCTCAGGCACGTGGAGGATCAGGGGCCGCTTCCCAGGGACCAACTATTGAAGAGGTGGATTAAAGCACCTTATGAACTCAATGCTGCAGGGACTGATTTCAATCTTTTCTCTTTGGTTCTTCTATTTTTTTTCAGACCTCATTACAATATGATTCCTCTTTTTTACCCCCTGATGCTCACACACTCCATCTGCTCTTGAAAACATTTTGCTACTAAAAAAAAAAAGTGTTAAACTTGACATTTAGTCAATATGTTTTTACTTTTAAAAATAATCTTGAAAAGAGGAGATACATTTTTTATTTTCATATTTTCTTACAGTTACATGTTGATAAATGTTGTGTAAAACTATGTAAATAAAATGTTTAATATTTATTTCAAATTGTGTAGTTTTTTTTTTTTTATGTAATCTAAAACTAAATCTATACAGTTAGCTTATATTTCTTCAAATAAATAGACCAGTAGGTGGCATTCTCAAACAAGAGTCAGACAGTATCCATGTGTTATGGACTTGTAGGATTGTGTATATCAAATAAATTTCTATCAAAATGACTACAGGCCATAAAGACTGACAAAATAATACAAAAGGAACCAAGAATATAACCAGTGTGTCAAATGTGTAGTTTCATTAATGACTTTGAGCTAAAATCTTTCTACACATTTATGCTGTAGTTACAGACATAAGCAGCATGGGTCAGTATGTCCTGACTGTAAAACAACAACAAATCCCTGTATGTAGTGTCTCCTGGAAGGCTTTTTAGTTGAAAAACTACACCACAGTTCCTTCCTTGGACCACTTTTGATAGACACTGACCACTGCAGACCGGGAACACCCCACAAGAGCTGCAGTTTTGGAGATGCTCTGACCCAGTCGTCTAGCCATCACTATTTTGCTCTTGTCAAACTTGCTCAAATCTTTACGCTTGCCCATTTCTCCTGCTTCTAACACATCAACTTTGAGGACCAAATGTTCACTTGCCGCCTAATATTTCCCACCCACTAACAGGTGCTGCGATGATGAGATAATCTTATTCACTTCACCTGTCAGTGCTCATAATGTTATGCCTGATCAGTATATGATATATATATACACACATACAGGATATATATATATATACACACATACAGGATATGCTGCTGCTTATGGATGATTAAAATTATCACATTGGATCATAGCACATTGGCAGACCTGTCCACTTAGGTGAAAACATCAAGGGTTGCTAAGATGGTACTTGTGATTTGGGCCGGTGCGCCTGCAGGATTTTATCTCCGGGACCAGGTACAGTTGGTACACTTTTTGCTTTCACCGTTACCACACCAAAATTATGGGACTGAAAAGAAGTGAAACGAAGTGATTTTTCATATGATATTTCTTTTACTTGTCTACTAAAATATTATTAATTATTAACATCCATAAGTAGGTCATATTTTTCACAATTAGCTCATAAACACAAGAAGCTTTTTTGCTCCAACTGTACCCATGTCGAAAACAGTCAGGTACAGTTGAAACAGTACCCTAGTACAGTTGAGACACCCATCCGGAATGCTGTAAAGCTGCCTAACCAATTCACTACAAATGTAAAATACATTTAAAAATGAGAATTTAACAGTTTTTATTTCCATTTAGTATTTTATTTTATTATTTTGTTTAGTTAAAAGTAGTCCATTTGTAAAACATTGTGCAGTAATGGCAAACAGTGATACAATATTTAATTTTAGGCCATAAATTTAATATTAACAGTTGAAAAGTTGAGTAACAGTAAAAAACATTGAACAATTGCAAACAGCAATAATAAAACAGATGAAATCTATTAATTTTAATAGATTAACAGATCTTAATAGAACTTACATCGTGCAACTAAACTGCATGGGCCACAATAGGATTCTATGGCGTGGGCATGTGTCTCAACTGTACCCCGCTGACCACCTCGAACATTTCTCTACATTTTACCATGACCTTGTATGACACAAAGTCATGCAATATGTCAGTGTTTAGAGCACAAAATAAGGTTTACGAAAATGTAAGTTAACTTTAACAGTCACGTAAGGATGAGAAGCTATTCAATGTGGAAGCGACGTGGTGAAGTGAAAAAATTACCTTAGAAAAAAACTTTCGCCTATATCTTCGGACTGGAGAAGCGCATGTACTTCAAATTTCACACGATTGAAGAGGGCGCTAATATGCACGTGCTAAGAAAATTTCACAGATCAGACTTGTTGCGAACGCAAGTTATTTAAGGTGTTTCAACTGTACCCTATAACCAACTGTACCTGGTCTACCCTACACACAGAACTAGCATTTTTGGGCCTTTGCATGAACCAATTTCTATCGAACTTCCTGTTCTTAAAATCCAAGTACTTTCCCTTTTTATGTTATCTTTCACACCTAACAGCTGGTTTACTGATAACATGTAATATTTCATAATTATTTTCTACACACACACACACACACACACACACATATATATATATATATATATATATATATTAACACACACACACACATATATATATATATATATATATATATATATATTAACACACACACACACACACACACACACACACACACACACACACATATATATATATATATATATATATATATATATATATATATATATATATATATATATAACACACACACACACACACACACACATTTTATATATATTATAGAAATAAAACTTAACTGGGAGGATGTTCCTGTTAATCAGCACACTAAAGCATGTTCAGATGGTGTATTAAACCTATAGATGTGGCTGTATGTGTAATTTCAGACTTACAGTACAGTTCTACGTAAAAAATTAGCAATGCGCATCTAAATTGAGAAAATATGTCGAGATTTTTATTCAGTGCACAAACAAATTATATTTATATCATCATTAACATATCCTATAACTTTCCCAGCGGTGTAAGAGTAATTTAGGTTAGGCTACTGTACAATTTAGGCTAAGTGATCGTTATCCGATTTGACATTTTATAACAAAAACATTTTATATCCTTGATGAAAATTAAGCAAATAGCGTAAGATTCACTCAAAACTCGAATAATTATAGCGAACATAGTTTTATAGTTTTATTAAAAAAATGTAAGTCTGTGTAACTGCTTTTGTGGATAAAGCCGCTATTGTAGATAAATTAAGCTCTTATAGTATAACTTTTGACTAGTTTTTAAATAAATGTTTTAGAACAAGTAATGCCATTTTATTTTATTGATAAAAAAGATATAGGCCTATTAAGGACAACGCGACCAGACTAGAAAACTCACTTTGCCGTATATCACGTAATCTGTGTATCATTCAGTGCACTCAAATATGATGGCGAAAGACATAATTTTATAGTTTAGTGAGATTAATTTGTCTTTTCTTCTCTGTTTGGCGTAATTTCACAGCTAAATTCTGGAAGCGTCCAGAAACTTGCCTCAGTTGTCAGCTGAAGTGACGCTCCGCTGGGTGTGTTTTGATTGGTCTGACTCCCTGGACTTTTCCAGAAGTGTGTAGAGTTTGAACTGGTGTATTTAAAGAGCTGATCATGGCACACACTAACGAAACTCATCTGAAGAGGAGCGATCTCCAAAGCAAGCGAAGAAACCCAGTCTGACCTGACTTTCTCCGCGACGAGGTGTAAATTAATTTGAAGAATCTAGTCTACGGTAAGTCTACCTTTTATTTTACTGTAGGGTCTAGGCAAGATGCATTGTGTAGTTAATATGTATCAATATTAGCTCTGAATATGACTATTTTATAGTCTATAATCTAGTCTTGAAGAAAAAAATTGGATGACTATCCTAATTTTTAAGACTGAGCAGTTTATGCCACTGTATTCACTGTTAAACTTTTTCTCATCCAGAAATAAAGTCATAAATAGAAGATTTGTTGT